>NC_067145.1:14194851-14874851 GCF_903995435.1 Acomys russatus | reverse complement strand
ACCACCCCTTTTTTCATTTTTGGACTGGATTGTATTTAATTATGTAAATATACCATATTCTTTATTTATCATTAATTTTCTTAACATATAAATTAATAAACACTGAGTTGCTCGTATACCTCGGATAATAGAAAGAGTGCTGCTTCATTTTCTTACATTATGTGCTTGGAGTTGGAATGATTTAATAGTTACAGCTCTTTCCTAAAAGTCTTTGAGGAGCCTGAAGTGTTTTCCATAGTGAATATGGCAATTTTCACTTTTTTCTCTATTTGGTCTATTTCCTCATTAGCATTATGGCATTTTGTTAATTACCATTTCAAATGTGGTGAAGTATTAGCTCATGATGAATTTGAGGTTTGATTTTTCATAGCAACTATTGAAGTTGAACATGTTTGCATGTATCTACTGGTCATTTGTATGTTTCGTTTTAAGAAACACCTATATATTTTACCCCAACTTTCTTCTTAAGTATATTACTTCAAGTGCTTTTTTGGCAATAGAAAACTGGCAAAATGATTGAGGAATTCTGTAACGTTAACATATGAATGTAATTGTTACCATTTCAGTGGTAACTGAATTAGAAGGACTTTATGTACAATGTTTAAAATACAGAAGTTTTTTACATTTTTCAGAATAGTTAAACCTCTCTGTGAGATTTAGTTCCTTGAGTATCTTTCTTTTTTCTTTTTCTTTTTTTTTTTTTTTTTTTTTTTTTTTTTTTTTTTTTTTGGTCATTTATGTCTCTTCATTTCAATATGATAAAACGTTTTTATATTTCTAATAATCCAAACCTGTTGGAGATTTGTGCTTTTATCTTTTGATGGTTTGAGAATCTCTCTTTTATTTATTTCTAATTGTTATCTAGGCTGGTGCATTATAATTCATTAGATATTTTTTATCTTTTGGTGCTATAAAAATCCCAAAGAAATCTCAACTTTCTTCTCAAAACTTTGTGAAAATTGAATTGGAGGTCTTCTTGTTCACCCTGTGACCTTTTGGGTCTCCTGTGATTTTTCCCTGTGATAACTCGACTTTAAGGATCGTAAGTAAGACTTATTTATATTTGACTACTAAGCTTATAAGCTTAAACACATGTATATTTGTATCTTTTTTATTTTTGAAAAATATTCTGACTTTTTAAAAATATAATTTACACCCTTTTGGTATCCTTAAATTCTTCAGAATACCATTGATATGAGTATTGTTCATTTTAACTGTCCCAAAGTTTATATGAACTTTGTTCAATTCCACTTAAGGAAATATTTTCAATCATATTTTCTTTGGTAAAATTCATTTGTCTCATTGATTTATCCTCTTATTGATATCTTCTATGGGATTTTCTATTTTATTGATTATAATTTTGATAATTATTTCTGATTGCTTTTATTAATTATATCCAACTTGTCATTCAATATATATTCATTGAACTATTGGACTAAATACTTCAAATTTTTTAGCTTCTTTAAATTTAAAGACACACACAAGATAAAGGGGTAGCAGATATTTGTACATACACATTCATTTAAGTTCTCTGTCTGTGATCTTTTTTATATTGTTTTTTACTGGGACAGTTTCTTGTACCTCATTTTGAGCCATAAATGAGGTCATGTTTTGGAATTATTAATGGAGTGTGATGTGCTCAAAGCAAAAGAGGATTAGGCATGCATATCAGTTTTAGTTGCTAAGCTTTGTTTATGCTTATCTAAATGGAGTTCTGTTTGTCAGTGAATGTATAATCACTTCTGCAGTTTCATCCATACATAGGTCTAGGTTTGCTATGAATCAGCAATTCTTGTGTTACTAGTGTTTTGCCACAAAAAAAGTGAAACATGTTCAATTTTTCCCTAAATCCACAGTTGATATTAATTCTGAATAAGCAACAGGAATGGCTCTAACAACTGACTCTTTTCTACAAGCCTCTGTTCAGTTCAACAATAGCACAGACATTTTTCCTGTTACAGCAATAGATGAGCGTGAGCCATCGTTATACATCAACATCATGCCTATTCATGTGATCACATGGCATCAAGAATAAAGCTAACCTGAGCACAGGCCTTAGAAGGCCAGTACAGTCCTGGAATGGTGTGGAAAAGCCCATATTATTATGAGAATGCCACTGCCGAAATGGATCCATCGGCTAAGACCACTCCAAAAAACCTGTAGGTGATTGTGGAAAGAATAATTGCCCAACAGATTGTAAATACATGTCCTTCCCCGTCCTAGGTCCATTGCAAATGATGTCCCCGTACACAGATATGGGCACAGAGCACATTAAGCTTGACTGGTTTCACATGCCTGACACAAATTGTAGGGCAAAAATGTACCGGCTACAAACATAATTTTATACCATGCAGTGCTGCCCATGATTGAAGTAGTTAGACTGCTGATCATTTAGTTGAATAGTAATTTGCTCTTTACCTAAATTTATCAACTAAAATGAATTGTTAAACTTTTTAGAAAAAGTTTTAGTTTAAATATATTTTTATTATATTCTTCCCGGTGTCCATTTCTCTTCAGATACTCTACCTCTCTTTACTTAAACAACTTTAAAGTTCTTCCTCCAAAACCAAACAAAATCTCAATACAACACATACAAAAACAAACAAACAAACCACCTCCAGCCCCAAAATTACAGTAATAGCAATACCTGTAGCCAAGTAAGTGGACCAAGCTTTTAATCTTAGGACTCAGGCAGAGGCCTGAGAAACTCTGTTGGTTCAAGGACAGCCAGAGCTACGGTGGTAGTTTGAATACTAATGGCCCCCATAGGCTTAAAGGAGTAGCATTATTTGAAAGGATTGCGCCTTGCCTTTGTGGCCTTGTTCATGCATGTGTGGCCCTGTTGCAGGAAGTGGGTCACTGGAGGAGGGGTTTGAGTTTTCAGAAGCTCATCCCTGGCCCCGTAGCTTCTTCTTTCCTCCTGCTGCCTGTGTATCCAGAAGAACTCTAGGATTCTTCTCTAGAGCTGTGTATCCCTGCATGCTGCCATGCTCCTCTCATGATGACAATTGGCGAACCCTCTGAACTGTAAGCCAGTTAACTGTTTTATTTTATAAGAGTTACTCTGGTCATGTTGTCTCTTAACAGTGAGGCCCCTTCTCTGGAACTACAACAACAACAACTGATAGATTTCTATGCCATTTATATTCCTATTCCATTCTAGAAGAAGGAAAATCAGTTTTCTCCAGTGAGTGACACTGTGTATAACAACCACTCATGAAATTTGGAGTAGTTAGCCAGGATACAATGTGTCGCGTCTCGCTCGGCCAGCAAGAAAGACGCAACCACCAGTTCTTCTCCAAGCAGTTTATTCAAGCTCTTCGTGCAAGCAACTCCCCCGAATCACCCCCGTCACCCACTAATAAAGCATACTGTCATCCAATCAACTCACACTACGTCTCGCATCCTCATTGGTCCATGAAGGCGGAACTACCACAGGCAATGGGCTATGTCCAAATAAGGACTTGTTTGTTCTCTACAGAGGCAGCTCTGGCGGTGTGCCAGGCGCCATCTTAGGGTGCCGTCCATGGGGGCTCTACACAACAATGAACTAAGGAGATTTGTGCTGTATTAGAGGTGCATTAAGAACCATGCCACAACTGGTGGTAATACACATGAAAACTCAGTCTTGTCACAGAAATTCCCATTGATGAGAACACAGCCTTGATACTCTGTCTCAAGTAGATGCTTTTATTAGAGCTTTTGGTGTCTACCTGACAAGTGCTAAATCTCATTATTGATTGATGAAGTTTTACTAAATAATAAGAATTTTGTTCTTTTTTTATGTTGCTGAAGTTGGAGAAAAGTGATAGAGACAGTCTATGTTTAATAGATAATGCTATTTTAACATCTTAATCTTCAGTTACTGCTCAGTAATAGGAGTTGTACACTACTCACTAATAGGATTTTGGCACAAATTTTGCTCTAGCTGCCCAGTTACCAATGTAAAAGCATATGGCATCAGTTTAATTATTTCTCTATTCCAAAAGAGAAAGCGCCTCATTTGAAAATTTAAAACTAGCTAAAAATCGTGTTCCAATGTTAGACAGAGTTTTGGGTGACTGTTCAGGCAGCAAACTGTCTCTGTCATCTTCTCATTTGAGAAGCTGCTACCTGCACTTCCTGTCTTTTCAAATAATTAATTTTATTCTTTCTCAAGTCTCTGATGGAAGTTTAGTTTTACAATTAAGTTTAGTTGTTCAGGGGTTAAGATGTTTTTAGGTCTATATAGATGTTTTAAGTTGATAATGATAAGATATTGTAGATATTGATTTACATTCAGAATTTTAGATGCACCAAGATATAGGAAAGATGTTTGTTTTCTTCAAGGCTGCCAAATACAAATAGCCAAAACACTATGAATGTAACATTTACATAATTCCTGATTGTTTTGTGGTTCTTTTTGCGGTAGGTAGTTTATTGTATTTATGTGTAACAAGATATAAA
Source organism: Acomys russatus (assembly GCF_903995435.1). NCBI lineage: Eukaryota > Metazoa > Chordata > Mammalia > Rodentia > Muridae > Acomys > Acomys russatus. The sequence continues at coordinate 14,870,405 of NC_067145.1, read as the reverse complement.
TATATGTGTAAAAAATAATAAAAGATGAAAAAAGAATTTTTAAATAAGCTGTATTGAAATTTCATAGATAAATAATAAAATTAAACCATCAAAGTATGTTATGATAAAAATACATGGTATGTACTCTCACCAAGTTTTCTTAGATATTCAAAAGTTTTGTATATTATAACTATCATTCTAAAGTATATGTGAGAGCTGTTATAGAATCTTAGTCTAATGATGCTTTACTGTCTCTCCTTTAAAAAGTAGTGTTACCACTATTAGTTTCTTTATTGTAAATTAAACAATTTGCTAACAGGGAACTTGTGAGCAAGCTTCATTGAAAACTCATAAGTAACATGAATATCATTGAAATAAACTTAAGACTTAACAAATAAAGCTTTAATGAAAATTTCACAATGGAAGTTAATAATAGCCATGAAATATAATATTTGGATAGTAATTTTTAATATGCCAATCAAAAATATGTTCAATGATTAATTTGTGCTTGAAATTTTAATATGATTATGGATCCTGCCTCTTTAAGACGTATTAAATAAACAGTAGGAAAAAATCAAGTTATTGGATCTGGATCCTGACATTTATCCATTATACAATCATAGAATCTAGGGATTTGTAGAAAGACAATAGAAATCATCAATACAGTATGGTATTTAAAACTTGATTAACAAACAATTATTCAATTCTCTAAAGTGATGGTGAGAAAAAAGACAAAAAGATGGCTATCTGAAGAAAAATTTAATTTTAAAAGTGTCCAAATATACACAAGAATAATTAGTTACAGAAAAGTTGTTGACAAGTATTAAAGAGTGCTATCTCTGCTGACATAATCAAATTGGATTCATAAACCAAAAAATGCACATGGTCCCATTTTTTCCTCATTCATTTTTAGTTCATGTAGTCTGTTTTACATTTACATAGAAGTGGCTACATAGCAAGGGAATCAACTACCATTATGTCAGCAATATCAACAACTTCAACTCACTGGCTTTCCAGTGCCTGTGCTTTCTTTTTTTAAGTTTAGTGAATGATTTCTTCTTTATTAATAATTTAAGTGAACAATACATTCTCCGCAAGCTATTCACAAGTCATAATTACACACAGACAAGGAACACACTGAAAAATTATCTGATAGAAATGGTACTATAGGAAAAAGCAAATAAGTAAATATGTAAATACTCTCAGAATATTTAGAATATTTTGAAACTGTTATTGGAGAAAATAAGTTGAAAACTAAGACATGAGGACTAAGAATGAATTTGATGAACAGTGAATGAGAAGATCTAAGGATGAAATCAGGGAAAATACTCTAGCAGCAGATGCCTGTCCTGAACATCATAGTGCTACTCAGATACACACTAGAACCTGCCATTTCTGGAAGCTATACTGTGTTTTAGGACATCTTCAATGTAAATGTACATTCGTGGCAGTTCAATAGACTCTACTGAAAACAAAAATGGAAATCATTAGAGAACGAATAATAATATTGACTTGGAAATTCAAATTATTTTGTGTCTGTAAGGAAGTTCAGGGTAAAATATACATAATGGGAAAGAATCTCATCTTTATTTTACAGCACTTTGCTTCTCCAGGGAAGGGGTGAGATCTTCTCTGAACACGAAGATCATTAATGCAAATAATCATGTTGAAATTGCCTAGAGTCAGGCTTACCATAGAAAAATGAAAAATTATCAACATTTATTTGAACACAGGACTTAAATTAGTTTGTAAGGTAAAGGTCACCTTGACTAGCAATAATAAGAATTTGTATCTAATCTCATTTTGTCTTCATATATCTGAATAAAACTAGCCTTTCATCTCCATCAGTGAGCTACCTTCACATGACCTATATGCAAGAGATGATTTCACATATTCTCTACAATTTAGCTCAAGGCTCATTCTAAAATTAAAGCATCTTCTTAAAAGTAATTGCACATTTATTTTTCATGTGAAATTTGGGATTACAAGAGCATGCTGGTCTTCTGTTAATACCAAATACATGGTTCCACAGTGCAGGTTATATTTCTCTTAAGCAGAAAAGAAGGAAAAAGGACCAAAAGTCCTAAACAAAATGTCTCCCATTACTCTTTGACTTTAAATACATTAATCCAAATGCCTAACTGTCAAGAAGGTGATGGTTGTCAAGTTAGCTTGAGCATTTCATAGGCTTCCTAGCTACAATTTTTTTTTTTGTGTGTGTGTGGATGGAAATAGGTGACTGAAGAGAAAATAAACACATTGCTCATGATTAAATGAACAAAAAAGATTATTTTCACTTTAAAAGACATTAGTAAGTTACAGAAATAACTTGGAAAAATACAATTTCTCAGTTTCTATGTGTAATTTTAGTAAGCACTGTAAAGCATTGTGTGCAAGGTCTTTGAACACTAGGGAAGGGAGACATAGAGTGTATTCACACAAATGAAGGAGTCTCATATATGCTGTGATATGTAGGAGTAACCCACATTGAATACAATACTTACCAATATATTTATGTTGAAATTATTTAAAAAAGCACAATTTTATAAATGTAAATTATGATAAAGTATATAAGTTACAATTGGTGAAAGAAAACTAAAATTATTTTTAAGGACAAGTAACACTTCAGAACACATGTTCACAGGATGAATGGTTATAATCCTGAAGCAATAAACAAAAATAACTGAGAAGAAACAGAAACTGAAAAGAATATTATAAGACAGTATTTATATGAAGATGCACTTTGAAGGATTAAACTAACAAGGATGGACTAACTAACTGGGCAAACATCATGGAAATATTTCATATCTATGTGTGTGTTGTTTTTGCATAAAAATGAATTTATAAAATATTAGTTTTCTCCAAAGATACAAGACCAATTCTGTATATGATTAATGGATTGATAAATGCATCCAAACATGTATGTATCGTTAAACACTTGATGTAGAAAGAGTAGAAAATGTATCTAGCGAAAAGACAGAACAGTCACTTTTCTCACCAGTGTGCAGAAATATTTTACAAATCAGCAGAGGCAGGAATATTTGTTTGGCTTGTAGTTTCCAAAATGACAGTGCATTTCAGTGTCGAGGCATGGTGGGAGACAGAGCAGTTCACATCAAGTCAGAGAAGGAACAAAAAAGGTAGAATCAAGCACTCTGCTAACTTCTTGCTATTGCATTCTATTTTTGAACACTTCCTGTAAGACCAGGCTACCTCTGTGTATAGTAGGTCTTTCCCCAAAATAATCCTTGGAAATGTTCTCTCAAAGCTATTCCTCAATCTGTTCAGTAATTTTAAAACCAGTTAAATCAAAAGTAGGAATTAAGTAACAATATTTTTGTGAGGTAAAGGTAGCATAAGCAAATGAAAAAGCATATGAGGTATCATGAATGAATAACATGGAAAAGTAGCATATAGTATACAAAATGTAAATATAAATATAGAACATAAATAATGTCAACAGTAAACCATGTAATGACAACACTGATGGCTTAAATGTCAGTTACCACAGAAATTGGAGTGTGTGCACAGAAGATGATGGAAAGGCTTCCCTAAAGTGCTGCTGCGTGAGAGTGGTCCTGAATTTAAAGCTGTGCATTGGCAAGTAAAACATTTCAAGTATGCAAAAAAAAAAAAAAAAAAAAAAAAAAAAAAAAAGTGAAAGCTCTGAAGGTGAGGAGTAAGTTTTACCGCAGGAGGTCAAAGTGCTTATTGGGTCTGGTGAGGAGGAAGAGTGACTGAGCAGGATTGATGGTTAGAGGACAGTCATACAAATCCACGTAATGAATTTTGAGGACCTAGACTTTACTTCATTTCTAATAATTCTGAAGTTTATAATGTGACAATTACTTGAGAACAATTTTAGCAAAATGATTTGAAATAATATTGGCTTGAGATTAAGAAGAAACCTGGGTCAATTTTGTCAATACAGAATGTATCACTGGTTTCTCCAGACATGTGAGCAAATAGCAGAGAACACAGGAGATTATTCAGCAGAGCAGAAGGGACATGAGAAGAAGATGCAACAGTGTCTTTAGGTGAAAAATCATCTACAAACAGTAATCATTTATGAATAAATGAACTGTGAGATTTCAAATTATGGTCCAGAAATTTTCCCATTGCACTGTGAATCATTCTTCTAAAGAACAACTGTTATAAGCGAAAGACCCAGAACAAACCACTAATTAAATGACACAAGAGTCCAACCACCAAACTTCAAAGCTAAATATTGAATCATCTAAGGCTCAAAAAGTTTTTAAAATAGAAATCATGTATTGAAACATGCTTTGCACTCCTGACCTCATCCTGGTATCCAGTTAACTTTCTTGCTAGACTGCCTTGTGCAATAAACCACAAGACTTTTGGAGAGAGTAAACTGAATGTCTACCTGCCTGTACACATTGTAGCAGAGAAGAAATAAGAGTAACTTTTTATTGAATGAATACATTTCTGGTTTATAGCTAAGCCCAGTCTCCATAGACTAATTTTTATCTAGCCAACTTGTCCCAAGTCATTGCAGAGGATGTTGTAATGGATAATCCTTTTAAGAATGCCAGACATCTCAGAATTTCTCAGGATTAAACTTAATGATGTCTGGAGAACTTCCACAGGGGCTTATGTGTATGTGTCAGTCTCCTTCATTAGATTGTAAATCCTTGAATTGAAGAAACCATATTTTATTCACTTCTCTATGCTTCATAGCACCTTAGCAGAATACCTTGCATTTAATAAGCCACAAATACATATTGAATTGAACTGAGTCACTTCTTGCTTCAAAATCCAGCTCAGATGTCACTTCAGCAGGACTTTCCTGTATCTTCCATGCAGAACTGATTATTCCCTGTGCTTTAGCAGAATTTGACTTTGGCAGTAAGAACTAATACGCCTTTTAAATATGAAATTTTCTCACCTGAAGATAGAAGTGTACATGTGATTGAAATGAATAAGCAATATTCCCCTTTCATTGCACATATGAATATACAGCAAGTATGTGAAGCTCATGCAATACGGATCACGGAGATAGAGACAAATATGTATTTTTTGTATAGACAGAGACACGCATAGAGAAACAGATGAAAGGATACAATAAAAATAAAATTGAGTACTCTACAAACACTACAAAATATTATTATACATTGTATACATTATCTATATATGTGTATGGGCACACACAAACATATATGTGTATACTTGTATATACATATATATGCACATATAACCATAAAAATGAAATTATATCAATTTCTGTGACTTCTTGGCTAGTTCTTACAAGCCAATTCTGTTCACTGCTTCTACAGTCTCTTGGATGTCACTGTTCTTATTAGCATGCCTATGCTTTTGTATTTGCAACTTTATATTTAGTCATCTTGTTAAGTGCCTTGCATGAAGTAGAGTGCTTTTGGCAGAATGAGATGTCAATTGATCTGGACATTTCTTTCGAAGATGATAATTTTTCACACTCAGGAACTGATGACTGGTCAGGAAGTCATTGTGCAAAATTCATCCCGGTATCCCTTTTCTTAGAAGGATGTATGAATAGCATTTAGTTTATTTCAAAAGTTTAGGTAAAGTCAGTCATCTTACTAAAGCCTTTATGATCCATTTTTTGAAGCTTATAGTTCACTTTGAATCATGGAAGGACTTTCCCTTGTTTATCACCTTTGATCATAGGTGGTCTGAAAATCCAAAAGGGCCAATTTAAAATATAAACGAAAGCAGAGAACTCTCTGCATGCCCTGGCATCCTAGTCCTTCACTATTCACTAGACAGGCAAATGATCTTTTTCCATCTTGGCTTCTCCTTATTCCTGAGTCATCATAGCCTTCTGCAATTGGAGCATCTTTTGCCTCACTTAGGTTCAAAAACATTCCCATGACTTATAGGCTTCTGGTATAGTTGAACAAACCCTAACCAACCAAAACCAAAATTAAGCCATACAAACAAATGACAACAAAACCAAACAAACAAACAAACATAACAAAAAAAAGTGATCCTAGCCTCTTTACACTCCTGGGAGTAACTGGACCCCTTCCCTGGATATCCTGTCCTGAAGCATCTGAACTTCGTTCCATTGAGTATTCTAGTATCTTGACATCACAAGTATTATGATTCATGCTCCTATTCATGTCTAGCCCATCCAAGCCTAGGTCATTCCTGCCCTTGTAACAGTAAGCCCTCCTTATTCCAAGGCCAACTCAATGACTATTATGGTATTTGCATCTAGGACTCTCTCCAGGCCTACTGCATCTCAAACCATCATTAGGCACAAAGAATCCTGATCTATTTTATTCCTACACATTATGGGTATATTTCCCACCCCATGGCAAGCCTAGGACTTCAAGGTTTTTCTACCAGCCGAAAGCACCAGTCCATGGGAAATGCCATGACATTTCACCCTATCTCCTTCCATGACATATCTGGGACCCTTTCCAGGTATAAGACATCATGGTCTTGTCTCTTGTCCTAGGGAATCATGTGTATCTGTATACACAAGGAATGTAGGTGTCTGTTCTGATGCAGAACATCCAGGCCCCTTCTCCTTGGCTGGACATCTGAATTCTCTTCAGTCTCTTGGCATCCCAGGTCCTCTTCAGGTAATAGACAGTCTGGTTGCTTTCTTGCATGGATATTCTGGTACCTTTTCTGGGCTTAGGGACTCTCCCTCTGCCTCTATGCATATCTGGTTAATGTCACCCAATCATATACTTAGGGGGTATTGTGGAATGTGGGCTCTTGTACAAATGTAAAGTCCCAGAGAGGTCTGCAATTTCTGGGCCATCTGACCTTTTCCTTTATCTTGGATAATGCATCTTGACATCCTGAGTCATGTAGTTCTCCGGGTTCCAGGCTAGTCTACAAAGCCAGAGCAAATAGGCCCTATAGGCCTGTGGCATCATGGCCTACACTCAGCCCCTCTTTAACCCACGTCTCCCTTCAATACAAGAATCCTCAGTTCATCTCAATTTGAGTGGACTTCTTGGCAACTCTTTTCCTCATGCTCCTAGGGTCTCTATTCATGGAGCTTCCCAGTTACAATCGCTCATAGGACATCCCAATCCATCTATACTTTCCTAATACTCTAGGTTTTCTCCAGATCTGGCATATATGAACTTCTCACTTGAACTGGGCAATTGTTGCTTAGCCACACCTCATCTACAGGACTAGACAGTATCTGATATGATTCCAAGGCCCCAGAACAACTGAACCAATCTTCAAAACCAGGAGGTTACAGAGTTGCTGTAAATGGTATCTCCATGGTTGGGTCCTGCTACAGTTCCTTTTTCAATGTAGCCCAGAGACTGAGAAAACTATAAACAGAAGACAGAGCCTAGGAAGAATGTCTTCTAGAGGAAACCAGGGTCTCAGAGGCAGGGAAGCCGTATAAAAACTCAAATGGGGGGGGGTTTAAAATACTTTTTGTGAAAACTCTGCTTACAATGTTATCTCTAGTAGCTAGTTAAACAGTATGCTAACATCAGCGGTAAAAACAAAAAGTGTCTATTCTTTATGTGAACCCAGAGTCTTATGTCTCTGTCTACCATCACCCTCCTTCCGTGGTTCCTGTGATGCCCATGGTGGTGCTGGTGGCAACATTATATAGAGAAAAAGAAGGAAAATCAAAACTCACCAAGTACACCTTGTGTTTGCCCATACACTATTGGATATGTGGATTTTTGAGTAAATTAGTTGAATCCAACAAATACTGCATCCTTAATGAAAACTCCATCATCTTCTCATTTGGAAAGCTACCAACCTGCACTCTGGCATACTCAGGTAATCAAGTTTATTCCTTCTCAAGTCTCTGATGGAGTTGAAGAAGAGGTAGCTTAGTTTTACAGCGAAGCTTAGTTGTTTAGGAGTTAAGACATTTTTAGGTCTAGATGGGTGTTTTAAGTTGATAATGACAATATGTGATGGAGATCAATTTACATTTATAAGTTTAGACACACGGAGATAGGAAATATGTTTTCTGCAAGGCTGTCAAATACAAATTGCTCAAGCACTAAGAATGTAACATTTATATAATTCCTAAATGTATCATGGTTTTCTGTTAAAGGTAACCTATTGTATACATGTGAAATAATATAAATGTGTATGTAAAATTAAAAAATAAAAGAATTGAATATCTTTCTCAACAGCTGTCAATTATTAACAACACTAGTAAACCTACAATATTTGGGTGTCTATGTGGTCTAAATTGCTGACATTGGTGAAATAAATAATTTGTTACTGGCACTGAATTTTTTGTTATCACCTGCTGTAAGTCAATGCTGCCTTTTTAAAGGGACAGTAAAATTCCAATTTAAATTCTATATAAGATATATTATGCATACTATATATAAATGCTCTTTAGTATTAATTATTCATCTTTATATTCTGTTCTGTACTCTATCTTTCCCTAGAATTCTACATTTAATCATTTATTCTTTTAAAAATATTTTATTAAAGTAAAATATAATTGCAAAATAACAATTAATTACAAAAGTGGGCTGTAAATTTAAAAGAAAGCAAGAAGGGGTATATTACGGCATTTGGAGGGAGTAAGTTGAAGGGACAAATACACCTATGATTTCAAAAATTAAAAATTAGTAATCACCTGGTTTCTATCCTACCTTACTTCTTTATTTAGCTGATTCCATGCCCCATTCCAATGCACCACCTTTTATTCTTAAATAATATAGTTACACATACATACCATAATTATATATATGCAAACTACTAAGTCCATTTAGTATTGTTTATTGTTTATAAGTATATGTTTTTAGGGGTAACAACTTAAGATTTCATAGCCATTTAGTCTGGCTCATAAATGGAGAAGAAGAAAGCCTCTCTCTCTCTCACCAGTTTTTGATTGTTGTAGCTTTCATCGAAGAATGGATGTCCATGATATTTTCCTGGTCCACCTTTTTGTAGCAACCAGTGTCATTTAAGCAGCCATACTGTTGAGATTCCATAGGTGTCACATGTAAAAATAACAATATTATAATTCACTTCTAGTCCTCTGACTCTTAGTATCTTTCATCTAAAATGTTCTCAGAGCCTTGGGTGTAACACTATATTTAGATGTTTCATTGGCACTGAACACCATGGTCACTTGTTCTCTGAAGTTTCACTAGTTGTGTCTTTCTGTAAAGTTTTTCTTCTGCTACAAAATGTGGCTTCTTTAATAGAAGGTGAGAGATATACTTAGCTGTGGCTATAAAAAAAAGTGTTTAGGATATAGTTAGGAATCATACTGGATTATGTGTTATTATATACTGGAGGCAATAGTACATAGTTCTCCAGGATCCATGACATTTCTAGTGATAGGTCACTGGGTAGGTTTTGCAGTACCAGGCCTGATTTCCCTGGTGTTGTGAGAGCCTTATTTCCAGTTGTGCAACTGCTGGCCCCAACCAAGTGCCCCTCTTGAACTTTTAGAGATAATTCACAGTAATATTCACTTTCGTCATTCACAGCTGTCACAGTTCAGTAGGACTACTGTCGGCTTGTGCCCTCTCACTTCATAGCACCTTCTCGTGATATGAAAGCTAGTCTTCATGGGGGAGAAAGCTTTGGGCTCAGATGTGGTGCTAATGCCTCAAGTGCTGTTTTCAAAGCAGGCTGTGTCTTTAGCAATAGAGGCTTACCTTCAATTTATGAGGGACAGGAAAGGACAGAACAGTAGCATATATAGTTTTAGTAGTCTCATTAGAAAGTTTTCCATCCTTGGTCCTCACTTTTTTCTTAGCCTATGGCTTTGGTGGAAGCATTATCATGCCAAGTGTCATGACTTCATTCAAAACTCTATGATAGCTTAGTAAGATAATACCTATGACTTTTTGTGACTATTCATGTATTTGAAAAAGATTAAACTTCATAGTATATTTTAGTCTATTCATTTCAGGACACTCTTCTACTTCCTGCTAATTTTATATATTATGTTGTTTGCAAACACTAACTTTTTGGAAAATTGTGTCTTAAAACTAACAGTTCTGCACATCAAGGGGATGAAGTTTACTAAACTGATGCAAACATATACTATACGCAACCTTAGCCAAAAAAGCCAAAATGCAAGAGAAATTATACACACACACACACACACACACACACACACACACACACACACGTACCTACACATAAGTAAAGCTTTCTATTAGAAAATCAATGTTACTATTACTTTGTGGTGGTATTACTTTTCTGGACAAAGTAGATCCTTCAAATTCTTCACCAGAAGGTAAAGCCATATTTGGGTTAAGAAAGTCTAGATCTCTTAAAAGATACTAATGAAGATGAGAGGTTTATGTACTTTAATATTTTGAAGCCTGGTTTCCCCAAACTAGACAACTTTAGCCCTTCAGATTGTGATAGCACACCCAATTCACCATACAGAAGAGATAGGAAGAGAAGTGGTGACATGTGAAATTACTCATTTGCAAGGACAGTGTTACCACCATCCTGGACAATGATGGCCGAGGCCTATTTACCTTCCAAAATCTCCTTCTTTCAACTATTCTATCACCAATCAACACTAACATACTAGGATCTGAGCTTGGACAGAAACCTTCAGAAGACAAACTGCACTAAACCGTAGCTAAAGTTTGTTCAACAGTCTTCTGGAATGTTCTCTTCATGAGTCCATCATAGCCATTAACATGATGCACTCAGTACTTTGACATTTTCCAAAACCAAAACTAAAACAAAACAACAGCAAGAACTAGAACAACAAAAACACAACACTATTATCATTTGCCTAGTACATGGTATTTCCATAAATTACAAGGCTCCCATTTAAAATATGAATCTGTTTTCAAAGCTTTCTGTTCCTCTACATTTGCAGTGGCATGTCCTTCCTCTACTTCCTGAAGTATTACTGGTTCCCTCATAGTGTAATTCAGCACATGGACACTCAGAGTTTCCCTTCATCTTCTCTGCTACTTGCTGGTTTTTACTCTAAATCTTCCTGAGATGGAAAGAAAAATCTACACTTAAAATTTTTTTTTTTTAATTCTTTTGTTTTTGGTTTTGGGAGACAGGGTTTCTCTGTGCAGCCTTGGCTGTCCTAGACTCACTTTGTAGACCAGGCTGGCCTCGAACACACAGCGATTCACCTCTGCCTCCTGATTGCTCAGATTAAAGGCGCCTGGTTTACCTTTTTTTAAAGATTTATTTATTTATTATTATGCATACAGTGCTCTCCCAGCATGTACTCCTGCAGGCCAGAAGAGGGCATCAGATTACATTATAGATGTTTGTGAGCTACCATATCTTTGCTGAAGATTGAACTCAGGACATTTGGAGGGACAGTCAGTGTTTAACCTCTGAGCCATCTCCCCAGCTCTACACTTTTTAAAAAAATAAATATGCTTTATTTTTTACATATATATTTATATTATTACACATGTATACAATAAGCTACCTATAGCAAGAGCCATGACACAATCAGGAATTATATAAATTTTACATTCTTAAGTGTTTTGGCTATTTGTATTTGACAGTCTTGAAGAAAACATCTTTCCTATCTTGGTGCATCTAAAATTCTGAGTGAAAATAAATATCCATCACATCTTGTTATTATCAACTTAAAACATCTATGTAGACCTAAAAACATCTTAAACCCTAAACAATTAAGCTTCATTGTAAAACTAAACTATCTGGTCTTCAACCCCCATCAGACACTTGAGAAGGAATAAATTGATTACCTGAGTATACCAAGAGTGCTGGGTAGCAGATTTCCAAATGAGAAGATGACAGGGACAGTTTTCTGCCCGGATAGTCGCCCAAACTCTCTGTAATATTGCAACATCATTTTCAGCCTTCTGGCTACACTTCTATTCAAATACAAAAAGAAAAAGAAAGTTTCACTCTCTATTGTACTTTAGTTTAGGGTGGTATGCATTACTAAGGAGCTTTCTGAAAATTCTCCTTTGTTTTACTGACCCCAGAAACAGGCAACATTACTGCTCAGTGTAATTGTCAACTTAAGAAGTAAATGATTTCATCCTAATAGAGTAGATGAGGATTACAAGTAAGAAGCTGCCTTCAAACTCACATAAGATCAAGTACACACTCTCACTTAACCATCCATAGATCTCCAACAAAGAAAGGATGTGTTATTTTTAACGACTTTAACATAAATTTACATTAAAAATCTTTTAGCTTCCATGTAGTTTTTTCAGAAGATAAAACCTCATTAGGCTAACCAGACTAGCTTTACAATTTTCCTGTGTCAGACCAAAAAAATGCCGAAATTAAGTACACATCACCATGTCTAACCTTGTATTTTATTTTTGATGTATGCATATTAATTTGATTAATAACTAGGGGATAAAATTTGATTTTTGCATATATATATAATACATAATAAAAAGAATCACATGGAAATGTTTGTATCTGATAATTTTGTATGTATTTGTTACCAATATTAGGTTTCTTTTACATCCTTTTAATATACTTAAAATATATATAATGTGTGTTAATAGGTTATGTTTTAACAATTCAATAAAATGAAGTTGAGGATATAATAAAGTGTTCTGAATCTAGCAATGTTAATCTAGTGTTTAACCTGTTATCAGTGAGAAATGTGTTTGTGTTAGTATTCTTTTTGGTGAATTTATAATGGGCACCAGACCTTGGGAATCCAGCATAACCATTGGCTTCACTACAGAGCTAGAGCAGAAGCCTGTGTTCTTTTTAAAACTCACACTTTCATCTAGGAGATAAAATTCAAGATTCAATTTAAAACTCAGCCTGGACTTCACAAATGGACCACTTACCCTTTCCTAAAGCTTTAATCATAGGGTTTATTCGTAAAGAATTTTGGATTACAAGTATCAAGCTCATTCTCAAGTCATTTTATTGCCTTATTGTTTCCCATCACTTAATTGGATTCCAGTGAGTTTAATTAGGTTTAAAAATGTAGTGATTATGGAAAGACTATGCATGTTTAATGCATACACTCTCCCTTGTGATCTTTTCAAATTCCCTAACTTTATTTAGTGGATATTCAATCACCTTACTAATTACTAGGAGAAACCACTAGAAGCATATTCCCCACTGATACTTGGTTAACACTATCATCCTATTTTTTAAAAAGACATTATGATTGAGCTCAGAACTCAGTACATGATAATCACTGTATCATAGTTTTTAGAAAGCATGGTTGTATTCTGCTCATTAAGTATATGTGTTTGTGAATTGTTGAAAGTCACTATAATTTTCACACAATCAATACCAAAGAATGAATTGACATATCCTAATTTTTAAAATTATAATTATGATATATATCTAGAGAAACTATATTTTTAAGATTTTAATTTTCACAAATTTCATCTATATACATAAAATATGATAATATATCTTGACATTTAAATAAAATGGAAATATAACCAAAATGTAAAAATAACTTTAATTTTATAAACATTATGATTTAAAATTCGTTTCAAGGTCCAGGGCATGGCTTACATTATAAAGGTTCTTGCTTCTATATTGACAGACTGAATTTCGTCTGTAGAACTAACAAAATGGACAGAGATAGTCCTAGAAATTACACTCCATGGTTCCCACAGATACACACACACACACACACACACACACACACACACACACACACACACACACTATAAATTTCTAAAATTAAATAAAATTATTTTTTTCCTGTAAAAGAAGGCTTTTAATTGGAGCTTTGCTTACATTTTCAGAAGCTTGACCTGTTATCATGGCTGGGAGCACAGTGGCAGGTATGGCAAGCATAGTGGTAGAGTAGGTTGAGAACTGTATCCTGATCCTCAGGCAGGGGCCATGCACGGGGAGAATGCAAGCATAATTGGGCTTGGCATAGGTTTTTAAAACCCCACTGCCACATGTCCTTGCTTAAAAAATATTTTCTTGTCTTACATATACATTTATATTATTATACATATATACAATAAACTACCTACAGCGAGGAGCATGAAACAATCAGGAATTATATGTTACATTCATAGTGTTTAGGCTATTTGTATTTGGCGACCTTAAATAAAGTTTATTTTAACTATATGTAGGACACTTTTAATCTTGTTCTTAGATATTTGAGCACTTGTTTATTTGTTTTGAGATTCTACATATCTATTATGTGCTTTTAGGTCAGCAATTTAAGCAAGCAAGGAAATAGTTCTGTGAAAAGTAGATAAAAATTAAAATTAAATTAAATTAAAAAGTAATGCATTTGGAATCTCCTGGAGAATCTTGACTAACAAGTCTAAAGAGGGATTCTCTTTTCTGTTGTTTTGGCTCTTATCTCAGCTTTGACTCTTTCGGGGAACACTGTTAGGCTAGATGATAACATTTTATTTGATCTATGCATGCTTTTATTTGTACAAAGATATATTACAGGACTTTTAGGTACGTGGGCAATAGCTTCCTTTTTCACTGTATTCCTCCCATTCTAAATTAGTGCAATCCACCTTTTCCCCATTTCTACTATCAGGACACTTTCACCCAGCTTTTTCTTTCTTCATTGCTCTGTCTCTCTGACTCCTCACATCTTAAATAGTCCACTTTATTGACCTAATTTCTTCAATTACTGCAGGATATGTACTTGTATCTGAAGATTTAGAATCTCTAAAGGATTCCATCTGGCCTTCCAACAAAAATATCCTTCAGTCCGCAGGTCAGTTTACCAACGTGGGGATTCTGTGAACTGCTAAGTATATCTGTCTATTTCAATCATTCATACTTATTCCAGGGAAATAAAGACAGTAAAAGTCTGAACCCATTGGAAGCACTATATTAAGTCTTTGACTTCATGGATCCCTGATTGTTACAAAGGTTTTCTTTGCCTGGAGTGCCAACATTTTGCTTTGGATCTCACGTATTGATGTCAGTTCACAGCAAGTCTCTACCTTGTGCTGAAATATCTGATTATGTCCTTTTCCTCAATGTACAATAACCCTGGGAAATGCCCAAAGATGGCATTGGGGATGAATAAAATAATAAATAATAGACACAGTTTCAAACCTTTTTCAACTGGACTTGCCCTTCCCTTCATTTGGAAGGCTTAAGATCTATAAACTGACTCTTGTGAAAACTGACTGAGAGACCAGGGTTTTCTATTCTTATGATTGAAAGTAAGATTTGTTCATTTGTTGTGTTCTTTCCACAGACAGATCAAGCAAGGACTTAGTAGACTTTCTATTTGTTTCACTTCTGAGGATACAATGATTAATTAACCGCTGTCGAAAGTCTGCACAAGTCAGATCATTACGAGCATTGTTGTGCCCATTAAAACAAGGGTGCTCACCTTACTTTTGGCAATTCACTGCTTCTGCTAGAGCATGTTACTACAGGGTCCAATTACACCAGTTGCATTTCAGTTATCCAATTACACATCTGTGGCTCCCACAGTATTACCCGCCATACAGTGAAGCTCAGTTCTAAGGGTCTCTAAGTATCCTTGTACTCCCCTCATGAAGCTGTTGTTTATAATATTAATGAAATGCACATTTTTTCTAGTCTCTAACATTATGGTATTTTATATGGCAAATCGATTCTGTCATTCCAATTGTTCTGAGCTTTGAATTGCCTTATCAGAATAGAGCCCAGAAAAGTTTGGCATTTCTACTTCCTTCAAAGTAACCTGTTTTTGAACAATACTTCATAAAAACAGTCACAAAGACTGATTACACCTAATTTATCTGTGTGAGCAACAATATTAGTCCCAGAATCTCTGCTTAATTGGCCCATCTCAATAAGCTCAGATTTACTTAGTTTTATGTTCCTTCCACCATTACCCAACACCATAAAAATTCTTTTGTAGACATCAGAGAATTTTAATTGTGTGAATTATGAAACATTATTTGAAAATTTTGGGGGTGGTGCTATACAGCTCTTCATTGGTTGAATTCTGTTCCTCACATTTTTTTTTTAATTTTTATTGAATGTCTATGATTTACACGTCACACACCAAAATCCCTCTCCTCCCCCCAGTAAAATAAAACAAACAAAAAATCTTGTCACAAAAGCTGTATTGTATCACACAGTACAGCCTTTTGTCCACCTATGTTTAATTTCAAATGTTCATTGCTAAGAGTCATGAGTCTGGTTGGAGGCCTACATTATTACTACCAGATCCTCACTGGGGCTTCTGTCAGATATTCCATTGTTGCTGTGTGTCAAGGAGATTCTTAATCTTTTGGACCTGCAGATCGTGCCCCTTTGGTTCTTGGCAATTTCAGCTGATGGTGGCTGTAGAGAACATTTTCTACCATGAACCTCTTAGACTTAAGATTGTTTATGTACATCTGCAGGTGGGAAGTTTCATCTCTGAGCTCATTCTTTTCCTGTGTTACATTTGTTACACTTTTTTTTACCTAGAGACTCTATTCTCAAGTTGCTTGCATCATTATATTTTTAACTTTCCAAAAACAGCACAATGTCTATGTGCTGAATATACCGTGGGTTCAAACAGGCATGCCTCAGAATGGGAAAATGATAAAGTTAAGTTGGCCACATCAACAGTAGACAATAAATCAAGCTGAAACTACGGAGACAGGAAAATATCTAGTCCTTTCTTCTCTTCTATAGCCTCACACTTTACCCCTGCATCCAGACTTTACTCTGAAGATCTACTAAAATTTAGTTGTAAGCGTGACTTTACAGTGTCAATAGTTTCCCCAGTAGACCATTTCCTGGTGCTCATTGTCCTTACCAATATACTCTCCCTGAATTCCAATAATTTACTTATAATCCACCTTCAAGGCTTTTTTATACACTTGGAAAATCTCAATTTTTTATCTTTTATAGACAGACACTGATATAGATGATTGTTTAAATATATATGATATAAAAGCAACAGTTACGTATATGTCATATCTAACTGTTGCTTTTATTCCATCAGATGAGATGAGATGGATGAGAGTTTTGTCAATAAATAACATGAGTCCAGAACATTTCTATCTCTGTTCTATATATCTCTAGGCCTAGGTCTGGAAGTTTATAGCCTACATACAATCTAATATTCTATTAGCCAGGACCTTGAAGTCTTCAGCTTCTACCCTGCAGCCACTAACACCAGCCTAATCTCACCCTTTCTAGCTCTTTCTCAATTCTGGCTGGCTGGCTTAACTCAGTTCTTCTGGCTCAAACTCCTCTCCAAGCTGACTGATTTACTTTGGCTTTTCTAGGCTTCTGATCAAATTGCTCTGCTTAGGAAAAAAAGAACTGTCTCTGAACTCCATGAACTATACTGCACTGGCTGCACTAAAGGAATGGAATTGAATGAAACTGCCCAAACTCAATTAAATTCAACTGCATTCAACTGAGATGCACCCAACTCAACTCTCTCTGTGCTATACTACCAAACTCTACTATAACTGTCTCCACAAACTCTCTGCTATCTCTCTATATGCTACCCTTAAGCAGCTGCTTTTTTCCTGTCTTTTCTCCTGTGAGTGGGATGCATCCTATCTTACTCATTCTGTTAAATCTTTCCCTAATTAGTAAGTTTTTCTATCCCTCAATTAGACTTCATTAATGGAGACTAAAGATACTAAATTTCATCCAGAGAGATTAAGGGTATATACAAAGGGCATGTCTGTATTCCAGCCAGATTATACTGTAATTAAGGGTGTGACAGCATTCCAGATGGATCACATAGAGGCAGAAGGTCTTTAGATGTGATCACTTGCCAAAGCAGCTATGTTGCTGGATTAAAACTCTTCTACATAGATAGATATAAAAGAGATGTTAGATAGACAAATAAATACATAGATGAGATATAGATGACAAAAGAGATAAATAGATAGATAGACAGATAAATAGATAAGTAGATATTACTGTGGATTTACTACATGATATGAGTGTTAATATTAACAATTGATATTGAAATAATAGAAACTGTGTTTGCCTAGGGCTGAATATCAGTATGATGGAACCTCCTAGCAAATTGTTGGCAGTCAAACCCTGTGTTATTATGTGTAAACATCTTTTATGGAGTCCTAGTGAAGGATAACACCACTGGCGGAGAAAAGATAGACATTGCTTTTAGGTCTATTATTCACCACTGTAAGGGTATTTCAGTTTTCACTCAAATAAAAGTGCAGTATTTGACACTTTTGATCAAACCAATCCAATTCTGAAATTACCATTTTCTGTCAGAAAAAAAGCATCTGGAGTCTTGCATTTTTGTCTTTTGGAAAGAGGCTTACAACTATACTAATGAGTGCCAGATTTGACTGCTCAGGCAACCCTGGTTGTCAAGGCTCTCAGGAAAGCATGTAGCTTTCAACCAGAATACCATTTCTGTGGCTGCAGTTGGGGTAATGAAGACCTTGATGTTCATTTCTATATACATTCCAGACTTTTCCTCCCGGGTCTTCTCATTGATCAAATCGTAACTAGATCCAAAAATGGAGTATGTGAATGAAATGTTTGTGGGAAAAATCTCAGAAGGCTATGAAAAGAAATCAGATAGTATATTACATACCTGGAGGAGAAATGAGAAGTTTCGTGTTTAATTAATGTTTACTTTATACTCCATAAGTGTGTAATGATGCCAGTCTTACCAGCTCTGAAGACAATGCTCAATAAAGAGGTCACAAAGAATGAGGCCATAACGACTGACACATTTTTCAGGAAACGAAGATTTAACCACATCAGTGTTTTGTTCTCTGATATTCAGTTCCGAGAACACTATATGAAGTTTTACTTAAATTCTCTTTTCTTGTATGTTCTTCTTAACATCCATGCTTTGGCTCATATTACAGGATAATTTTTCTGCATAAATTTAATTACAATGTAGGTCACATTAAATAGTCAGGATTTAATCTTTGGATCTTCAGAACGTGGTAAAGCTCTTTAAGTGGACCAGTTAACAGCAACATATGTGTTAGCAAGTAAACCAAAAAGTGAAATTAGAATAAATGTGATATAGTAAAAAAATATGAGGGCATCCCTACCTCAGATCCTTAGATATTATTGACACAGTTCATTTTTGTTGTTGTTATTTGTCTTTGAGGAGTTCAGTATATTGAAAAGAATTCAAGTGAATTCTGTATCTGCAGAAGAACTTAAAATTCATGCTTCCCTCACTGTGACATCCTTCTTCCCTTTTCACTGGCCCCTCCCTAGTGATTCTGAAGCTGTTTGGTGAAGGTGGAGTGACTGATTGTATTCCTTCTACTTAGCAAGTATTCTCCCACACACATATGTC
The DNA here is from genome assembly GCF_903995435.1 of Acomys russatus. NCBI lineage: Eukaryota > Metazoa > Chordata > Mammalia > Rodentia > Muridae > Acomys > Acomys russatus. Next base: position 14,851,258 of record NC_067145.1, on the reverse strand, counting down.
ACTACCTGAGGAAAAGCCAAGTGACTAAAATAAGCAGAAGAATTTTACTCTAAAAAATTACCATATACATAGTAGCAAATAGGAACTAAAATATTACAAAGAGCCAAATCAATATAAAAACATACTGTCAAGCAGTAACTCCCTATTAAAATTAGGACCTTTATAATAGGTCAACCTAATGTTATGGTCATATCATACAATAGGGGCATTTAATGACACAAAACCATCAATATCAGATTCTAAAATAGTATGTTAAAAATAAGAAACAAAATATGGTTAAATTCGCTATATAACAAGCAGTTACTACTTTTATTATCTATAGGAATAGATTTTTGGTGTTTCTATTTCATTAGAGACTACTCTTAATGTAAAGTAACAAGTTGACAAATTGCTGTTAAAAATCATTTTAAAATGCAAGAGTTTCAATAATTTTTAAAAAAATTTTTAATCTTTATTTTTTGGTTTTTCTACATAGGGTTTCTCTATGTTATCTTGACTGTCCTGGACTCACTTTTTAGACCAGGCTGGCCTCAAACTCACAGCAATCCTCCTGCCTCTGCCTCCCGAGTGCTGGGATTAAAGCGTGCGCTATCATGCCCGCCTCAATAATTTTTTATCATTTGTAATTTTATTCTCAATTTATGAAAATGTACATTTTTATTGTAATTGATAATAACATTGAAAATTTTTAGCATTTTGTCTAGCTTAGAAGTTATTTATTTCTATGAAATGGTTGACCCAAGACAGGCATGGTTCTGCTGAGGCACTCGTAATTCCACTGTGAGTATTTTTCTTCTCTATTAAATATTAATTTCTTTGTATCAAGAAATAGAAAGGTGGTGTTTATTGCACATAGTAAAGTTTCAGAAACATACATGTGCACAATTAAAATGATATTTAATTAGATAATTTTAATTAATATCTTCTGTAATATTTTAAATGTTTTTCTTGACTATATTATAAATATATATTTATAATATGTCATAATGTTCTCAGCCTTTATTTTTCCAAATACAAAGTAAACAGAAAGATCATTGTTCAATTGAGTAGATTTGACAATTAAGTAATTGTTATTTAAATATACAGATAATACTGAATTTAAATTGTTTCTGAATATATTATTGAGGTTTATTAACTGCAAAATATTTAAAAGTTTCATCTTCCATCTTTGTTTTTCAATTTTTTGTTTTTTAATAAACAAGTTGATAAAGTTTATTTAATTTTTAAATTTTTTACTTTTAATTTATTCACATTACATTCCAATTGTAGCCCCTCCTCTCTCTCCTCTCCTCCTGGTACCACCCTCCCTCCCTTATCCTCCCTCCCTTCCTCCCTTAGTCATCAGAACGGAGGAGACCTCTTCCTCTATCATATGACACAAGCCTATCAACTCTCATCCGGACTGCCTGTATCCTCTTCCTCTGTGGCCTAGCAAGGCTGCCCACCAGGGAGAATTGATCAATGAGTGGACCAGAGTCCATATATTATGGGACCCACATGGAGACTTGCTGCCTATCCACTACATCTGAGCAGGGGGTCTAGGTCCTCACCATGCATTGGCCTTGGTTGGTGCATCAGTCTCTGCATCCTTGGCCCCTTTCTGGAACCAGATTTGTTAGCTCCGTTGGTCTCCTTGTGAAGCTCCTATTTTGTCTAGATCCTTCTGTGCTCCAACTCAAGAAATTAGCACCACCAATCCAAATAATCCAATGTAAAGATGGGGTATAGAGCAAAACAGAAAATTCTCAATAGAGGAATATCAAGTGCTGAGAAACATTTTTTAAAATGCTCAATGTTCCTAGTCATCAGGGGAATGCAAAGCAAAATTACTCTGAGATTCCATATTACACCTATCAGAATAGCTAAGATAAAAAACAAAACAAAAAAAACCTCAAGACTCAAGTGGCAGCACATGCTGGCAAGGATGTGGAGAAAGGGGAAAACTCTTCTATTGCTAGTGAGAGTGCGAACTTGTACAACCACTTCCTAATAAAATCAGGAATAGTTCCACCAAAAGACCCAGCATTACCACATCTGGGCATATACCGGAAAGATGCTCTACTACACAAGAAGAACATATGCTTAACTATGCTCATAGCAGCTTTGTTCTTAATAGCCAGATTCTAGAAACAAGCTAGACATCCCTCATCCTTCCTTTTTTTTTTTTTTTGGAAGTTCTGTTTTATAAGTAGAAATAGTAAAATAAATTATTAAATTAGTGCCATTGATAAAAATAATTGTTTGATTTAAAGTTTACCTCCTGTGTTGTCCTTGGCTGGTGCCTTAGTTTGAGCGGGACCCCTGGGTTCAAATTTATCTATCATCTAACCAATGACCAGAACATTCTCCATAGTTGAGTGGAGAGTGGGGTATAACTTTCACACAAACTCTGGTGCCTCATATTTGACCATGTCCTCTGGAGGAGGAGATCTGGTAGCACTCAGAGGAAGGATAGCAGGCTACCAAGAAGAGCATATACAGGGGGAAGAGGTCCTCCTTAGGAACAGTCATAGGGGAGGGGAATAAGGGGAAAATGGGAGAGAGGGAAGAATGGGAGGATACAAGGAATGGGATTACCATTGAGATGTAACAAGAATAAATAATAAATTAATAGAAAATTAAAAAAATATTTGTTTGAATAGTTCACATAGTAACACCAAGCCGTTTGCCTAGACAGAGTACATTTTCTTTTCCACTTTGCTAATCATGTAAATGAAAAGTACTACATCTTTTACAGCTATCTAAATGGGCAATATTATTCCTGCTATAGAATTTGGAAAATATTAGCATCAGAGACAAAAATATGAATAATAAGCAGTCCCAATTTACCATACAATTTCTTGTGAGCAAGTTCTAACAGTGCTTGAAGGTGATTGCATTATTTCTCCTACTTTGTATAATGAATGAACTGTCTGAGAAGGAAGTGTCATGACTGTCACAAGGTTACACTTCCTTTCCTACGTGAGTAAGACATCAATTTTAGAGTCTACCTCTAGGTTTATTCACCTAACCTGTATCATTTTAAAAAAACCACTTTTTTGTTTATCTATACCTATCATATTTTCTTTTATTTTACTAAGTCAGTGCACATTTCCAATTATGTAACTCTTGTACATTTAAGTTTAATATATGAAATTTTTTTTCTGATAACATGGATTCAAGTTACACAATGAGTATCTGTGGCAGATTCAAATGTCCATTGAAATGAGAGTATTCACAGTGAATTTTGTGGACACCACTTACTCTGAAGAACACTATTAGGAATATGTACAAGAAATTTCTGCAGTGGATTTCAGGTACATCGATGCCAGATGTACTAGCCAGGTTATTTTTAGATTCCAGAAATGCACTTTCTGAGTAAGTTATAAGCAGAAGTGACACCTGGGCAAGCTTCTCCCTCCAAAGTAAGCCAGGGATAATTGAAACACTGTGAATCACTTCCTTCTCTAAAGCATACCTGGGAATGGGTCAAGATGGGGTTCTGGCAAGTACTTGTGAGTTATTGCTGGGCAACTGCACAGCCACTTCAGTTATGCTGTCTACCTGCTCATAAGGTTAATCTCTGTATCATGTATGCTCTCAACAACAATTTTGGTAAATGCTCCAGGTGGCTTTGCTAGATTTTGTCATACTCTCAGTCACTTGGAGAAGAAGAAAATTGGCTTGATAATAAGTAACAAAAAGATATTTAGGAATGAGTGTAAGGATATTTGAGCATCACATAATACTGTATTATGCTCTGACGTCTGCAGCCACCCATACAAGATATGCTTAGATCCAAGGAGAAGTGACTGCAAAATAAAATGGTTTCTGTAGTAATTGTTTTACAGGGCACAAGCTATCCTTTTATTTATGTCATTTTAAGCCAAGCAACCAAAATCTTCCCAGCAGTGAAGGTCAAATGCTGTCCTCAGTCATGTAAATGCAGCCTTTCTTGTCTGATAGAATTTTTAAATGTGTTGGCCAAGGGGTTGAACTAGAATAATTGGACTACATTCTCATTGGTTTTTTTTAGAAATGATTAGAACAATCACAGTATGATTGCCTGTTACAGTTTGCGGCTGATAAGACCTGCAGTAACTAGACTGTCAACTGACATTTGAATTACTGATTAATAACTTAGCATGGCAAGCAAAAACACGTGCAATTCATCTTCTTACTTATGGTACACATAAAACAAAACATTTTATGGGAAAAACTTGAAATTGCCATGAAGTATGTAAAATAATTTACAGATAACTCTTCAAGATAATGTTTACATTGTTGTTTGTGTCTCAGAAGAAGTTAGTGTAGCATTAGATAAAATCTTTAATCCAATAAATAAATCTGCAGAAACTACATTGATATGAAGGAAAAATACCATCTGGTATACCAAGCAATTGTATTTTGCATCCCAGCTAAATCTAAATAAATAGTAAAACAGAAATATAGTCCCTTGCCTTCAACACCACAGCTTGGAAAGAAATCATGTCATTTTTGTTTGTTTGTTCTTATAGCTTATCAGAAGTCATTCATTGTACCTTTTGAATCTACAGTTTAAAGAACACTCAACTAGTAGGATCATGATTGGAAGCTGTCAACCTATCTTATTTATAAAGTACATCCCCCATGACTTCAAGTGCACATGATTTTGCTTATACAGAAGGATGAAATAATCATCTCTCTCAACTTCCCACTGAGAGCCTTCTCTCACCTCTCTCTCAGAAAGGATTAAGCAGTGACACAATGCTAAGCTTCCTGATCTTAAATGTCAAAACCTGATCAGTATCCTAACTTTTCCTTAAAAGCCCAGAGAATTTTACAGACCATTTGACGCACGGGGATTGACTATAGTCTTGAGTCAAAGAGGGGAAGTTATATAAAAATGTATAAGTTATGATGCCAATTCTGTGTATCTGAAAGTAGGTGAAGTTTACTCTTGGAACTTTTGTGGAGACATGAGCTAAAGTAAGTGGCAATAGAGCAAAGCACCATGAACCATGATAATTCTGATCTGGAACCAGTAGATGAAAAGTATGTCCCCTGGAGGGGGAGACTTGGTGGCACTCAGAGGAAGGATAGCAGATTACCAAGAAGAGACTTGATACTCTATGAGCATATACAGGGGGAGGAAATTCCCCTCAGGAACCGTCATAGGGGAGGGGAATAAGGGGAAGATGGGAGGGAAGGAGGGAAGAATGGGAGGATACAAGGGATGGGATAACCATTGAGATATAACAAGAGTAAATTAATAAAAAAATTTTAAAAAACTAAAAAAGGAAAAATCACAATATCATACTGCATGACTGCACCAAGTCCTATTTAACTAATCCTGTAGTGTTGGACAAAACAGTTCTTTCTAGTTTTTTGTTATTGATAAATGACATGTTTCCTTTCACTTATCATTAAATAAACATGCTTTGAAACCAAAAAAAAAAAAAAAAAAAAAAAAAAGAAAGAATGAATGAAAAGTTTAGCACTTTCTGTATGATACTTTTTTATTTTAATAATGTGTCCTACTAGTGTACATCTATCCATGGGCATGTTCATGGGAGAGCAGGCAACAGAATCGAGAAAATATCAATGGATTTTCTGAAACGGGGGAAAACATTCAGTGTCAGTTGACAATGATGGAACACTTGGGCTTGTCTGGAAACCCAGAGTTCTGATTGTTAAGAACTATAACTATAACTTGACTCAGATGCCTGTGGGTTGGACTCTCATGAACACTGCTTCATCCCCTGCTCAGGGATGCCACAAGAAACAAGGCTCTGACTCTTCATCTGGTGGCCCTGATCGATCAGTGGCTCTGCTTATGTGGTGGGAAGAATCAAAGATTTTGAAACAGAGGCCACTGGTGTTTTCTCCCCCTTACCTTGTGACACACAGTGGACATGGTGGAACAGTTTCAAGTAGTCATAAGCTGATAGGTGCTGGTAACCAAATTCCACAACTCCGAAAGAAAAATCATTCTCTTAATACATGAGCCAATTCTCCTGCTCACTTTCTTTTATTGAATATTGAATATTTTAAAATTTGTATTAGTAGTCTATATATGGTATGAGACCCTTACATATCTGCATTTAATACATATCATAACATTGTAACTAATATCATATCTTGAACATAATTTTTATTCAGTTTTAACAATGAGCTCAACATAGTTTTATTTATTCATCATTGTTATGCATATAATTTTAAACTTTCATCACCAAATTAACATCTTTAAATTAATACAGACAAAAATAAGGATGTAGGAGGCTTTATTCTATAACAGTGCAGTTTGTACTTCTGTTTCAAGCACTTGTTAACTGTTTCCAGTACTTTGTACTTTATAATGAACACTTGGTCTATTGTTAGGTAAATATAAGCACAGTTAACACATAACCATTCTATGCTTACTTCAGTACTCTTTTTACAGGCTGTCATGCTTTTTTCCCTTCTCAAGTATTCCCAGGATACATAAAGTGTCTGCTATTCCAGACACACATGATTGGATGATCAGCGATACTTTTTGCCTTCTTCCTCCTCCAGAAATTTTACTTTAATAATTAGACTGATAAGAAAATATTTGTTGAGTTAACTTCTTTGGGCTTTATGGTGACATATTACAATATTTATGACATAATATACAAAACTATTATGAGATACTGGAATTCAGTATCCTGAAAAGACAACATTGCAACAGTTGTTTAAGATAATCTTATCAGAATTCAGTATCTGTGTCCAGACCACACAATATAGCACATACTTGTTTGCTGTAATTACAATACCCGGGAAGATATATAATGTGCGTCCAATAAAACTTAAAAGAGTCTATGGGAAGAACTGGAATTACATAAAAAGCTTTAGAGAATTAATAAAATACACACAGGTTTTGGAGAGCTAGATATAATGAAATGAGAGCTGTGTTTAGGTATGCAGTGTCTCACTGGAGGAAGGTTTCTTTCATGACTAGAGAGGTGGATTCTGAAGAGGAGTCTGGCTCACACTTCACTATTTGATCGAGATGTGTGGAGGAATTGTGTATAACTAATCTCAACTTTCTAAAGTTTAGTGTGCATATGCTTAAGCTGAAGGAAAAGCTTCCTGTCTGTGTCTTACTGAGACTATGCAAGTGAAGTGGACCCTCAATTCCAGTACATTGAAGTTATTTCTTTTAGAAACCTACAAGTAGAACATTATGATAGGCAGATTTGGGCCCAGGGTTCCCGCTCAAACTAAGGCACCAGCCAAGGTCAATACAGGCAGTAAACTTTAAGCCCCTACCCAGATCTAGCCAATGGTCAGAACATTCTCCACAGTTGAGTGGAGAGTGGGATATGACTTTCTCATGTACTCTGGTGCCTCACATTTGACCATGTCCCCTGGAGGGGGAGACCTGGTGGCACTCAGAGGAAGGACAGCAGGTTACCAAGAAGACATTTGATACCCTATGAGCATATACAGGAGGAGGTAATCCCCCTTAGGCACAGTCATAGGGGAGGAGAATAGGGGGAAATGGGAGGGAGGGAAGAATGGGAGGATACAAGGGATGGGATAACCATTGAGATGTAACAAGAATAAATTAATAATAAAAAAAAGAAGTTATTTCTTTTAGAAAATTATGATGAGTCCTCCAAAACAACTTTCCAATTTACCTCTTAATATGTGATAAACAATGACATAATAAATATAGAAACATCTTCCTGGAAGTTTTCATGCTTTTCAAATTTCTAAAGACAACTTAGAATCTGTACACAGGGTCAATGTGGGTAAGCAATGAAACATTTCCTCTACAAGTTTTTTGTTCTTCCTAGGAGTATGTATGCAAATGGTTTTACATTTTGCTATTTTTTGCCATGTGTTTACAATGCACTGTAATGAATGAGGAAAAATATTTATCTAAATGTTCTTCAGAGTCTCTGCCATTCAGAAAATTAGAGCCTATGTATGATGATTTTAGACCTATTTCAATTCCTTTTCAAACTTTTTTTTCATAGAAAACTGTATTATCAGCATCTCCCTCTCACTTGGGCTTTAATGGACACCCACTGATTATTGAGTGCTCTCTGGACTCCCAGTTGAAGACAAGGGTAATCAAGTTATTCTGCATCTGTGGATGTGTTCTAAAACTTTTCCACAGTCACAGTTATTTGTTAAATAATGTTGCTTGATGGTAGCAGAGTAAAGTATACACAGGATTTTCAATATTTCTCTAATATGCCTAATATGCCTGGTTATTATACTTAAAGTTGAAAATAAATTCTATTACTGCATTTTGTGTTTCCAATTGTGTAATTAATAGGATACTGAAAAAGGTATTAAAATACAGATTTTTTTTGTCATTTTCATGGCACTTTTTTCTTTAAATTTTCATGTAGGGTTTTTTGTAAGAAAAATAGCTACCCCAATGTCACCTGTCAAGTATGTATGTTCCATATGTTATATTGGAGTTATAATGTAACTGAGTTTCAATTGTTGCCACCTTTTACCAACAATTATGAAACATTATGCAAATTAATGTATCTTCTTATACAATTCCTAAGGAAATAAAACTAAATAAGTAAGTACTTGAAACCAAGTATATAACTGTAATAAAGGTGTTATATTCCTACTTTGCTCATCTCAGTATTACCACCCGAAGATCAACTCAGTTTTTAAACAACAGCATTGACTTTTGGTTTGTGCCTGAAATATTCTAGAATTTGCAACATACATGACTAGCAGCTCCTCTATGTCATTTGGGTTGAAATGAAACCTAGACCCAGAAAGAGTTGCATGGGATGTATTCACTTATAAGCAGATATTTGCCACATAACACAGTTTAACCACACTACAATGCACATACCTAAAGAAGCTAAATATCAAGGAAGACCCTAGGGAGGATGCTTAATTCTCATTTAGAAGGGCAAATAAAATAGACACTGGAAGGGATTGAAGAGAAAGAACAGGGCAGGAGCCTAACATTGATGTCCTCTGAAAGAATCCACCCAGTGAGGGATTAAAACAGCCAGATTTTGTGTAGAGCACAGGGAGTCTTATGAAAGAGTTGGGGGATAGAAGGACCTGGAGGTGATGGGAGCTCCACATGAAGACCAATGGGGGCGACAAATCAGGGCATGGAAAGTGCAGGAAGTGCTGCAGTGACTGATGCACCAACCAAGGGCCATGCATGATGACTACTTAGACCCCTTGCTCAGATAAGATGTAGTTTATCGGCAGCACATTGCCCTTGTGCGTCCTATCATATGGTGAGTAGGGGTTATCTCTGGCATGGACTCTGGTACCTACTTGTTAATCACTTCTGCTTGGCAGGGAGGCCTTGCCAGGTCACAAAGTAAGATGATGCAGACAGTACAGATAAGCCTTGATAGGTTGGGATTCCCCCTTTCTGAAGACTAGGGAAGTGTGGGAGGGGGATAAGGTATGGGAGTGTGGGATGCAGAAGGGAGGAGGAAGAGGATGGAAAGTGAATAAATTAAAAATAAAAATACTTTAAAGAAAACACCAGAGTCACCGTAGGGAAAATAACCCCGAACTCTTGGTTTTAAAATTTCTACATCAAATATCAGTTGTTTTAAAACCCATTCCAAAGGTGCTGCTACTTATAAATATGTTGCCACTGTAATTTAGATTATTTAATGGGTCTAGTTTTATAATAAAACCAGCATAGACTTTAAATCTGAAAAAAAAAAAAGAAAGAAGAAGAAAATTATCCTTTTAGGTAAAAGTAAACCACTGGCTTTCGCAATATTATGAAAGAATACCTAACAAAATCAGTGAAAAGCAGGAAGCTTTTGATCTGGCCAATAGGTAAAAGATGTAGTCCTTGGGCCTGGTAGTAGCAGAAAAATACCTTTGTATAATCACCCTGAATCCTCACCTATTTTTTTTTTCTTTTTGTGAGTGTTCTCTTATAGACTCACACACATATACACATTGTGTACAGTTTTGGACTTCATATTCAGGTGCATCCAACCTTTGCCATTGTGGCATGATGTTACAGTCTAGAAATGAATTGGTCACATGCATAGATGTCAAGCACACATGTAGTCAAAGAACTCTAGTCAGGAAAAGATTGACACAGACAATTTTCCAAGTGCATCATGAACTCTAACCACATACATCCTTCACACTGTTTCTCTTTAGTCTCTTCTTCCCGTTCTTCCCCGTCTTTTCATTTCTCTTGGTTTTCTTTCTACTTTCATGTCATTATATTCTTAAATGGCATGGCTTTTTATTTCTGCAAATTATATGACACACAAGTGAAAGAACACATGCAATGTTGTCTTTCTGTGTCTGAGATGGTTTACTTAATAATAACCTCTAATTAAATATTTTCCAAAAATTACCTAATTTCACTCTTTTATAGGCATACAACAATTTTCATTCTGTATATAGTCCTCATTCTCTTTATCCATTCATGTGTTGAGAGACACCCAGGCCTCTCATAATGTTACTTTCCATTTGAGTCATATGTAAGTATTAACAGAGCTGTGTAAATATTAAATCAAATAATTGTTTTCAATTTGACAACACATATCTTTCAAAGTACAACTTTTCCCCCCAAGTAACAGGAATAAGATAAAGATGGAGATACAGTGAAATTATCCAAAACCTATTGATATAAAATTATGAATATATATTGAAGGAATTTTGAAGGGAAATAATTTTAATTAATACTGATCTAATCCATTTTTTATTCAATCTCCACTTTTGCCTCTATAAAACATATGGATGAAATATTATTTTTGTACTAATATCTTCTAGTTTAGTACCTGATATGGAATAGATTTTTATATTTCTAACCAAAGTAACATGATGTGTTTGTGACCTTGAGTATTTTATCTGAATCTTGGTCAAAGCTATTTCTCTTGCACTGGAAAATTAAACCAAAGCAGAATCTTGGTGCCAAACAGATGCTACCTTTGGCTGGAATTGTCTTGGGGAATTATAAAATAATAATTAATATCTCAGAGTCAGTGCCCAGAATTTATGCAAGCATATCCATTACCTCTGTACATAAACAGAATCAATTTTCATTAAATATGTTAATTTCGCCCAGCTCATTATCAAAGCTTTCCCAATGCCTGAGTAGGCATTATGCCTTATTTTCCAAATCAAACAAAACAATTTTTCATTATTTGTTTTGATTATCTTCAATATGGGCAAGCCTAATTGCATTGAGAACAGGTGCATTTGTGTTGCTAAAGGAACAAAAATAACAGCCTGAATATGAACCGTGTGTATGCCATGTGGTGCAATTATTTCATAAGGACACACAGTGGGAAGAATTCTGCTAATAGCTCTCTTAATATAATTATAGGCCAAATGGAGAATAAAAAGGGAGCTGGGGAATTATAGATCATGATTTCTAGTGGCATCTTCCAGGTGAATCAATAGATGATAATAATTATACTCAAATTTTTGAAAGGAAACCACTAATTACCTCGAATATATTCCTGCAGCACAATTCAATTTTTGTAGTATAAATAGTTCATGATAAAACTTTAAAACTGGAGTCTTTAATTAATTGCATTCTTATGTTCTTCAGAATTTGTTAAATTTTCTTTGTTTTATAAATATGATAGAAACATACCAAGTAGGTAACTGACTAAAATCTCTGTACCTGTTAATAAGATGCAGGAATTTTGAAAAAATGTTTTTGAATTATGATAGTTTTTACTTTTTCATATATATTATATTACCATAGTTATGCTAAGGGATGAAAACTTTATGTAATATTTAAAAAATAAAAACTAGCATTTTTTTCATATCTGAAAAATTTAAAAAAGCAATTATCAAAACAAACCATATAAAGGTCATATGCTTAGTAGAAGTCCCTAGCAAGAAAATTCAAAACTGTTTCTAAAAGCATTTAAAACTTAGATTTACAGTTGGACATGGATTTTTTGGTAGCACTGAACAATCTCTCAAATTATTAAATATCACATTTTATTTAGGAGGAAAAGTTCCTTTAAGCACATGTGAATATTTTATAGTTATTATAGTTATATTTATTAGTTATTTTTACTCTTGTAAGTGTCTTACTAGATTTAAATTATTTTTACTGAACAGGCTCAATGGTAAATATGTACTTCAAATGATAATTATTCATCACTTAAAATAATAATAATAATAATAATAATAATAATAATAATAAATCATTATGAAAAAACTATACATTTTAAATGATCATCTATCTGTCTTAGTGTTCTCTCATCCATACAAATGATATAAATTGACACTTAAGTAATTTAATTATTTGCATTTTGTTACATGATTTCTTTTGTATTTCAAACTTGGCATGAACAATATCTGATACGTTTGATATAATTACTTAAGGAATTAAGTATCCCTATATGAGACAGATACACATAGGTCTGTACAATACATTTAATATATATTTCATACAGCCCGTTCATTTTATCTTTCTTATTTACTTATTAAGTTAGTGGAGGATGCATATATTCTATATTACTCAGGATTTTGACCTGATGTTTAACTTCTCTAAAATCTCAATTTGTAATTATATACATTTGATATTTGTTTACTTTTAATGATTTTGTTTGAGTGTGTTTGTGTGTGCATATACATATGTGAATACAAATGAAGAGGCCAAAAGATGGCACTAGTTATCCTCTCGTATAACTGTCCACACCATCCATTAAGAAATGAACATCTCTCTCTCTCTCTCTCTCTTTCTCTGCCTAAGGATCACATGAATCTTGACTAAAAACAAGCCATTGCAGCATTCTTAATATCTCCATGAGTCCTAGGAGCTGGATATTCCGGTGTATTTTGTTTGTTTTTTTGGAGCCTGCTTCTTTATATGGCTTCTGGGATATGAATGCTGACCCTATTGAGGCAATGGATGTTCTATTGTAATATGCATACATTTTTTTGAGTTTCTATGATCTTGAAAATAAAAGTGTGATTGCAACAAACTTTAAATAATCAGTTATTAAAAGTTTGAAATTTTTCATCCTATTTCAGAGTTCATTATTAAACTTCACCTATAATTGATAGTGCATTTATTTTTCAAATATAGGCTGTTTCAACTGTATTTATCTATATTTATGATTACTAATGTTTTAGTAGCCATGTATTTTTGGATAGGTGAAATTATAGTGAGTAGCATCACTTAAGTGTCAATGAATATCAAAACACTTTTATATATGATGATTAAAATTATTCAGTCATCAAAGTTAAAAATTTATTATCCCAATACTATAGATGATTTTCCATCCCCAACCTACACATAGATATTGTGATAGAGTATACCTGACCTCAAAGAATAACACCTAATGTTTGGAATTAATAAACATTATTACTTTTCTCACTTTACATCCTTTAGTAAGAGTACCAAGAACTGTGGACTTAAAGATTATTGTTCTTGACAACATATAATCTTCTAAATAAGTTGTTCTCACACAGAAGTGAGCTCTATTGTATTATATTATTAAGAAATGAAGTGAGAAAATCAAAACTAAACTTTGTTTTCTTTTTAACTAATAAGTTAATATAAATAAATAAATAAGTAATATATTGTTTCTTAGATTAGTAGCAGATCATGGATAACAGTCTTTATTAATTCCAGTACTTTTGAAAAGACATTGAATAAAAAAGAATGAAACATTATTAAAATTTTTGTAAAATTATAAATGTGAATACAACCAAAGCAAAAAGGTTTTAATTATATATACACAAACACTTGGCATTTTAAACAATAACATATTACTAAGTGTTGAATCATTTTTTAAATAATGTATAAATGATATACAATGCATATGAAATCTTGCTTTTACCATATCTGCAAGCCTCCACTACGTCGTCTTGGAATATATAAGCAGTACCATAGATTTTCAGGTACAAATCATATAAGGTTACATGGTAGACTATGCTTGACTGTGGTGTCATTAATATAAGCAAATTGTTAGGGGAGGATATTAAATATAAATCAACATGTACCAAGATGTGGGTATAAAATGTTGAAAAGAAGGGAGAAGAATATTTCAAAAGAATAACAAAACTAAAATGTTGCATTTGTTATTCTATCATTAATTCACAGAAATTCCATGGCAATAGAAAAATTTCTAATTGTATGATTTAATTAATCAGACAAAACACAATTTAAACAAACAATAGTTTGAAGCACACTTGTTTTCTAAAATCTGTGTGTATTTAGTCTACATAATGGGGAAAACATTTTGTAAGAAAATATTGAGAGAGGCCTAAGAGTACTCAACTTCGGTCATAAAGAACACAGAGAAGGTGGATGATAAATTCAGGGCCATCTTGAGCTATACAGTAAGACTATAATAATAAGGGAACACATGAGTGAATGAATGACAAAATAAACAGATCTTGAGAAATTAAGAACAGCAAATATTGGATTTTCAAATCTAGATGAAGACAAATCTACTGCACTTGAAGAATGTTATCCTTGAAAAATGCATACCTATATAAATTTTAGTGTAGCAATTATGCTTCACTCTTTCATGGAATCTCATACACTCTTTTTCTTTTTTGCACCAAGTTTTTTAAAAAATTAATTATGTATTCACTTTACATCCTGACTGCAGCACCCCCTTCACCTCCCAGTCCCTACCTTGTACACCCATTTCTCCCATTCTCTCTTTTCCTTCACCCCAGAAAAGGGGGAGTTCCCCCATGGTTACCAACCTGCCCTGGCACGTTAAGTTGTTACAGAAGGAGGTGCATCCTCTCCCGCTAAGGCTAGACATGGAAGACACGGTTAGAGGAACAGGATCCAAAGAAAGACAACGCAGTCAGAGAGGGCCCCCTCTACAGTTGTTTGGGGATCCATACGAAGACCAAACTATGCATCTACTAATATGTTCAGGGACCTAGGATCAGTCCAAAAAGGGCTGATTGGTTTGGTGGTTCAGTCTCTGTGAGCCACCATGGCCCCAGGTTAGTTGATTCTGTAGGCCACCTTGTGGAGACATTGACCATGCCGGATCCGTCAATCATTTCCCTAACTTTTCCATGCAACTCCTGGAACTCTGTCCAATGTTTGCCTGTGCAGGTATGCATATTTTCCATCAGCTGCTGGGTGAGGCCTTTCAAAGCAGTTATGTGAGGTTCCTGTTTAAAAGTATAGCAGATTAACAATAAAAATGTCAGGAATTGGTTCTCTTCCATGGGATGGACCTCAAATATGGCTAGTCTTTGCTTGGCCACTCTGATTTAATTATTTATTCTTCTCCCATATATTACATCCTGACTGAGGTTTTCACTCATTTTTTCTCCTTCCCCCTCCCGCTTCCCCCCTCCTAGCCATTCCTCTTAGCTTTTCCTTCAGAAAAGGTCAGGCCTCCCCAGGATATCAACCAAACATGGCATAAAACGTTACAATAAGACTAGGCATATTCCTTCATATCAAGGCTGGACTAGGCAACCTAGTAGGAGAGAAAGGGTCCCCAAAGCAGGCAAAAAAGTAAGAGACAGCTACAGGCACCACGGTTAGGAGTTGTACAAGAACAGCAAGCTACCAAACATGACATATACCCAGAAGACCGAGTTCAAACACATACGGCCTCCCTGATTGTCATTTTAATCTCTGTAAACCCCTATGAGCCCTGGTTAGCTAATTCTGTGAGCCATATTCTTGTAGTGTCCCTGAATCCTCTGGCTCGTATAATCTTTTCTTTTCCTCTTCTCATAATCTCATTTACTTTTTATGTAATAATGTAGACACCTATAATAAGCATTAATTTCAACAATTCTTCATGTAATGAATATGAAATTTGAATAAACACATTTTGTAAAGCTTTAGGCAAAATGCCAAATATTATTGTCACGGAAATTTTGTTTTATTTTCTTGTTTAAAAATAGATTTTTTTTTTCTCAAACAATATATCTTGATTATACTTTTCCTTTCCTTTACTCCTCCACGTTTCTTACCACTTCTTTTTCCATCTGGATCAATTGCCTTTCTGACTCTCATTAGAAAAGAACAGTCTTTTAAGAGATAACAAAACATGACAAAATAAGATACAATAATATGAAACAACAACAGCAACAAAAACAACAACAACCGCCAAAGTTGGGCAAGGCAAATCAATAGAAGGGAAAGAGCCCAAGAGAAGGCACAAGAATCAGAGACTCATATTCATTCATGCATTCAAGGATTCCAATAAAAACACAAAAGTAAAAGCTTTAATATATATTCAGACAGCCTGGTGCAGAGCAGTGCCGATATTGTGCTTGCTGCTTCAACCTCTGTGAGTGCATATGGACTTTGCTCAGCTGATTTAAAGGGCCTTGTTTTCCAGGTGTTTTCCATCCCCTCTGACTTTCTCCCTTCTCTTTCACTAGGTTCCCTGAGCTCTGATGGGACAGATTTAATGGAAATATTGCACTTTACCTGTGTGTTCTAAGGTCTTTCTCTCACTGAGTAATGTCTGGCTGTGGGTTTCAGTATTTGTTCCCATCTGCTATAGAAGGAAGCCTCTCTAGAGGTTAGAAACTATATCTTTAACAGACAATAACAACAAATCTTTTTGTTGTGACCTGCAAGCTTTAAAGACAGCATAATCTCTTTACTTAGATTGGAGGGTTGCATTAGAAATGGGCGTCATGAAGAGAAATGTAAGTTTTGAGACACAACAAAGATAGGACAACTAATGGTTGAAAATACAAGATTAGACTAGAAACAAAGTAATAGAGTCATTTAGCAAAGGCTAATTGAGCTGCCTTTATGAGACACTCAAGTAATGGTTGGGTCACCTGTGGAAAAGACTGTAAGCTTTGCACCAGGTGAAAACAGTCTTGCCAGGCTTTATCCTTGGACACCCCATGAATACCCTGAGATAGACTGGGTGGAGCCATTCTGGCCATAAAATTCAGGAAACAGACCTGGGGACTCCATCTGGACTATAGTTTTTCTAATCGACCCTCAATGGGAGAAAAAGACTGCCATTCACACGTGACACAGACAGGTGGAGAGGAAAAAACAACAACAGGTTCAGACCAGGCTTGAACACTCGTGGATCAACAAACACGCCGGACCAACACACAGGCCAGAGACACCTAAGGGAACTGATACTGGAAGGTTCACTCTTTTTTTCCCTTTAACCTTTTTTCCCTGAGTCCAACTTTGTTTTCTCTCTAAATAAGACCAATAACGACTTATAACCAACTCCCAACAAAAATAAACACCTATCACCCAAGGAAACAACCAAAAATCTACCCAACCCCCTTAAGAGAAATGGTGTGTCATTCTCTTAAGGTTTTTTTGACTGATTTGGTATAAATAATACCTTCGGAAGGGTCCAAATATAATTGGGGAAATGGTTAAACAAGCTAGGAATAGTATTTGTGATCTAGTTTCTAATTGTTGAGAAATTCCAAACTTAATTACAATCCTTTGTAGGACAGTCTGAAATGCTGGACTAATTGCTATCAGAAGCTTTCTTTCAAGCTGTCCTAGGAGCTGTCCTGTTCTGATGAGTAAAAGCAACTGAAGCACAGGGCGCTGGCACATGAATGATGTAGGACATCAGTGACCTGCATGCTGAGAGGTCTGTTCCAGTGTCAATGTCCAGTTCTTTTGTTCTGAAAATGTATGATCTCTAACAAGCATTATACAGTTTTCAAATTATAAATGTGTAAGGTGTGCATATGAATAACACAATTAACTCTGATCATGTGCTTTTTGTATGAGTAGAAAAAAATACACTTGTAAATCTTCATTCATGGCATCTAATAATAAATGACAGGGATTCTGTAGCCAAAAAGAAACATCGGCTATGCATAGACATTCATGTCTCAGCCAGTCTCAGAGGTATTCCCTTGTAGTGGGATAAGCAATATAAGTTACCTGCTTGTTCTGCAGTTTAAATTCTTAAAATTTCCCCCACCCTCATTGCTTCTTAATCCCTCCTCCTTTCCTCATCCTCTCTCTTTCCCCTAGTCCTCAGAATGGGGAGCCCTCCTCCCCTAACTCTGACCTCAGCCTATCAAGTTTCATTTGTACTACCTGTATCTTCTTCCTCTGTGGCCTGGCAAAGCCACCCTGCCAGGAGAAAGTAATCAAAGTTGGGGGCCAGAATCCATGTCAGAATTAGTCTCTACTTGCCATATTGTGGGATCCACAAGAAGACTGTGTTGCTTCCGTTGTGAACTTAAGAATGTGGGATATGTTGTGATGATATATATGCCTTCACAATTATAAGCCCTTCTCCATCTACTCAATTTCAACATTTTTATGTATACTATATGTAATATTAATATATATTATATATATATATATATATATATAATAGCAAGATCTAAACCCTTATGTATGAGTAACATTATAGAGACCAGCAGGTTATATAACAATATTTATTTATATCTATGAATTTAATAATTTTAAAAGAGCTATGCATGTCAAAGAGAGCAAGAAAGGGTATATGTGAGAATTAAAAGGGAGGAAAGGTGATATATGTGTATCACCATTCAAGAAAAAAGAAAAAATTCTCGCCATGTCTAATTTTTGTTACCTATGTACTCATGTGTACTTCTACTGGAGCATGTGCCTTTTACAAGGGGATATATTCTTAAAGAAAATCTCTATCTTATTCCCCACCCCTACCTCCCAGAGTTAATTTCCAGTAGCTCTTGAGCTAGGGTAGTCTTCTTATCCACTTTCTACGTCCATGCTTGGAATTTGTTCCTTTTGCACTTGTTCACGTGTTCCAGCCAACACAAATTCATAGACGCAACTGTGTTTTTCTCTCTGTCAACAAATGTTTTTTTTGTAATTACCTACTGCCCCAGGTTATTACAAACTTTCAAATCCATTTCCACAATAAACAATGAGCTTTTGAGGGAAAGGATGTAATACTGATACTCAATTTAGAGCTGAGTATTTCCAAATATTTTATGCCCTCATCTTGTTTCATTTTAAATCTCTGTCCTAATTATTTACTGCAAATAGAAGTTACTCTGAAGAGGGTTAAAGCATTCATCAAATTATGGCAACATTAAGCCATTGAGTCAGTTCAAGACTATGGCTATGTATAAGAATGATAATGGTAGGTACTCCTGAAGAGCCTCTGACCAACTGGATTTTGGTCCTGTGGTTGGATCAGATCATTCAGAGCAGGCCATAAATTAAGTTGCGAAATGATTGGGTACTCCCACAATATACATGCCACCAGTGGGCATGTACTTGTAGTGAAAGTGTCTTAAAAACCCAGTTATATTATGTAAACATGTTTTTGTTTTAATCCCCTGTTACAGGATTTGGGGCTGTTTTAGATTGTCCAAAGCATCAGAAGGGCATGATCTTTCCCAGCTGCAGATAATTACATGGACTCTGGAGAGGGATAAATGCCAGAGCCCAGAAGGAATTGAGATACTCTAAGAAAAAGGATGCTGATGCTCCTCACAGCTGTTCTTGGTTGTTGTTGATGTAGTTTGATGATAATTTGGATTTAGCTTGAAATGAAGATTGGATTTACCCCAGGGAACCCAGGAACTCTATTCAGCAGGAAATAGTAAAGAGACATACTTTGCCCCTTTCCCCACCAACTTTCTCCTACCTAGTGTTGGGGGGTTGGAAGGTATTAGGATGGATAAGAATTGGGAGAAGGGAAGAGGCATAACAAACCTCAAGAAAATAAAATAGATAAAAAATATGCTAGTATGTACTATTGGGTCAGTCATTATCATAGCCTTTTGTGTTGTGATGTACATACAATTCAGTCTTAGGATTAGGGAAGTTTTCTACTATGCTTTCATAAACAGCTTATTTATTATTTTTTATTTTATTGTTCCTTATTCTAGCTCATAAATTCTTATTTGTCTTCTTAAGTATATTCCAGAGTTCTTAAAAGTGTTTGTGATGTCTTTAAATTTGGTCCTTTTTTACATATCAGTATGCTATTATGTCAACTGTGTCCATCTTCCTTAAAATTAATTTTTCCTCTTGTAGGTTTCCAGGACCCTCTGGATCTTTATGACAGGAGGATCTGGGTCCTGGGGTCCTCCTCAAACTATGGCACCAGCCAAGGAAAATATAGGCAGTAAACTTCGAACCCCTACCCAGACTAGCCGATGGACAGGACATTCTCCACTATTGAGTGGAGAATGAAATCTGACTTTCACACAAACTCTGGTGCCCCATCTCTGACCATATCCCCTGCATGGGGAGGCCGGATGGCACTCAGAGGAAGGATAGCAAGTTACCAAGAAGAGACTCGATACCCTAAGAGCATATATAGGGGGAGGAGGTCCCCCTCAGTTACAGACATAGGGGAGGGGAGTAGGGGGGAAGCTGGAGGGAGGGAGAGAGGAAGGGGAGGATACAGGGATGAGATAACAATTGAGGTGTAATATGAATAAATTAATAAAAAATTTTCAAAAAACATTAATTTTTCCATGATGTTTCCTTATACTTTCAGATGTGATTTTTTTTCAGTTAAACATATTTTTTTTTCTTTTTCACGATTTCTGTTTGTTTCTTTTTCAGTGGCTTAGTTATTTGCTGAATTTTTTCTTTTATGTTTTGTAATCTCCCTTCTGATTCACTATTTAATTCAAATTTAATACTCTCTTGCTAAAGTCTTTTATAGATTCTCTTACAATGTGTATCTATTTTTATAACCTTCTGTATATGTTTTCTGTTATTTTAAAATGAAACAAAATTCTGATTCTACAGATACTCCAGTTGTCTTTGTGACTTACTTCAACTCTGAGGGAGTCAGGAAGTTGCGAATGGATCTGAAGGGTATTTGTGTCTTCTTCTTGGTTTTCTGTCATGTTTTGTGTATCTGTGAGATAGATTCATCTTCTATCTTAAATGTTTTCTGATTCATATTGCCTGTTTTGGTTTCTGTTGGTCTTCTTTGAGGAATGTTTGTATGAATTTCAGTTGTGGAGATGGAAATCTTTTGGTACTGATCCTCAGGCGTACTCACTAAGGTGATCAAGTCTTGGAAAAATTGCTTATATGGCTGTCCATATGGTGACCAGAGAACTTAAAACTCTGTCATAGACTGAACACTATGAGCAAGCAGGGATATGGTGTTAAAGTCTTGTCTCCCATAAAGAATTAGTTTCTGGATGTATATTGAGTAAGAACTTTGGTTGTGTGGTAACTTCTAAAATCATAGTTTCACAGTTAAGTATGGCATCACCAGATCCTGATGATTGACTCTGTGACCATCAGACTCAAAACCTCAGTCCTATGTTGAATTCTTGGACTCCTGGAATCAGATTCAGGTCCAGTGCAGACTGCTAGACTCTTGCTGTCAAAACACAGGTCAGAGGCTATGGTAAAGGCTCAAGCCTGAGAACTGAATTTCAGATCACCAGAACACAAATCAATTCTTTTTAAATGTGGCAATCCATTTATAATTTTATCCATAAAATTCAGAGACAGTATTATAAGAACAAGTTGCCTGGTTAGACTATTATTGACAAATACTGGTTTTGTTTGAGAAACTCTACCTCAGTAAGGTAGAAGTGTGGTAGACAATTCTTGTCATCAACTGTGAACCTTCATGTGTACTTGTGAACACATTATGTGTGTTACATGTATACACACACACACATACACACATACATATACACACACACACCGTATACAAATACACACACTAACCCTAACTCTAATACTAACTGTGAGATATATCTGAAACTGCTGCAGTTAAATCCTGGGTACCCTGGTGAACTGCTTTTGGGCCACTGGGTCAAAAGGTGTTCTCTCACAGTAAACTCCGAGATGATTGAAATCAAAGTCCTAATCTCCCTTGGCTTGCTTTATTCATAACAATTTAAAGGCAGTGCAAATATGAAAATTTTAATTTCCAGAATCTTCTAAGTGAGGGACTTTTCTGAACTTCCAAAGGTACAAATAAAACACAAACAAGAGAAGTAAGGAATTCAGGCTAACATATAAACGAGTAGATCTTCCTTCTAACTGACAGGGAAATTCATGAACAATGCTTTAAGATGAATCCCCTCCCAAGGCTAAACAAAAAAGTAAAACAAAACAAACAAACAAAACCAAAATTTCTCCAAAGAAATCTTCAAACAACTCAATCAGAAATTAAAACGTTTCTAAAGCAAACAAAATAAATACTTCAAAGCAAATACTTGGGAAGCAAGCATTCAAAGAAACAAAGGATGCAGACAAATGTTAGGGGTTGGGGGGTATTACTGGAGAAGTTTATTTAAAAGTGATTTACACCATTAATACACAAACAAAGAGGCAACAGCATGTCCCAGACTTCAAGAATTCAAGTCTCAGCAACAGAGAGACATCATGGTAGCATCGGTAGTGTCATTTTATACCTTTTGAGTTCTATACTAAGAGCTCTCACAGCTAGGCTCACTGATTCCCAGAGAAGGAGGCAGGGAAGAGGATGGGAAGCAGGATGTGGCACACTCCCAAGGTACCAACAAGCCTACTCCTTGGGGTTCACAACTGCTGTCTCATTAGGGTCCCTGAAAGGAAGCATTTTTGCTACTTTTCTAATGCTGTAGTGAAACTCCAAGAGCAAGGCAACTACTGGGAGAGTCGAGAGTTTAGGGTTCCAGAGGAAAGGAGTCCATGATAGCAGAGCAGAGGCACAGTGCAAGTGGGAGGCATGATAGCAAGAGAAGCAAGCCAAGAACTTCCATCCTGAACCACAATAAGAAGCATGGACAGCAAACTCAAAATGGCCAGAGTCTTTAAGCTCTCAAAGCCCACCTGCAGTGACATACTTCCCCTAACAAGGCCACACTTCCTAAGCCTCCTAAAAAGACCTACCAGTGGGAGAACAGACATTCCAGTGCCCTGGACTATGAGGGCATACCTCGTTCAAACCACCACAAAGCTTTTGCAAACCTGAATCCTAACATTGCGTTCTTACAACAAATAAGATTCAGAAAGACTACATGCCAAGTCAACTACATAATGCCACAAAGAATCTTGGGTCATGTATAAAGGAGGATAAAAAACAGCTATGCGTGGGGCTAAAGATGGTCTAACACCATCTGGCTCTGGACTAGGGATATTCCAAGCTGTGCACAACCACTGGAGATCTAATAAGCCGGTGCGACTCACACCTGGTTCCACCTGAAGGTGTGGATCCATTCTAGAACGTTCATTCACAGGATGGAGGTAAAGTCAGGCTTCAAGAAGTCAGCACACCATGTAATGCTTTGCTGTTCTAGAAGCAGAAGCCATGTGTGTTGACATAAAGAGTAGGTGGCTTTTCCCATGTAGGTCTGTTGGGCCTCTTTTTTGTGTCTTCCTCAGTTCATATAGTTTGAGGGCAGCTGTGAACTGGGAGCGAGATAAACCTGGAAGAAAATGAATTCTTTCAATACTGCAGCTTCCTGTTACCAGGGATGTTAGCATCAAAGCCTGAACTCTGGTACTCCAATCTAAGCAGTGCGTTCTTAATATGCCAAACAAAGTGACAAGTAATAACTCAAAACAGAGAAATGTAGCCACATTGGGAAGAAGAACTTATGTTGCCAAGGCTAGCCTCAAATGAGATGTTTTGTCTGCTTTAACTCCTGAGTGCGTAGGTTCCAAACAAGTGCCACCATTGTCCCATCTTGTGCCCAAAATCTTAATATTCTGGTTCTGTTCTTCTCCTTTGTGCTTCTTAATGATTATTGATGCTGGAAATTCTAGAGTGGTATTAAATTAGAGGGATGACTACAAAACACACACACATAAACACACACAAACCCAAAACAAATGAACAAACAAAAAACAAAACAAAACAACCCACAAAAAAAACAAAAACAAAAATAAAACCCCAGTAGTTTTTATCCTTGAAGCCAGCCATGCATATTAGGCAGTTTGAATCACAAACACACAGGGACTCAGTAATCATCCACTCTTTTGGCATTTTCACACTTTATTGTCTGTAACTCACAAAGTCAAGGTTCTTTAGAGAGAAACTAGGGCTCAATAGAAAAGATGTTAAATCTCCATTTGTAGCATCCCATTAGACATAAGTTCACTTTTTTCATTCATTAGTATCTTGGATTATTTACCACTTAATGAAAGACCGTGTCAATATTCAAACGATTCTTTGGACTGAAAATCACATAATAACATCAGAATAGTTCTGTTGCAAAAGAAAATGTACTTTCAAACACGCTTAATTATCTGTATTATTCACCAAACATAAAATCATTGAAATAGTAATTTGTATTCACATGCACTGAAGCTCACTAGATCAATCTGGTACTCAACTAACTGACTTCACCAACAATCTTGAAGGGGGAAACAGAAGGAAACTGATGCAATTATATTATAATCTCAAAAATGTTATAATACAATTATTTGAATTGCATTATTTATTGAGTTTATATTATTTCACATGTATAAACTACAGCATCATCTAAACATGTTGAAAATATATTGATTAGTTGGAAAAATCCTATACAAACTAACCCAGTTTAGCAATACTTACTAACATTTGCTTGGAAATTTAAATTGCTATCCAATTCTATAGCTCTTAATTCATGTGTTATTTCTTGCTCTCTCATTGCTGATAACACATGCAAACCAAAATAGTGGGACTGTAGAGGTGGTTCAGAGGTTAAAGCCTCCTTTTGAGGTTCTGAGTTCAATTTTCATTTTTCAGCAACGTCATGGCAGCTCATAACCATCTATAACGTGATCTGATGCCCTTTCTTCTGGCCTGCAGGTGTACATGCAGACAAAGCACAATATACAATATACATAATAGTGAACAAATAAATCTTTAAAATAATAAATGCTGGTATTTTACTTGATCACACACACACACACACACACACACACACACACACACACACACACACACACACAAACCATACCCCTTAGAATTTACTGAGAGTTTCTAAAGCTTTTGTGGTTTCATCAAGTGAAGCAAACATTATGCTTCAACTATTTTTTCATTGTGGTAGTTATAAAACTATAACACAATATATTATTTTATATATAGCTAAGCTTGCAGATGCTCTGGGTTTTCTTCCTTGTGCATACTAAACCATTCCCAACCTCCATGTAATTACAGTATATTTGCCTATAACATAGTGGTTCACAAAAAATTTTGGAGGATCATTATTTCTTTATAGTCTCTGATGAAGAATAATACAAAAAAGTTGTGTGAGACTCATCAAGTGTGACATGCATTGGCAAATTACTTTCCTGAATAGTAAGCAACTGTTTAGTAGTAGCCATTCCACTCTTATTCTCTCTCAGATGTATAATTATCTTCTGATATACGGGACATGTAGAAATTTACCTGTATTTCATAAATTATTGCTTTCAATATAATTTTATCAGTCAGTTATCAAAATTTATTACAAATTCAGGAACATATCAAGATAGAAATAGTTCTTGTCAGAATGATTTATTGAAATCATTTAAGTTTAAATATTAATTATCAAACTTGTTATATTATTTTCATTTTTTACTTTTGTATCTGAAGTAAGACAATGGTAATCAATTTTTTATGTTGTCTTAATGTGGCTTAGTGCTCTAATATTTTTACATTTCTTCTATTGTTGTTATCTCAGCATTGGTTAGCCAGTATATTTTTCTCCATTGTGAGCTAATATAGGACATGTATTTGTATGAATGAACTTTTACTCTTTTATTATAAGGCCTATATAGCTGAAACACCTGTAAAACACCACAGTGACCAGAATGACAAGATACCCATAAAGGTGCAATAATCACACACATGTCTTTGGCAACAAGTAGCTTTATAATTGGAGTTAAGGCCCAATTAAAATAAGGAAAATCATACTTGAGAATGGAAAGCCAGCCAGCTTTCCATGGTTTGTGAGGCATCTGTATTGGAAAAGAAACTAACCCTGCTATTTTGGCAGACCAGCATAATTCTTGATTAGGCTATAGATATCATCTTATACATGCAGTGTATGTGTAACTTCCACCGCTCATCAAAGACTTCGCTCTTTGAAGAAAATAGTAACCACTGCAAAAACAAGGCACAAACAAATAAAAAACAAAAGCAAGAAAAACAACAACAACAAAACCTGGAAACAATGCAGCAATCAGATGATCAAAGGATTGTGGAGTGCTCTGCCCCACTGACAGTATCGCAGCACAGGGAACACTGAAACAACACAGAGGAGTGGACAAAAAAGCTGTATGAGTGAAAATATTAGAAAATGTGAGGTGGATAATCTCTCTTAGTAGAAATAGTTGCATATCAATAGCAGAACAAGAACAAAATGAATGGACATGTTAATATGGGGGAGTGAAAAATTTAACTGAGTACCTCTCGATTTGCTAAAATATATAATTTAATTAAAGCAACATTGCAAGGGAATTTCAGATTTTTGACTTCTGAGAAGGTACAAGGGGAAAGGAAAGGTGTTATCAGAGTTTAATGGAAAGTGATTAAAATTAAAACGTGTTGAACATACATACTGAAATAAAGAGGAAATATATTTTTACCTGCCAATGTGTCATTTCACCAGAGGAAATAATGTGTTTTCACAATTCTCAAAAATATGAGTCTTTTTGAGTCATATCTACAAGGACTTTGCTTCCACTGTCTTTCAGTGTCTACAGCGCTAGTTTTCTTTCAGAATTGTTGCACTAGTAGTTTAGGAAGTCATCAAAACAGAGGACTGGGAGGAGAGACAGACAGCACAGAAAATGATTTGTTCGTTAAAAATTGTGTTCACTATTCCATGTGCTCTGTAATGTAACTATTCTGCGTCTGAGGTGTAGCGAAGCATTGTCTAGCATGCCTGAATCTCTGTGTTTGAATTCCAGGAATACAAAATTTAAAATAATAATAGCTTTTTAAAAATTAGAATTTTGTACTACTATTAAAGTACATGAGTTTTTATAGTTATGAGAAGGTTACACATAATTAAACTTAATGAACACATGCCTTGCTGTTTAAAACATCTAAGCCACTTTGTGGTGTAGGATCCAGAAATAAAATCTTTAACAAAAATGCACATTGTTATTTAAACTCTTTTAAATGAATTATGCATGAATCTCTTGAAAAATTATAGTAATATACTTTTTATTTATGATTCTTTCTATGTGGAGGAAATTTTCTGCATCTGCTTTTACCAGTGTGGAAAATTGTATTAATAAAATTAAATCACTCATACTATCTATAAAAGCCATTTTTCAATGCTTTAAACAACATGATTCATTTCAACCACTATAGGTTTTTCTATTTATGTTAAACCCTAATACAGTTTCTATATTACATATATCCTCTTAGGTATTCAAAATGCTCTATTGGGCTTGGTATAAATTACTGAGTAAAAATATATTGGCTACTTAATTGTGAATAAATTTTTCTTCTACAATTCTAAATAACAAATGAAAGTAATGCATTTTTATTATTGTGAAATTTTGTTCTTCTTACTCCACAGCTAAATTAACTCTCTACAAAGATTTATGCTTATGAATGGAAAATGATTTGTGGGCTATAATTATAGCTCAGAAAGTAAGCCATTTTCCTAGCTTATACTAGGCCCCGGGTTCAACCCCCAAAATTGCCAAAATATACTTCATGGGCATTTTATGCCTAAGGCTAACATGTATGATTTAATAATGTTTATGTATGATTGCCTTACATATAACTTTTGGTTTTAGAATATTGCTGATAATGATCATTTTATAGGAAATATTTAATTGTCTACATTTGCTAATTTCTTTATATTCTTCTCTTACTGTGTACATCACAAGCACAAGTATACAGACACAGCCATTTGCACATAAATGAAAATTTTAAATGAAATAAATGTAAGGTTCCTATTGTCTCAGTTTCTTATAGGGCTCTCTTGAAGATGCTATTGAAAAGTAGTATAATTTTAGAACTGTATAATACTTGTAAGGAATTATATGTTTTCAGAACAAAAGAACTGGACACTGACACTACATCAGACTTGACAAGATTCATTCCTCTCAGCATGTTGGACACTGACACCCTGCATCCTTCATGTTCCAGCTTCCCTTGCTCTTCCTCATTAGAACAAGACAACTCTCAGGACACCTTCGAAGATAACTCCTGATCCCAATTGGTCCAGCATTTCATACTGTCCCACAAAGGACTCTAATTTAGCCTGGAATTTCTCAACATTTAGATACTGGACTACAAATGCTATTCGTAGCTTGTTTAACAATTTCCTCTATTTTATTTGGGACCTTACAAAGGTATGATTTGTTCCAAATCAGCTGTAAGAAACCTTAAGAGAATGATGCCCATTTCCATTAAGGAGGGTTGGGTAGGTTCTTATTTGCTTTCTTGGGTGATAGAGGGTTATTTTCAGTAGAAATTGGTTACAAGTTATTATTGGTCTTATTTAGAGAGAAAACAAGGTTGTACTCAGGGATGTCTCTCTTTTCTTTTATCTTCCATTCTTAGGTTTGGAGATAGTGGTTGAAAAGAAAGAAGGAGGAATATAGAAATATATAAGGAAGATAGAACAAAAAGTAGATTAGTGAATCTACTCCTCAACTTAACACCTCAATTGTCACTCACAAGGTTATTTTTAATTCATTGGTATAGAATTTTGTGTATAGATGCAAATTAAGTTTAATTTTTGATACAGTGGTATAGAATTCAAATTTAAGATTATTCTTTATATACTTTATATATATTTCTACTCTAATATGAGGTATTGTACCCATATAACTCAATTATAATATGAGGTTTACTTCCAATACTTTGAAAGCATTATTGCAGCCTGTTTAGGATAAATAAGTTATACAAATTAATTGCTAGTTGATCAAATCATGGTCATATCAATTACTAGTCTATTTTCCTCACAAGAATATACATCTTGGGTGCAATATATAGTTATGATTATATAGAAAGATAAGGTAAAAGTTATACCAGGTCTTCAAAAACCTCGGAGAAATACAGAATACAGCATTTAAAAAATGTTTTTATTATTTTAAAGATTCACTGACGATGATAACAAGTTGACTCCTGGCATGCACTGCCTACCTCAAAGGGGATGATAAGCATCAATGAACCTCCTTATGCAGATGGCTTCAAATGTGGCAAACAAGCCACTGAGCAATATGTCCTCGTTTCTAACACAGACAGAATTCTGTGTAAAAAAGGGCACATTTGCATGCAGGCAGAGTCGATGGCCAAACTCTGCCAAGACAGGGTAAGCAAGTCCTCAATAGTTCCTGACTCACAAATATGTCTGCCAGATATATTGGGCCAGAAGGTTGAAGAAGATGCTTCAGTGTCAGAGAGTTTTGGGTGACTTTTCAGGTAGCAAACTGTCTCTGACATCCTCTCATTTGCAAAGCTACTACCCTGCACTCCTGGCATACTCAGGTAATCTAATTTATTCCTTCTCAAGTCTCTGATGGAGTTGAAGACCAGATAGTTTAGTTATACAATGAAGCTTAGTTGTTTAGGGGTTAAGACATTTTTAAGTCTAGGTAGATGTTTTAAGTTGATAATGATATTATAGATATTGATTTAGATTCATAATTTTAGATGCACCAGGATAAGAAAGAAGTTTTCTTCTAGGCTGTCAAATAAAAATAGCAAAAACACTAAGAACGCAGCACTTATAATTGTTGCATGGTTCTTCTTGCCATAGGTAGTTTATGCCTATATGTGTAATAATATAAATGTATATGTAAAAAATAAATAAATAAATAAATAAATACAAATTTTAAAAAATGAAAATAAGACACCATAATTCCTAAGTCCTGTGTAACATGAAAAATGAAGCCTGTTTCTTCCATGTTTTGTTGTTTATCATTAGAATGTGTACAGTTCTAAAAGATTTTAAAACGTTATTATTAGAAGCCAAGATTTATTAGGAAATTTGTGATCCTATAGGAAACACAACTTTAGTGCATCATATTTGAACACCACATTTTCAATCTATGTCCATGTGAATTTAACTTGCTCATGTATGGAGCATGAAGCTCAATTGTATGACATTATGTCAAGCATTTATTTGGTTGAGTCACAGAACTTGGATTTCAAAACAAAAAAATCATTGCCAAATATAGAATACCTTTTCAAAAAACAGTTTATATACAACTCTACAGGGATTCTGCTAAACTATGTGCATATTCAGATCATAGCACACTATTTCATGTTCTGTGTCTCAATATTATTTACCATTTCTTCATAAAAAATTAAAGCAACTTACAAAGCTATTGTTAATATTTTTACTCCTGTATATGTGCATATTATACTTGCACACATAAACACCTACATTTATATAACTAAGCCAGACTTTGTATTGCCACAGAAGTAAATATGTAACCAAAACTAGCAAGATGCTTCTTGTATGGAATGTGTGTTCTTGATGCTTCTGGAATGTCATTAAATTTTACAGTACATTCCTGCTGAGTTTTGTTGTTTTCCATGCTGTTCAGATGGAGATCTAAACATAGTCATTAAATCTCTCATACTCTTATCTATGCTCACATTGTTTTAATTTATTCTCTTGAGCAAAAAGACCCCTGGGTGCTTGTCTGGGTTCATAGTAAATTGCTTCATGGTCTCCCAGATTAAGTTATATACCTACTTATTTCTCTTTCCTGGAAAACCCTCAAATTTTGAATTTGACTTTGGCAAAAAAGAAAAATTGACATTTAGTGGATATAAACATGTTTTTGTTTTGATCCCAAGTGTGGGATGGGGGACAGACTTGTGAGAGATTAGGTGATGTTTATCTACTAGAAGATGAACCACCTTGTGTGGTGGCTTGGTTTTTGCCAGCTGAAACACATCTTAGTACAGACTCTGAGAGAACATATATATATATATATTCATGTGTGTGTGTGTGTATACACATACATGTATGTATGTGTATACATGAGTCCACAACAGGAGGTGGGGCTTTTTGGATCTTGGTATTGTTTGGCTGTTTATCGCTCCACTTCAAGATGCTCCTAGATAGACCACACCAGAGAACACTTTGGGGCTCCAGGTTCTGGCTGCTGTCCTAGGTTCCAGCAGCAACTTTGGTTGAATTGCTGGTCTGCTAAAATCCTGCCACCTACACTAGGGGAATTGCTCCCAGGAACTAAGTCCAAAAAGGTCCACTTTACCTGTTCCCATTAACCTCTTTTCTCTCCTATCTAGGGGATTGGAAGGGAGATAGAAGCATTAAAGAACTTCAAATAAACTAGGTTTGGAAAAGGTTGAAGCCTACAATGACATGAGAACTAAAAGCAGAAAATTTGAAACCCTTTCTTTCCACTGGAGACTGAAAGTTAATCAATTACTTGGAATGAACTTGTAGAACATATGCAACTTGATTTTAAGGATAGCATCATTGGAAGTGTCTGCCTTTGAGGAACATCCACTATAGCACTTTAAATATTTTACCTTCTGGTCTGAGGGAATGATAGTTTTCTGCCAAGATACAGAAGTCAATCAATTACATAAAACTCTTCTTCATGTGTTTCACCTAAGTATTATTTTACCTGCATAAAATATGATTAAAATAAGTTACAAGTATATATATATATATATATGACACAGTTGAAAAACAATTAGCAAAAGGTAACTGTAAAAGAAAGTAATACAAAATTGTATTTAGTACAGAAATATCTGATTGTTTATCACAAGAGCAATAAAAATAGATTATTTTAAAATTGAAAGTTGGTAGGTGTAAAACTGCTTCTTAAATTTCTAAATTTCTCTATTAACTGTCTGAACTATTTGCTTAACTTAATGGAACAATGACAGTGTAAGTTAATAGTCACTAAACAGCTACATAAAATTTAGTTGTATTACTTAGAGCCATGATTGTCAATCAAAGTTTCAAAAATAACTGCTAACACTGAAATGGACTTGTCTTTTATTCATGAAAATTCAGTATCTACCCTCTGCTGTAGGTCAGCTAATGTTATATTTGGTTAAGCTGAGACAAATTGGAGGTGAGTAAAACGCTTATGTTCACTTCACAAATATAAATGAAAATGGTTTTTTTCTTGAGACAGGTTTTCTTGGAGTAGCCTAGCTGTCTTGAAACTCACTCTGTAGATCTCAGGATCACAAAGACCCACCTGCCTCTGCCTCTCAAATGCTGCAATTAAAGGCCTGTTACACCACTGTCAGCTGAAAATGACTTTTAATTTAAAGCTTGATGTGTAAAAATAAACATTGATTAAACTCGTAGATATTGTGCAAATAGACTAGTTACCTACAACCATCCACTACTAGGCTTTTCCTTTCCATTTTTATTAGTAGTTTTATAGATGTTCTTTTCCCAAAGGAAGAATTGTAATTAGAAAAAGTTTAATATCTGCCCTGCCATAGTTTACGATTGAATAGCTGGGATAAAACTGCTGAGAGTAGAAACATAATTAGATTTTAACTTTACTAAGGTTATGCAACTTAAGTACAATTACTAAACCCTGGTTCATAGTATGTCCATAAACAGTACAGACTATGTTTCTGAAGATTGAATGAAGCTTCCCTGCTTGTCTTCTGAAGTTCTGTAGAAGTTCATATAAGAAACACTGAATTACTGACAATAACTTCAGCCTTTAAAGTTATTAGCGGTGTATAGATAAGAAAAGCAGAGCATAGCAAGACGAAAGAAGAAAAAGACATAATTGTAAAGAACTGAATATCTAATTGTAGCGGCGCTGAGGTCTTTGTGCTCACAGACATGCACTAGAGGAGACTGGAACGTTTCATAGCCCTACAGTTCCAGCATTCTGGTAGCTGAAAAGGTGGCCTGTAAATTTGGTCATCCTGAACAGCTCAATGAAACCCTGTGTCAAAATGCCAAAATTAATAAATCAAGGCATAGAGAAATAAATATATTCTCTCTGTTGTTTTACAAAAGATGTCAAATTTGAGATAATTTCCTTTTTTTCTTTTTGGTTTTATTTATTTATTTAAGTAACTTACTCAGATTACATCTCAATTGTTATCCCCTCACATGTATCTTCTTGTTCCCCCTCACTCCTTCCTTCATCCTATTCCCCTCCTCTTGGTCTGTGACAAAAGGGGACCTCCTCCCCAACCATATGATCACAGCCTACCAGATCTCATCCTGGTAGCCTGATTACTCTGCCTCTGAATGTCACCACGTTTCAACGAAAAAGAAAACATCATATGCATTGTCAGTCCACATACATTAAAAATGAACAGTTTTGGTCTTATACAAAAATTATTAAATGTGCATTTTTCCAGTTACTCAAATCAAAGTATTTGATTAATTTCTGAATTAAAGATGGTAGACCTATTTCAGATTTTATAAGAAAAAACTTCAAAATGTTTCAAGCGTTCTAAATTTCAAAGAGAGGAGCTCACCCAGATCTTACAGTCTGTAACTCACTCCTCTTTATGAATGGCATGCCACTTCTGTGGCACAGAGGACACTGTGGACAGAATTCCTGAACATTATGCTCGTCCTCTGCCAACAATAGGTGGGTATAGGGTCTAAAGTCTGTCTCAGAGGTTCATTTTTGCAGATACTTCTCTTTTAAGTATGCATTTATATATTATTTTTAGGTGCCAGTATTTTCCCTGCATATATGTGTGTGTGCATTGCCCTCAGTGAAAAGAGAAGGAACCAGAGTCACAGATTGTAGTTAACAGTAATGTAGGTGCCGGGAAGCAAAGTTTGGTCCTCTGCAAGACCAACAAATGCTCTAAGCCTTTGAGTCACCTCTCTAGCAAGTTCATAGTTATTTCTTAAAGCACAATTTACCATGGACCTAATAATGCTCTATAAACTGAGTAACAATTAAGATGATACAGGTTTCACTTTTTTAAATTTAAGGTATATATATATTATATGTATATATATGTACTCAGATAAACTAAATAGAAATTTAATACATTGAGGTGTTCATTATGCAGAAACATAATAAACAATACTTTATATTTGGATTTCAGTTTTACAAATCCTCCACAAAAATTGCAAAATGTCTATGTAGTCAAATTGATCTTGAAGATTCCAGTGTTTTTCTAACATGAATATTTCCAAACATTGATTTGTGCCTGTGCTTACAGCATAATGAGATTCCTTAATATTACATAAAAATGAAACAATAAAATGGGGTATTTTTAATAACAAGTTGTGTATAAAATCAAATACTAACCTTTTCCAATATATAATTATTTTTAATGTGCAGTCCCTAAGAAACTGAATTTAGTTAACATTTAAATTTTCGGGCAGTGATTGCAGTTCTTGCTTTTTAATATTACCTTCACAAGAAATTAGATATTATCTTATAGGTTAATTTCAGAAATATTATGTCATTTAACTGTTATATTCCATTAATTCTCATAAAAACATAGCTTCTGTTATTTGTACATTTTAAGTACTTTATCACATGGAATTTAGAAGAGTTCATAATACATGACTGCTAACAGTATAGTAATCAAATTAACTTAAATTCACTTAAACAATATTTATAAATGAAGACTTTGAAATATTTAATTGGATAAATAGACACTGTATACCATGAGGACATGAGCTCAGATACCTGTTTATAAACTATGTCTGGAATTATACACCTATAAAACCAGGTACAGGAACAGTGGAAACAGTAGCATCCACTAGCCAGTTGAGCCAAAATGACAAGTTCAATGTTCAGTGGAAGATCTGACATCTATAGTTGTGTGCAATAGGAATCACATGTACAAACACATACACACACATATATACACACCACACATACATGCATAAAGCCTGCACATACTATTACACAGACTAATGTTAAATAATAGAGGTGACTCTCTTACTTTAATTTAGTCAATAGCAAAACCGATAGCAGTTTTCTTCTGTTCTTTTGATCAGACATCATTTCTGATTGTTCTAAACCCAGCTTACTTTTTTTATGGTATATTATCTTTTTTTAATTTTTTAAATATTTTACTAATTTTTTCATATTACATTTCAATTGTTATCCCATCCCTTGTATACTCCCATTCCTCCCTCCCTCTACCTTTCCCCCTACTCTCTGGTTTGGGCATAAACTTACCAAAATTATAACTACTGAATATGACAATTTAGAAATGAAAACAAAACAGCAAAGGTCACTGCTTACATTTCATGTATTTTTCTTCAACTTTTATTCAGTGAAGAATCAGCCTGAATGATGTGACCCACTATATAGATGAGTTCTCAACTATTAAAGTTCCTATTCCCCATATTGTGGGACCCACAAGGAGACTGTGCTGCCTATCGACTACATCTGAGCAGAGGATCTAGGTCCTCACTATGCATGGTCCTTGGTTTGGTGCATCAGTCTCTGCAATACCTCTTCCTTTGCCCAGATTTGTTGGCTCCACTGGTACCCTTGTGGCGCTCCTGAGATTTTTCAAAGAGAAAGTCAAATGAAACTCCTCTTCATGAATGAAGATGCAAAAGAGTGTCTAGAAAGTTTTATAGACTTCTATTGTGTTTTTGTCATAATTTAAAGAATAAAAATTTTAACTAGAATTCCCTTGAAGCTATTAAATACATTTCTGAAAACTGGTAGACTGGCTAAATAAGACTGGCAGGAGAGAGGAAGGAAAGGATGGACAGCAGAGGCAAAGGAAATCATCAAAGACATATGACCTGCAACTCTGTTTAAAGTTGACTCGTGGTGGTCTGTTCTGTTCTGAGGAAGAATCAGGACAGTGGATCTGGAGTAGAAGAGAGGTAGGGCAGCTGGGAGGCATACACAAAAGGAAACTGTTGTCAGTATGTATTATGTGGGAGAAGTTTCTATTTGGTATGAAAAATTTTTATAATATTTACCAAAATATGCACTTCGATTGCTGATGTTTAAGGCTATTTGCCTATCAATTTTAACATAAAAATAATGTATTCTTTCAGAGAAAGGAAAGCATACCCATGTTATTTAGAATGGTTTGCATATGAGCTTCATTCCCTCATGATCATTTGTCAAGTGCACTGTATCCTATATGAAAGAATTGACACAACCTTTGGTACTTTATACCTGGATTCCTTCTCTTAGTTTGGTGACTTGGTTTGTTTTGTTTGTTTTTCCTAAAACAAATATTCAAACTGAGAAAAAGATACAGTTAAAATAAAAGAAAGAAAATTTCTCCCAAAGTCTATTTTGTTCAGAGATATAAACGCATTAGTCACCTCCATACATGTAATGTCTTTGTATAAGTCAATTTTCTCTAATATGAGCAACTTTTACCTCTGAAAATTCTTTTCCATTATGAAACCATGATCCTAGTTCCATCAGTCAAAATGCACAACTCTAATTTACCAACATTAATATCAAGGTGGATCTTAGGATCTCCAAGCATTACCTACACATATACCCTTAATCTTAACCTTATTTAATAAATTCTTTCTGAACAATACTCTTATTTCTGAAAATACTCCTTGAGTATTTTAGGAAATGTATTTTGGTATACTGATCCCTGCTCCAACATTATCTTCACCCTCTTATTTATTTCCACTAGACTTTGAGATTTCTTCTTTGTTTCTTTCCTTCTCCTTCCATCTAGTATGAATTACCCAGCTTGTTTGCGGAGAGGGAATTATTGTGTCCTGGGGCAGACCCACTGGAGGATCATATCATTGAAGAAAAGTGACTCTTCCTCTCCCAGCAGTCATCAGATGTAATTAGCTACTCAGTCAGTGGAACAATTTCCCTTTAGGACATCTCCAATTCCTGTGTATACGGATTTCGTCTGTCTGAGTTTGTATGTCTTGTGTGTCCTGTTAAAATCACTGAGCAAATAAGTGCAATTGCCCCATTCTGTCTGGAAAATACTGATTCCTTGATGTTCTGTATTGCCTCTGGGTCTTGCAGTCTTTCTCCAGTTTCTTCTAAATAGATATTTGTAGGTGCTATGTTTTAACTCTATTTTATTTTGGTTTCTTTAATGCCTGTACCTCCCTTCCAACTTCCCCAACTCTAGGCAGGAGAGAAAGAAGGTTAGAAGGCACATAAGACGTAGCCCTCTTTAGACTTATTTCCTGCTGGTTACATCGTTCATTTATTTAGGAAAATACCAATCTCAGTCATCAAGCTATCCAGCAGTCCAGCAGAACCAGCATCTTTTTTCTCCTCAGTCTGTCTCCTTAAAGCCTCTTCCTATTGCTGGGCTCTAATACTTGTACTCTCCCAGAGTCTTCAGAATTCCACTAACTCTAGCTGGACAAGACCACACCCTTCTCTAAGAAGCAAGAGGCTGTTACCAGCTGGCATAGACCTCACCCTGCATGAGGCACTTGTTAGCTGTGGACAAACTGAAGCAGCCCAATATCCCACACTTGTGATCAAAACAAAAACATGTTTACAGAACATAACTGAGTTTTTAAAGAAACCAAAACTTCCTTTACAGATTTTTGAGTTTTTGTATGTAGTGTTATATGTACAATCAATTTAGGACTGAATATTCCCTAATATCTCTCTCTCTCTCTCTCTCTCTCCCTCTTTGCTTTTGATCAGTTGAATGGAGTGTCCTCTGTGTTAATTGCTATCTACTGCAAATATAAGATTCTCTGATCATGCCCAAGAGATACCAAGGTCTTTGGTTATAACACTGTGTCTAGAGGTCATTTTATTAGTATGTTAGTTTAGCCAAATAATATTGGTTTCCTCCCTCAGGTCTATGACTGATCTAGCTACAGGTCCTTGGCTCCTTTACCTGTGCCAACTATGTATTCCATCTCATGAAGTGGGCCTTAAATTAAATGGGAAAATAGTTTTTTTTTATTAATTTATTCTTGTTACATCTCAATGTTTATTCCATCCCTTGTATCCTCCCATTCCCCCCCCCCATTTTCCCATTATTCCCCTCCCCTATGACTGTTCTTGAGGGGGATTACGTCCCCCTATATATTCTCATAGGGTATCAAGTCTCTTCTTGGCTACTTGCTGTCCTTCCTCTGAGTGCCACCAGGTCTCCCCCTCCAGGGGACATGGTCAAATGTGAGGCACCAGAGTACGTGAGAAAGTCGTATCACACTCTCCACTCAACTGTGGAGAATATTCTGACCATTGGCTAGATCTGGGAAGGGGTTTAAAGTTTACCTCCTGTATTGTCCTTGGCTGGTGCCTTAGTTTGAGCGGGACCCCTGGGCCCAAATCTGCCTATCATATTGTTCTACTTGTAGATTTCTAGGACCCTCTGGATCCTTTTATTTTGCTGTTCTCCCATGCGTCTCTCATTTAGAGTCCCAATAGGATGCCTTCCCCTCTGTCCCAGTTTCCTGGTAAGTGAAGGCTTTCGTGGGACATGCCCCTTAGAAAGAATCAAATGGTAAATGGGAAAATAGTTAACTAAGCACCAAACTGTCTTATTTTAATATTCTGTTCAGTTTTTTTAACTTTAATAAACAGAATCATATTTATTTTCCTTGATAAATGTAGACAGTAAAAACAAAAACAGAAAACAAAACAAGACAAAAAATCCACTAGAAATGAATATTCAGTGATATATTTCCTCTGAAGACATTTGATAAAGAATTTCAATCAAGTTGCAGATCACAGTGTAAGTATGTTAATACCTGCTCACCTATTTTTTAATCATTTAAAACATATATGACAAATGATATTCATTTTATTAGTACTATTGAGTATTAAAATTATTGATGAGGGAAAAGACTAAAACTAGTTAAGCAGCTTAGAGTATGAGCCTCAAACAAGCAGTTATGCCTTTTTGCCATGATAACAAAATCTGTTTTGACCAACTCCTCATATATCTTTGGTTCCTTCAACATTTTTGTTTGTGTTGGAAGCCGGAAATACCAAACAAGATAGGGCCACAAGTTCATATCATTCATGATCTGCCTTCTTGGTTTTTGTTATTTGTATGCTTTATCTTTCAATGCATTTTACCTAGGAGCTTTAATTAAAAGAGTGGCCTGCAGGCTAAGGCTGACTAGAGACTACATGCGTGCTTGAAGTTATATCCAAAACTCCAATCAAGGCACATGGATTCAGTGTCACAGGAACACTTTAAAGCTGGGAGAATGAACTAACAAGCTTACTCACAGGTCTCAATCCAGTAAAGCGTTAATCAATTCTAAATTGGAACCCTTAGTAGCAAACTTTCATTGAAATCTGCCTCTGTTCTACAGGAGAATCATTGGCTTTTTTTTTTTTTTTTTTTTTTTTTTTCTGTTTTTTGCCTGTTTCTTTTCCTTACTAATCTAAATGTATACCTTTAATAAAACTCCGTTCTGGGAAATCAAGTGCTCTTTGTCTATGAATTTCAGTCTTCAATTACGGAGAAAAGGTACCAGAAAGTCTTGCTGGCTTTGTGGCTGCTGATGTTATAGCATCTTAGCCTCCATACTTATTGAAATGAAAAAGCTGCTATCTATTCAAGTACCCCACCTTCCTCTCTATTTTGTTATCAGGTAATATTTTTTAATTCTCAGTACAATCTCAAGTATAAATGAAAAATAAGTAATCTATGTAAATTTGACATGTTGACCTTTTAAAGAAGCATGTTAGAAATTTGGACTTCAGTTAAAAATATTATCAACATTTCTATTTAATATAGATTATTAAATAGAAAATGTAACACAATGTTTCTTTAAAATAATAGCAAAGGTAATAATATTTCAAAGATAAAAATGTTAAATGTTATGAAACTCATAGCTAAGATGAAAAATTCTAGATGTGTGAAAGCAACAGAGAATTCAAAACAAGTTTGGCAAAAAAAAGATTTTATTCGATAGCAGTCTGCAAGTATGAGAGTCAAAGTGGGACTTTAATGATCAACTTTAATGTTGATCTAGCCAAAATTCAGTTTCACTGGGCAAGATATCCTCTTCACTTCAGCAAGGGAATTGGATGCAGATGTACACTATGTATGTGGTGGGAGCACTTAGCAAACATGCTCATATAAATAGTGAATCAAAGCCCTTTAAAATGTGGAGACATTTCTACAAGCAATCCCCAGAAGAGATGTGTTTGCTTCAACAGGAAGCAATCCCACTGAAAATTAGCTCTCACAAGTTTCCTAAAAATATAAATAGTATGACAAAGTGTCAGCAAAGCAGCAGGCTGGACCATTTAAAGTGCAGTAACTGGCAAAGAAATGCAGCCTCCTGAAAGATTTAAATGTAATTATGTTTTAGATGTTAGGACAGAATTCCAACACTAACCAGGAAAGGGGTCTGAATTATACTAGTGTCTTGCTGAAGGTAACTAGAAACGCACAGGTGGGGTGTGAGTGTGTGTGTGTGTGTGTGTGTGTGTGTGTGTGTGTGTACATGGACATTCACATG
The DNA here is from genome assembly GCF_903995435.1 of Acomys russatus. Lineage (NCBI taxonomy): Eukaryota > Metazoa > Chordata > Mammalia > Rodentia > Muridae > Acomys > Acomys russatus. The sequence goes on along the minus strand of NC_067145.1, from coordinate 14,811,115 downwards.
TGCGCATCTGTGAAGTGTCTTTAGAAAACTGAGACATTATGATAACCAGGCTCCAAGGAAATAAAAGCAAGTACTTGAGGGCAGCTGGAGGACAAAAAGTATAGTCCCAGTAGAAAACAGGAAAAAAGAAAGAGCAAACATAGTTGGTAGGAATGGACTCTGTGAAAGAGTTTGTTCTAAGTTATGCATTTAATTTTTCTACTTTTTGAAAGATACACCATTAAAGAATGCCTAAGGTGCCCACTAACAGTCCTTGAGCAGATTCTAAGCGCTTAAGAGAAATAGATTGGCAAGCATTCTCAGGTGAGAAGAAAACCTAGAAGTGATTTACTCAGCATGCTTGTGCTGGATTACCATGTAAGAATGGCACCAGCTGAGGACAATACAGGCCATAAACTTCAAACCCCTACCCAGATCTAGCCAATGGACAGGATACTCTCCACAGTTGATTGGAGAGTGGGGTCTGACTTTCACATGTACTCTGGTGCCTCGTATTTGACCATGTCCCCTGAATGGGGAGACCTGGTGGCACTCAGAGGAAGGATAGCAGGCTACCAAGAAGAGACTTGATACCCTATGAGCATATACAGAGGGAGGAAGTCACCCTCAGTCACAGTCATAGGGGAGGGGAATAAGGGGAAAATGGGAGGGAGGGAGGAATGGGACGATACAAGGGAGGGGATAACCATTGAGATGTAATATGAATAAATTAATAAAATAAAATTTTAAAAAAGAATGCAAAAAAATGGTATATAAAGGAATTGTCACTCTAATGAAAATATGAATGTGAGCATCAATATTTTTGCTGGTACAAAGAAACTTTCAGCCCTTATTTAAAAAGACCACTAAAAGTAAAGACAGAATAGTCTCAATACCAAAGGCTAACCCCAAACAAAACGTCAATAACATTTAATTCTATGAAGGTTAGAGACATTGAAAGGTACAGTACAGAGGTCTGAAGGTATAGACAAATCTATAAGGCCTGAGGAAATAGCCAGCCCACAAAATAAAAGAAAAGTAATGCTGCTACAGACACTGTATCAAGTGACCCAGATATCGCTAGAATCCCTAGTCAAGATGATGGTGAGACACAACAGTGGATTTTCAATATATGCAAAATGGCCACATAATGTAAGAAAATATAATTTAGGAGTTTCACAGGAAGAAAACTCTCCAAAGAGAAAGCAGATTTTCATGTCAGAGTTGAATTTTGTTTTAGTTTAAGTTGATATTAACATTTATTTGCTGTCCTGAACATCCCTATGATCTAAGTAATCTAAGTACACTAAATGTCATCTACATGTATTTCAAATGCAACTACAAAAACTGCACAATAGTATCATTGCACATCACTTAATCAATATTTTTAGGCTACTATGTACACCTACTCTCTAGAAAAAAACTTGAATGTTTTTAAAGACTTCATTGATAAACTGCATTGTGGGTGGGGACTCAAGATTAGCAATATAGATTTAAATGAGATATGTGATAAATTCATGATTCCTATCATAATACTTATTATGTAGCTTATAATATTTTAAAAGGACATTAGTTTAAAAAGTTTCATAAGCATTTACTTTTGATAGGTTCTGGTTCTTTTGATGTATTTCAGAAATACGAATTCAGTTTTATTTGCCAGGAAATTTAAGAAGTTTATTTATAATTGCTATAATTTTTCACAATTTTGATACATGTCATTTCTCTCTAACTTTCTTTCTTTGTTCTTTTAAATTATATTTCTCTCACACATTACACCTTGAATGAAGTTTCCCTGTTCTTGTTTTTAAAGAGAAATGGAGAAGAGGGTTAGGATGATGTGGGGAGAGGAGAGAAGTGGGGTGGGTGGAATTGGAGCAGTGGAGGAAGGGGAAACTGCACTCAAAACCTTATTGAAACAGTTCATCATCGCATATTCCTTTAAGCCAATTCAATGCATGATGTGTATGCAGACATGAAATATCACAATAAATATATTGGAAGGAGCTGATTCCCATCATGAGCATGACCCTGATTTGCCAGTGTACAGTGGAGTATGTGACAGCATAGATGCTGAAATATCATGGGAAATAGATTCAGAACTTTAAAATATGACTGAACTAGTGAAATTTAAAAAATTGAGTTGATAAGGAATTACATTATTATATTGGTGAGAATATAAGTCTCTTTCCCTAGATAGACTGTGCCCCTGTTTACCACAATATGCAAATTGTTACATGACAAAAATGGACTCAAGTTTCTACATAACTCTAGATGCTAACACAATGGCAGGTATTGAGAGTGTGAATGCAATGAGAAGGAATTCTGTGGATAGAGAAATGTTAAAAGAGAAGAAGATCCAATCAAGGCACAAAATGTAACTGTTTTTGTTATGCCAGGAAATTAGAAGTATTTCTACTTTTCAGCAACCATTTCCCTGATTAGTCTTCAGTTGTTAACTCACATGATACTATACCAATGATGTGATCCACACTCATGGAAGGTGCCAAATCTGATCAGCATTTGTAATGTAGGAGTAGTCTTAAAGTATGACCTTTAAATTGTTAATAAGCTGTAATGCACTACAGTATGAATTCTCCATACACAGAGACCACTTTAAGGTATAGTATGATGATTTATTCCAATATATGTGTGTGAGTTTTGATGGTATGAAATGGAGCCTCCTGTATACGAAATGCATGGCTGTATTGAGATGATAAGTCAAAAAAGAAAACTCAGTGCCCTGCAATTCCATAAATTACTAATAGACATTACAGGAATTATGTGCTTCTTATATTAAGTGAGAAATCGTAATTTACTGTAAGTATCAAAACTATTTGAGCAATGCCACAGAAATGTGTACATATACAAATTATCTTCAGTGATATTTTTATGAAACTTCTTAGCACGGGGTATCATTCTCCTTGAAAACAGTGTTCACAGCTCATTTAAATTGGACAGAGTACCATTTAACTTATAAATAAGTGTGCAAAGATAGACCAGAAATGATTTGAGATATGCCTTTATCATCAAGAAAATTATTATTGTATAAGAGATGTATTCAAAATTTATAAGGTGGGCAATACTGTTTAGTTAGATGAATACATGACTAAGAGATGTTTTTCTAGCAGAAAATATTTCTGCAACTTGTGTTGATGTCTCTTTATGCACTAGATTTGATTATTAGAAAATTTGGTGCAATTGTACTGTGATGAAAATTCCATTTTCTTGTTAAAGCAAAGAGATGGGATGCTCAATGAAAGAGATTTGATGTATGAGTGCTTATATACATCATATGTTTAGATGGTCTGTTATATTTATTTACAACCCAAATAGTCATTTGCAAGAAGGACACATATACTTTACACTGTGTCAAAAAAGTAATTGAAGTTTCACATAAACCTGGGAAAACACTGATTTTCAGAAATCGAGCACCAACTGGTCAATTAGTCTTTAAAAGTTTCTGAGACTATATATCTAATATTTATTTAATAATGTTTCAAGTATATTTAATAATCATTTCTTCTTTCTTGGGTAGATAAAGTTTAGAATAAGCATATTGTTCAATATACTTATTTGATGGCTATTTCAAATGATTGAGAATTAAAATATATTGTGCTGATTTGCATACTGTACATATAAGCAAAATAATTCGTCCAGCACAATACAAAGTCACCATGGCAGGTATGTGGGTGTAGAGGAAAGCACCTAAATTTAGCATCCAGTTGTATTTCTCACGCTGGTCACTAGTTCTCTGAACAAAGCTTATACCTTTAAATTTATCCTTCTCCATCTCCATTCTTTCTTACTTGAAATCTTTATTCTACTTACTTTTTTTATATGTGCTTCATCTATTTTTTAAAAAAATTTATTAATTTATTCTTGTTACACCTCAATGGTTATCCCATCCCTTGTATCCTCCCATTCTTCCCTCCCTCCCATTTTCCCCTTATTCCCCTCCCCTATGACCGTTCCTAAGGGGAATTTCCTCCCCCTGTATATGCTCATAGGGTATCAAGTCTCTTCTTGGTAACCTGCTATCCTTCCTCTGAGTGCCACCAGGTCTCCCCATCCAGGGGACATGGTCAAAGATGGGACACCAGAGTTCATGTGAAAGACATACCCGACTCTCCACTTCACTTACCAGGAAACTGGGACAGAGGGGAGGACATCCTATTGGGACTCTAGATGAGAGAATCATGGGAGAATGGCAAAGTAGAAGGATCCAGAGGGTCCTAGAAACCTACAAGAAGAACATTATGATAGGCAGATTTGGGCCCAGGGGTCCCGCTCAAACTATGGCACCAGCCAAGGACAATACAGGTGATAAACTTTAAATCCCTACCCAGATCTAGCCAATGGACATCTGTTTTTTTTTATACTCACATATAGTTAAGATCATTTAGTATTTTTTTGCTAATCCTGGCCAATTTTTACTTTCATTGAGGTTTTCATATATTACATGTTTTCCTCTTAAGAGTCTATATAATATACAACTATGACACATATTAAGTCTATCAATCCTATCATGTATTTACCATCTATATATAAAAATGGATCTATTTGTGTTGATGGATTTGTAAACCTTTATTTTACTTTCTGACTAATATTGCATTACATGGAAGTAAAAAATATTTTATATGACTTAGGCATTAAGTAGCTGAAGATATGAATTTCGACATAAATAAAAATCCTCAGAGAAAAGAAAATATTGATTTGAAAATAAAAAGAGACATAAAAACCCAAATGCAGTCAAGGAACTAATAACTAAAACTCTCTCAAAGAAAATTTTAGCGCAAGATGAGTTCACATTTGAATTCTATCAACAGGACAGGGCTCTGCAACTCTGAATTGCAAAAGGTTGTGGTTTTCTATAATGGTCTCAGTCTGTTACAAATAAAAGTTTCCCCCATGAAAAGCAAGGACTGCCCTTCTCTGTGATTATATGGACACATCTACATAAACTGTAGTTAGGTATTATGCTTGTTTAGTAAAGTGGTAATTTAAGTTCTCCTCCAAGGTCAATTACTTTCCTAGTGCTGGGGAATTGGCTAGATTTCTAGTGTCAGGTATGCTTTATCATGCTGAGCAGACTATATGTCCAAAATAGAGAGCTGTAAGTTATTGCCAAATTATGTATGACATTAATACACCCACAGGATTGTTGTGCCATGCTGGTAATTGTTATGATTTATAGATGTCATAGCTAGGTAGGGCAGTTGGTACTTCCTTCACACATGAAAACTAGACCTCTCTGAGGAATCTTTTAGATCAGTTTAATATCATATCCTCTGGGCCCTATATTGGAAGTGCATGGCTTCTTCAGCAATAGGGAATTACTTCCATTAATAAGTGTTTTATTTTATTACATATACATTTATATTATTACACATATATCCAATAAACTACCTACAGCAAGAAACACCACAAAACAATCAGGAATTATATAAATGTTACATTGATAGTGTTTTGGACATGTGTATTTGGCAGCCTTGAAGAAAGCATCTTTCCTATCCTGGTGCCTCTGATACTCTGAATGTTAGGTCTATTGCAGTATCAGGGTGTAATTCAGGAAGGCTATCAAGTTTTGTTGATAAGGATAAGGAAGAACCAGGCAGCTGATTGGCATCTAAGGATGATTTGAAACTTGGGTCTTGTGTCAAGGCCTTAGGTGGGAAATTACAGGTTTCAACACCACGAGTTGTCTAAGTATTCAATGTTACAGCCTTGCCTAAAGGCAGCAGAAAAGCTTTGGGACCTGTCAACAGAGTTACACAAAAGCCAGTGAGACTAATAGGCTCCTCAAGAAAAAAAAAAAAAGCCAACTTTGACTGTGAAAAAGATTACCAAGAAGGCTACTAAGACACAAGGCTAAGTTCCTACTTCTGATGATGTTCTTCCCTTTCTATTTTCTAGACTTTGAGAGCTTTGACCTGCCTAAGGAGCACCAGATCACAAACCTCCCCTTGAGTGGAGCCCCTCTCATCATCCTGAATGAGGAGCGAGAGCTTGATGAACCGCTGCACCTGGAGTCCCCTGGCTCCTGAAAACACCCTTTCTACCGTGGGAGTCTAATCTGTTGCAATCTCCTTCTAACATTCTCCCTACCCTGGATGTTGAATTGCAGCCTGTTTGTTATAATACAGATATTTAAACTACTTACTCCCTTATAGTTTATGTACATTGTGTTAATAGACCATTTGTGTGTGTGTGTGGGATGCTAATTGTTAAAAATATATAAATAAAATTCTGAATGTAGATCAATATCTATTATATCTCATCATTATCAACTTAAAACATCTATCAATCTAGACCTAAAAACATCTTAACCTCTAAACAACTAAGCTTAATTATAAAGCTAAACTGTTTTGTCTTCAACACCATCAGAGACTTGAGAAGGAATAAAAATAACAAATGTTTTTAAATTAATCATTTAATGTCATCTATTAGTTTTAGATTTGGTATGCTTTAATTTTTTCAGTTATAGAGTTGAATCAGTACATCATTTATTTGTGGTCTTTCAAACTTTAGGTTCCCATTTACTTTTTTTTTTTTTTTATTCTGAGATACATATATTTATTTATTTATTTATTTATTTATTTTTTTTGCTTTTTTCGGTGTATTTATTGAAACAACTGCCTTTTCTTTCTTTTTTTTTTTTAATTAATTTATTCTTGTTACATCTCAATGTTTATCCCATCCCTTGTATCCTCCCATTCCTCCCCCCCCCATTTTCCCATTTTTCCCCTCCCCTATGACTGTTCCTGAGGGGGATTATGTCCCCCTATATATTCTCATAGGGTATCAAGTCTCTTCTTGGCTACTTGCTGTCCTTCCTCTGAGTGCCACCAGGTCTCCCCCTCCAGGGGACATGGTCAAATGTGAGGCACCAGAGTACGTGAGAAAGTCGTATCACACTCTCCACTCAACTGTGGAGAATATTCTGACCATTGGCTAGATCTGGGAAGGGGTTTAAAGTTTACCTCCTGTATTGTCCTTGGCTGGTGCCTTAGTTTGAGCGGGACCCCGGGGCCCAAATCTGCCTATCATATTGTTCTACTTGAGATTTCTAGGACCCTCTGGATCCTTTTATTTTGCTGTTCTCCCATGCGTCTCTCATTTAGAGTCCCAATAGGATGCCTTCCCCTCTGTCCCAGTTTCCTGGTAAGTGAAGGCTTTTGTGGGACATGCCCCTTGGGCTAGTATGCAGATATAAGTGAGTATATACCATTTGATTCTTTCTGCTTCTGGGTTAACTCACTCATTATGATCATTTCTAGCTCAATCCATTTATCCACAAATTTCGGGAATTCCTTGTTTTTAATAGCTGAGTAGTATTCCATAGTGTATATGTACCACAGTTTCTTTATCCACTCTTCTACTGAGGGACACTTAGGCTGTTTCCATGTTCTGGCTATTATGAATAAGGCTGCTATGAACATGGTTGAGCAAATTTTCTTGTTGTGTGCTGGAGCATCTTCTGGGTATATTCCAAGGAGTGGAATAGCTGGGTCTTGAGGAAGCCCTATTCCCATTTTTCTGAGATAGCACCAGATAGATTTCCAAAGTGGCTGTACTAGTTTGCATTCCCACCAGCAATGAAGGAGTGTTCCTCTCTCTCCACATCCTTGCCAGCATGTGGTGTCGCTTGAATTTTTGATCTTAGCCATTCTGATGGGTGTAAGATGGAATCTCAGAATTGTTTTGATTTGCATTTTCCTGATGACTAAGGAGTTTGAGCATTTCTTTAAGTGTTTCTCAGCCATTTGATACTCCTCTGTTGAGAATTCTCTATTTACTTATTTAATTAATTTATCTATTTATTAAATCACATTACAGCCTGATTCCATGCTTCTCCCTGCAGTCCTCAAAGTCCCACCCTATGTCTTCTCCCACCATTTCTCCTTCTTCTTCTCATAGAATAGGAGGTCACTAAGGAGTACCAACCCACCCTGGCATCTCAAGTGAGAGTATGACTAAATGTATTATCTTCCACTGAGGCCAGATAAGGCAGGCCAGCGAGGGGGAAATGATCCAAAGGCATGAAAGAGAGTTAGAGATAGCCCATACTCCCATTGTTAGGGGACCCACATAATTACCAAGCTCGCCATCTGCTACATATGTGTACAGGGTTTAGCTCAAATGCATACATGCTCTTTTGTTTGTTGGGTGATTTAGTCTCTCTGACCCAGCCCAGTTAACCCTGAAGGTTTTTCTGTGATGTCATTGACCTCTCTGGATCCTCCAATCCTTCCTCTGACTCTTCTATGAATCTTTCAGAGATCAATTTTTGTTTGGCTGTGGTCCTCTGCAACTGTTTTCATCAGCTGTTGGATGAAGCTTCTCAGAAGACAGCTATGCTAGGCTCCTGTCATGAGTGTCTTTCTGGATCCAGGTTACTCACACAGGATATTTTCTAGTTCCATACATTTACTTGCAAATTGCTTCGTGTCTGTTTTGGAGCTATGGATTTCAGTGTGTCCTGGACACTGTGTTATGTTGTGTTTTCCTTTGGTTGTGTGGATTTACACTTGTTCTGCAGCTGGTGGAGCTCGTTGGTAAGATTCTGCAACATATAGGAGGCTTAGTCTTGATGGAGGTAGACATAGAATTGAAGGAAGCTTTGAGATTTTATACCTTGGCTCCATTTGATATTCCCTTTCTGTTTCCTGAGTGTAGATGTTGTATAACCTTTCTTGCTTGCTCACATGCATTACTATCTTGATGGACTAATTGTGAAACTGTATGAAAAAGGAGGTCATTTGACCTCAAGTTGCTGTTGTTTTCTTAGGGTATTCTGTTACATCTACTGAAAAAAGTGATCATTCACAGTGGGAGTTCAAACGACTGGGAAGCAACTTGTGCAAGAACAAACTAACTCTTTTTCACGATTTCTAAAATGAATATGGGTACCACAAAGATGGACAAGGAGAAACAAAGAACTTGTAGGAAGATAAACCTGAGAAAGAAGATAAAGCTTACTAAGTGGTAAGAAAAACTCAAAGAAGTAGTAAGTGTTGTTTTCAAAACATACACACACAAACACACACACACACACACAAATAACTAGAAGCCGTTTCTGTTTCTTGCATAAAATACCCTGACAAAACACAACTTAGTGGAGGAAGGATTTACTTAGCATGCCTAACTCTGACTATAGTATCTCACAGAAGACATATCACAAGGGCAGAAGCTTGACCTGAATGATCTTGTCAAGAATTGAGTGAGATGAGTGCATAACTACTTAGTAGTGATCTAAATTTCTGACCTTTGCTCCATACATGATCTCAAATCAAGCAATGTTGGATTTTTCCACATCAATGACCATAATTGAGACACTTCTGCCCAGCCAAGCCCATAGGCCAATACAACCAGGATAATTCATCATTGAGACCCTCTTCCCAACTCATTCTGTTTTTCCAATTTGACAACTGAAACTGCCATCATCTCATACTGAGAAATGCTGTACAGGGAGTTAATAGTGTTTGAACCTCTCTAGAAGGCCAGATGATTTTGTGATGGATCCTGTCATTTTTAGTTTTTATAGTTTTAAATTACAAAATGAACAATAACATTAATTAATAGCCAAGTATCTGAGGGTGGGTCTATCAACTTGAAAAACATACCCTCCAGATTTTTCCAGACCATTTAGAAAAAGTCAGTGTAGCATAATAACCTTAGTGATAGGAATTTTCCTCTCTTAGCCTCATCAATTAGGCTATATACAGCAGTTTGTGGACTAATATGGGCTAGTTCCTCAGTTTCTGAATATATGTCCATAGCTATCAAGGTATCCATGTAGAATACTCAGATCCACCACACTTGCTTGAAACAGACACAGCTTACCAAAACATTAGGAGGGTGTCGGCCTTAAGAATAGCCAGATGTCATTCATTATTTGTGAAGAGTTTTACCTGAGACATATTATTACTCTTCTTAGGTTTTCAAAATACCTTGCTAAGTTTCTTAAAATACCAAAGTCTCCAAATGACTAATACTTCATAAAACATTAATTAATGGGGAACCCAAAATGCAGCCAAATGTGGCTACAAAGAAAGTGTGCTGAAAATAAATGAACAGTTGCACATTAGTCATGCCTAATGACTAATACAAGTAATATAACAAAAATTTGTACATTTGCTATTGTGTTTCAATATTAATAGTGTACAATACATTTAATTTGTTTGATATCTTTCCATATATTCAGTTAAACTTATGATAAGAATGTCTTCCAGTTTGTCACTTATTGAACACAAAAGCATGATCCATATGTGATATTACTCATGTATTTTAATTACATTCTACCTCAAGATGATGTTTAAAAATAATTACATTTGCAGTTTCATTCTAAATTTTATAAATTTTAGGCATTTGTATTCTAAATAAAAAATATGTAACAATGTCAGCCTATATTATGTATGTGTAGGCTAGTATCATAAATGTTAAATTCATTAATAAAAAAGCACTGAAGCTTTTTGCATGAAATTCTAAAGGGTATCAATAAATTATGTAATTTTAACTAGTTGTCTAAAAACTTAATGAACTCTGGTATAGTTATAAATTTATTTCTTTAAAAGATCATCTCTGTGTAATTTAAATTATTCTTTAAAATTATGTTAGTTACTCTCCACTTTAATTAAATTTATCAATGAGCTATCTTTATACTATAGCTCCAAGAGGAAATTGTAACCATTTTTATTTCTGTTGCATATAACAACAATATTACAAATTCAATATAATATTTTCAGCTTAAGAGCATACTAAAATTTAGCTAAAGGGTCATTTACCTAAAGAAATAATTTAATATAATTGCTTATATTTATAATGTCATAATTATGCTACATTGTTGAGTTTCAAAACATGTATTATATAAATAGTGGTAAAACTAAAAATCTAACGTAGAAAACAGAAAATCGCAATAAAAGCATGTTGTTCTGATGCTGGGTCTTGCCTAAGACTTATTAATGCTTCAAATATATACTAAATCCCATTAATCTCATTAATTTTTCTCACAATGATATCTCTTCATCTGTGCATAATGCTATTTAAAATTTTATTTTCATAAGCATTTCATTCTTTGAGAATTTCACAGAATGATACACACACACACACACACACACACACACATCTATAAATCTATATATCCCCAGCTCCTCCTCCATGTAACTCCTGCAAGATCCATTCCCACTTCCCTCTTCAGCAAAGTTTGTATCTTTTTAAATAGGGTAAATGTAGAAGGAATATCTTGTGTCTGTATGAAAGCATCACCTGCCAATAAAAATCTTATGACCTGTTAGCTGAGTAAGGATATAGGAGTTGGTATTTCCAGATCGAGAGATATGAACTCCTGGAGATAGTCAGAGATGGGAGAATCTTCCTGGGATTGCGAAGAAGATGGACATGAAACTGAGCAGAGGGAACCAGCCATGTGGCAGAACAATGGATAGAATAAGTGGAATATTAGCTCTGGACATTTAGGTAACATGCCTAGCTATGTTGCCCTAGGCTTTTTAAGCCTCTGAGATGACAATCTTTCAAATAATAGTTGCATTTAAAACCAGAAATGTATTTTCCCTTCAAATGATTAGACCAAAATAGTTTTTTTACAAAAGTTTGGCTTTCCCCATAGAATTCAAGCAATTATTTAATAAAACATCATACCTTGATATTTTAGTCATTATTTCAGTTCACAAGGTTTATAGCTAAATAAAACTGTTGACTTTTGTTGCTAAGCAGGACTCATAGCATTATCTAACAAATGAGAGATCTCAAGCGAAAGGAAGCTTCCAGGCCAGTACTAACGTGATCTCTCCATGTTTGACCAATGTTTATGGTGTACTCAGTAATGAGCTATATCATCCTGTGCTGGCTGACAAACAAGAGTGAGATGGAGAATGTAGGGAGAAAGCGAGACGAGAGTTTAGATGTTTAGCTTGGGGAGAGGAATGCAAGTGTAGATTGGGGCTTGGGGAAAGATAACTAACTCCAAAGATATTTGAAAAACAACATGGAAACCTTATTTTTTATATATAGGGACATGTAAAAGTTTGCCTACAAACTGTATTATGCTCCTCTAAGTGATCCTAAATTGCCAAGGTCAAATGTGGATGCTGTCATCTTTAAGTTGTTGGTAAGAAGTGTCCCACATATCATCCAAATAGTTTAGGCTATTGCTCTGGTTATTGGTTGCTCAGCAATAATTGATGGATTTACATATTTTTAAGAAAAAGACACACACACACACAGAGAGAGAGAGAGAGAGAGAGAGAGAGAGAGAGAGTGTTTATGTGTAATTTGTTGTGTCTCTGAAACTTTTCAGGTAAGTTAAATGTTTCATTATTCAAGTGATGGCTCTTTCCAGATACGTAATCAGAATTTTGTTTTAAGGTAATTAAATTTTATAAGTAAAATTGATTTGTTTGGCAATAAACAAGGATACAAATTATCACTGGTTAAGGAATCACATTTTCATAGGTTTATGAAGTTGACACAACTTGCAAGACCTTCATGTTTGTCTAACTTCATGGATGATCTCAACAATGACTTTGGAAAGCACCTTTGCTACGTTCTCACTGATCCATAAACATTTAATTGCTCCATATGCTGCAAATTCAATGCTAACTGAAGTGCAATCAACAGTTTGCATATCTCTGATTACCATATTTCTTTGGGAATACTTAATTAATGTTTTAAAGTAATTGAACAGTCTTTTTTACATTGATAATGGCCCCTTTATCCTTGATTTTACAGTTAGCCACACCTTCTGTGCCATGTCACATTCAGATGAAGGGCCACAGAGATGCTCATTTATAAATGGTCTTTCATGGCATGAAAGGAATGGTCGTTTAAGCGTCACTTCCTTGGTAACTTCCTTGAAATTTGATTTTTCTAAATAAACTAAAACATCAAAAAGTGTTTTTCAAGAAAATACTATCTCACTGATGTGCTTTTTCAACCTACTTAATGAGAAAATTAACACTATAATATTTATAAAGAAAATATTATTGTCATTAAATACGTAGAACCCAATGAAGCTCATGATTTTATGCTCTTATAAATGTAGAATACCATACAGTAAATATATTCTGACAGTAATTATTGTGCCTCTACTTTGAAAAGAAAGTACAAAAAGACAAAGGGGCTTCTGACTATAAGACATTAAAAACACTGACTTAGTTTCATGTATCTCCCATTATTACTGCTTTTAATGAAAAAAATGGATAACTTACACTATGTAACTTTAGAAGAGCATATAAAAGGAAGGAAAAAATAAATTGCCTTGATATTTATTTTTGTATTTGCTATTATTACATACATGCAATAGTTTGGATTGGTTGGTTGGATGGCTGCCTACAGCAGGTTCTGGATATGTCTACTTCCCAGACCCAGTACTCCAACTCATCCCCTCATCCACCTGAATGACAAGGTTCGGGAAAAAGACAACCACATTAACTCTAACACTGCCTCTTAATATTTAATTTGATTGAATTTTTGTTTTGTTTTCAGATAAAGGTATGAATTTATAGCTTTATGTGTAAATTCAAAAGTATGATATAGTCAATGTTATGGGTAGGGACGTGGGTTGTTTTCTCCTTTAACAGCTTTTCTTGCATCTTCTCTTACCCCGACAGCTGGATTTCAAGGAAGTAGTAGTCAGATTAGGTCCTGGTCGGGGGACTCCAGGCTTTGTGTTTTAATTTCATGGCAACTTCTGCAATAGGATTTATCTTCCACCTCTGGAACAGTCAAGAGCAATGGCAGTCATCTGTAATGTTTGGGGAAATCTCTTAGTCAACTCTGCCCAACAATTGAAAAGAGGAGGTCTCATTTCTTTGTGTTGGGGATTTTGTTAGATAGCTTGGCTCTTAGAGAAAGAAAGATCATCCCAGATGAGAAAATGCCATTTAAACTCCATACGCATATTTATACACTGACTATCATATATTATAAATATTCTGGAATAGAAAATTAATAGTTTGAGTCCTACAGCTTTATCAGAGCCAGTTACTCTCATTTTAGCCACTTCAGTCTTTCTTTTGCACTAGTCTCCATCCTCCATGTCTAATTGGAGACTTTGGAGGGAAGAAAGGGAAAACAATCTAAAAAAAATAAAAAAACAAACAAACAAACAAAAAACCCAATGAAATAGATTTCAAAAATTAACTTGTTATTACCACCTATGAACAAAGGGTGAAGTAAATTCTATGGAATTATGAAACTATTAACAAGTTCAAGTATGTAAAATGGAGTATTATGACTGTCAATTAGCCAAGGGCAGCAGCAAGGCTCCCACATAGGCATAACCGGAATATAGAGTGGTTGATAGAAAAGAGTTGTGGTGAGAATCAGTAGGTTGGAAGTAAGATTTCTTCACTTCTGATATATTTCATTTTGCAATGTTAAAAAAAAAAGAAAATAAATGAAAATAATCAATGGGGTTATCTATTTTTACTGTTTGTTAGAGACAAAGCAGCTGATTAAGAAGCACTGCTGGATTGCAGAAGACTGCAAAGCACTATCTGATGAAATACCAAGATTTGCAGACAGGTGGAGGTACAGGTTCCATAAGACTTTACAAACAAATTTTCATCTCAGCCTTCTCCACCCCCCCCCCCGACCTCAGTTATTCCTGTGAGTTGTCATACAAGACATTTCATCGACACAGGCTGCCCAGGCAGTGACAGCATCACCTTTGCATCTTTGTGGACAGTAAAGACCAAAATCATTTTACTTGACTGGGTTTCACTTTGTGAAAATTTCCAGATCTCTGGGCACACTGAAGCATACATTATGTATGTAAACTCCACAACCTTTTTACATTAACTTCGAAAAATAAAACCTGATTAAAGGAAAAGAATATACTCCATAAAAGTAAAAAAAAAAATGTAGTTTATCAGAATAATATAATGAAGAAAAAGAGCCTTCTTGTGCAGGCACTGTGATCCGTTTGTATATGTCTGTGAATATGTATGTACGTTGCCATGGAATATTACAACAATGAATATAATCTCAATCTCTATTTTATATAGCACATCCATGTACAAGAAAAATGGGAGCTTGTATGATTATTTTTGACATTCCACATATTACCAAAGTTTTGCAATCATTGCACAATTAAAATAATTGTACAATCGAGAATTTACTATTTATTCAAAATTTAAAATATGACACGTATGCTTAATTTTTTAAATAAAAAAAATAATAAAAAGTTTATCGTGTGTGAAACAGAAACGTCTTCAGCCAATAGAATTCTTGCACTCTCTCTTAATTTTCAGGAGTGCTGTACAATTGTCTTTAACAAGATCTACTGTGAACATAGAGAACAAGATTTTATCTTTGTTCATGGAACACAGTGAATTAAGCTTCTATAGAATGTCATTTAGTAATACTAATATAAGTTGGAGATATAAAGTGCATTTTTACAAAAATCATAGATTTTTTAGAATTTAACAATGGCAACATAAATTCTACAATGATTTTTGTTTTTCACCTCAAGAATGAGATTCAAATATTCATAATCATAGTCAATGGAAAAATATTAATTCCAAACAAAAATCAAGATACTTGTCCATTTGGAATAATTCTTTTGTATCACTCTCTCTCCTGTCTCTTTGTCTCTATCTCTCTATTTCTTTTCTCTATGTCTCTCTGTCTCTGTCTTTCTCTTTCTCTTGTCTGTTTTTTTCATACATACACACACAAACCTTTATTTTTCTATTTTTGTATTTCACAAATCTATTCAGAAGTATAATTTGAGAGTTGGTTATGCTTATTCTAATATGATACCTATACCAACATAAAACATTCAGTGTTAGTAAGAATTACCTTGTCTATGTAAGTTCTTGGTACACTCATTTTTACAGTCTGTGTCATAGTCAGAATGATGACAGGTGGTATCGTGCTCCATGCTGCACTTGAATAACTAATCTACATAAGCGCAGTAAGAAAACTCATTACACAGCAACATATGTGGACACATCATTTCAGGATGCCATATGCTTCTAAGGCACATATAAAATAATTATCACAGCTAGTCCCAGATAGTATCATGCGTGTTTCGTTGAGTTTTAGCTAGGAGGCTTAATTATACCATCATTGTTCCATTCCTTTTATGTTCCTTCCATCTCCAGTCACTTTGTTCTCATTATCGTTGGTGATTTTATTTTCTAGCAACAGTCTTTCCTCTTTACCCATGGCCCTGGAGAAATGAAATAAGGTGTTAGTTACTTATCTCTACACCATAACTTTAATTTATTGCACCCTTGGTTACTTTATTGGAAACCATTATCTTCTGTGGAATTCTTTGTGGATGTTCTTCTTTTTCTTCTTCTTCTTCTTTTATTTATTTTTTTTTTTTTTTTTGTATGTTTTCTTTCAAACTTTCATTATTTTTAATGAATATTTTTTTGGCTTTGCCTTAATCTGTGTGCTTAGAAGCATCCAAAGTTTTTTTTTCCTTTATTTATTTTTAATGAATACTAGATTTAAACTGTAATAGGCGTACTCACATAACTCCAAGTTAACCTTACTCATATAATACTTACAATAAACACAAAACAAGCATCTACATTAAAAATGATGACTATTTGATCTTAAGAAAAATCTACAATCAGAGACTCAGTGCTGTCTTCAATTCAGGAGTTTCAGCTTTGGCTTACTACTGAAACAGTGGGCCAGGAGCACTAGACATAAAAGATTACAGGATGTATGCCTGAGTTACTGTTCCCAGACTTCCTTCAGTTTTTCCCATGGTGAGTCCTAAGCACAACCAGGCCTCATCAGGGTGCACGATCGATAAATCATCTGGTATGGAATTTGAAACTAAAAATGTTTGTGTAAAACTTTTCCATGCCTACTGATTTTTTTCTTTAATTTTTTTTATTATTACAATGTATTCAGATTACATCTCCTTGTTATTTCCTCACTTGTATCTTCCTCCTCCCACCCTTCTCACTCTTTGCCCTATTGCACTCCCCTAGACCCCTGACAGAAAGGGATCTCCCCCACAATCATATGATCACAGCACACCAGGTCTTATGCTACCTGGATGAGACCAACTGAATTTTAATTCTCTGACACCAAATACATTTTTAAAGCCTTCCAGGTTTTTTAGTTAACTAAATAATTCGATATAATCTGTTGACAGTTCACAATTGACATCTAGGATATAATCAGGATCATTCTCAAGTAATTGAATATTACTGTTAAAGAATCATTGTTTATTTCATTTATTTGCTGAAATATGGTGACAAAGGACCACCAGAACCATAGGGAAACAAGGTAAATCACGTTCTTTGAAAAAATTCAGAAGATACATTATTAAAGATATTTTGTAGATGATAGTGGTTTCTGAAAGGCTTCAGGTATCTGACTTAACCGTAAAGTGACTAAGGGATTGATGAAGTCCTTAAATGATTACTGGGTCACATAGGACTGTTTATACTGTTTACTCAATCATGATTTAACTTTGCTAAATGGAATCTATAAAGAAAATTGTTGATTTCATTTATATTTTCCACTTTTGTGAAGTATCGACTTTTGGAGTAAGACCTCATGATTCTTTGGATTTACTCAGTGTCTGTTATTATGTCCCCCTTTTCATTTCTGATTTTATTAATTTCTATATCATTTCTCTGCCTTTTAGTTTGGATAAGGGTTTGTCTATCTTGTTGATTTTATCCAAAAAAAAAAAAAAAAAAAAAAAACCACTTTATTTTTGTTGATTCTTTGTATTGTTCTTTTTGTTTCTAAGTTATTGATTTTTACCTTGTGCTTATTTCCTGACATCCTGACATCCTCTTTGGTGTGTTTCTTCATTTTATTCTGGAGCTTATAGGTGTGCTGTTAAGTTGTTAGAATGTGATCGCTCCAATTTCTTTATGAAGACTTTTAGTGCTATGAACTTTTCTTTTAGCACTCCTTCCATTGTGTCCTATAAGTTTTGGTGTGTTGTACCTTCATTTTCATTGAATTCTAGAAAGTCTGCATTTCTTTCTTTACTTCTTCCCTGAACTACTGGTCTCTGAGTAAAGTTGTTCAGTTTTTATGAAATTTCTGTTGTTTCTGCTGAGTTCCAGTTTTAATTCATAGTTGTTTTATAAGAAACAAAGGGTTATTTCAGTCTTCTTGTATCTGTTGAGACTTGTGTTGTGATATTTGTGATAAGGTTCCATGTAGTGCTTAGAAGAAGGTATACTATTTTGTCTTTGGATGAATGATTTGTATATACTTGTTAGGTCCATTTGATTCATAAAGTCAGTTTAAAAAAATCATTTCTTTGTTTCGTTCTTGTCTTGACCAGTCTTTTGGTGACAGTGGGGTGTTGAAATCTACCAATATTAATGTGTGAGGCTCAATGTGTGACTTAAGTTTTAGTAATGTTTTGTTTCTTTTCTTTTCTTTTTTAAACAAATGTGTGTGCCCTTGCATTTGAGGCAAGAGCTTCCTTTGGTTTTGCTTCTGTGAAATTATTCAGTTCCTCTGTTCTCTTTGTGTAATCCTCATTGTTCTATACTTTTCATTTGGTGTCCTCTGTAGGGCTGTGTAAATGCAAACATTTTGTTTAAATATGTTTTTATCATGGAATATCTTGTTTGCGAGGTATAGTATTCTGGATTGGCATCTGTGATCTCATAGCGGCTTTATGACATCTGCTCTGAACCTTCCAGCTTTTAATGTCTGGTGTAGTTCTACTAGGTCTGTCTTTATATGTTACTTGGCTTTTATCCCTTGTGTCTTTTAATATTCTTTCCTTATTCTGTACATTTAGTGTTCTGAGTATTATGTGGCAGGAAGATTTTTTTTTTTTTTTTTTTTTTTTTTTTTTGGTCCGATCTATTTGGTGTTCTGTAAGGTTCTTGTGCATTTATAGCATATCTTTCTTTAGGTTAGGGAAGTTTCCTCTATGATTTTGTTGAAGACATTTCTGGGCTTTTGAGATGGGCATCTTCTTCTTTTTCTATTTCTATTATTCTTAGGTTTGGACTTTTCATGGTTTCCCATATTTCCTGAATATTTTTTGTTAGACACTTTTTAAATTTAACATTTTCTTTGACTGTTGTATTGATGCTTTCTGTTGTATCTTCTATGCTCAAGACTCTGTCTTCTATCTCTTGTAGTCTGTGGGTGATGCTTGCATTTGTAGTCCCTGTTCTCTTTTTCCATGTCCAGTATTGCCTCCATTAGTGTTTTCTTTATCATTTCTGTTTCCCTTTTCAGGTCTTGAATGGTTTTATTTGTTTCCTTCTCCTATTTGCTTGTATTTTTCTGTATTTCTTTAAGGGGTTTAACATTTCCTTCACGTGTTTCATTGTATTTTCCTGTATTTCTTAGAAGGATTTATTAATTTCCAATTTAAAGGCCTCTGTCATCTTCATAAGACTTTATTGAAGGTCATTTTGTTGCATGCCAGGTGTGTTAGGATATTCCTGGCTTGTTGTAGGAGGATAGTTGGGTTCTGGTTGTATCATATTGCTCTGGGTTTTATTGAGTATGTTCTTAAGCTGTTCTTTTATCCATCTGGTTGTCTCCATTGTTGGCAAGCTTGGAAGTCACAGGTTGTGTGATGACTGTTGATTATGGTAGTAACTGATGGTTTTTGCCTCTGATATTGCAAGTAGAATTGGGAGCTGGGAGCTGGGGCATAGACGCCATGGGGCAGTCTCATTGCTGCTTGTAGTCCCCAGTGGCTGTTGTCTCTTGCAGTGCAGGCAAAGGTGGAGCCCAGGAACTTGTGTAGAGATCAAAGAACAGACATCACGACTGCTGGTAGTCCCCAATTGCTGCCGCCTCTGAAACTGGAGGCAGAGCTATGAATGTAGTCTCCAGTTGCTACTGTCTCTGGTATTGCAGGCATGGCTCTGCTGGCAGTCCCCAATGGCTGCTGTCTTTGGGACTGCAGATAGAGCTGGGATCCAGAAACTGGCACATGGAGACCCTGGGACAAACTCTCACTTCTGCTGGTAGTCTCCAGTGGCTGCTATCTTTTTGGACCTGCAAGCAGGTCTCTGATGATAGTTTTAAATGTCTGTTGTCTCTAGGACTGCAGGCACAGCAGGAAATTCCTAAGAATTTATTTAATAGGTGCATACAATAATGATATTTCAGCCAGGCAGTGGTGGCACACGCCTTGAGAGGCAGAGGCAGGCAGATCACTGTGAGTTCAAAGCCAGCCTGTTATACAAACGGAGTTCAGGACAGCCAAGGCTACACAGAGAAACCTTGTCTCGAAAAACAAAAACAAAACAAAAACAAAAACAGATGTTTCTAGATGTGTTCTTTTATAAATCATCATCATCATCATCATCATCATCATCATCATCTGGCCACTGCTGCTTGTCCACTTGGATGCAGTTATTTTTTGAATGTACAATTCACTTTATATTACAAAAATTTCAAAAATGTATAATTTGTGTACTTAGCACCTCAAATTATAACTGATTTAATGTTTTTGTACAAGTCTATGCATATTTAATTTTATATTAGTCCTATCAGATAACTTACTAATGAACTCACTTTCATTTCCCCTCACCAAAAACATATGCTATTTTTTTTAATCAATGGAATATTGGCACCAAGGCTACATTAATCACTTTACATGAATTTCATAGATGTACATTTTCACATAGAAGTTAGAGACTGATATCTGAATGTCTGCATCTCTGGTTACCAGAAAGCCCTCCAGTATTTGGCCCCAGGGCTGCCAATATAGACCTATGCAAGCATATCTTGTGTTACATGGGTTCTGGGCTTGCAAACTAAAGTGCTCATGCTTACATTGTATAGTCTTTTCCAACTGAGCTATTTTCCATGTACCAATTCTATTATTTTATTTTTAATTACCATTTAATCTCGCTAAGTCTTGTTATATAGAATGAGTAAATATGTCATATTATCATCATTTAAATTTTATTTAGATATATGTTTAGATACATAGCACTATTTATTAAAATTTTTTCTCCAGAAATGATGAAACATCATTACTGAAATGACATGGACCATACATTTCTTAATGTAGTTCTGAATACAACTCTTTGTATGACTCATGATGCATAATCCAGATTTTCATATTTTGAGGGAAAATAAAAGGAAGGTCTTCAAGTACTTGAAAATGTTTACTATAAAAATTTTCATTTAATGTTACTTCAATAACAATAAAATGTTACACTTAATCAGTTCATTTTTACCAATTTATACTGTATAATTTAACATCATATGCACAGAAACCAACCCCTATGTCTACAATTTATATAATCATTAAGGTAACTGTCTACTGCTAAAGCATTTCTCAGGACACTTACTAAAATTTATAACTAAAATAATTTCTTAGAACTTTTAGGCAAAAACAGCCAGAAAGTAATAAAAAGTTTAAATATTTCTTCACAATTCTTAACAAAATAGAGTAAGAGGATAAAGGTTCGTAATTTATCCAAAATTTTTTTAAAATTTAAATTAATGCCAGAAAAAAGAGAGTACAGGCTACACTTTCACTATCCCTCTAACTTCCCGTAGCAAAAGGTAGTTTCCTAGACCCAAAGCCTACAGCCCACAGTGTGGCTTCTCATTGCTTGACTGGGACAATAGGCAAGATCCCTTTAGACCTCTTGAGCCCTCAGCTTCTACATCAGACAGGCCCCTAGCTCTCAACCCACACATATACAAATTTCTAGATAGATAGCCATCAAATTTAAAATATAATAAAATTTTTCCTCAAAAGCCTTTATTCCACTATACTGGAAAATCTAAAAAAATGGTTGAAATTTTCAAAGAATACACTATTATATTCAGGTTAAACCTTAGCAAAATAAATAATTTAAACACTCCCAACAGCAATGGGACTGAAGTAGTGATAAAAGATTTTCAAACTAAAAAAGACCAGTATCAGAAGGATACAGGACAGAATTATGCCAGAACTTTATAAATGAGTCTACACCAATATTACCTAAAGTATTTCATGAGACAGAAAAAGAGCTAGCAATATACTAATACCAAAAAAGAGATAAAAGAGCAATAAAAAATCAAGAAAATTGCATGGTATTCAAAAGTTAAAGCCATGGCTGCTGTTGCAGAGGACCAGGGTCTGGTTTCCAAAACCTAGATGGAAACCTACCATCTTTCACAGCTGCAGTTCCAGAGACCCAATGCTGTTTTCTGGTTCTTTGTGTGCCAAAGATGTACTTAGTACTCATACATGCATGTAGGCAACACACGCAATTATATAAAGACATATATTTTAAGGAGATTACCTGTGGAGCATTATTCTGTAGGCTTATTTTTTTTTAATCTATTTTTATCTTGGTTTTTTCTATATCTCTCTACCTTCTATAACCCAATCTGTTCCAACACCCCAAGACCAGGTAGGAGAGAAAGAAAATTAGTTGGGAGATAGCTCTCTTTGCCTATTTGTTGCTGTTTAGAGTCTTTCGATTCTTTGGGGTCATACCAATTTCTGTCGTCAGATTATTCAGTCAGCAACAGCAAACATAACAGCGTCCTTCTCTTCTTTCTCCAGTTGTCTCCTCCAAACATCCTTCTTGCGGTCCTTCTCTCTCTCTCTCTCTCTCTCTCTCTCTCTCTCTCTCTCTCTCTCTCTCCCTCTCTCTCTCTCTCTCCCTCTTCCTCTCTCTTCTCTCTCTCTCCGTCTTCCTCTCTCTTCTCTCATCCAAAATGACAAAGACCAAGTCTCCACAGGAGGCAGTTTCCTGTTCCTATAGATGATGCTCCCTCTCACAAGACTGTTAACAGCTGTGGGCAAACTGAAGCAGCTCCCATACCCACACCTGAGATTAGAACAAAAACATGTTTACATAAAATAACTGATGTTTTTTATGCTCTCCTTTCCACCTTTATTTATTGATTTTTATAATTTCCTACATACATATACTATTGTGTTTTGATAAAAATGCACTGCCCATTTCCTCCTCTTCCATTTCTCCATGATCGTCCTTAACAACTTCCCCATCCTAACGCATGTGCTCTTTTTTTTAACATACTACTGAACCTGTTTGGAGTTGCCTGTAGGTGAATCCAATCTACTAGAAAATGGATAACATTCTTTTTTACCCAGAAAAGGAAATCTTACCTCTTCTAGAAGCCATTAATTGCTAATAGCTTCTAAACTAGTGATGATACACCAAGATCCCATTTCCACTGATGCTAGGATTTTGATTGACTTGATCATGTACAAATTTTGAGCATGGAGTCTTGGCACTGTGGGTGCATGTATGCAATGAAACTGTGATAGTTTGATTATATTGCTTTGCTATACAAACATTCACTAACACTGCCTTTTACAATCATTTTGTCTATGATTTATTTTTTTAACTCTTCAATATTAATTTTTAATATTGTGCAATCATTACACATATTGTATAGTATTATACACAGGATATTTTGCAAGTGTCTCCACATTGACAGACAGCCTCTTTCCCCTTCATATAGTTTGATTAACCAATAATTTTACCTTTCTCCACTGAGCAGTTCAGCAACCACCTTGGCCTGTGTGGTGAATTCTAAGTCAACCTGGGCTTAAGTTCAAATTCTCAGCTTGTAATGCCCATAGATAAAATCTATATAAGAATGTTTTACAAATCAATAAATGATATGTAGAATGTATTTAAAGGCCTTATAAATTTGCCATAGCATGTCTTGTGCAGATATTTATATTATTATTATATCATTCCTTAGTAACTTCTCTAGTGTCATGATCCAGTTCATGAGTTCTGAAAAGAATTAAACATTTTGTCTTCTGAAACTATGATTACATCATTAAACCTTTCCCTTTTTTTTCATTTGAAACCCTCTCATATATTCAAGAATTTTCTTTTTATTCTTCAGAAATAGCTCAAAAATACACTTTTACAGTGTGGTGGACAGGTTGCACATTCCATCCACAATTGTGGGGTTTTTAGATTTTTAATTTTTATTATTTTTTCATATACATTTATTTTATTACACATGCATAAAACAAACTACATACAGCAGAAAGAATCACGTAACAATAATGAATTCTATAAATTTTACATTCATAATGGTTTGTCTATTTGTATTTGTCAAACTTGAAATAAGCATCTTTTCTGTTTTGTTAGGTCTAAATTTCTGAATGAAATTCAATATCTATCCTATTTCATCTCTATTAATTTAACTCCTTTATCTTGATCTAAAAAAAAGTCATCCCTTAACCAACTAAACCTAATTGTAGAACTAAACTATTTGTTCTTCAACCCCTCTCAGACTTGAAAAGGAATAAAACTTAAATTCTTGATTGAACCAACAGTGCAGCTTTTAAAATTAACAAAATGAATGAGACAGTTTACTGCCTGAACAATCACCCAGCACTCTCTATAACATTGGAGCCTCATCTTCAGCTTTCTGGCCCAATATCTCTGCCAGACTTATTCACAAGGCAGGAACTATTGAGGACTTGCTTACCCTGTATTGGCAGAGTTTGGCTGTCAACTCTGCCTGCATCTAAGCTTCCCATTTTAGGCAGAATTATGTTTATGGCAAGAACAAGGGCATTTTCCCCAATGGCTGGTTTGCCACATTTGAAGCCTCTCCATAAGGAGGTTCTTTGATGTTCATCATCTTCTGTGAGGCTAGCTGGGCGTTGTCAGGAGTTAACTTGTCAAAGAAACTTTAGGATAATAAAAACATCTTTAAATGCCATGTTCAGTGTGTCTCTGAGTCTTTTGAAGACCTTATTCAACTATTTTCCCTCATATATCTATAGAGTCATATCTATCTGTTTGACTTAGGATATATATTCTTGTGGTAGAATCTGACAGGTATTTGACATGCACATATTCTGTATCAATATACTAAATTCTACACTAATGACTTATACATAACTTTCATTATGAGTAACAATTAAGGCCTGAGTTAAGGAGTAGGTTGAATCATCTACCTTTTGTTCTATGCTCCCTCTATCTTTCTAAATCTCCCTTTCTTTCTTTTCAGCTCCTATTTCCTTACCTACTGATGAAAGATAAAGGAAAAAAGAGATGTCCCTGAGTTATGCCTAGGTTTTTCTCTGTAAAAGATCAATAACAATTTATAAACCACTTCCCAATAAAAATAAGCATTTGTAGATCAAGGGAGAAAGCAGAAACCTACCTGACCTCCCCTTAGAGAGAAGAGGACATCATTCTCTTGGGGTTTCTTCAGGCTGAATTGAGGCAAATAATACCTTATTATTGCTGTCCAGGAAGCTGTACAAATCTGATGGGTAACAGCAACAGAGGCATCTGGGCCTGGAGTAAGGAGGATGCAGGATATCTGCATCCAGCATGCTGAGAGGACTGGATCCTGTCAGGTCTGATCCAGCATCAGTGTCCAGTTCTTTTGTTCTGCAAACATAATTTCTCACAAGCATTATAGAGTTCTAATATTATAATTGTATGAGGTATACAGGATGCACAGAACAATTAATATTAGTTCTCTGCTCATTGTATAAGCCAATATCAGGCATCTGCAAATCTTCCTTCATGCCGTACTAAGAATGGCTTCTAGTAATAAGCCACAGAGAGTCTGTGGCAACGTGAAGCTTCTCTATGCATTTACATTTGCATCTCTGCCAGACTCAGAGCTATTCCCATGTAATGGGATTGTGAATATAAATTACCTGTTTGTTCTGCAGTTTGAATTCTTTACATCTCAGTTTCAGCCCCCTCTATCAACCCCTTCTGATCCCCCTACCTCCCTCCTCAACTTGCAATCCCATCTCCTCACTCATCCTGTTTCTCTCCCTACCCTAGTCCTTAAAAAGGGCAGCCCTCCTATCCTAATATCTGAACTTAGGTCATCTAGTGTCCCCTGTAATACATATGAATTCCCCCTCTGTGACCTGGCGGGGCCACCCTACATTCTAGGCACTCTGTCTGGTGTCTAGCTTTGAGTCTCCGAATCTGTCCCTATCTCCTGCTGGGTGGAGTCTCTCAGAGGAGTGGCTAAAATCCACATATAACTGAGTATATACCATGCATGTTTTTTGGGCCTGGGTAATCTCTCTTAGTATGATTATTTCCAATTCCATACATTTGCTAGCAAAATTCAAGATTTCCTTGTTTTTCATAGCTGAATAGTATTCCATTGTGTAGATGTATCACAGTTTCTTTATATATTCTTCAGTTGAAAGACATCTCAGTTATTTCCAGGTTCTGGCTATTTCAAATGAGGTTGCTATGAACATAGTTGAGCAAATGTTCTTGTTGTATGGAGGAACATCTTTCATATATAGTCCCAGAAGTGGTATCGCTGGGTCTTGGGGTAGAACTATTCCCATTTTTCTGAGAAAGCACCATATTGCTTTCCAGAGTGGTTGTACACATTTGCACTCCCATCAGCAGTGGAGGAGTGTTTTCCTTTATCCATCCTCACCAGCATGTGTTCTAATTAGAGTTATTGATCTTCACCATTTGGATAGGTATAAGATGGAATTGCAATGTCATTTTGATTTGCATTTCCCTGATGGCTATGGATGTTGAGCATTTCTTTAAGTGTTCCTTAGCCATTTGAAAATTGAGAATTCCCTGTTTAGTTCTGCACCCCATTGTTAATTGGATTATTTGGTTTGGTAGTGTTTAATTTGTAGAGTTCTTTATATATTTCAGGTATTAGCCCTTTGCCAGATGTAGGGTTGGTAAAGATCTTTTCCCAACCTGTGGGCTGTCGTTTTGTTCTGTTGACAGTGTCTTCTGCATTACAGAAAATTCTCAGCCACATGAGGACCCATTTATTAATTGTTGATCTTAGAGCCTGAGTTGTAGATGTTTTGTTCAGGGAGTTATCTCCTGTGCCAATGAATTCTAGACTCTTACCCACTTTTTCTAACATATGTAGTGTGTCTGGTTTTTTTGTTGAGTTCTTTAATCCACTTGGGCTTTAATTATGTACAGGGTGATAAATATGTGTCTATTTGCATTTTTTACAAGCAGACATCCAGTTGGACCAGCAACATTTATTGAAGATGCTGTCTTTTTTCTCAATTGTATGGTTTTGGCTTCCTTGTTGAAAAATCAAATGACCATAAGTGTGTGGATGTACATTTGGGTGTTCAATTCCATTGGACAACTGGCCTATTTCTATGCCAGTACCGTGAGATTAGGGATGGAGATTCCTCCAGCAGTTCTTTTATTGTATAGGATTGGTTTTAGCTAACCTGGGTTTCTTCTTTTTCCAAATGAAGTTGAGAATTGATCTTTCCAGTTATGTAAAATATTGTGTTGACATTTTGATAGGAATTGCATTGAATCTTTATTTTGTTTTTGATAGGATGGCCACTGTTACAGTGTTGATTCTCCCAATCCATGAGCATGGGAGTTCTTTCCGCTTTCTGATATCCTCTTCAATTTCCTTCTTCAGGGACTTGAATTTTTTTCTTATAGGTCTTCACTTGCTTGGTTATATTTACACCAATATACTTTATATTTTTGGAGGATATTGTGAAGGAAGTGGTTTCCCTAATTTTAATCTCCACCTGTTCGTCATCTGCATACAGGAGGGCTACTGACTTTTTTGTGTTAATTTTGCAGCCTGATACTTCACTGAAGTTGTTTATCAGCTACAGGAGTTCTTTGGTAGAAATTTGTGGGTCTCTGATGTGTACTATCATATCATGTGCAAATAGTGAAACTTTAACTTCTTCCTTTCCTATATGTATCTACTTGATCGCGTTTAGCTGTTTTATTGCTCTATCTAGGGCTTCAAGTATTATATTAAAAAGAAATAGAGAGAGTGGACAGCTTTGTCATGGCCCTGATTTCAATAGGATTGGTTTAAGTTTCTCCTCATTTAGGTTGATGTTGGCTATAGGCTTGAAGTATATTGCCTTTATTATGTTTAGGTGTGTGCCTTGTATCTCCACTTTCTCTAAGACTTTTAACATGAAAGGGTATTGGATTTTATCAAATGTTTTTTTGCATATAAAGAGATAAACATTGATGGATTTCCTTATATTGAACCTGCCCTGCATGTCTGGTATGAAGCCTACTTGGTCATGATGAATGAGATTTGTGATGTGATCTTGGATTCAGTTTGTCAAAATTATATTGAGTGTTTTTCATCTATGTTCATAAGGGAGCTTTGTCTGAAATTCTCTTTCTTTTTTGGGTCTTTGTGTGGCATAGGTATTAAGGTGAATGTGACTTCATAGAATGAGTTTGGTAGTGTTCCTTCTGTTTCTATTTTGTGGAATAGTTTGAAAAGTATTGGTATTAGTTCTTCTTTGAAAGTCTGGTAGAATTCTGAGTGAATCCATCTGGCCCACGGCTCTTTTTGGTTGTGAGACTTTTGATGAGTGCTTCTATTTCTTTAGGGGATATAAGACTGTTTAATTTGTTTGCCTGATCTTGATTCAGCTTTGTAAAGTGGACTTTATTTTGGAAATTGTCCATATCCCTTAGATTTTCAAATTTTGTGGCATATAGGCTCTTGAAGTAATACCTAATGATTCCTGGGATTTCCGCGTTATCCATTGTTATGTCTTTCTTTTCATTTCTGATTTTTTAAAATTTGGGTACTCTCCCTGTGCCTTTTAGTTAGTATGGCTAAAGGTTAGTCTATCTTGTTGATTTTTTCAAAGAACCAGCTGTTCATTTCATTGAATCTTTGAATTGTTTTCGTTGTTTCTAACTTATTGATTTCACCCCTGGGTTTGATTATTTCCAACTGTCTACTCCACTTGAGTGTGTCTGCTTCTTTTTTCACTGGAGTTTTCAGATTTTCCATTAAGTTGCTTGTATATGATGTCTCCAATTTCTTTATGAAGGTATCTAATGGTATGAACTTTCCCCTTAACACTGCTTTAATTGTGTCCCAAAAGTTTGGATATGTTGTGCCTTCGTTTTCATTGAACTCTAGGAAGTCTTTGATTTCTTCTTTATTTCATTCCTGACCCAGTTGTCATTGAGTAGAGCATTGTTTAGTTTCTATGTGTTTGTAGGATTTTTGTTAATTCTATTGTTGTTGATGCTCAGCTTTAGGCCATGGGGGTTGGATAAGTTGCAGGAGGTTATTTGAATTTTTTGATATCCATGGAGGTTTGTTTTGCAACCAATTATATGGTCTATTTTTGAGAAGTTTCTGTGTGGTACGGATAAGAAGGTATATTCTTTTATGTTTGAGTAAAAATTCTGCGAATGTCTGTTAGGTCCATTTGATTCATGACCTTTGTTAGGTTGTTATTTCTCTATTCAATTTTTGCATTGAGGATATGTGCATTGGTGAGAGTGGGGTGTTGAAGTCTCCAACTATTATTTTGTTGGGATTGATGAGTGACTTAAACTTAAAAAGTATTTCTTTTACAAATGCAGGTGCCCTAATATTCAGGGCATAGATATGCAGAATAGTAATGTTCTCTTGGTGGATTTTTCCTTTGATTAAAACAAAGTGTTCTTCTTCATCTGTCTTGATTAATTTTAGTTGAAAGTCTGCTTTATTGGATGTTAGAATGCCTACTCCCATTTGCTTCCTGAGTCCATTTGCTTGGAAAATCTTTTTCCAGCTCTTTACTCTCAGGTAATGTCTATCTTTGTTGTTGAGATGTGTTTCTTGAATGCAGCAGACTGACTGACCTTGTTTTTGCGTCCGTTTTGTTAGCCTGTGTCTTTTTACTTGGGAGTTGAGGCCATTGATGTTGAGAGATATTACTGACCAATGGTTATTGGATCATTTTATTGTGGAGTTAGTAGTGATTGTATGTGGCAGTGTCTGTTTTGGTTTTGATGATGTGATATTTTCTGTATACTGCATTTTCTTGGGTGCAGTTGACCTCATTGCAATGAAGTTTTCCTTCTACTATTTTCTGTAGAGCTGGGTTGGTGTTTAGATACTGTTTAAATTTGGTTTTGTTATGGAATATCTTGTTTTCTCCATCTATGGTGATTGAAAATTTTGCTGATTATAGTACTCTTGGTTGGCGTCCATGGTCTCTTAGTGTCTGGATGACCTCAGCCCAGGCCCTTCTGGCTTTCATGGTCTCTGTTGAAAAGTCAGGTGTAATTCTGTTGGGTCAATCTTTATATGTTGTTTGTCCTTTTTCTTGTGTTGCCTTTAATATCTTTTCTTTATTCTGCAGATTTAGTGTTTAGCTGGAGGAATTTCTTTTCTGGTCTAGCATATTTGGTGTTCTTTAGGGTTCTTGTATGTTCAAGGGTATCTCTTTCATTAGGTTGTGGAAACTTTCTTCTGTGATTTTCTTGAAGACATTTTCTGGTCCTTGGGACTTTGCATCCTCCTTTTCATCTACTCTTATAATCCTGAAGTTCTGCCTTCTCATGGCATCTTTGATTTCTTGGACGATTCGTGTCACCAATTTTTCTGTTTTAATATTTTCTTTGAGAGATGTATCAATTTCTTCTTTTGTATCTCCAGCCCCAAGATTCTCTCTTCCATATGTTGGATTCTCCTGGTTATAATTGTCTGTTGGATTCCTGCTGTCTTCTTTAATTGTTCCATTTCATGGTTGCTCTCAATTTGTGATTTTTTAATATATATTTCTGTTTTCATGTCTTGACCGGTTTTATTTAATTCCTCCACCTGTTTGCTTGTGGTTTCTTGTTTCTGCTGGATGGCCTCTATTCGGTTTTTGTTTTTGTTGTTGTTGTTTGTTTTTGTTTTTGTTTTATGGAATTCTTGGAAGGGTCTGTTCATTTTCTCTTTATAATCCTCAAGTAACTGTATAAGCATAGTTTTGAGGTCATTTTCCTGTGATTCTGCTGTATTAGGGTATATGTTGGTGTTTGGACTTTCTGGAGGAACCATAATGTCCTGGGTTTTGTTATTTGACCTCTTATTATTTCCTTTAGGCATCTGCTGAGATGGCTTGGGCTTTCCGAGCTGTTGATCACAGGGGTGAATACCTTTGGGAGGCATCTGCTTACTATACTGGCTTGGGAGACTCTGTCTTACTGTATCTATATACATCTAAGCTCTGCCACCTAGGATCCGTGATTTGCAGGGTTTCCCTGGCTGCTTGTTCTCCTCTGACGCGTCAACCACACAGTAAACCTGTGGCTTGGATGCTAGATGCTCTGTGGCTTACGCTGTGTTAATCCTTTGTTCCACTGGAGGTCTACACTGCTCCTCTAAAGAGTGCAGTGTGCTCAAGCTTGTGATTCCTAACCCTGTGGGACGACAAATCAGGTTGGGGAGGTGGGGACAGGGGTTTCTTTATCTTCCTTATTTGTTTAGACTGAGGAGCCCCGAACTCTGTGTTCTGGAAAGTGGCCTGTTCCTTCTCTCACCTGTTTTGCCATGCTGAGCTGAAAGGGCAGTAGCCACTGCTTGCAATCCATTTCTCCCTGTTGTTTGCAGCCTGCAGCTGAGTTGCACTGCAGGTCTCTCTGTCACTCACTGCTGTTCTTACCCTGCTGCAGCCCCTGTCTATTGCTACTGCTTGCCGCGGTCCATGCAGGTTGTACCCGGATCACCACTGCCTGCAGGTCAGCGCTGTTCCCCGATGCCACTGCAGCTGCTGCCACTGTTGCCCCTGGATGCTTTGTTCCCCAGCAGGTCCGTATTCTTTCCCATATTCAGGGGAGCACAGGTTTTCTGAAGTATGTTCCTTCCAAAGTGTGGAGTTGATCCACTGTAGTGATGGGAGAGTTAGGAGTTCCTGGTTAAGAAATCAGTCTAATTCCCTTGGCTTCTATACAAGGTCCTCACTGCTTGCCGCCATCTTTGAATTCCCCTTGTCCATACATAATTGATTTTTTAAAGAAACCAAAATTCCACAACATTACTCAAAAGTTCTCAAGAAGATATGACAAACTAAATTCAAGATCAGATCAAAAAGATCATTCCCTGTGAAAAAGTTGGCTTCATCCCAGAGATTCAAAGATGGCTCACTATATGTAAAACAACAAATATTATTTCCACATTTATAAATCCAAATATAGAAAAGATATGAAATGCAGCATCCTCTTTAAAGATACATTTATTTGTTAGAATTTCAAAGAATTTCTTTGTACAATGATATTTTAATATGGAAATCTGATGATACTACATTTCATAATTTAATGCTATGAATTTTAACTTTGTTGTATAATTTTGTTTCCTCAGTGTCTTTAATGCCATGTAATTCTACAGTTCAGAGAGGCATAAGCATCATCCTCTAATATTTTTTACATGAGATATTTTAGTTTAAACAAAGTTTTTGGCAGTAAATTAATACTGTCCTGTATTAGATTCTTTTGGCAGATTTAAGTATTAATAATTATGAAAATTCTTAACTTATTCCAATATCTCCCCTTAATATTATCCACAGGGAACAAATTTAAAGATGCCTAAATATGTATAGCTGTAGTTCACTGATAGTGTTATATATGCAGTTGATGGCTGCAGTATTGTTTACTGCATATGAAAGTGATCATTTATTTTTACATAAAATAAAGAGAACTTCAAGGGAAAATATTATAGTAAAGTTAATGAATATAATAAAACTAACATCTAACTTTAGAGTTTCTAAAGGAGACAATTATGTTGGCTGGCTATGATTTATGATTTGCTCTTGCTGTTTATTGTTCAACAACAGATTATTATCCAGATGTTTAAAAACACACTATCCCTCCTTCTAATTTTCAATTTAGTCGATTTTTTTGTCTTATAGCTATTTTCCTGGAAGTGTATAATTTCCTTTGAAACAGTAATACATATTAGAAAAGATGAAACTATCCTTGGTGAGTTCTCACTTCATGATCAGTATGCTGAAGATATTCAAACAGCAGTTACAAGCATGACTTAAAGTGATAGCACATAGCCAAAGTACCTACTCTTTTTGATGAATGGCTTTTTATAGGAACTATAGACAGAAAATCCTTTTAAGTCCTACAAAGTTTTGAACATTTTTGCCTAGCTAGCAAGTAGGCAAATGAAACAATAATGACTTAAATTAAAACTATGCCATGGTTGAACATATGTTATAGATGAAAAAATAAAAGGAGAAATAAATAAATTAAAATTTTATGTTTTGTTTGTCTTCTGCTTTACAATATCCATAAGGAATATGTCCAAGTCAAACTAATTTATCACATTTAATAGTTAAAAGTCTGACTATGGAAAGGAGCAACAATGGGGATATCAAGAAGAAAGGACTGGCACCTCCACACGAGGTAAACATGGGCTGACAGCGGCTAGAAAGACAGCTATTCTTTCTAGGTAATAAGTGAAAATTGCATGTTTGATTTTGGCCCACATTCAGATCATGTTGGTTAAGGGAGAAGGCATATTTTAGAAAAACCGATCTAACGGCACTAAAATTAAAATGTATCTTGTAGGAAAAAGAAATCTAATTACTGATATATGACTCGGAATTCAGAGAGTTCATTTTAAGTTCTCATGAATTTTGATAATATGTAAAACTACTAATTTTTGCAGGCTATTTGGATAAAAAGGCAGTTTGATAAAAAGACTGCTTAAGGTGAAATGATAGCACAGATTGCTTGAGTAATGTTCTCTGCATTGCTGTTAAATGGATATCCAAAGACTTATAAACCCTCACATGACTCTCACCTTCATTGAGCCAACAGCATTGGATGTTTCAAATGACCACTGTGTACTACCATCAACTTGTAAAACTAGAGTCATCTGAATGCTGACGTCCAACTGCCTATAGGCGTTTTCTAGGGTGTTTTCTACATTAATGGTTGATATCGGAGGGCCAATCCCACCATGGACAGTGCCACTCCTTGACGCCTTGTGTTATGAGGCATAAAATTGTAGATTGAGCAAACTATACAAAACACGCTAGTAATCCACACAGCCATTGCCTCTGATTCACCTCCTTCTTCCACGTGCCTGTCGTGAGATCATGCCCTGAATTCTCTTCATGAAGGACTTTAAGTTCTAAGGCTTCTTTTGTTCTTTAATTTTTTTTCACAACACGAGACACCAAACCACAATAATTAGTGTTGGGAGTTGGTAGCGTATGAGAAATTTGGAGCCAAGTTGGTTCCGAACGTCTGTTACAAAAAACTAAAGTTTAAAATGTTGATTTTACTATGTTAGAGAATATTTGAATAGAAGTATCTCAACTGTTTAAAGATATCTTTTCAAAATATGTGTCAAACTCTATGGTAGGCATGAAAAATTTAGAATATTTACTATTTTTTTTCCAAGATTGGGTTTTTTTTTTTCTTTCCTGTGAAGCCTTGGCTTTCTTGTACTCTCTATGTAGACCAGGCTGGCCTCAAACTCACAGATATCTGCTTGTCTCTGCCTCTCTGAGCCCTGGCATTTCAGGGATGTACCACCATAGCCATCTCTAGAATATGTACTTCTATAGGTTACATAGGTGAGATGCTTCTATTTGTCTTATATTTAAAATATGTTAGAATTAAGTTAGTGATCCTATGTCTATTTTGTTATTGAAAAAATCCTTTAACTTTGTTTTTCTCTTTTAACAAGTGTTTTGCACTTCAATTTCTTTCCAAAGACATGGAGAGTGTGGTCTGACTCCCTGAATGGGGAGACCTGGCGGCACTCAGAGGAAGGACAGCAGGTTGCCAAGAAGAGACTTGATACCCTATGAGCATATACAGGGGGAGAAAATCCCCCTCAGGCACAGTCATAGGGGAGGGGAGTAAGGGAAAATGGAAGCGAGGGAGGAATGGGAGGATAAAAGGGGTAGGATGACAATTGAGATGTAATATGAATAAATTAATAAAATATATTTAAAGAAAGAATTGTATATACTACTCATATGTCCAAATCATATTCCTTTCTCTCCAATTAACTCCTCCAAGATTCTCCACATCCCTAAACACACACCTATGTTTTCTTTCTATCTCTTCAAAAAATCAAAAATTGCTTACACACATACATGAAAAAAATAGTTATAGATTTGTGTGGGCTATCTTCTTCTGAGCCTGAGGCCTACCATGATGTATGATTGATCCACTTAGTGAACTCTAATGAACAAAATTCATTTTCTCTTCCTGAAGCTATGAATTAAAAGTGGATTCTTGCCTAAGGTTGTAACTTTTGTCTGCTTCTCTCTTTTCATGCTGGGATTTTTCCTGATCTTAGTCTGTGAAGATCTTATGATTTTTGTCACAGTCTCTGATAGTTCATAAGAACATCAGCCATGTTTGTCTACAAAACAGATTTTCTTGGAGTATTTGACCACATCCAAGCTTACAAGTTTCTTCTTCTAAAGCAATCTCTGAGCCATAATGGGAAGTGGATTAATAAAGATATCCCATTTGGAACTGAATGGCCCATGATCTTGCACTTTCTTCATACTTTCCAGTTATGTGTCTCTATTTTAATTATTATCTACTGAAAATATGAGGGCTGAGTGATGTACTATTCTATACTATACCAATATGTCATTAGGAATTATTTCATTTCATTGCTCTGTTCATTTAGCAGAAAAATAATATTAGGCATGGCCTAACTAGTCTCAGGTTCTTGGGCTTAATAAGATTATTAGGTATTGGTTACACAGATAATGATTCTTTTGAAATGGTTGGTTATTCCAATAATATTTGTGTTACTGTTTTATTATTGGATATATCTTGCAGAAAGGGAAGAATTTTAGATTGTAACATTCATATATGTGGTAGATTGATAATTAATTTTCCCTCCTATACCATGTATAGTACCTTTCAGTGCTATGAATGTTAATATATAAAAGGTAAAGTTTCCAGCATGACATCAACTAAATTTTTCTCATGTTCATTAACATAGGGTTTTCATCAATGGTCTTACCGTCAAGTTATGAAAACAACAGGTATTTGGAATAACTTGTAAAGTATGGGTAGTGTGTAGGGCCCCTTTGGTCATCAATTAAAAAATACTTAACCCATTGTTGATACTGGATACTTTATTTGGTAGCGTATAATATCTTCTTGGGGCATTCTCTCACCAGTTATAAGATGATAGCATTTAAAATTGTTTCATATACATATATACGTTGAGGAAGCTTCTACACTTGTAGGCTTTCATTTCAAAAATCCCTTCGTGTTATTGCTCCCCTTATTCCCTTTTCTGTTCTGTCCTACATGTCTCTCCCCATTTAATTTTCTGCACTAATTTCCCTTTGATCTCCCTTTTACTCAATATTCTATTTCCTCTTCCATAGAAAATCCCTTCCTTTCATCAACTCTTTAACACATTATATAACCTTTGTGGATAGGCTAACCTTAATTTAAATGTGAAAATTGAGCAGAGAGTGCTCAAAAGATAAACTGCAAATGACTGAAAAACACTTAAAACATGGTCATCTTTAGCCATCAGAAAAATGCAAACTAAAACTACCTTTGAGATTTCACCTACTGTAATGAAAATATCCAAGATTAATTAAATAAATGACAAATTTGGATGAGAATTCATGGAGAGAAGACTTATTTATAGCAAGTATGCATGAAACTGGGATATCCATTATGGACATAAGTGAGCATGCTTGTCAAAAACTTAAAATTATATGTTTTACAAGATCTACCTATATCAATCTTTGGCATGGACCCAAAGGACTACGGGTCTCATTACAGAGATGTAGGCTCATTCATGAGCCTCTTTGCTCTATTCAAAATAGCCAAGATTTTAAAGGAAATTGTATGTCCATTAATTGATGAAAAATGAAATTATGAAGTATGCAGGAAGTGAATGGAGTTAGAAAGAGGCATCCATTGTAGGTAACCCTGACTCAGAGATAAAGAAAATATTTCATGCTCTAGTGTATAAATTTGGCATGTTTTACTGAACTTTTACTTCTTTGTCAAAACTCAGTTGTCCATTGATATATAGAATTATGAGAAGGCCCAAAACTCCATTTCAATGAACTATGTGTCTCTTCTTATACCAACTATGCTGTATTTATAATGATAATTTTTCATTACTCTTTGAAATAATCTTCCTCCAGGTCTTTTTTATGCCCTTCCAGATCTTTTACTATATAAAACAATTCATCTTGATTTTTGATCTTACATATGAAATTTATGATTATTTTTCAATTTCTGTGAATTGTCTTAGGATATTTATGAGAGTGCAATAAATCTGTAGATTGCTTTGGTAGGATGATCATTTTTATAATATTAATCCTATTGATCCATGAGCATGGGGAAATTTTCTATTTTCTAATGTCTTCTTCAATTTGCTTTTCAGTGTATTTTTTTCTAAAGCCTTCACATATATAATTAAATTGCTGAAAGAGATATCTCTCACCTTTTGATGTAAGTAATTAGTGTTATGAACTTCCCTCTTAGTATTCCTGTCATTGTATTTCTATTATTTTGGTATGTTGAGTTCTCATTAACAGTCTATTATATATTTTTTAAATTTTTATGATTTCTTCCTGGATTTAATATTCATTCGGTATTGAGTTATGAAACTTCCATGGCTTTGTGTACCTTCTACCATTTTTAATATTATTTTCAAACTTGAAAACACAGTGGTCAGATATAGTAATATTTTATTTCAATTTTCCTATATATTTTAAACATGCTCAGTGTCCTAAGTGTGATCAAGCTTGGATAATGTTTGGTAGGCAAATGGCAGTAAAGTATATACCTTAGTTCTTAAGTGGAATGTTCTGTATGTGTCTCTTAGGTCCATTTGATATATGATATTATTTATTAACACATTTCTCTGTTTAGTTTTTGTTAGAATAACTTATGTATTATGAGTGTGGTTTACCTGATCTTGCAGGTAAAATCTGTTTTTTTGAGAGAGCAGAAAGATTTTGTAAGAAACATACCTAAATTTAACACAATAATTCACCTATAAGAAAACTGAACAGAGTCCAAGCTGAACTGGGCTGTGGGAAGGGTAGGAGTAAGATAGGAAAAGAAAAAAGAGAGAAGAGGAGAGAGGGCAAGCAGACCAAGAGAAGAGCCGAAGACCAAGAGAAGGCATGGTCAAATGTCATGCTTATATAGGAATGAGAAAATGGGGCAAGGGAAGTGAAACCAAACAGCTGGGCTGAAGAGTTCTAGGGTATGGGGTCTGATGAGACATGCTGGGAGGAGCCACAGGTGGGGAATGTCTTATCTTTTGTTTCTTTGGGACCAGCAATTTTGAAAAGTGCATTTTTCTTTATGATATGGCCACAAGTACATAGAAATCAGGAAGCAGAATCTCATGCTTTGACTAAGAATGATGCTTATAGGTTCTGATATTACAATTGATTTCCAGTTGGTGAAACTGTTTAGAATGATTCAAGAATTATAGCTTTGGATGAGAAATTGCATCATGTCATGGACTTTCTGGCTTCAAAAGACTCATACCACTCCCAGTGTGCCTCTCTTTGACTCCTACTTGCATATGAAGATGTCACCATAAGTTCATCCCACCATTATAGACTCTAACCAACTAGAAAAATAAAGCTAATTTTTAAAAAAGTTCCATTGGTCATGGTCTTTTGTCATACCAATAGAAAAATAACTGAAACAGCATTTCATTTTTTAAATGTATATTTTACTTATCCTAATTTATTAACATTACATCCTGATTGTTATCTGCTCCCTCCTACCTTCCCATTCCCACCCTCCCTCTTCTGTCTAATCCCTTCCCCTAGACCTCTGTTTGGGGGTAGCCTCCTAACCCAACTGTCTGGAGATAGCCTATTAAGTTTCATCAGGATATCCTGAATCCCCTTCCTCTGTATGCCTGCAAGGCTGTCCTTCTAAGAGCCAGTGATCAAGTTGTGCATACCACAGCTCATGTCAGAGGCAGTCCCCCACTCTCCTATCCCTTTCTCCATGAAGAATGAACTGCCTATTTTCTACATTTGGCTTGTTTATAGTATAAGCTCATTAGCTGTGAAATGACCATTGAATTCTACAGACCAGTAATACATACATCTTTGGGCACATAGCACCTGTCAGTGGACTTATGCTCTGCTAGCTTTCTATGATTTCAATAGTTCCAGGTCACATCTGGTTGACATTATAAGGGCAGTTGAAGCTGAGAGTGAGTGGTAGAGAACAACATTATCCATGTATTCTCTATAGTTCTGCTGGCTTCTACTGACTAGTGCTGAACTCAAGGCTTTTGAGACTGCAAATGACAATCCTAAGTCGTTTATTTGTGCTTAAAAAGCAACTGACCCTTACAATTGCCAGAACCAAAATTACCTAACATTTAGTCAGTTTGTATTGTATGACATCCAGAAACATAGCTCAGTGGTGGGACTGGTACTGACTAGAACCACCAGTGCTTGAGTTTGATCCCTAACAATGGAAGAAAGCAAGATAATTTGAAAACTTTAAGCATAGAAAATCTATGAGGCAAAGATAAAGCCCTTATCTCTGTACTTGGAAATTACCTTATTTTATTGCCTTGGCTAAATTCTTTTCTCACCCTTTTATGAGCACAAGACAATGCAATAATGCTACCATTTATATTCACTTATGAAACTATAAGCTGAATAAGCACTTTTTTGTCCTCTCAGTAGTCACTGATGAGTATTTAACTACTTACTAAGAGAAAGATAGCAAGCTTTTTATTCTGCATTATGTATACACTCCACATTCAAACTGCTGAGTCAGTGTTACAGGGCCTACTAGTCTATTAGGGACACAATACTTTCAAATATCAATTTTATATAGTACTGAAGTGTTAATTTATGGTTAAATAAAAATGAGTTAAAAAACAAAGCAACAACAACAACAAAAAATCATGGACACTCCTTTTGTTAGTATTAATTAAGTGATAGTATTAACTAAGTAATTATTAGTATCTTTAGATGCAGAGAAAACACAATGATCTGAATGGGCACCAAGATTTCTCTCATAATACCATCTTAGTTTTTGAGCTATGTATAGCTTGTAATTATTCCTTAGGGTTTTACCTCAGTATATTGCCAACTGGCTCATTCGTTGTCTCTACCTTATAGCCTGTAGAGATTAGGAGGACGGTATTTTCCATAAAGAGGTTTGCTATAATCCATCCATGTAACTTCTATATATGCTCCATTGACTATAATTAGCTTTAAAGCCATTCAGTTTTTTCTAATCAAGCAAATAATGTGCTTACAAGAATATACTAGGGTCCTTATTATATAGAAAAGATTGTCATGAAAATAAATGATTGTCCTTGCCATAATCTCAGAGCTAATTGAATTATTAATTTTTACTATATTTCAGAGACTGTATACTATATAGATTAAAGTTATTCAGTTTTTTCCATTTATATAAATTAATCTACATATACCAATCATATAAATGTCCATATATTTATATTTACATGGCTAAACATACCAACTTTTAAAGAGAAACATATAATGTATTTATGATTCAGAAAGTTCTGAATATTATTTGAAATGTATAAATTGAACAACTATAAATTTTACATTTAAATTAAAATACAAATACAACATAAAATTTTTAATGCTGAGAGATTACATATTGATTTTTTAATGTAAAATAGATATGTAAGTAACAACAACAACTATTCAAATACAAATCCAATTAGTTCTAGTATATAATTTCAGAGGCGATAGCAATACTAAAATAGGTATGACCCTCACAGCTAAGATTTTCCTGTAAATGGAAATAAGTCATCAATCATGGGGTGCTAATGGCATAAGCTTTTCCATTATTCTTATGTGCATAATATCATAAAGTGTGTGCCCACACTGTGCAAAACTATGCATATGTCCAGATATGTTTTACATACACTTGCTACCCAAGGATGAATTAGCCAGCAATCTATGTCCTCAGTTCACGATTATGAAAAAAACTTGGTGACTAATTAACTAATAGTATTAACATTATTTTTTTAGATATAAAGTTCTTCAACAATACAAATTAAACATTTTTCTTGTGATTAATTTTACAAATACTTTGAATCTGATTGTCAAATTATGTTACTGTACCTAGAATATTTCTAGCCACTGATAATAATCTGAGTTGAGCTGCTAATTTTTCATTGGAAAATAATAAAGCTTGAGAAACATGATAAGACGCTATCACAAAACTAAAGCAGAAAAACAACAACCAATAATATAGTTGTGTATGTGTGTGTAGAAGCATATGTTAACATACATTTATGAGTTAAGCAAATATATATTTATATATTAAGATATTAGGAACCAGCATTTTTCTTTCTTCCAATTTTCAGTTAAAAATAGCCATTATTGTTAAATACTTAAAATCAGAGACTGAAAGTATTGAATATAATTCCTCCAAATCCTATAAAATTAGAATCGTAATAATATCAGAGTTCAGCTTTATGAGGTAATAATTTGATTCCCACTAAATGAAAATGGGGGCAGAACAATAAAACTAAGAATAAATGGCCAGAAAAAAATGTATCAGTTTTCCCCTGTACTTCCTCAAAAAGCTCCTATCTAGGGGAAGTTCTTAAGAACCCTGGTGCTAAAAATGAAGAGCACATGAGTGACTTCTAAGTATAATAAGGGAGCCTCTTCAGGGGTCAAAGTCTTTTGAGGGTCTTTCCCTAGCTCCAAGGTCTTTAACAGCAGTCCCCAAAATGCTTTCTGATCTTTCTTCCTCACCTCATGCTGTAACTCCGAAGTGCAATGCTTGACTCATGGGGATCAGAGGGAAGAAACAACTTGCATGCCCCTCTCAGATGAATAAGCATAGCAATTCTACCCACAGCTTCTCAGCTTGATGCTTATCCCTGGGTTTTAGAAGACCATGCAACTGTGGATCTAGGAGAGGGTAGTTATGGCAGGAAAAAATGACTGTAAAGTGGTATTAAAATATTACCAATTCTATAGAAACTTTATATGAAAGCTGTAGAAGAATTTTAAAAACCCAATTTATAGAAAGTGGAAGGAATAGTGAAATATTCTAAATAATATTCATACACATTTTATTTTAATGCTAATAACTGCTAAAATGTAAAGTAGTGTATGGTGTGGAACAAAGTGTTTCTGGAATGAGCTTGAACTTGATTTTGACAGAATAAAGTACAATTTTTCTTTCTGACCCATAAAACTTGGAACACCACATCTATTTTATTTTCTACTAGTTTTCTATCATTCTCTCAGATACATACATTCTAGAAATTCTTTGGTAACAGGAAGGGTTCCAGTCCATGATTATTCAACATATCTTCTCTTTCCACCCATTACGTACAGTCTCCATGTCCTTTCAAAGTTTAAATTTTATGAAATTCATAAAATCTCCTTTTTTTTACACTTTGTCAGCATTTGTGTGACTGAACTGCTTTTTTGCTTTCCCTTAGAAAAGCCTCATTCTGGCTGGTTTTATGTTGATATTACACAGGAAAGTCATTTGGGAAGAAGGAATTTCAGCTGACAAGATGTATAAGAAAGCAAGCAGGGTGAACTGGCCATGAAATGCAAGCTAGTAAGAAGTTGTTTCTCCATGGTGCTGTAGGCTCCAGGTCAAAGCCCAGAGTCCCTTACAGCTGTAAGGAGAAATGAATCTTTTCTTCTCCAAGTTGTTTTCTGTGATGAAATTTTAGGATAGCATAAGAAACTCCACCTAAGACAGATCTAAATTCTGATTAAATTCAACTTAGTTTCTACTTCTTTTGGAGTCAGTCTTCACCAGAAACTGTCAGGAAAAAGTGCACATGCATATATGAGTGCATGTGCACACAAACACACACACACACACACACACACACACACACACACCTTCTTTCTCTCACATAAAAACATACTTAGTGTTAAATGCTTAACAGATATCATTCAATTTATTACTATGGCCATAAGATGACATTTTCTCTTGATAATTTATTGAATTTAAAATTTAATATTTGAAAACATGCTTTTTGGAAATGATATTTGAATTATTAGTAATTGTTATGATTGTCTGAAATTTTGTTAATATTTCATATCATAGTACCTCTATAGCATAACTTTACAAATTCTCTTTAAAATATTGTTGCATTCAAAATATAGTTATTCAAAATGTTGGAAACAAGCAGTCCTTTTCAAAATTAGTATGAAAAAAATAATCATATCTACTTATAAAATCATTTCATGTGAAAGGATTTTTCTGAATCCAACATATTTTTATCTTTATTAAATGAACATTAAGTTGAATCAAAGACCACAATGAAATAAAATTATTCCCCTTAACTATTGCATTACTCAGTTAAAAATAATCTCTAATTTTCAAGGAAAGGAAAATTTAGTGAATCAAAACAAAATGCTATATAAGTATTCTTAATAGTTTAAATAGGGTTAATACCTCATAATTAAAACAATTAGAGTCTTTACTTTGCTGATCATTACAGCTATTCAAAATTTCATGTTACATTTATCATTTATTCATTTACCTGTCAATTCTAATATGCTTGCCTAG
Organism: Acomys russatus; assembly: GCF_903995435.1. NCBI lineage: Eukaryota > Metazoa > Chordata > Mammalia > Rodentia > Muridae > Acomys > Acomys russatus. The sequence goes on along the minus strand of NC_067145.1, from coordinate 14,767,895 downwards.
ATCAATAAACTCTGTATAAAGAAAGCATAAAAATCTTAAAATAGACAATTCTATGAATCATCACCACATAACTGTTTATATTTTGCCTTAGTTTCATATACTTATGTGGTGAAAAGAATGAATTACATGAAAATACCTCACATGTTCTCTGTTCAGAATGACTCATTTTAGAATACACAGTTTAGTTACCAGACAGCTTGATCACAGATGAAGCATGTAAGTGGAGGAAAGTTGTGGAAGATAAAACATTCCAGCTCAAGAATGTCACAGATTACACACACACACACACACACACACACACACACACACACACACAAACAAAAAAACAAAAAAACAAAACAAAAAAAAAAAAACAACTCAGCAAATTAGGAAAGACACATATTTACAAGGAATCCTGGACATTCAGCAATATTCCAGATAGGAACTCTGGGATAGAGTCTGAGGTGAGAGATTCACTTGAGACTCTTTGGAAGACAGACATATAAACCTGAGGAGAGGTAACCAGCCATGTGTCACACATAGAATAGGATGAATGGGTGAAATAAGTTATGAACTAATCGGAGGATGAGCCAAAGGCTGTGGTCTAGGCATTTACTCCTCAATAATAAAGGCTCAGAGTCATTATTTTGGGAGCTGAGAGGTGGGAGGAAAACTTGAGGTTACAGGGATGATTCTAGGCTTGGCAACTTAAGAATTGAATCTAACTCTGTCAGGAAGGCAGGATGACAAAAGGCTTGACAATGTATGCTAACCTTAAGACAGATAGGAGCAGGAAGTGTCTTTTTTTTTTTTCAATTAATTTATTCTTGTTACATTTCAATGGTTATCCCATCCTTTGTATCCTCCCATTCTTTCCTCCCTCCCATTTTCCCCTTATTCCCCTCCCTTATGACTGTTCCTGAGGGGAATTACCTCCCCCTGTATATGCTCATAGGGTATCAAATCTCTTCTTGGTAACCTGCTGTCCTTCCTCTGAGTGCCACCAGGTCCCCCCCTCCAGGGGACATAGTCAAATGTGAGGCACCAGAGTACGTGAGAAAGTCATACCCCACTCTCCACTCAACTGTGGAGAATGTTCTGACCATTGGCTAGGTCTGGGTAGGGGTTTAACGTTTACTGCATGTATTGTTCTTGTCTGGTGCCTTAGTTTGAGCTGGACCCCTGGGCCCAAATCTGCCTATCATAATGTTCTACTTGTAGGTGTCTAGGACCCTCTGGATCCTTCTACTTTGCTATTCTCCCATGCTTCTCTCATCCCAAAATTTGTGGATAAATGAATTGAGCTAGAAATGATCATAATGAGTGAGTTAACCCAGAAGCAGAAAGCCTCAAATGGTATATATTCACTTATATCTGCATACTAGCCCAAGGGGCATGTCCCATGAAAGCCTTCAATTACCAGGAAACTGGGACAGAGAGGTGGACATCCTATTGGGACTCTAGATGAGAGAAACATGGGAGAATAGCAAAGTAGGAGCAGGAAGTTTCAATGTGGTAGAGCATAGTAGGAGATTTAGATGGCAGTAATATGTTACATATTTTAAAAGAATAAAGGAATGTGTTTGGTGAGTTTTCACCTGAGTGTTATTGGTCAAGGAGATAGTTTAAGCATACTTAAATATCACATGACTATTAGTATATATTCTCTCAGTGTCTCCCTGGCTCTCACACACATAAATATTGCATTGGCCCATTGATAAAATATAAAAAAAGATGAAAGTGGATAGTTTTGCAGGAATGAATGTCTTCAGTTTCTTTAAACAACAGTCATTTATATTTTTCTGAATATTTAAATGAATTCAAGTTCCATTAATGAAGGTACTTAATTATTTTAACTATATTTACCATAAAAGGTATCAAATAATTAAGATTTCCAATTAGAACCTCACATATGTTTTTCTTGAGCAGTTGCCTAGAAGGTTAGTTTGTGAAATACTGAAGCATATTACTGCACCCTAGACTTGAAACAGCTCGAAGATTCCAGATGTAGTCAGGTGGTTAGGATGTGTGTCATTTCTTTGGCTCTTAAACATAAATATACTTATTAACTTCAGGGATCAGTTTTTCTTCTTCTCCTCTTCCCTAGGAGGGCGGATGGCCACCATCTCACCAACGCACAAGGGACAGAAAATCAGGCTTAGGGCTTGGAAAGCCATAAGCATGAAGGATATCTAACACTCTGGGAAACACTCCAGGAACTGGTTCAACTTTACTTAGGGAGAACAATGGCTACATAGCCCTTGGGGAGTGGGTGAGGGGCTTCCAGGATAGATGTTTATAATTGCTTGAAACCAGGCACTCTAAGGATGCTTGTTTTACATTTGACAGCATGCTCTTATCATATGAACCAGAACACAGCACGTCGTTATCCTATAAGTGCAGGAAGGGGAGAGCTAGCAGGAAGCTGTGTCAAGGGCCTTGTATCAAATGCAGTTAGAGTCACCTATGTCTAAAGACACTCTCCAGATGGAGTCAGGCATAGAGCCTTGCTGGGAAGACAGAGTCCAGACAGGGAGGACTCTAACTTAGATCAGCAAAGTCCTTCCAAATTTTTAAAGGTGTTTTTTTGTAATAGAATCATACTTGGTATATAGTCCCATAATATGTCGTAGGATGAAATCATCATGTAAGGACAACACTTAAGCCCACATGTTTCTGACATGTTCTCTAATTCACCAGTTCTTGGGGTACAAGAACATTTTCTGAGTTTTTTATACATTTTAGCTATATATCGTACATAGGATTGGTGAAGGTCTTTTCCCAATCCGTAGGCTGTCATTTTGTCTTATTGACTGTGTTCTTTGCCTTACATAAGCTTTTTTTTTTTTTTTTTTTTTTTTTTTTTTTTTTTTTTTTTTCCTTATTTTTTTTTTTATTAATTTATTCTTGTTACATCTCAATGTTTATCCCATCCCTTGTATCCTCCCATTCCTCCCCCGCCCCATTTTCCCATTATTCCCCTCCCCTATGACTGTTCCTGAGGGGGATTACGTCCCCCTATTAAGATTCATAAAGTACCATTTATTAATTGTTGATCTTAGAGCTTGAGCTGTTGGTGTTTGATTCAGGAAGATGTCTCCTGTGCCAATGAGTTCGAGGCTCTCTCTCACTTTCTCTTTTATTAGATTTAATGTACCAAGTTTTGTGTTGGGGTCTTTGATCCATTTGGACTTATGTTTTGTACAGGGTGATAAATAGGGATTTGGTTGTATTATTCTACATCCTGACGTCCACAGCAGCACCATTTGTTGATGATGTTTTTACTTTTTTCCCCATTGTATGTATTGTTTTGGCTTCTTTGTCAAAAATCACTTGTCTGTAGGTATATGGGTTTATTTCTGGGTTTTTAATTCCCTTCCATTGGTCAACATATGGCTTTCTTACTATTACTCTGTAGTACAATTTGAAGTCAGAAATGATGATACCTGTAGAAGCTCTATTATTGCCCAGGCTTGTTTTTGCTATCCTGTTTTTTTTTTTTTTTTTTTTTTTTTTTTCATACAAAATTGCTCTTTTGTGGTCTGTAAGGAATTATGTTGATGTTTGGATGGGGATTGTCTTGAATCTGTAGATGGCTTTTGGTAAGATGGCCGTTTTTAACTATTTAATCCTATGATCCATGAACATGGGAGATCTTTGCATCTTCTGATATCTTGTTCAATTTCTTTCTTCAGAGACATGAAGTTTTGGTAACACAGATCTTTGACTTGCGAGGTGGCTATTTTGAGGGGTGTTGTTTCCCTAATTTCTTTCTCAGTCTGTTTGTTGTTTGTATACAGGAGCGCTACTGATTTTTTTTAGTTAGTTTTCTATATGGCCACTTTGCTGAAAGTGTTTATCAGTGATAGGAGCTCTCTGGTAGAATTTTTGGGGGTCACTATGTATACTATCATATCATCTGCAAATAGTGAGAGTTTGAATTCTTCTTTTCCAATTTGTATCTTCTTGTTCTCCACTAGCTGTCTCCTTACTTTATCTAGAACTTCAAATACTAAATTCAAGAGAAATGAAGACAGTGGACAACCTTGTTTTGTCCCTGATTTTAGTGGAATACTTTTGAGTTTCTCTCCATTTAATTTGATGTTGGATATCAGTTTAATATGTATTGCTTTTAGTATGTTTAAGTATGGGTCTTGTATCCCTGATTTCTCCACAATTTCTATCATTGAGTAGTATTTCATTTTGTCAAATGCTTTTTCTGCATCAAATGAGATGATCATGTGATTTTTTTTCTTTCAGTTTGTTTATATGGTGGATTACACTAATGGATTTTCCTATGATGAATCATCACTGCATCTCTTGGATAAAGCTTATTTTATCATGGTGGGTATATATTTGTTGTGTTCTTGGATTTGGTTTGAGAGTATTTTATTAAGTATGTTTACATCTATTTTCAAGAGGGAAATTTGTCTCAAATTCTTTTTCTTTGTTGAATTTTTGTGTGGTTTAGGTATCAGGTGACTGCTCATAGAATGAGTTTAACAATGTTCCTTTTGTTTCTATTTTGTGGAATAGTTTGATGAGTATTGGTATTAGTCCTACCTTGAAACTCTGGTAAAATTTTGTGCACAAACTTTCTCACTCTGTTTTTTTGTTTTGTTTTTTGGTTTTTTTTTTGTTTGGAAAATTTTGTTTGGAAAATTTTGGTGACTGCCTCTATTTTCTTAGGGGTTTTAGGACTGTTCAAATTGTTTACCTGATCTTGATTTAACTTTGGTAAGTGAAATATATGAAGAAAATAATCAATTTCCTTTACATTTTCCAATTTTACTGAATACTAACTTTTGAAGTGAGACCTAGTGATTCTTTGGATTTCCTCTGTGTCTGTTGTTGTATTCTTCTTTTCCTTACTGTTTCTGTTAACTTTGTTACTATCTCTCTTTCTGTTTTTAGTTGGCTGCATCCCAGGTGGGCCAAGTAGGAAGAAGAAAGGGTGGATGGGGTATAACCTGTCTATTCCTGGGGACTCACATGCCTGGATTTTCCTTAGGAAGACAGGCCTCCTCTAGAGGGACAGTTCTGGAACTGGGTGGGGTCCAGCATGCAGCTTAACTCTGCTAGCTGTGTCCCCAGACAAGCAGGATAGAGGCTGGGAGGGGGTCTATCCTGAAGACCAGAAGGCCTGGATGTTCCTGGGGCAGGGGGACATACCATCGAGTGAAGTTTATTTAACTGAAGTCTGTTGGATTGGGCAAGGGCAATTGCAGCTCATTTTTGTTGGCTGTGTCTACATTTCCTTTTGAAAATTTTTTTACTTCATTTCCATTTTTCTAACCACTTTTCTGAGCCTGAAACAGTTGGAGTAGTATTTCATCCCATTCTTTAGGAAATAAACTCCTTTTATGACACAGTTCTACATGAAGAGAGAAAAGCACATGACTCGGCGGGCTCTACTTCTCTTTTCTGTTTCTGCACAAGTTGAGTGTAATTATGAGACTCTTAAACCAGACAACAAAAGACTGATAAGGGAATCACTAAGAGAGTATAGGCCCAAATCCACGTCATTGGAATAGCCAATTCTTCCTCTTCATTTTTTATGTTTTGTGTGAGAAGAAATTAGAATATGTACGCTGCTGTTTTTCCATTTTTATCCAATTTCTGTTGACTATTCGTGAACACTTAAGTATTTCAGATTACTTTTGCTGTTGTTGCTGCTTTCATTCACATAAACAAAATATAGACATATCTCATTTACAGTCAATAATATGAAATAATATTGAGATTATAAAACATTCCCAAGAACACATGATTTATTAGTGGAAAAGCAGGAAGTTACTTTTACTTAACATATATTTTAGCCAGTTTGGAGCTGCTAACCTTCACATTGTGGGAGACCAGCTAATTATTTAATCACATGATGTTTACTGGCTGTTATTCTATGGTGAGGTGATGTAGTTACACAGGCATATGAGGCACAATTATTCACGTTTAGTAGAGGAAACATTCAGTTTTAATTACTTTACCATCAACTAATAAATTATTTTAGGCAGGTTTAAGAACATTGCTTGTTATCTTTGTTGGCTGATAAAGAAAAGTGTCAATTTCTGATAATTCTGTACTCTATAGAATAGTGCTCTTTAACATTTCTATGTAAATGGTATTTCTAGTTCATTTAAATTCTTAAGAGGGCAAACAGGGATACTTTACTCTTTACCTGTCGATAAAGAACGCACTGAGTTGTATAATAACATATGTTAGGTCTCATATGAATTTTATTTAATAATTAAACTTGAGAAATGTATATCTCTACAGGGACTAGCTTGACTCCGGCATCTGCAACTACTTCTTAACTTCTGTCAGATTTTTGTTTTTCAGATATGAACATTACCTACAGTTTGTATTGTAGAATCCCAAAAGTCTCAGTCAAATTATATTTCCCTTTAGGAAACATTTCAGGTTGTGTGTGTAAGACATACCTGCTGCAGAGAGACAACAGCTGTAGCCATCAGCCAACATGCAAAAAAAGTGCACACTCTCAAAGTCACCACCAATGATCTCAGTATTTCCTCAGTGGTGAGACCTCTTCTAATTGTGCAGCTTTATTATAAGTTAAAGTGTGTGGCATAAGGTGGTAAGTGACAGTGACTCATTTCATTCATTTTATGGAAGGGTCTAAAATTCTTTTTACTAAAAAAAGCTGATTAAGGTAAGCATGGTACCAAATACAAACACTACGTTTAGTTATCTATCATAAAGAATATATAGAGAGCATGAATCTATTCCAGATTGATTCTAAATCATTTGAAAACATGAACAAACAACTAAGCCTAAAAATTATTGGGCTAGCACCTCATTTATTTCCCTCCTTGTTTTCTATAAACACACTTCAAATATTTCAGGTCGGAACATATGAGCTAATCAAGTCATTGAGCTCTAATGCGCACATTTTTACAATTCTGATCATGAATCTAAAAGTTCAACATGAGAACATTATATTTCACACATGGAGACTCAAGCTACATTATATTTCATTGTTGCCAGCCTACCTTATTTTCCTTAAAAGAATAGTTCCTATGACTCTATTTATTTTTCATAAAATGTGCCACATACCTGTGTAGCAACAAATTGGCTATGTAGCTAAGGCTGACCTTGAATTCCTGATCTGTTTGCATCTGTCTTACAAGTAATAGAACTATGGTTGTATATTATCATGCATAACTTTCAGATATCCTATATTTTAAAATGTCTCAGGAAATCATTATGTTTTAGTTTAAAGAATCTATAGTAGACCTAGTTAATTATTTGAAGAATATTAACTATAATATGTTTGAAAGAATTCTAACAGAAATGTGACAAAGTTGAAAGCAATATAATTGAAAAAATTAGCACACGTATGGCTGACAATTACTGCTTATTTGTTCTACCCAATTAAAGCCACAGATACACATTGTGCAATTCCCATAGATAATTGAACCTGGGCACCTTGATTTAGATGTGGGCACCACAAATTGTCATTTCACTGACTATAAGAAAGAAATTTCCTTGTTCACACTATTTTTATATTTCATAAAGTGGGTAGTGTTATATGAAACACAAGAGTGTAATTGAAAACTGAATTACTATACATTAAAAACATTTTCTAAAGTGTCCTGGGAGTATATTTTTGTATATGTAAGATAATTTTTAAATTATACAATATAATAGTAAGAATAAATATTTATAGCTAACTTCATTGTGTAATAATTCAAAACTTTATCAATTTTGGATAATTAGAATGAGAGTCCATGTGCATCCCAGAACAACTTATTGAAGTGAATTACATTCAAGAAAAGTAGAAAGAATACAATCAATATCTAGTGTTTTTATTAAACTAACAAGATTTCAGTGTAACTGACAGTATGAGACTAGATTGTAAATAGACTACATTGAAGTCATCACAATACTTTTGGAAGAATTACAGAAGCATGATAAGAATAATCAAGTTCTCTTAGCTTCCTTCCTCCTCTAGGGAAAGATTTAACAACCCGTGAGTAAGCACCGAGCTCAGTCTAGCAATGTGGCCCATGCGGATATATTGTTCAGATGAACATACATACATTCTTTTGACTGACATGCAGAAATGAGCAAGGAAGCCTAACCCTATGTGAAGATATTTAATTCTTGTCTTTTTCACTGAAATAATTTCATGATGGGTAATTCAATGGTTGGCTAAAAATATTATGTTTGTGACCTGGAGAGATAGCTAGAGGCTGAGAGTGCTTGCTCTTTCTGACCCTTAAGCAACCTAGGGTGAGGGCAATCTTAGAACTCCCTTTAACTCTGGGGCATTGTACAACCTCTTTTGGATTCCAAAAGGACATACCCACCCAGAGGCACACTGCTTAACTCAAGAGGGGAGGTGGTTTTAAGGTGGTAATGTAATTTTGCATTCTAATTGAAAAAGATGCACAAAAAAGAGAATAGTGTCAGAAAACATTCAAAAGCTAGGTTATAATACCAATAGATAATAGTATTGTACAGCATTATATATTTCTGTCTTCTTCTGTAATGTTTAGTTTTGAAATATTGACCTATTAGATATTGACAGATGTAAGAGGAGCAAGGCCTGCCTTTGAGCAGGAACAAAGTCTGTTGCTAAAAACAAGCTTGCACAGCTGGGCTTCCATATAGGGCCAGACTGAAACCTGTCCAGAGACTTAAGTCCTCATAACTGGTGATGATACACAAGCCAATGAGGAAAAGCCAAAGCAGCAGCTTGCAGTTGGAGAGCCAGTGGGATGCTGGGTGAGAGGTATAAAAGGGGCATCCTCCTCCTAGTATATAGGAGTCTGCTTCTGCCATTTTCCAGACTCCAGGAGTCTGTGTCGTTGACTCTGGACCAGTTCATATTTAGTCCCTGTAGGCCCTGGATTAAAAAAACAGACAAGTACACTAGGCTAAGATGTAAAAATATTGAAATGAATGACATGACTCTGTATCACTGAATCTTGGGTGTGCAGTCTTAATGATAACTTAGAATATCTGCTGATGTGTTTCCACATAATTACCATATTGCTAGTTGTTTTGTTTTGTTTGGTTTGGTTTGGGAAAGGGTGGTACAAGTATTAATCTGAAAATATTATGACAATTTTCAGTAAAAAAAAATGAAAAGTAGAAATGATGCCAGTAGTGTTACCACATGCCTAGTAAGCATCTCTGACAAACCAGAAGATTGTTTTATATATATATATTTTTATTAATTTATTCTTGTTACATCTCAATGTTTATCCCATCCCTTGTATCCTCCCATTCCTCCCCCCCCATTTTCCCATTATTCCCCTCCCCTATGACTGTTCCTGAGGGGGATTACCTTCCCCTATATATTCTCATAGGGTATCAAGTCTCTTCTTGGCTACCTGCTGTCCTTCCTCTGAGTGCCACCAGGTCTCCCCCTCCAGGGGACATGGTCAAATGTGAGGCACCATAGTACTTGAGAAAGTCATATCACACTCTCCACTCAACTGTGGAGAAAATTCAGAACATTGTTTCCTTGCTTCGTGAGAGTGTTTCTCCAGCATTTTTATTTACAAAATCTGAACATAGGAACTGAAAAAGTGTCATCTAACAGACCATTGCTGTTCATTGGAGTCATTCATCTGGTGATATTAAGCTCACACAGTACAAAGATTTTGAGCATGTGTACACAACGTTACTGTGAATTCAATAATATTGCTACTACATACCTAGATATAAGATGACACAGCTTTTTGCCACCTCACTAATTCAACACACTATTATTATATTTTCAGCTGTAAATGTGAATAAATTGCATAGATAATAGAAGATGGAACTCAGCCTTGAAGACTGTGTATACAAATATGATACAAAGATCCAAATCATCAATAATAATTTTTATTTGCTTGAGATGGGCCACTAATGGGCAATATTAGTCACAATTCAACTTCTATGACAATTGCCTATAAAAATATCTTACAAAGAACAAAGACCATTTCTTACTCAGAATTTATCAGGTTTCAAAATTGTTAATAGTTGGTACCATTGTTTTTGCATGTAGCATAGTAGTTGAAATGTGTGGTGAGTGATGATGGTTAGATGAGTGTGGAAATGAAAAGAAGAGAAATTAACATCTCAGTTTCTCTTTCAAAGAATGTAGGGGAGGGGAATAAGGGGAAAATGGGAGGGAGGGAAGAATGGAAGGATACAAGGGATGGGATAACCATTGAGATGTGACAAGAATAAATTAATAAAAAATTAAAAAAAAATAAAATAAAATAAAAAGAATGTCTCAAGTTGTCTAGCATCACCCCACTTGTACCCAGCTTTTAAAGGTTCCAATGACAATGTAATACCGAGATCACTAAGTGTAATACTGAGATCACCCAGATCATGAGAACATCCCAAAAAGATGACCAGGACTTGATACCAATGCAACAAACACAGGGTCCTGTATTAGGGGCTCAGAGCTTCGGATCACAATCCTTCCTGATGCAACAGGATAGTAGAATGACCTTGAGCTACAAGGACAATGGGCTTATTAAGGGAAGTGGGAATTGTTGGTCCCAGGAATGTTGATCTTTACGCAGGTTGGGTGGAGGCAGGATCTTCAGGGAAGTTTCAGGTCACAGGAATCTTGATCTCTAGGCAGGCTGGGTAGATGCTGGCTCTTGAGGGGATGTCTTTTTATCTCAGAGGAACATTGAGGGCTAATTATGTAATTGCTCTGGTGGAGTTTCTGGGGATTTATGGCAGGTGTCATTCCCAGAATGCAGGGAGAAAGGTCATCTAGGGGACAAGTTCTCATACAGACCATCATTAATTGAAGAATATTCATTATATATAGAATACGGTATCAATTTTTCTCTTACATTCCCTCCTCTGACAGGTTCATTGAAGACCCAATCATGGATTTTCCTGAAACTTATTCCTCTGGTGATTTGGAGTTGTGTGCACAGACATTTAGTATATTTTTATTGTGCTGAAAGATTAATCTCATATTATGGATGTTAAACACTTATTAAAGGCATCAAGAAGTTAGAGCCTTTTATTTATTCCAATGACAAAATGCAGGCTTCGCATGCTAAGAACTGTCCCCCAGTGCAAGGAAGGTTTGGGGTATAAAGTCAAAGCACTGGTGTCAAAGCAGGTCAAGTATAGGCTGTTTTTTTTTTTTTTCCCCCTAACAGTCCTTTCCCAGCAGGGAAGGGAGGACCTTTTTATCTGTAGTACATCTTAGTAGTATCATTTTTCAGAAAAAGGGAGATAACACTTCTTTATATGCAGATGACAACTTCAGAGAGGAAAAGATGCAGGGTCAGGGCAACATAACAATTCTTAAGCCATTTCATTCTCCACTTCTTGTAATTACATTTGAATACTTGACTCTCATTATGGGATAATTCTGGTTCCTTAGAATCATAACTGATGTGATCCTTTATCATATATATTAAGAAGATACTGATGGTGCAAGTTCCCACCAAAGCATTATCAAGAGGCAAAATATAGGACCAGTGAGAAATGAACAGAGCCTTGAGCCAGGAGTTCCAGACATCTTATGATACCTAGTGGTTTTGACTCACATTCTTTTATTTTTTATTTTTTATATATTGCCACCAACTCCCTTCTCCCTTTTTTTCGTTTCTTTGATAACTTCTGACTTGTTACCATAGAAGCAACAAGCCAGATCTATAACATAAAGTAGGAGGTTTGGTTGAGTGCTTTTTAATCCTGATCTTTCCAATGCCCATTGAAGGGGTTTCTCTTTTTTTTCTCTTCATGACTTTTTTATTCTATTTTCAGTTATAATATAATTACATGACCTTTCCATCTTCTTCACCCAGATTCATAAACTACTCCTTGATCTCTTTCAAATTCATGGCTCCTTTTTTCCATTAATAGTTGTTACATGTACATAAATGACTGAAATGACAGAATGAGCTAATTGAAAAACAAATATAACATAAACTATAATATAGTGTATAAATGCAGATTTATTAGAAACAACTTCCAGATGTCATGCAGGGGGAAGGAGAGAGAAAGAGGGAGAAAGAGAAAAGCTTATGAAGAAAGAGATAGAGGAGAGAGGGGGGAAAAAGAAGAAGAAGAAAGATAAAGAGAGTGAGTGGAGCTCTAGAGGAGAGGGATGGGGATGGGGAAAGTGAAATGTCTGGATTATATAGCAAAGGGCCTTTGGGAGAGGATAAGCCCTGCCCCTGGGCTGAGAATTCAGGGAGGAGAGCAGTATAATGCCATCCATGCCCTGTAACAGGTAGGGACCAAGGGATGCCTGAAACGAACAATAAACATATCTATATAGAAATATATCCCTACATGTATGCTTAGACTCTATAATGTTAGGTATGTGTATGCTTTCTAGGCTGACCATTTTGTACTTGAAAACCAAATGGTGTGTTTTTTCCTAGAGAAAACTATTTCTCTACACTTAGCCTTCCTTAGTTTCCTGCAGTTCTTCCACCATATTCTTTGGTATGTCTATTGTTGTTATCCTTGTTGAGATCAATTTTAGGTAATCATGTTGGTCAAACTTTACAGGAGTAGCATCTGTGTTACCAGGCTACATAATCTCACAGCAAACTGATTTTCTGGTTCTTATAGTAATGGCACATTCTCTTTTGTAGTGTTTTGAATATGCATCCATTGAGACTGGTCCCCACAACTTTTCTTTAAGGATACTAATCTGTTAAACAATTACATTCTACCTTTCAAAGGCTGCCCCAGGCTACAGCATTCTTGGTGTTATTTTTCTCCACTACTTATTTACTTTTGCTGTTACAATGAACCTATCCTGAGACACCATGACCAGGACAACTGATAGAAGACCACATTTAATGTATGGCTTACTGTTGCAAAGGGGGGCTGTCCATGACCATCTTAGTGAGGGACATGGAGGCAGATAGACAAGCGTGCATGTGGAGCCAGAAGCTGACTCTTATATCTGATCCAGAACCATGGGACAGAGAAAGAGCTCTGAAAGGAAATTGCCTGGGCTTTAGAAACCCCAAAGGCCATCTCTAGTGACACATTTCTTCCATCAAGTCCTAAATACTTCCACCAAAAAGGGACCAAGTGTTCAACCACCTCAGCCTATGAGAAGCATTCGCATTTGAAGCACCACTCCCACCTGACAAACTAATATAACATTCATTCATACCTACCTATCTTTTCAGTCTTTGTATTTCTTTTATGATCCTTCTTTTACACATAATTTATATTCACTGTCTGCATTTATGCATTCAGAAGAGACTCTTTTATTCATAATTGCCTCAGGTCAGGGTTGACTAAGTGTCTTTTACATATCACTTTTTCAATAGTAATACCAAGTGATTTAAAAAGAAGAATGTTTATTATTTTTACTATAGTTATGATGCTTTTAGTGTTCCTATTGCTTAAATGGCTTAGGAAAGAATCAATTGCCTCTTTCCTCATTACTTGCCTGACCTATTTAATGTTCATATAATACTGACAAAGACTCCAATTGGAATGGGTGAGATAAATTTTAAACAAACAACCAAACAGAGTCCATTTGAACAAAATCCGAAATTTAAATCAATTCACTATTTTTCCTCCAATTTTATTTGGATTTCTAATATTATATTAACAAATATGATTTCATGTTCCTTTCAAGCTGTTAATCTCAGACTTATTTCTATGTCCAAATGCTCTTTATTTTATATTATAAATGCAGGAGTGGAATACGATTGAGAAATATTCATCAGTCAGGAATAGCCGTTTCATTGCCAACCATGTTTTATTTTAAAGGTCCATTTTCTCCACTTCTCTTCTATTCTATTTTGCAGTAGTACTATAATCAAGGTTTATAAAGACAAGCTTTAAAATTTAATTCTTTTTGGGTTTAAGGAGTAACAAGACATTTTGAGTATTATTCTCATTTGAATAATATGTGATATCCTATCAATTCTATGATTCATTGTAATCCATATACCAAAATTATTATAAGGAATAGGTTTTTTAAAAAACACATTAATTGAAAAAAGATGTGAAAATCACCCAACGTTTTCCTGAAAATCAAGAGAGTTTATTTATACTACTTTGAAAAAAAGAATAAAGAAGTTTAGTGTGCTATGAGTCCAAAGTCTAATCCCCTGTTTCTTTAGTGCCTGTAGCTTCAGTTCACAGAAATTGTCTCTTATCAAGTAAGTCACAATATATCAGCTTCTTCTTTTTTTATTTTATTTTATTAATTTATACTTATTACATCTCAATGGTTATCCCATCCCTTGTGCCCTCCCATTCATCCCCCCCTCCCATTTTCCCCTTACTCTCCTCCCCTATGACTGTGACTGAGGGGGACTTCCTCCCTTTTTATATGCTCATAGGGTATCAAGTCTCTTCTTGATAGCCTGCTATCCTTTTTCTGAGTGCCACCAGCCCTCACCATCCAGGGGACATGGTCAAATATGAGGCACCAGAGTACGTGTGAAAGTCATATCCCACTCTCCACTCAACTGTGGAGAATATTCTACCCATTGGCTAGATCTGGGTGCAGCCACTTTGGAAAGCTATCTGGTGTTATCTCAGAAAACTGGCAATAGAGCTTCCTCAAGACCCAGCAATTCCACTCCTTGGAGTATACCCAGAAGATGCTCCAGCACACAAAAAAATTTGCTCAACCATGTTCATAGCAGCCTTATTCATAATAGCCAGATCATGGAAACAGCCTAAGTGTCCCTCAGTAGAAGAATGGATAAAGAAACTGTGGTACAGTTACACTATGGAATACTACTCGGCTATTAAAAAAAAGGAATTCCAGAAATTTGTGGACAAATGGATTGAACTAGAAATATCAGCTTCTGAATGTTTTCTATTATCAATAATGACCTCACAAGTGCTTGACTGTCTGCTAATTTTCCAGAACATTCACAGGATGAGATGATAAAATATTTATTGCAACCTAGCATTGATTTAAGGTATTTTCTTTCTTTTTTTTTAAAAATAAAATCTTTAATATTTTTAAAAATAAATGACAAAAATAAGCTTACAATTCTGATAAATATTCACAATGAGTAAATTCTCAAAACAAAAAAGACCTCTGCAAACATCTGGATAAAAAAGACATTTTATGAATCATTAACATGGATTAATTTTATAACATTATATATAGCTTAAAAATTAAACATTATTTCTAAGTACAGTCTAGTGTTGTCTGTCAACTGTATTAAAGGATTGTATTAATATTGATTTAACAATAAGTACAGGAATGTAATAGTAAACACCATGTCTGACAAATAAAATATTAAATTAAAACTTAAATACCAAGAAAAACATTATAAAAGTTGAGTAATTATTAATATTCTAGAACAGTCAGTTGAATTGAGATAGTCACTCCCACGGTAGGCTTTCATAAAATATTGATGTTGAGAAAGATAATACGAATAATATTTGAAAAATATCTACTTTTTCAACATAGCCTTGGGTCCATAACCAATTTAAAAAACTGAATTCCTTTGCAAACTTGATTAACTAAAAGATGCTTATCTCAGAAAATTTTAAATATGTTTTTTTTTAGGCTAGTGTTTCTCCATTGTTAAATTAAAAGACACTAAATAGGAACCCAAATCAAACAAATATGATAAAAAAGTGAATGTTTCATGCCAAAATAATGAAATCAGAAGGAAAGATAATAAGAATCTAAAGTCATTATAATCATTCTAAGAAAGCACAAATGGCCATCTCCAGAAACTGCTACGGAAGGCTGGAGATACAGGAAGCAAAGGCTGCTGTTGTAGAGATTAGTCAGGCTTGGAAACAGAAAGCCTGTCTGTAATTCCAGAACTCTAGAGGCACTTAGTGATCAAGAATATAAGGTTATTCTCAATTATGCACAGTAAAAGTCATTCTAGGATGCATGAAACCCAGACATAACACACACACACACACACACACACACACACACACACACACACACACAAAAGCTTTTGTGCAAGAGGACAGGGAGATAGGAGGAGAGGAAGGAGAGGGGAGGGGAGGGATAGAGGGATAGAGAAAAGGTAGAGAGATAATAAGGTGTACAAAAGAAACAATGCTTGCATGCACAATGATGCCACTACTAGTTGAGTCCTTCACATTAGCATTAAACTTTTGCCATTTTTTTTTACTTGAAGCCTGTTAATTAGCTAGACTGTTGATCACCAAAAACAGTACAATGTCCTGTCCCAAAATCCCCAGCTGTGAGATTATAGGCTTTTGCAACCACCTCCGAGTTTCACATGGATGCTTAGATCCAAACCTGAGTTCTCATACTTATATGGCATGGACTTCACGGTTCCCACTCTAAACATCTTGCCAGTTCATGCCAGCACATGAACACATCATTACTTGTCATTTTCACACAGATTGCACTATTCACAAACTGTTCCTATAAAGCAATATTATGCGTTCTTTCTGAAGATGGATGTAATCTCCATTAAAAGCAAGAAATATCCTCTCTTACTCCCTTACCCCCATTCTTTCCTCTTCTGTCTCTGTCTCTGTCTCTCTCTCACTCTGAGGTACCCCTCCCCTTTCCTTCTCTCCCCATGCTCATTTAAGAAAACTCATATATTCTAAAAGATAAAGATAAAAAAATTAAAAGAAGAAAAATGAAATAAAATATGTCAAGTAACAACATTTATGTAGAAATTTATGAAATTGGATCATAATGTTAAAAATAAACATTACAAAACTATTACTCATAAACCTTGGAATGTGGAGATAAGAGGGACATAAATTTTATAGAAACAGAAATTATAAATTTAAATTATGAAGAGAAGACAGAATAAAAAGTATGTTATATAACAGATGGAGGCAAATTTTAACATTGTCATCATTAAATTAAATCATCTAAGTAATAATATGTTATATAGATTAAAATAATGACTAAACAATTTACTCTTGATTCTATAAGACTCTCATGTATATACAGTGGCAACTAAGAAGGAACCTAGAAATGTAATTAGAAATCAGTTATTACTAATTTTTATTAAGCCACTCACAATTTTTTACTAATATACATATATATTTATTATAAAGTAGTAAAATAGACATTTGTTGTAAACTACCTTGCCAGGATGATCACATTTATCTCTCTGCTCAGTTCTTGCTCTGAAATGTGCTTGAATAAATATTAATAACCTGTCACCAGTTAATCCCTAAACTTCAATTTATATGCTCTTATTTTTCCAGAGAAGTCATAAAGCATAAAGGGTAAAATTAACTGTTTTTTTTTGTTTAAAACTTATTCACATTTTTCTCTTTTCTAATCCTTTGGTTAGGATAACAACAGCTGATGAACGGGCAGGTTGAATAAAAGGGTCTAATATCCCCCCAATAAGCTCGAGGTCGGCAGTTTTCTCAGTTCTGTGATATGGTGACTAGGAATTAGGAACTAAAGCAGGAACTGAATGAAAATTCACAGGTCCAGCTCTGATCATGTCATGGCTGTAAGTACTAAACAGACACAATGCTTTTCTATTTGTAGATGTAAGCGCTACATATGGAAAATTAAGCCTCAAAAGTCTAATGAAGAAAGAGCTATATCTCATGGCCAATCCAGGACTTTTACCTCTCCTTAAACTGGAAAAGAACAGTTTTTTTAAAATACAGGTGCTATTAAGTTAGAAGATATAGGAATGTGTGCTTCCATTTGTAGTAAACATCTTCATTTTGGAGTCTTATATCTACTTTCAATTATGCTCCAAATTTCAATTCAAGTTACCTTATCACCTTTTAGAACAGAGAGTTCGAGAATGAACCAGTTAAGAGGGCCTTCAAGTGTGTAAAACATAGGATTGGAAACTGATGGCTGAATTTTGGAAATGTTAATATCCTAAAATATGTCCAATAAGGTTTTAACACTTATTAGATTAAGGAGATGTGAGACTAGATTATAGAGCTCTGTCGTTGCTCACTAGGTGTTGATGTACTTGCTCTTCTGGCATGCAGTAAAACCCTCCTTCACCACTGTTTCACTCAGGAATATTGGAGACTACTTCAGTTACTTTCAGTTCTGGAAGAATAGCTGAGGGTTGCGGGCAGTCCCCTGTATGACTTCAGATTCGATCTAGGAATTTTTGGAAAGCTCCTTTTAAAATACTGAGGTCCCTGTAAGCCTTCACATTAGTTCAACTTCATTGTTCAGTAATAATTTTATCATCCTTGACTTGAACTGTAGTATTGAACTTTCTCCATGAAAATTACCAGTAACTATGATTCCTAGGAGAACCAGCCACATGCAATTTGTGCCAGAAGTTTTCACAAGGAGTTTTAAAGGACTCTCTCCCAGTATTTGTTTAGGTGCAATGTTTTGGGTATTTAATGCATTATCTGATATAATAGCAATCTAGATTGTCTTTAAAAATGAATATGTACAAAATATACTCAAATATCTTGCTAGCATTTTATTATAGAATTACTAATAAGCTTATTATTTCCTTAATCATTTACAGTAATTATCAAAATTGTAATATTGTAATTTTGGATCATAATATTTTATATGTTTTATTTTCCCCCTGCTTGTGCTTGTGTCTATGTGTGTCTTTGTTCATTTTGTGTATCTATTGTCTATATGTCTGAGTGAGTATATAAGTAACTGTGAGCTCATATGCACAGATCATATATGTCATCATGCCTAAAAGCAAAGAGAGGAATTCACTGGATTTCAAGTTTGTTACGTTAGTGCTGAATATAAAATCTAGTATTCATGACTGAACATCAACATCTCTTAACCACTGAGCAATCTCTCAACTCAAGATTTTTTTAAAAGAAACAGTGGGAAATGAAGTTGATAGGTATATAATCTTCAAAAATGAAACTTTTCTTTAATATGGATAATATTAAACTACAGTAAATCCATTGTCTGAATTATTAGTGTAACAAATTATAATAGGGCACATTGTTATTGTTATGTGACCTCAAATAATACAACACACATCTAATCATTAATTTTATTGGAAACTGCAATTCATACAATATTTTATTTCAAGTACTATGCTATAATACAGGTTTTTGAATAAATAAAGTGACTTTTACAAAACATAGCCTGTGTATTCCTATTTTCTTTGGTATATTTTTTAAAAGTTTTTGTCTTATAGACTTTGAGTTGGAGTATTTTCTTTGACAAATGTAACAAGCCATTTCTGTCTTCACAAAGAAAAAGATTAAAGCAGATGTTTAGTATCACATAAGAACAACACTTACGAAGACTTTGATCCTCACCTTCTTCTGACATCACTGTGGTATTCAGCACACAAATAACAAAATAAATACAGAACTTGGTACAGAGCATAGTTATTTTTCTATTTCATGCCTCTGTGATTTCATCTTTATAACCTTGTAAAATGGCTTAATGTGTCTCTTGCTAAAACTACACATTAATAATGGTGATACATCGAAGACACAGTGATTATATTGGTGTTAAATATGAAAAC
The DNA here is from genome assembly GCF_903995435.1 of Acomys russatus. Taxonomy (NCBI): domain Eukaryota; kingdom Metazoa; phylum Chordata; class Mammalia; order Rodentia; family Muridae; genus Acomys; species Acomys russatus. The sequence goes on along the minus strand of NC_067145.1, from coordinate 14,748,513 downwards.
AAACTACTGATATTGGAATTTCTTTAACATCTATGTAAATGAATGTAGCATTTCATAGGATATGAAATGTGAATTGTACTAGTCTTTGGATGGGAATTGCATGGAATACAAAGATTGCTTTTAGAAACATGGTCATTTTTACTATGTCAGTCTTACTGATCCATGAGCATGGGAGATATTTCCATCTTCTGATAGCTTCTTCAATTTCTTTCTTCACAGACTTGATGTTGTGGCAGAACAAGTCTTTTACCTGCTTTGTTAAAGTCACACTGTTGTGGATGTAAACATGTTTTTGTTGTGATCCCAAGTGTTGGAAGTGCAATAGACCTGTATGAGGGTATGCAGTGTTTGTCTGCTGGACGTGTGAGAGGGCATGTGGTGCTTGTCCACTAGAAAAGGAACTGCCTCTTGCTGGGGCATGGTATTTGTCAACTGATAAACACCCTAGGATGCACTCTGAGAGAATATGTCCAATATATATATATATAGTTTAATATTCATATATATGAGCCAAAACCAAGAAGCTAGGGTTTGGGGTTTGGTATTGCTTCCTATCATTTGGTTGTTCATCCCCGTGCTTTGAGATACTCCTAGAAAGAAATGTTCCAGAGAACACATTGAGCTGCTGCTGCTCTGGATTCAGCTGCGGCCATTGCAGTCACCTTTGCTGAATTGTTGGTTTGCTGTTTAATGGCTCTACTGGAATCCAGGTGACCCTGACAAGGAGTGGAATTGCGCCAAGGAACTGAGTCTAAAAAGGGCTGTTTCTCCTGTTCCCATTAAACTCTTTTCTTTTCTCTCTAGGGTAGGTGGGTTGGAAGGGATGTAGAAGCATTAAATAACCCCAAATAAAGCAGACTTGAGAAAGTTTTAAGCCTACAGCTACACTGAAGCACTTTATATTAGTCATGGGTATTATGAAGGGTATTATTTTCCTAATTTCTTTCTTGTTCCATTTGTCACTTGTATACGGGAGGGCTACTGATATATATATATATATATATATATATATATATATATATATATATATATATATATATATATTTTTTTTTTTTTTTTATTTTTTTAGCTGATTTTTTTATCCAGCCACTTTGCTGATTGTTTTATCAGCTGTGGGATTTCCCTTTTAGTATATTTGGGGTCATTTATGTACACTATCATATCACATGAAAATAGTGATATTTTGATTTCTTCTTTTCCAATTTGTACCTCCTGGATCTTTTCATTGTCTTATTGCTCTGGCCAGGACTTCAAGCACTATATTGAAAAGATATGGAAAGAGTGGACAGCCTTGTCTTATCCTTGATTTTAGTAGAATTGATTTAAGTTTCTCTCCATGTAACTTGATGTTGGCTATTGGTTTGCTTTATATTGCCTTTATTGTGTTTAATCATGACCTTTATTCTGAGAAAACATTTTTCTTTTTGCTGAAGTGTATTTTTTATATCCTTGGTATTTCCAAGAGCTTTAATATTAAGGGGTGGTAGATTTTTTCAAACTTTTTTTCAGTATCCACGTGTCTAATAATATGGTCATGTGTATTTTTTTCTTTCAGTTTGTTTATATGGTGGATTATGTTGATGTATTTTCATATATTGAACCATCTCTTCATCCTTAAAATGAAGCCTAACTTGATCATCGTGGAACATATTTTTTATATCCACTTTCATTTAATTTGTGAATATTTTATTGAGTATTTTTGCATCAATGTACATAAAGGATTGAAATCCTCTTCCTTTGTTGGATCTTTGTGTGGTTTATGTATCAGGGCAACAGTTCCTTCTGTTTCTATTTTGTCAAATAGCTGAAGGAGTATTCATGTTATTTTCTCCTTGAAAGTCTGGTAGAATTTTGTGCTGAAGCCATCTGGCTCTTTTTTGGTTGGGAGACTTTTAATAATTATTTCTATTTCTTTATGGGTTGTAGGTTTAATTACATTATCTGTTTTTTGTTTAACATAGGTAAATGGTATCTATCAAGAAAATCATCTGTTTCATTCAGATTTTTCCAATTTTGTGGTATACAGGCTTTTGAAGTACAATGCCATGACTCTTTGGATTCCCATGGTATATGTTGTTATGTATAATTTTTCAATTTTAATTTTGTTAATTTGGATGTTTTCCCTTTGCCTTTTAGTTAGTTTGGCTATGGGTTTCTCTTTCTTGTTGATTTTCTTAAAGAACCAACTCTTGGTTTGTTGATTCTTTGTACTGTTCTCCTTTTCTCTATTTTATTGATTTCAACGCAGAGTTTGATTACTTTTTGTTGTCTACCCCTCTTGGGTATGTTTGCTTCTTTTTGTTCTAGAGTTTTCATGGCTACATTCAAATTGTTTGTATGAGATCTCTCCAGTTAATTTTTAATTTGAATTTGAATTTTTTCACATATACATTTATATTATTACACATGAATAAAATAAACTATATGCAGCAGGGAGAACCATGAGACAATCAGGAATTATAGAGATTTGGCCATTTGTATTTGGCAAACTTGAAGTAAATGTCTTTCTTTTTGGGTCTAAATTTCTGAATGAATATCAATACTGTCATATCTCATCTCTATCAACTTAAAACATCTATCTATAGACATAAAGACATCTTAGTCCCTAAACAACTATGCTTAATTGCAAAACTAAACTATCTGGTCTTCAACCCATCAGAGACTTGAGAAGGAATAAAATTAATTATCTGAGTAGACAAGAAGTGCAGGTTAGCAGCTTCCAAAATGAGAAAGTGACAGGGACAGTTTGCTGCCTGAGCAGTCACTCAAAATTCTCTCTAATGGAGCATCATCTTCAGCCTTCTGGTCCAATATATCAGACAGACATATTTTTGAGGCAGGAACAACTGACAACTTGCTTACCCTGTGTTTGTCAGAGTTTGGACATCGACTCTGCCTGCACCCAAGCTTGCCCATTTTTACAAAAAATTCTATATGTTGCTGAAACAAGGGCATTTTAGCCAGTGGTTGGTTTGCCACATTTGAAACCATTTCCATGAGGAGGTTCATTGATGCTCATCATCTTCTTTGAGATAGGTTGGGAGTTGCCGGAAGTTAACCTGTTTCATTATCAAAGAATCTTTAAAATAATATAAAAAAAAAATCTTCAAATGCTCTATCCTGTAGGTCTCTGCACTTCTTGAAGACTTTATTTAGCTATTTTACCTACTCTATCTATATGTTAAACCTAGGATGTATATTCTTTTTTTTCTTTTTTTTTTTATTAATTTATTCATATTGCATCTCGATTGTTAGCCCTTCCCCTGTTTCCTCCCATTCTTCCCTCCCTCCCATTTCTCCCCTTCTCCCCTCCCCTATGTCTGTGACTAAGGGAGACCTCCTCCCCCTATATATGCTCTCAGAATATCAAGTTTCTTCTTGGTAACTAGCTATCCTTCCTCTGAGTGTCACCAGGTCTCCCCATCCGGAGGACATGGTCAGAAAAAGGGCACCAGAGTTCGTGTGAGAGTCAGATCTCACTCTCCACTCAATGGTGGAGAATATCATGTTCATCGGCTAGGTCCTGGTAGGGGTTCAAAGCTTACTGCCTATATTCTCCTTGGCTGGTGCCATAGTTTGAGGAGGACCCCAGGATCCAGATCTGCCTGTCATAAAGTTCTTCTTGTAGGTTTCCAGGACCCTGTGGGTCCTACTATTTCCTCTTTCTTCCATGCTACTCTTGCCTAAAGTCTCATTCGGATATCCTCTCCTCTGACCCACTTTCTTGGTAAGTAAAGATTTTCATGGTACGTATCCCTTGGACTAGTGTTTTGATATAAGTGAGTATATACCGTTTGTCTCTTTTTGCTTCTGGGTGAACTCACTCATTATGATAATTTCTAGATCAATCCATTTGTCCACAAATTTCGGGAATTCATCATTTTTAATAGCTGAGTAGTATTCTATCGTGTAAATATACCACAGTTTCTTAGTCCATTCTTCTACTGAGGGACACTTAGGCTGTTTCCATTTTCTGGCTATTATGTATAGAGCAGCTATGAACATGGTTGAGCATATGTCCCTGTTATGTGGTAGAGCATTTTCTGGGTATATTCCAAGGAGTGGGATGGCTGGGTCTTGAGGAAGCCCTATTCCCATTTTTCTGAGAAAGCGCCAGATAGCTTTCCAAAGTGGTTGTACTAGTTTGCATTCCCACCAGCAATGAAGGAGTTTTCCTCTCTCTCTCTACATCCTCGCCAACATGTGGTGTCATTTGAGTTTTTGATCTTAGCCATTCTGAAGTGTGTAAGATGGAATCTCAATGTCATTTTGATTTGCATTTCTCTGATGACTAATGAGGACGAGCATTTCTTTAAGTGTTTCTCGGCCATTTGGCATTCCTCTGTTGAGAATTCTCTGTTAAGTTCCAAGCCCCATTTCGCAATTGGGTTGTTTGGTTTTGTGGTGTTTAATTTCTTGAGTTCTTTATATATTTTGGATATTAAACCTTTGTCAGATGAAGGGTTGGTGAAGATCTTTTCCCATTCTGTAGGCTGTTGCTTTGTTCTCTTGACAGTGTCTCCTGCCTTACGGAAGCTTCTCAGGATGTATATTGTTGTGATTAAAATTAAACTAGTAATTGATATGACCATGATTTGTTTAACTAATAATTAACTCATATCACTTAATTATCCTAAGTATTCTGAAGTAGCACTTTCAAAGTATTGGAAGTAAACTTTCTATTATGAAGACACTCAGTACTATGAAATTTCTATTTTAGCACTGCTTTTATTATGTCCCATAAGTTTGAGAATGTTATGCCTTTATTTTCATTGAATTCTAGAATGCCTTTAATTTATTTCTTAAGAGAGTTGTTCATTTTGTTGCCATTTTGTTTTTCTGTTGTTGTTGAAGTCTAGCTTGCGTCCATGGTGGTCATCTAGAATACAAGGTGTTATTTCAGTTTTCTTGTATCTCTTGTTGCTTGGTTTGTGGCTGAGAATGTGGTCAATTTTGAAGAAGGTTCTGTGAGCTACCAAGAAAGAGGTACATTCTTTTTATTTGGATGGAATGTTCTATAGGTATCTATAAGGTCCAATTTACTCATAATGTCAGTCAGTTTCATTATTTCTCTGAACAGTTTTTGTCTAAATGATCTTTACATTGGTGAGAGAGGTGTGTTAAAATCCTACTATTAATATCTTGGATTTGATGTGTTATTTAAGATTTAGTAATGTTTCTTTTAGGAATATGCACTTGCATTTGAGGTGTACATGTTCAGAATTGAAAAGTCATCTCAATTTTTTGTGTGGATTTTTTAAATTTTTCCTTTGAAGAGTATAAAGTGGTCTTTCTCATTTCACTTGATTAATTTTGGTTGAAAATACATTTTATTAGATATTAGAATAGCTAATCCACCTTACTTCTTTTGTCTGTTTGTTTGAAAAACTTTTTCCTGTCCTTTATTCTGAGGTATATTTATCTTTGATGCTGAGTTGTGATTTTTGTATGCAACAGAACGATGGATCCTGTTTTCGCAACCATTCTTTTAGCCTATGCCTTTTTTGTTGCCATGGATGCCATGGATGTTGTGTGATATTAATGACTAAAATTGTTAATTTCTGTTATTTTGATGTTGGTGATTGTGTGTGTGTGTGTGTGTGTGTGTGTGTGTGTGTGTGTGTGTGTGTGATGTGTGTGTGTGTGTGTGTGTGTGTGTGTGCTCGTGTCCTTTCTAGTGTGGGATTATTTACTTCCTGTGTTTCCTTGGATGTAACTACCTTATTGGGAGGGAATTTTCCTTGTAGTATTTTTTGTAGGGCTGAATTTGTGGATAGACATGCCAAAACTTTGGGTTATATTGGAAATCCAGTTTTCTCCATCTATCATGATTGAGAGTTTTACTGAGTATAGTAGTCTGGGTTGACATCTGTAGTCTCTTAGGGTTTGGAAGAAATCTACACAGACTCTTCTCAGTTTTAGAGTCTCTCTTGAGAAGTTAGGTGTAATTCTGACAGGTCTGCCTCTGTGTATGTGACTTGGCCTTTTTCCCTTGCAGGTTTTAATATTCTTTCTTTGTTCTGTAGATTTAGTATTTTTATTATCATGTAGTGAGCAAATTTTCTTTTCTGGTCCAGTCTAATGGGTGTTCACTATGCTTCTTGTATATTTATATGCATCTATTTTAGGGTGGGGGAATATTCTTCTATGCTTTTTTGAAAATATTTTCTGATCTTTGAAAGTAGGACTCTTCACCTTCTTCTATTCTATTATTAATGGGTTTGGTCTTTTCATAGTAACCAAAATTTACTGGATATATTATGTCAGGAAATTTTTAGCTTTAACATTTTCTTTGACTGATGATCCAAATTTCTTCTATCATACCTTCTTCACCTGAGATTTTCTTTTCCATCTCTTGGATTCTGTGGGAGATAATTGTGTCTGTTATTCCTGTTGTCTTACCTAGGTTTTCCAACTCCAGGATTACTTTAAATTGTGCTTTCTTTATTGCTTCTACTTCCATTTTCTGGTCTTTGGCAGTTTTATTCATTTCCTTCACCTTTTTAGTTCTGTTTTCCTGAGTTTCTTTAAAGGGTTTATTCATTTCTTATTTAAAGGCCTCTATCATCTTCATGAGATTGAACTTAAGGTCATTTTCTTGTTCCTAAGCTGTATTGAGATTTTCTGGGCTTCATATAGAATGATAATTTGGTTCGTAATGACATTGCACAGGATCTTGTTATTTGTGTTCATGTACTGGCCTTTAACCACTTGGTTGTCTCTCTCTGTTATTGGCTTGTGGACACTGGTGGCTTCTGGTTTCTGGGAATGCATATAGGTATGAGTTCCAGTAGATGGAGGGTGCAGGGGCCACTATAACTCACCTTTGTTGTGTCTTCCATGTGTCCTGTTGTTCCCTGATGGTTGTAGTTTCTCTTTCCACAGGTTGCCACAGAGGGATTCCGGGAACGGTGCACTTGTTTGGGAATGGGGTGTGCATGGGATGAGGTGGGTCTCTCCAATGCTCGGTTTGCTGGGAGGCCAACACAAGCAGGAATTATGGTAGACAGCAAGCACTATGTCTTAAAGTTCTCTAGATTGAAAACAAATGTATGAAAAAAGCAAGAGACAGAAATCAAAATCCAAGTACCGGATTAATAACAGTGGCAAAAGAAAGTGCAGTGGTGCTTTATGCTGCTTGGACTTTAGATTCAATCTAGATATTTTCAGCTGCATTCAAATTCCTGTTACTTTGTAAAACACATGCTGAAATGTAAGGTTGTAAGTGTCAAAATCATACTGCTCAAACTATACATGCTTAGTCATTAAACTCCCTTTGACCATTTATATGTTTAAATTGAAAGTGTTTTAGATAATTATATTTTTAAAAATTTTATTTAGAACAAATAACTCCTCCGAAGACGAGAAATGAATATTTTAACAACAAGGGAAAATCTTTTCTGCAGATGATAGCTCTGAATATCGCAGGGTACATCATCATTACATTGAAACAAATATATAAATGAAAACCACATCACTCAGTGCATTTGTACAGTAAATGTTAAATGATGCTTTATAGTAGTAAGGGACATAGTTGTATTTATATTTTTCATTGTAAACATTCAGTGCAATGTGGGTAGTAACAGTATCTGGGATCTATACAAGACAGTGATTTCTGACAATCTGCTATAGAGGATCTGGGTACTTTGCACAATATTTCAGTTTTATTAAATGCTTAGAATTAGGCAAAACAGGACATTTGAAGAGTTAGTACATGAGGACCATCTGGGATGATTTGGCAAAACACTGCATTAATTCAACAATGGTGTAGCATGTAACAACACATGCTTTACGTAGTATTATACCCAAGCCTTATAATCTGACTTTTATAACCTAGGAAATACACTAAATGTTAGTAAGTCAAATGCAGTAAAATGACTGCATGCCTGATTATGCCATTTGACTTGCTACTGTATCAAAATCTGCTAATAATCTCTATATGGGTAAGAATATTTGGAAAGTCCAATAAAGACAAGTGTTTCAAGACATCAATTTTGCTGTCCACATGGTACCGTCACAGAGTTATGTTTTTCAAATGTGTGTAAAGTATTAGATAATAATGTATTTTGCACACCAAAATAAGGCAAATTAATGTTACCCACAATCACCAAGTTGCATGGATTATTTTTTTGTCCTGACTTCAGTTTTGAAAGTTATTTTTTCCATTTTTAAATTTTTTATAGAGTTCACTATTATCCAATTCAAAGATCCACAAGTGCAAAGGAGTAATTAATACTAAGCCAAACCTCCTAGCTGTAAATGTATTTTCCCCCTGCTTAGTGCTAGATAATTGAAAATAACAATTTATGATAAAATTCTCTTATTTTACTTGAAATCACTCTGGCTTTTTAAATGCATTAATTTGATACCCAATTTTCATTGATGCACAGACCTATTATTTGATTCAAAATGAAAATCAAAAAAGACTACGTAAATTATATTATAGACAAAACTTTCCTAATATACAGATGGAGAGAAAATAGTGTTTCCAGAAGTCACATTATTCACATAAGAATGAGTAACATTCCTCATAAAATAGGACATGTCTTATAGGCCAATGAGCAAATGTTAGATGATTAAATATACGTGAAATAATATTGAGTTTATTTCCTAAACTGTAGATCAGTAACAAGAAAGCTTTGAGAATTATACAAACACAGGGGCACTCAAGAACTTAACATTGAACTCAGTGAAGAAAGGCAAAAAGGAGTCAAGAAGGAAATTTAGATTTATCTTGACATAAATGAAAATAAAGATGCAGTTGCCACAAACCCATGAAATCCTACAAATACAGAGGCAAGAAGTAAATTTATAGAAATCAGTACTGATTAAAAATAATTTAAAAATATTTATTATGCCACTTTCCCATTTGCTGTAGGGAACATTATAAAAGAAGATGCAGAAATACTCTGAGTCAGAAGTTGGGAAGGACTGTACAAAATAAGTTTCTTCTTTACATGGCATAGCAACTGCCCTCATGAAATCATAGAAGCCGCGGTTTCCTAAAAATTAACAGCACAAGAAAATGTCAGCCAAAATACCAATATACATGATGGTATGCTCATAAAATCCAATGCCTCACTTGAGGAGGTTTGGTAGCTAAAGGCTACTGGGATAGTTAGAATCTATCTTCCTCAAGGAATGTCCCTTAATAGATTATCCTTACTCCATTGAGTGGCTCTAAACATGTCCACAAATAGACTTATCTGACTGGACCCAGCAGACTACAAAATAGTTGCATGTAAATGGAAAGAAGATGTGATGAGGGGGCAAGGTCATGAAAACTCAGAAGAGGCATGAGAGCTAGATATGATCAAAATGGCATGTGTGTATAAAATATCAAATAATGCGTATAATTTAAATGATAATAATAAAGGTCTCAAATAACTTTAGGCATATCCTAAGAAGCTATAATTATAAGAAGAAAACAAAATTAAACACAAAAAGGGACTCAAGAGTAAGATACATAACTCTAAAATAAAAGATAAAGATCCATAAATCAATGAACTCTCTGTATCTCTCTATCTGGAGATGCAGAGTGTTGGAAAGAGGAGAGATAGACAGATACAGAGAGTTCACATCATCTGTCTGGTCTTCTGTTCTCACAGAAAAGCTCCATATCAAATCTGTGAGAAATCTCTTTTTTTTCTCACACAGCGATTTAAATTAACGTATTGATTCCATTGGCTTCCAATGAAATGTGTTGATGAGTTGTTTTTTTTTTTCACTTCAGTATTCCATACATGTATACAGTGAAGTGTGACTATCTCTACCTTCCATTTACCCTGGCAAATTTTCCAGTACTCTACTGACATTCCTTCACACTTTCAACACTTTCAAGTCTTCTTTATTTTCTTAAACCAAGCTGTAGCACCCATGCTACTAGTCTAGGCTATGGTGAGGATCTGCGGATTGCAAAGATGACACAACAGGGGGTCATTCATGCTAAGAGGATGCCCTTTATTGGAAGTAACAGAGCTCCTTATATAGGGGAGGAACCAGCAATGGAAAAACACCAAACAGCACTGTGGGAAGTTCCCAAGAAGAGGCAAACCAAGGGCCAAATCATGAGACTCAAAACAAGGAAAATGAAGGAAACCAGTGGAGCAAAATGTTTCAGCTGCAGACAAAAACAAGTAAAGGTCAGTACCAGCACAGCTGCAGTTTCCCACACCAAGCAGTTTTAATTTACTTGATATCATTGTTTCAACAATTTCTTCATGCATTTATTCTCTTGTATACTCAAACCTTTCTCTATATGGCCCAGCATGTTAATTATTATTTATTCATCCACATTTTAAATAGCACTCCAAATTATTTTACAAACCATAACTATAACAACAGTGTATAATACACTGCATAGGCATATGAGTAATTAAAAGGACTTAAACTGTGAGAAACATATTGATTTATGTCCATTCTTTACCTATCAATTCAATGTAAGAATTTTGGTGTGATAGAAAACATTACATATGTGAATTAACGCAATGGTAGAAAAACAAATTGTACATAAATTCCTTCACATTTAGAACACAAAATTTGTTCTGACTGAACTTAGAATACTGTAGTGGTTTAGAGGCTGGGATGATTGGGGAAAATGAGGAGGAAATAATCAGTGGATATGACAGTGCAGTTTTGTTGGAATAACTCTAAGAGTACAGTTTTGAGGAAAGAACAACTCTACTGTTGCTCAGTGGAGGGGCCATGGACAGTAGTAACACACTATGTAACTTAGGGTTAAGCAATGTATACATATATTAAAATTATATGACATTCCACTAATATGTTCATTTTCATGTTTGTGTGCATGAATTAAATAGAATATATGGTAAATCATGAGAGATGACAGTTGGGTGTTGCTGCCATACAGTTTCATTGTCCTGGCAAGAAAAGACTGAATGTGACATAACCATACTGTGTCAGTCCTGATAAGAAGCACACATGCATAGCCTCTTGAAATATAAAGATCTTAACTCACAATTGTGCAGAGATAATATGTTGACTGCACGGAATTGCTCTTTCTTAGACAGCCATATGTTATATCACAGTGCGAGATCCATTCCTAACAAGCGCAAAATTCTTTTAAACAGTCATTTTTAGGGCAAGCCAATGAAATCTCCAAGAACATTAGTGAAAACAAACGAGTACCTTAGGAAATAAGTGTGAGTATCTCAAATAATCAGCTTGATGGCTTTCTGTTTTCCTGAGCTTATCTGTGCAAATATGATAGCCCACAGAAATTGCTTAAGTAAAGAAATGCACCAGAATCTTAAACTAATGGGTATGGTGTGCTATGCTTTAACTTAATGAGGTGGCACTTCTTGGACTATCCCACTTTGTATGTAAATTTCTGTAACCCTTCCAAATAGAAAAATCTCATCTAAACTATGCGGCATCATTGTGCAGCATGAAAATTATATCAAAATGGCTTTTCCTGATGATATGCATCCATTAGGAGGAGCCCATAAAATGTTATACACATACTTGGATCTGCTAGGTGATGATTTTTCCTGACAAGCTAATGTGCTGTGCTGAGTGAAAATGAAGTAATACTGTTCAAAAAGCAAAAGGATCAGAGTGCCGTCTCCTGCCAAGAAGATCTGCCAACAAGTATGTTAAAATGTCTAAAAAAGATAGCCCCCTGAGAATCACAAATTTCACAAAATGTCATAACTGATACATATATATATATATGGGAAATATATTGATAAAGATAGATTTTTATACATATTATATGGCTACCAGAAGATGGTAATTGATTCCAAAAATTGAAATTATTGCTTGAAGTATTTTTTAAATTTGAGCAATAACAGACTGTGGATAGATGTACCAATATTCTGACAGTTATCTAAAATGATCAATATTCTATAGCATTTCCTGTTATTGAGAATGTATTTGTATATATTCCAATATAATATATAAACATAATGAATATTTTAAGGTTTGATAAGACTCTAAATATCTTAGTAATTTAGTAATCATTTCATTGTTAAGTATGTACCCCCAAATCTGGAATTCAAAGCAAAAGAAAAGTTGATAATATTCTATATAGGCAGACACATGCTCAGAACCTATGATCATATCAAAGCGCTCAGTACTGATACTGTTTTAATAGCCAAGAGTTTAGTCAAAGATTGATAATGAAATAAATTAAGTATTGAAATATAATATTTATAAGTACAAGTTTAATAGAATTTTAAAGCACATTACTTTTGAAAAATTATGAAAATTTCACAGTATATGTTGCTATATTTATACATATACATTATACCATTAACATGCAATTTATGTTTGTGTCACTTATGTAAATGATACAGAAATTGAATATCCCCTTTACAAACCATGCCGCAAAAACCTCACTCTTGTGTAACAGGGAGAATACAAATAAATAATGATAGAAGAATGAAATATATCTCTAAATGTTTCTAAATAACATTTAAACTACAGTTTTCTCAATATTATATAAAAATCTTAAACCAAATTAAATAGCATAAAGATGATTACATACAAACAAAATATGGCAAAAGGAAGAAGGCTTAAAGTTTTAAATATATGTTTTGAAAAATGTTAATTATCCACTTATTAGTGAGTATTTCTGGGTCTTGGTTACCTCACTCAGTATAATTTCATTTAGTTCAATTCATTTGCCTGCAGATTTTATAATGTCATTTCTAAAGAACTGTGTAGGACTCCATTGTGTAAATGTGAAACATTTATTTTATCCATTTATTGTTGATCTAAGAAAGAGGGTGGGGACTTGAAATAGTAGACGGAGGGGAAATTGCACTCTGGATGAATTGAAAACAAACAAACAAACAAACAAAAGAAAAGAAAAGAAAAAACTAAAGTGCTAATTATATTTTTACAATATAAATTAATAATTACAATTGTAAGAATTATAAACTTAAAAATTAAAATTGACATAGTCAGAAAATTAGATATTTTTAGTGACACAACAGAAATTCATAAGATCATACATAAAAATTTATGATGAATATACAATTGACAAAAGGATTGAGAGAGAAATCAGGGACAAAATACCTGTCATAATAGCCCTAGATAATATAAAATATCTTGGGATGACACTAACTAAGAAAGTGAAAGTCCTGTATAATAAAAACTTCAAGTCTTTGTATTATTTGTGGCTACTGTGAATGGGTGCAAGGACTTGAATGAAGGTGCAGAAACAGGAGCCTTCAGGTTGGGGCAGGATGGAGGGAGGGAGTACGAGGAGAGAGAGGAGGAATCAGGTGGTATCTCTGAGACTAGCTATAAATATGTTGCAGTGGAAACTCCCAAGAATCTATATGGGTGACCCTAGTTAAGACTCCTAGTAATGAAGTTAGAGCTCCTTAAACAGCCGTCTCTTGTAACCAGGCAAGGCTTTCAGTGGAGTGATTAGGACATCAACCCAACTGCAGCACCTTCAACTTACAATTGTCCTGCCTATAAGATGTGCTAGGGGAAAGGGGCCTCAGAAATTGTGGGAATAACCAGGTAATGACTGGCCAGGTTGAACCCCTTGTCATGAGAGGGAGCGCCCCCTTGACACTTCCTGGAGGGCCAAGACCCAGAGGTTGAATAGCCACAGACTAGGATAAAACCAAACTTGAGTGAGAAAAAGTAAAAAAAAAAAAGATCTTAATGATAGTATGCTATACTCATATATTGCTGCATAGCCCAGTTGTCACCAGAGAGGCTTCACCCAGCCACTGATGGAAGAAGATATAGATACCCCCAGTCAAGCATTAGATAGAGGTGTGGGCATCCTGTCAAAGAGGAGCAGGAAGATAATTAAGCATCCTTCCTATGGCCATTCTTGTTATTTATATTTTCATGTCTGTGTATTGTTGTGTGGTTATCCTGTATTATATGGCTAATGCACACCTATAAGTGAGTATATACCATGCATGTTTTTCTGGGTCTCGGTTACTTCACTCAGAATGATCTTTTCTACTTCCACCCTCTTGCCTGAAAATGTCAACTTTTCCTTGTTTTTAATAGCTGAGTAGTATTCTATTGTATAAATGTACTACAGTTTCTTTATCCATTCTTCACTGGAGAGACATCTAGGTTGTTTCCAGATCATGGCTGTTACCAATTGAATAAAGCTGTTTTGACCAAGGTTGGGTAAATTTCCTTGTTGTACGAGAGAGCATCTTTCAAGTATATACCCAGGAGTGGTGTGGCTGGATCTTGAGGTATCACTATTTTCAATTTCCTAAGAAAGTATCATTTTGATTGCCAAAGTGGTTGTATAAGTTTTAACTCCCACCAGCAATGGAGGCATGTTCCCCTTTCTCCACATTCTCATTACCATGTGTCGTCACTTGAGCTTTTTATTGTAGCCATTCTGATAGGTGAAAGATGGAACCTCATTATTGTTTTGACTTGCGTTTCCTGATACTAAGGACATTGAACATTTCTTTAAGAGTTTCTCATCCATTTGATATTCCTCTGCTGAGAATTCTCTGTTTAGCTCTGTACCCCATTTATCATTGGATTATTTGGTTTGGTGATGTTTAGTTTCTTGAATTCTTTGTATATTTTAGATATTAACCCTATGTTAGATGTAGGGTTGGTATGATCTTTGTCCATTCTGTAGACTGTTGCTTTGTTTTGTTGACAGTGCTTTTGTCTTACAGAAGCATGTTAGTTTCTCAAGGTCCCACTTATTACTTGTTAATCTTTGAGCCTGAGCTGTTGTGTTCTGTTCAGGAAGTTCTCCTGTGCCAATGAGCTCAAGGCTCTTCCTCACTATTTCTATCAAATTTAGTGTGCCTGGTTTTATATTGAGATCTTTAATCCACTTGGACTTTACTTTTGTTCAGAGTGATAAATAAGGGCCTGTTTGCTTTTTTCTACATGTGTACATCCAGTTAAATCCACACCATTTGTTTTAGATGCTATCTATTTTCCATTCTATGCTTTTGGTTTATTTGTCAAAAATCAAGTGTCCATAGGTGTGTGGGCTTACTTGTGGGTTTTCAGTTTGATTCCATTGATCTATCTGTCTGTTTCTATGTCAATACTATGCATATTTTAATTGTTGCTCTTGAGATCAAGAATGGAGATAACTCCAGAAGATTTTTCATTGTACAGAATTATCTTAACTATTATGATTTTTTTCCATATGAACTGAGACTTGTTCATTCAAGGTCTGTAAATAATAGTGTTGGCATATTTATGAGAATTGTATTTAATTAGTAACAAATTGTAAGAAGTCCATTTTTACTATGTTAACCCTACAGACCTATGAACATGGGAGATCATTCCATCTTCTGATGTCATTTTAAACTTCTTTCTTCAGTGACTTAAAGATTTTTTTATATAAGTCTTTCACTTGCTTAATTGGCATTAAAGCAAGATACCGTATGTTTTTTTTGTGGCTATTGTGCAGTGTCTTGTTTCCTTTATTTTTTTTCTAAGTCTATTTGTCTTTTATACACCAAAGGGCTATTGACTATTTGAGTTGATTTTGTATCCAACCACTTTATTGTAGGTGTTTATAAGCTATAGGAGTTCCTTGGTAGAATTTTCGGTGCCACTTATGTATATTATCATATCATCTGTGAATAGTGGGTCTTTGACTTCTTATGTTTGAATTTGAGTCCCCTTTATCACTCTTATTTCTCTAGCTCAGACATTTCAAGCACTATATTGAAGAGAAACAGAAAGAGTGGACAGCCTTGTCATGTCCTTGATTTCAGTGAATTGATTTAAGTTCCGCTCCATTTAGTTTGATGTTGGCTATAGGCTTGTTGTATATATCCTTTACTATGTTTAGTTGAGTGCATTGTAGCCCTGATCTTACCAAGACTTTTAATATGAATGGGTGCTAGATTTAGTCAAATGCTTCTTCAGTGTCTATGGATATGACCATGCAGATTTTTATTTTCTTTTGTTTACATGGTGTATTATATTGATTGATTTCTGTATATGAAACCACTCCTGCATGCCTGGGATGAGGCTTTTTCATGGTAGATGATATTTTTGATGTTTTCTTATATTTGGTTTGTGAAAATTTTACTGAGTATTTCTGCATCAATATTTTTAAGGAAAATTGGTCTGAAGTTCTATTTTTTTGTTTGGTCTTTGTGTGCCTCAGATACCAGGGTGACTGTGACCTCATAGAATGAGTTTGTTAATGTTCCTTCTATTTCTTTAAAAGATGCATAGTGCTGTGAGCTTACCTCTTAGCACTCCTTTCATTGTTCATTGTGTCCCAGAAGTTTGCGTATGTTGTACTTTCAGTTTCATCAAACTCTAAAAAGTCTTTTTTTTTTTTTTTTTTCTGTTCTGACCCAGAGGTCACCGAATAGGGAGTGGTTCAGTTTCCATGAGTTTGTAAGGTTTCTTCTGTTGAGTTCCAGGTTTAATCCATGGCGGTCTGATAAGATTCAAGGGGTATTTCAATATTCTTGTGTTCTTGCTTTGTGACCGAATGTATGGTCAGTTTTGTAGAACGTTCCTTGAGTGCTGAGCAGAAGGTACATTCTTTTATTTTGGATGAAATATTGTGCAAATATCTTTTAGGTCTATTTGATTTATTACATCTATTAGTTTCATTGTTTGTCTATTTGGTTTTGTCTTGACGATCTGTCCGTTGGTGAGAGTGGCGTGTTGAAGTCTCCCACTATTAATGTGTGGGCTTAGGTATGTAGCTTAGCTTTAGTAATGTTTACTTTATGGTTGTTGGTGCTCTTGGATTTGGTGCATAGATGTTCTTGACTGAGACATCATCTTTAGGTGTTTTTCTTTTGATAAATATGAAGTGTTCTTTCTCATCTCTCTTGATCAATTTTGGTTGACCATTTATGTAATTCGATACTAGAATGGCTGTTCCTGCTTGCCTCTTATGTCTGTTTTCTTTGAATACCTTTTTCCAGCCCATTCCTTACAGTTTAGTGTTTTCATGAGGTTGCTGACTATTGAAAAGAGTGAGTTTCTGCTTCTATGTCTATTTCTTGTACCTTTTCTTTTTCTTCTGTTTTTTTGTTCTGTCCTATTCCAATTTGCTATTTTTATTATACCTTATTGTCTTTTAAAAACTACTACTACTACTATTTATTATTATTATTATTGTTATTATTATTATTATTATTATTATTATTATTATTATTATTAATCTACTTAGAAGCCTGTTTGTTTTCTAATGAGAGACATAAGGGGAGTAGAATCTGATGAGAGGGTAAATGAAGAGGAACTAGGAGATGTAAAGGGATTAACAAAAAACTTTACTACCCATGAAGAGACAAAAGTATTTATAATTCTTTAGAGAAAGAAAACAGAACACTCACAAAGGATGAAATATTACATGAGACAGACTTCATTGATAAGAGTTGAATAATAAAGCAAATAAAATTTGTATCTTTAAATTTTTTAAAAAATTTTATGTGTGATGAATTTATTATCTACTTTGTCTATCTCCTTTAGTGAGGATAGTGAGAATTATAGAACTAGAGAATCACTCAATTTTACTATAGTCATTTGAAGTACAAAATTAGACATAATATTGCAGTATGCTATTTAAGTAAGGGTCAGAAATTATGAAAATATTAGCAAGGCATAATGCAATAATAGAATATAGAATGGAACTAAACCTACATTTTAGTTATTAGCTACATGTACATTTTAAAAATAATTTATTAATTTATTCATATTACATCGCAATTGTTAGCCCATCCCTTGTATCCTCCCATTCCTCCCTCCCTCCTGCTTCCCCCCTACTCCCATCCCTTATGTCTGTGACTGAGGGGAACCTCTTCCCCCTGTAATTTTGGCATCTCCAGATCCCAGCAATCCAATGAAAACAGCCTGGAGAACTCCAAAACAATCAAAATACAAGAAAATGACCTCAAGTCTTTAGTAAGGAAGATGATAATGGAAGAAAGGAATAAAATCTGTAAACAACTTCAGGAGAAAGCAAACAAGAGGGCTGAAGATTTAAAAGAGTCATAGAAAGATGCACTAGAAGAATTTCAGAAAAATACAAATATTCAGATGAAAGAAATTATTAAAACAGTTCAAGATCTGAAGATAAAAATGGAAGCTATGATAAAAAAAAAAAAAAAAAAAAAAAAAACACACAGAAGAAAAATGTGATAGAGAGGCATCAGAGAAGAAAGCAAGCATCTCAGAGGTGACCTTATCTAACAGAATGCAAGAAATGGAGGAACAACTATTGGGACATGAAGATACAATCATAGAACTTGAAACAACCATCAAAGAAAATGCTAAATCTAAAAAGTTCCTGACACAGAACATCCAAGAAATCAAGGGTACTGTGAAGAGACGAAAATTGAGAATAATAGGTATTGAGGAAAAAGAGGAAACCTGACTCCACCGCCTGGAAAATATCTTTAACAGAATCATAGAAGAAAATTTCCCCAATTTGAAGAAGGAGATGCATATGAGCATACAAGAGGCCTACAGAACACCAAAAAGAATAGACCTGAAAAGAAAATCTTCCTGCCACATAATAATAAAAATACAAAATATAAAGAACAAGGAAAAATATTAAAAGCAGCAAGAGAAAAAGGCTGAGTAACATATGATGGCAAACCTATCAGAATTACTCCCTACTTTTCAGCAAAAACCATGAAAGCAAGAAGGGTCTGGACAGAGGTCTTGCAAACCCTAAGAGAAGACAGATGCCAGGCAAGATTACTATATCCAGTGAAAATATCAATAACCATTGATAGAGAAAACAAGATATTCCATGACAAAAATAAATTCAAAAAGTACATAGCCACAAATCCGGCTTTACTGAAGTTACATGTACATTTTAAAACCACAGGAATAATCCAACAGGTGCTATTAAATAAAATTCCCCACTGTTACACTTTTAACTCAACAGAGTTTCTTTTGGGATTATGTGATAACACCAAAACTTCTTTAATTATTTTATTGTTTTGTCCATTTATATATTTCTGACAAAACAAATTAATCAATTCTTGACACAATGGAGCCCACTTTTCAAGAAGGCTATTTTTCTATATCAAACTGAAATTCAGAATAGCAAATTCTCTGATTGACCCCACAAACTGTGAGCCATCTTCATTAAATTTAGTCTACTGTCATCCATCTTGGGTTGTATTGCATTTATATTTCTTCATGCTTTGTTTTCAGTAGTTTCATTAAAAAGTGAAATGCTAACACATCATTAGTGATCACTTTCCAATCAAATTAGCTTTAAATGGTATTAGGAACTGACTAAAATATTAACCATATTTCATAAGTATAGAAAAGATTGCTTAATCACCTATTGCTTTTGGTATACCCATGATAAACCATCATAAGAAAGTCTTCCCAAAGTGAGAATGTATTGAAGACAGAGGGCAGAATGTACACATAGATTCTGCTATACTTGTTTGTGGCTGATTAATTAAGGAAAACAAATATTTTTTTTGTTTTTCTATCAAGGTAGTTACTTACCATCCTTTATAATACTTAGCTTCTTCATGATTATAATCGATTAAAGAAAGTATTGTTTCTTTGGAAAATTAGAATCTATTAATTTTTTTCTAAAATTATTTCCTTTGTCATGGTGTATGTCTAAAAACCAAGTCGTTCTATACCTCATAAGGAAAATGTTTATTTGTTCAGGTGCCACCTCAAGTACTATATCTCAGTATATTTAAATTTATTATAGTTACAGATGCCTAATGTGAAGCTGTTGAAAATAACTACTGCCTATTGTGGCAGGGCATTTAAGAGCTGTGATTCATTTTCATGTCCCTATAAACACATTTTTGCTGTCAAGAGTAAGTTTGGTAGGAGTGGAGTGGTGGCTCAGGAATAAAGCACTTGTCATTTTAAGTACCACAACCTGAGAATGCACATAAAAATGAAGATAGTGTGATGACCTGCCTCTAATTCCAGCACTCAAGAGGCAGAGGCAAAGGATCCTGTGGAAATCTACCTAGATTGGCTACCTAGAACAGCTAGGCAGGTGAATTCCAGTTGCATTAAGAAACAATGGCTCAATAAGTGAAGGGACTAGTGAGTAAGAAGATATTCCAAATCAACTCTTGGCATTTATATGCTGTCAGGAGCCATAGGACCTTGCCTGACCTGCCCTAGTGGCTGAGAGGCCCTGCTGGCTGAAAGCCACAGCTGTCTGCATACTTGAGATAATTATTCTGCCTGGCAACCACAAAAGATCCAGCCTGACCTTGAGAAAGAGAACATTCCCTGTATCGCGACTTCTGAATAATCGCCCCACTCCACACCTGCTGTCCTTGGGCCTGGCCCAGAAGATTTTGTAACTTTCCACTGTATTCCTTCCTACCCCCACCCTCCCAGAAGCTCACTTTAAATTTGGATACCCCCTTAAAATAAACGCCCCTCGATAAGCAATGTTTCCCTGGGCCCCTGTCTCTCTCTCTCCCAATTCTTTATTCACAGTTTGCGACCCTCCTCGTCACTCCACGAATAACTGAACCCGCGGGTCGGGGACAACACGCATCCCACCACATGTCCCTGTTCCTATGCAAACAGGCATTCCCACATTTAAGCACACTACAGCAAGTACACAAGCAAATACAACACCAATTGTATGAGATCATTATATCTATAGAGTATAAATTCTGCAAAGAGCTACGTATTATCAACAATGCTTGTAAATATTTTTGTATGATGCATTTATCTTTCAAAACAAAGATTTTATAAAAATTTTAATGAATATCCCAACAGAAAATGTCAAAATGATATTATTGCGGAATTTCAGAGGTCAAAAAGAGAACAAACTACTGTCAAAATGTATATAGTTCGGTCTTAAATGCATCATATACAATGTTTAATTTTTAAATGATATAAATAAAATGATTCATACAGTTGGTTTCTTGGGCACTATATGCCCGTAAATATCACATTGTCTTTTTTTTTTTTTTTTTTTTTTTTTTTTTTTTTTTTTTGTATCAGAGATAAAGTCAGAATGAGCAGATGCCATGAAATTTTATCTTAGAGACAGCAGTGGATAAAATGCCCCCAAGTCCTAGTTCCCCCCTCTTTCCATAAATACAAGGTCTATTGTAACATGTCAGCAACAACTCATAATCTTTGGTTCAATTGTAATTGGTTCATTTTTTCTATCGAGTTCTATATTTTTCATTGAAAAAAAATGAATTATGGTTTTAAGAAGGTTAGTTATCACCAGATAGATTTCCAAAGTGGCTGTACTAGTTTGCATTCCCACCAGCAATGAAGGAGTGTTTCTTTCTCCCCACATCCTCGCCAGCATGTGGTGTCGCTTGAATTTTTTATCTTAACCATTCTGATGGGTGTAAGATGGAATCTCAGAGTTGTTTTGATTTGCATCTATCTGGTGCTATCTCAGAAAAATGAGAATAGGGCTTCCTCAAGACCCAGCTATTCCATTCCTTGGAATATACCCAGAAGATGCTCCAGCACACAACAAGAAAATTTGCTCAACCATGTTTATAGCAGCCTTATTCATAATAGCCAGAACATGGAAACAGCCTAAGTGTCCCTCACTAGAAGAGTGGATAATGAAACTGTGGTAATATACACTATGAAATACTACTCAGCTATTAAAAACAAGGAATTCCTGAAATTTGTGGGTAAATGGATTGAGCTAGAAATCATCATAATGAGTGAGTTAACCCAGAAACAGAAAGAATCAAATGGTATATACTCACTTATATCTGCATACTAGCCCAAGGGGCATGTCCCACGAAAGCCTTCACTTACCAGGAAACTGGGACAGAGGGGAGGGCATCCTATTGGGACTCTAAATGAGAGACGCATGGGAGAATAGCAAAATAAAAGGATACAGAGGGTCCTAGAAATCTACAAGTAGAACAATATGATAGGCAGATTTTGGCCCAGGGGTTCTGCTCAAATTAAGGCACCAGCCAAGGACAATACAGGTGGTAAACTTTAAACCCCTACCCAGCGCTATATGTTTTCTGGTAATGCAGAATTATGTTCTGCCTCTATGCTGAATTTATATAAGTCTCAAAGTAGTAAGGAGTATATAGAAAGGCTTTTTAAAAATTGAATTATTAATATAAGTGACTTCGTGATATTGAGAGAAACCAGAAAGGGTGTAGTCATAAATTAGACCTATGATGTTGAAAAAAGCACTTACACCTTCTTTGCCTCAGTACACACATTTACATGATGAAAAGTGTCTACTCTTACTCTGTTTATAAAATCTGTTGCAACAGGCTTTGCAATATATGAATAAATCAGCTTAAAGCAATGCATCTAAGCATCAGTGTTGGGCTGCCTCTATGATAAGGACACATAATAATTTCAGTGCAGGGCATTTAAGTGTGACTAGACGCATAAGCTATTGTTAGTTCTGGTTTCAGCTCAGTAATATAGATCTCTGGAAAGAGCAGTTCACCTTCCCCTGCAGGAATAAAAGAACTCAGTGTGAAATAGTTTCAGGAAGTCCCCAGATCACTTACATGGCACAGGACAACACCGGGAAAATGGGTCAGAGTTAAATGCCATATAAAATCCAAAGACACCATGTGAATTTAAGATCGCAGATATGTGATTCCCTCTTCCTGTTCCCCGCCCCCACAAAGGACTGTATTCTGAGAAAGCAGCTTCATGTCCTTCCCTCCATTTAACTCAATTTTACAAAATCCTTCACAAAATATCTCCGCGTGACACCCATGTTCTGAAGATATTTATTTTATTCAACTATAAGTGTTTTCTCTTTTTCTTCTAGGTGTACATATTTGAAAATCCATGAGATCTTCATAAAGGGCTGGGAGTCATTTATCTGAATCACAGTCATGGAAGGAAATTAGGTGCTTGTTGCCTAGACTGTTAGGCATGTAGGGGCCACTATGGAGGTGATTTTGAGAATTCCTTTTTCTAATGTCTTCCAGTACTTTTCCAGTAGTTCGGCTCAGTGTTTACGACCCCTCTTCCATTCAATTGGGAGGTCAGAAACCGCAAGAGAATCCTTCTCAGGGTCACATCTGTGATGCCAAAGATGGGAAGAAAGGAAAAAAAAAAAAAAAAAAAGAAACAAAAAAAGTTTGAGAAGAAGGCAGGAGGAAGCTCATTTAAGAAATCACTTCTGCTTAATTGTTAATGTAGGATTAGTATTATGAGTATATTACATGTGTGAATGTTATCAATATAATTAAATTGTGCATTAATCTGTCATGAACTTGTGAATAAAATAGAGATGACATCTGTCATGTTTCTTAATTAGAAATAAATGGTGGAGTAAATTATAATGAACGTATCAGATTAAGCTCTCTAGTGGGGGCTGTCTTCAGTAATTCTCATTTAAATGAACATAAATTCAGATAGACATCAAGATACATAAAAAAGAACTTACAACTCTAAGTATTAATACATAAGATTAGTATATAGATGAAAGAAAATCATTATACTCTATTTTTTGGGAAAGTTGCCATGTATATGAATCTATAAAAACAATGAGCATAGTGTTAATTTCATTATTTACTAAGAGCAATGAAAATTTCCAATAACCCAATTTCAAGAAGCATATACACTCATAGAAATATGTTGCTAATACATGGTTTTTCTCTGAATAAATGTACTGTAATTCTTTTTTGTTAACAGTTAAGTAGGGAACTGGAGAATTTAAACTAGCATGAATTAACTGGGAGTACAGGGAAGTCATAGAGGCATGCCAGGATCACATAGGCCTCCTGATGGATGAAGCTGGAAAAGATTTAACTGAATAAGTAATGCAACTGATTACAATACAAACAGTATAAATATTCATAGCTCTATGTTGACAGAAATAAATGATTTAATACCTTTGTGAACACTGAAGAAGTTACAAACTAGTTCAAAGAACTACAAATAATACATTAAGATTAGAAGCAAAAAAAGATAAGTCATAAGCCAATCAAAATAATTACTGCAAGTAAAATTTAGACATGAATAGGTAAATAAATGATCATAATTGCAAGAAGAGGAATCATTATAAAGCCTCATATCATGTCTTTCAAAATCTTCACTCCATGGTTCTTAATAACTTTCTATCACCATTATCTTATAAATATAGAGTTAATTTCTCCCATTAAGTGTGGGTTGATTTTGATAATATGCTTTTAATTATGTCTTTGTATGTTTCTTGATATTATCCTATAATATATTAGATCATATTTATCCTCCTCCCACCGCATCCTTGCATTTTCAAACCCCATACCTACCCTCACAAGTTGTGTCTTCTTTTTTTTTCTTTAACCCATCCAATGAAATATGTCTACTACCCATATGTCTTGAATGTAGGTCCTTGCATTACAGCCTGGCTAACCCACCAAAGGATACATCCTTAAAGGAAACTGATTCTCACACCTCCAACAGGTATCAGTTGTCTACAGTTCTTTAGTCATAGGTGGGTTTATTGCTCACCTACCCTTTTTATTCTGTGATTCATTGGCTTAATCATGTACAGATTATATGCCACAACTTATAAGCCTTCTTTTGTACAAGTGCATTGCTAGACTTGGAAACCATTCCCTTTGTTGTCATCTATAACCCAAAGCTCTGAAAAATCTTTCCACCCCATCTTCTGAAATAATATTTGAACATTAAAAGGAGGGCTTAGATACATATGTCCCATGTAGCTATGATAATTCTGTAATATTTTTTCTCTGAATTTTCACCAGTTAATGATATCTATGGTTTTGGGGGGGGTTGTTTGTTTGTTTGTTGTTTCTTTTTGTTTTCTGTTTCATATTTTGTTTTTTGCTGTTGTTCTTTTTACTATCTACTTAATGAAGAATCCTCACTGGTCAGAAATTAGAGATGAACTAATTTGTAGGTATAATGATAAGCATAGAGTCAGTTTAATATTATGATCATTTAGTAGAATTTAAGTAACACTTTTTCCTTTGGACCTATGACTTACCTAGCTACAAGCTTCTGGTCATAACTGCCAGATATGGGTTTCATCTTGATCAGCATACCTTAAATCCAATCAGAATGTAGTAACAATGCACTTCAGGTTAAAGATAATATAGGAGAGAAAATAATCATTTGACTTGTAGAATCTTTACAAATATGAATTTCTTAAGAAAGTGACCAATGTGCACCATCACTAGTAAGATTATATTATGATGTATATACTCTTATTTTCTAGGAAAAAGTATGTGTGATAGTTATTAGCAAATATATATCCATGATCAATCATACTCAGAAAAGAGAAAATGCAAAACTAAAGAGAGAAGTATTCTATAAAAATCTTAACCAAAAATACTCTAAATTTTAACATTATTAACTGTTAAGAATGAAGAAAGTGGGAGAAGTTGAGGAGGCTAGGGAAACATGATGGTTTGGTCTATTTGGCATCAGCAGTTGAAGTCCACAAATATGTAATTAAATAAATGTAGGAGTTATTAGGAAGAAAATCCTAAAATGTGAATAAGTTGAGATACTGTTTAAGAGCTTATACCTGTATTACATTTAATTTTCACAATTGAGTTGCTATTTACTAAGAAATCACCTTAAGAGTAGTTTGAGATGTTAGCATTTGTGTAAGATTTATATTACTTTTGAAAGTTTGTTGTAAACAACATTTTCAAACAAAAATTAAGTTAATTATATTTTATAGAAATTATGAATAATGTCTTATAATGTAGGGTTGAAGCAGAAATATCTTAGAAATTCCTGAGTAAATGAAGCTGATACAATTTAAAATTCCAAAGGAAGTTCAATTTTGAGAAGATTCTTTGGTTAAGGGGGTCCTATGGGAAGTCCATTGGTTGCATTCCACACACTGTCAGTAAGACTTTGTTGTTGAAGATAACACCTACCTCCTCACTAATCATGGATAAGACCAGCTGTAGCCTATCTACAGCCTTTACCCCTACATAATAATGGTTATGGTACTTGGAGATAATCTGCATGCTACCAAAGAAGAAAGATAAACACCACCCTATCTTTAAAACCTTCCATCTAGTAACCTGCCAGCCAATACACTGGCTCAATTGTGCCACAAAACTTATAGGAGTAGCCAACCAATATCCGATTTGATTAGAGGCACTCTCCATGAGCTGGAACTCATTCCTCGTGCTACCTGGTTGGCCAAGAACCTGGGACTAGATGGACCAGGCATCTAGGGGGAAAACCAAATACTGCAGTTGTGATAAAGGAACACATGAAAAAATGACTCCCAGCAACATTCTGCTAAAGCCAAAATCTATTCCTTGTTCTACCATAATGTAGAAGCGTCCTCCTACAGCACCACAACCACAAAATATGCAGAGACTGAGAGACCTTGGGATATAAGTTCTAAATGGGAGGTCTTCATGAAATCACTCCCCTTATAGCTCAAGGTACTTGTAAAAAAGATGGTTTTTTAAAAAGTGTAAAATCCAGACTGGGTGGAGGACAACAGGGATTTTAGGCCTCCTCGACACAACACAACTGAAGAACGTACCAACTCACACACATCACAGCAGCAGCCACATGTCTGCATGAGTTTGCACCAGATGGCACCCTAGAAATGAAAAGAGGAGTAGAAACATGTCCCTAACCTAGATGCTACCTCCAATTGATGACAACTGGAGAATGACAAATTATTTTTGCTAGAGAGTCTCACTCAGGAAACAAGCCACTCCTAAGAATAGGTCTGAGGAAACAATCTACTCCTAAGGGTAGGTCTGATGCCCAGCAACAACACCCAGCAAAAAAGAAAAACAAAACAAGCAAACAAACAAACAAAAAAACCACATTGAATGCCCTCTGGCATACTTGGAGTTTCTTTGTCTCATAATGTGGAGTCAAGGCATTCTTTTATTTTTTAACCTTACATGCCCACTGCATATAAATTATGGCTTCTACATTGGTATTTTTATGGGATTCTTGCATGTGTGTATCTCTGCATCTATATTTTACTTTTGCTTTATCTTTTGGAATCTTCCTTTTTGTTTATTTTGTCCTGTTATAACTTGTTTTGTTTTTGTTTTATCTTATTTTATTATTATTCCTTAGATGTCTGTTTGTTTCCTAAAAAGAAACAGGATGTAGATGGGAACAAAAGTGGGGAGGAGAGCTGGAATAAGTATGGGGAGAAGAAAGGGTAATCAAGATATAGTATAGGAAAAAATATTTTTAATAGATATTTAAAAGGAAATAAGTTTTCATAAGTTGCTTTCTTTTGATTTCTTTATAATTAGTGTATGTGTTCATATGAAATGTATGTGTGCTGATATGCATACCACTGTGTGTGTGTGTGTGTGTGTGTGTGTGTGTGTGTGTGTGTGTGTGTGTTGGAGAGAGAGAGAGAGAGAGAGAGAGAGAGAGAGAGAGAGAGAGAGAGACAGAGAGACAGAGAGACAGAGAGACAGAGACAGAGACAGAGAGACAGAGAGAAGAGGGAAGACTGCCAGTCCAGGTCCACTTCTTCTCTGGGAGTGATAAATGTAGGTGAGAAACAGCCATCTCCAAGACAGTTTTCAGTGAAATAGTTCTCCTTTATTCAGTGTTATAAGGGCCAGATAAACCTTGGGGAAGTGGTTAGGCATTTTCCAGGAGAGTGTACATTGTCATCTCTGGCTCAGGTGCTACCAATGCTACATTTGGAGAGCAATTCCAGGTCCTAGCTGGACATGTGCTTTTGAAGAAGTAGAAAGTTTTAACCTGAAACGTGGCCACCAGACTATGTGACTACCTCAAGGGTGGCACAAGTGTGGGTTGTAAGTCTGTACTAGGACATGATGAAGGCCCAGAACAGGAAGGGGGTGGTCTTTAATACTTTCTGTCTCAAGGTGATACTTTTGGGGTTTGGACACATCTTGGCCTTAAACTGCTCTGGGTTGACTCCTGCATCATATGGTTCATGTGCCCCACAGAAGACAAATTTGTACATTTCATTTTCTCTTTATGTGATTATGTGTGATCAGGAGAATGATCGCAATTTGTCAGGCTCATAATGCAATGCTTTGCTCAAAGAACAATCTTATGGACATGCCCAGGATTGTTTTTCATATACCTTTTGACATTTAAAGAAGTGCTAGGAGATGAGAGCTAGAAAAATACATGCATGGAATTATTTCAAGAGTAAAATGATGTTAGAACACTTTGACCTCAATGATTTTGAATGAATGCAAACAACTTAAAAAAGGGTCTATTCCTAGTGTAATGGTCAAAATTAAATGCAGGGTCCATGACTACAATTTATGAAAAGTTTCATGTTTTAGATGTAAATATTAGTGTATTTATGATGTCACTTTATATTGTGAAGCTATAAAATTAGAAGTATTAACTTGCTAATGTTAACAAAATAAAATATTGATATTTGAAATACTGTGAGCATGTATAGGTAATAAAAGGAAAAAGAATTCCTTTATAACTTCTTTACCTGGCAAGAGCTATGAAGAAAGCATAGGAGAAGGAGTGACAAGTTCTGGGATTAAGTCACCAACAATCCAACCTAGTAAGGTATCCTTAAGACAAAGTTCCTATTGTTGTTCAACTGCCCCTTCCTATTAGATAACTTGTCGTTAAACATGGAGAGAATAAGAGCCATCTCCAGTCATCTCGAGTCATAATCTAAATTTCCTTTATGTTGCTTTCCTCTAGTTTCACTTCTTCAATTCTGATAACCATGCCTGTTTACAGTAGTTCATTCAGCTTTCTTTATGTTTATGAGAAAAAGAAACAAACCCATATTTGAGTATACTTTTGACTTAGGTTGATATTTACTGAACCTCATAATTATTTTAAAGTCTAAAACTGGATTTATATTGGATCATAATAATACATTTAAAGGTCTCTGTAATATTCTTCTAGCCCATGAACTGAACGGTTCTTCTCTTAATTCTGCACTGTTAATTTCATTGCAGTGATTAATAAACCTTGTCACTGCACATTTATAAACCTGCTATTTTCAGGGATGCATTTATTGCCTGCCTTTTTTCAAACTGCCATTTCATGTGAGCAGTTTAACAAATGTTAAATTTCAGAGACAGATAATAGATAATTACAAACATTTAAATGATGAATGTTAATTTGATTCTAATAAATGTCAGGTAAATTAAGGTCATGTCTATAGAAGACAGTGATTCTAAAGCAAATTTCATTATTAGATAATAAATATGTCTCTACTCTTACAACCTACCACTATTACAGTCTCCTCAGAATTCAGTACGGCATTTAAATAAGTGTTATGTATAACTATATAGTTCAAACAACTCAGTAACATAGACTTGAAAAACACATTAATTGAAATACCATAACAGTGTACTCTGGTGCCTCATATTTGACCACGTCCCCTGTATGGAGAGACCTGGTAGCACTCAGAGGAAGGATAGCAGGCTACCAAGAAGAGACTTGATACCCTATGAACATATAAAGGGGGAGGGAGTCCCCCTCAGTCACAGTCATAGGGGAGGGGAATAAGGCAAAAATGGAAGGGAGGGAGAAATGGTAGGATTCAAGAGATGGGATAACCATTGAGATATAATATGAATAAATTAATAAAATAAAATAAAATAAAAAAGAAATACCATAACAGGACAAAAATATTGACATAATATTTTTGTTCTTTAATAATATTAAATTAATTTATAAACATCACAATACTCCACAAAGGTAAAGAAATATTAGTTGTCCACTTTACAAACAAGTAGTATTTGTGTCCAGATCAATAGTTGTACAATGTTCATTTGCAACTACGTTCAAGATAACCAATTTATTTAAAAGACATAGATGAAGTAAACAAAATTTCTATACATCATGATGTATTCAGAAAACTAAGGTCTAAAACCTTATGAATCACAGATAATTACAAATATTTTTGAAAATGCTAAGAACATAATTGAAATTTTATTATATTCAATATTTTATCTGAATTCTTATATGACTAATGTTTTCAAAAAAATTAAAATATATAAAATCATGATTGAGAAGAATGTCAATCACACAATAATGAAGAAAACTAAATAGAAATAGAAGTTTTGAGAAAATGGGAAAGAACCAAAGCAGAAAGAGAAGGCATCAAGAAGAAGTGATATTCAAAAATGAACAATACATATGGAAGGAAATTGAATAGAGTGCTGTTTCTTAGTCAGTCAAGTGGTGGTTATTAGAAAATTTGTCCAATATTTTCCACTCAAGGTTTATAACATGCTTCCTGCAGTGTATACGCTTCCATACCCTAATAGTTAATTGAGATAACATTTATTAAGGATACTCATTAAGAACCTTTTTTATTTTTTATTTTTATTTTGTGTTGAAAACTTACCAGCTCAGAGAGGCAGAGAAAGCACCCAGCTGATCTTCCTTCTCATCTCTAGTCCTGATGGACAAGACCCAATAGGCTTACTGGCTCAGCTGCGAGGCAAGGAGGAAAAGGCAAAAACAAAAACAGAAACAAAAAACAAAAACAAACCAAAACAAACAAACAAAAACAACCAAACCAAACCAAGCAACAATAAAGGCTTGTTAGCTCAAAGCCCAAAAAACCAAAGGCCAGGAAACTGAGAACTAAAAAATCAGAGCCACACTAAAATCCCAAACTTGAGAAATGCCAAAGGAAAAAAAAAAAAAGAAAAAAAAAAAAAAAAAAAACTTTTACTTTTACAGGCTGTCTTAAACACACCTCAGCTCAATGTCCCTCCTGCTCTTGAATCTCTGTCAGCTGGATTCTTGCTCTGCTTCCTGATTTGGGGTTAACTTTATTAGATCACATGTACAGATGGCTCTTGGTTATACTTGTTTGAAATGATGGCTGAACCTTACCTTAGTCATCTGTTTACAGTAAACAGAAAGTTCTTGGATTAATGTATGTTAGGGCTCAACCATGCCAAACAAATGACAGGTTTTTACAGTTTACAATCTCAGGGATCACAATGGGATCAAAGAGAGTGCTGCGATTAAAGGCATGGACCACTATGCCCAGGTAATTATTTCTTTTTTAATCCATAATAGACAATCCTTAACAAATCTTAGGTAGTGGTGAGAGATGGTTAAGCAGTCAGAGCACTTGCTTTTGCGGAATACCCAGGTTCAGTGCCCAGCATCCACATGTCAACTCACTGCCATCTGTGAGTGAGCCTTAAGTCAAATTAGAGAGTTGTTGGTTACCATCCAAACAACACATGTTTTCCATTATGGCAATTTAATGCATATCACGTCATGCTAGTAATTGTCCTAGTTCATAAGTGTTTTACTTGGGTAATGTCTTCTGAAACCATGAAAGATAAACCACAGGAAAGAAGCTTGCAAGTCCGATGCATTTTGAATCATTTGAGTTCTATGTCCTAAGTGTTTGGTGTCTTCATAAATAGAGGCCCACCTTCAAATCCATGATAGGCAACCAAGAACTACATTGATGATTGGTATTGCTTTAGGGAGTCACTTTAAACTTTATGATCATCAGTTGGAATGGGGTTTCTTTAGCTTGATATTGCGAGTTTTGTTAAACTGTTTGTTCTTAATGGGGTACTGTAAAAAGTTTAACTTCCTTCAATATATCATGTATAATTTCTTGTAAATATAAAGTGACTCCTCCAGGCTTTACCGACCAATCTCAGTGTTATCAAGTCTTTGTTTCTTCTTTTTATTTTTAACAGTATTGACCTCCTTCCCACCAACCTATAGGGAACTCTATTTCTTTTTCTCCTATTTTCTACTTCATTAACTGTATCCTATTCTTCTTCTACTGATTCCAATCACAGATAGTCCCTAGTTTCTGTGGTCACTCCCTTTTGTAAACTTACACCTGAGGATTTGGAGATAGGAACTACACACAGTGCCATTTATTTTTCTGTGTCTGAGTTATGTCACTCAATATAACCATTTCTATATCTATTTATTCTAAATTTTCATGATTTCATTTTCTAAGGTGGAATAGCATTCATTGTGTACAAGTACCACATTTCATTATCTGTTCATCATTTGAAGGACATTATGATACTTTCCACTTCCTACACATTGTGAAAAGGACATCTATGAACGATGCTCAGCAGGTATTTGTGTTTGCATTGAGACATTTGGGCATATGCCAAAGAATGATATAACTGGATCAAGTACTAGATTTATTTTTAGTTCGTTTTAGGATTATCCATCTTGATTTTGGGGGCATCTGCACCAATTTGTATTTTCATTAAGAGTGAATGAGGGCTCCTATTTCTCTACAATTTCACCCATATTTGTTGTCTGTTGTTTTATTGGTATTAAACATACTGAATGGTGTGAGGGAAAATCTCCATACCATTTAAGTTGCAATTCTCTAATTACTAAAGATAATGAACACTTTTTGGTTATTTTTATCTGCTTTTTAATTCTTCTATGAGAATTCAGTGTTTATAACACTACACAAGTTGTCATTGGGTTGTTTTCTTGATTCATTTTTAAACATTTTGTGCATATTATGGAATTTAATCATCTGTCATATGTATATCTGGCAAAGATTCTTTCCCATTCTGTGGATTAATTCCTCAGTAAGCTGTTTGGTTCCTGTTTTATCTAATCCTTATGCTGAATGATAGATAGAGGTCTAATTTCATTCTTCTATATATGGATCCAGTTTTCCAGGGCTATATGAAGAAGACATTGTCTCTTCTCCAGTGAAAATATTTTACCTCTTTATCAATAACAGATTGCTGTAGTTACATGTACTCATGTTTGGGTCTTGTGTATTGTGACATTGGTTTATATGAGTGTTTTGTGTGAGAAACACATTTTTATTACTAAAATATTATAATATATCTTGAAGTATAGAATAGCAATCCATCAGTATTCCATTTGGTCAGGATCGCTCTGGATTTTTGGGGTTATATTTCATAATGTCTCAGTTTTAAAATTATTCCTTCTATTTCTATGAAGAACACTGTTTGTATTTTAAGTAGAATTGTATAACATATTTAACTATCTTTTGATACAATGATTTTTTTCAAAATATTAATACCATTGATCAATGAACAGAAGATGGCTTTCCATTTTCTAATGTCTTTATTAATCTAATTCAGAGATTTGAAGTTTTTATTGTGGTAATCAATTACTTTCTTGTTTAGGTTTAATCCTAAGTATTTAGTTGTTCTTGGTTCTATTGTAAATGGAATTCTGTTCATAGATGTGTGTGTGTGTGTGTGTGTGTGTGTGTGTGTGTGTGTGTGTGTGTGTGTGTACATTGGTGGTATACAGAGAAGTTTGTGAACTTTTTTCAACTGGATAGTTTTCTGGGACTGTTGGATCTTACAGGTGTCATATCATGTGCAATTAGGAGTAATTTCATATCTTTTCTTATTTGCATCTTTTTAACTTGCATCTCTGATTTCTCTAGCTTGTACTTCCTGTGCTGTATTTAAAAAGGAGAATAGTGGGCAGACATGTCTCACTGCTGATTTTAGTGGGATTGCTTCAGTTTTTTCCATTTTTGATAATGCCTACTGTGCATTTGTTATATTATTGGCTTTATTATTATGAGTTATTAATCCTTGAGCCTTACTCTTTCTAAACAATGTTGAATTTTGTCCCAGGGCTTTCTTTCATCTATTAAATTGATAAGAAGGTTTTTGTCTTTTAATTTATTTACATGATTTCTTATATTAGCTGACTTAGGTATGTGGAACCAACCCTGAATTTCTGAGATAAATCCATATAAAGAGTGAAAGATGATCTCTTCTCCTATGTGGTTTAATTCTGTTTCTAAGATATTATTGAGAATTTTTGCTTGCATGATGAGTAGATTTATATTTCTGTTTCTTGCTGTATCTTTACTTAATTTGAGCATTAGTTTAATACTGGCTTCATAGAAGGAATTGAGAATCATCATTCTCTTTCTATTTTGTAAGAAGTTAAGAAGTATTTCATGGAAACCCACAGTATGAATATGGTTTTTATTTCCTCAGTAAAGTTGTGTCTGTATTTCACCTGGATCACACAGACCTATATCTTTGAATGTGATCCCTTCTCAGAATAACCATGTTGCTGAGTTAAAATCCCTCTCCAACACAGGCCACTCCTGCCAGGGAAGCAGGTTGATTAACTATCGTTGTGCATCTCTTTTTTCTCTCCTCAAATACAGTCTCCTGGGCTCATTTATAGCTCTGTAGCAGACCACTAATGCTACCACTCTTCCTTCCCTGTCTCCATCTCCAGGAGATCACACAGATCTTCCCCTTTTACCTTCCTCCCTCCACTCATCACTTTAAGCCCCTAACACCATCAGATACTCTCTGGGATCCTGCAGGCCACTTTAGACAGGCAAGGGGGTAGGCTAACTGTTCTCTCCTTCCTCCCTTCTAAATCTAACCCATAGTCTCCTTTCCATGTCTGTCATAGACTACCAATGTGGACTCTTCTCACTCAGTTCCTCAATAAGCATATCCATGGGGAACACTCTGTTTTCTTCCTTCTTGTGGACCACCTAACCTCATCCTACCCAAACCCCATTCATAAGTGTCTGCTTACAATACCTAGAACCACATTTTACCAAAAACACCACAGTGGCCTTCAAGGCAACACACATACACCTCAAAAGAACCAGAGAGGGCAGCAGAAACAAAGGAATAAAGCACTCACCAAAAAGAAAACACCAGACATCAGCTCTTTCAATTACAGGTATTAACAATTACAGATGCCTAGCTGCCAGCCTAAAAATAAAATAACCACAAGTGTAATGTATCTTCAGTAGAGCCCAGCAAAGTGACTACAGTAGACTTTGAGAACCGGCGCATACCTGAACTATACAACAAGCAGCTTACAATAGCTTTTTTTTTCTATTCTTTTAAAAATATATTTTATTAATTTATTCATATCGCATCTTAGTTGTTATCCAATCCCTTGTACAATAGCTTTTTATCAACGTGATAGAGATCCATAAAGGGGAAACAAATAAATCCCTTAAACTGACTAAGAAAACACAAACATACAGTGGAAGAAAACTGGTAATACAATACAGTTCTTGAAAATGAAAATAAAATCAACAAAGAAAGCTCAAACTAGAGAAATATGAAAATAAAAAATATAGGAATTTAAACAGGACCTAAGAGGTAAGCCGCACCAACAGAATAAGAGACCAAAGAGACAATTGTGTTAAAACACAATTGAAGCAATGTATGCTTTAATCTAAGAAGATATCAAATATAGAATAAATCTTGCATAAAACATATAGGAAATCTGGGATAACCATGAGAAGATCAGAGTCTAAGACTAATAAGAATAGAAGAACAAGACACAAGAAATAATCATAATCAAAACTTTAAATATATAGAAAAAGGAAATAATGGCAAAAGCTGCAAGGGAAAAAGACCATAAAACATGGAATAACGGACTTATTAAAAAAAAAATACTTGATTTCTCATTGAAGATTCTAAAAGCCAGGAGGACAGATGTTTTACAAAGTGTATAAGACCACAGATGTCAGCTCATCAACCTGCTATACCCAGAAAAACATTCAATTATAAGAGATGAAGAAAATAAGACATTCCACGATAAAAACCACTCTAAATTCAGTGGAACCTGGGAGAATGGAGCCAATAAATGAGGTGAAGTAAGTTGTCATGCAATAGCCAATTATTCAGAGCACCAATTAATATTCTGGTGGTTAAGAAAAGTCATGTCAGTAAAGTTTTAAATCACAAGGACAAACCCCATATTGAGGACAAGCTACATGTGGCAGAAGACCTCACATAGCAATAGCAAAGTTTACAATAGATACATATTAGCAAATAACAAGCCAATTATACTGAATAACCTGATATAAACCCACTCTTATGCACTAAATTTGGCAGAAAAAAAAAAAAACACAGTCCGAAAAACACATTCTGAAAAAAACTGAGGTAAAAAGCACATCTTTGTTCTGTTGGTCTTCTTATGAAGCTCCTCTTCACTCTGGGTCATTCTTTCCTTCCCTCAACTCTCCCACTATGCTATCTGTGCTTTGCCCAATCTTTGGCTGTGTGTCCTAGGTCCTGCTTCCAAACTTTGCTAGGTGGAGCCTCTCAAAGGACAGCTATTCTAGTCTTCCATCTGCAAGCTTGTCATGTGTTGGCTCTCTCTCATGAGGTGGGTCTCAGGTTGGGCCAAGGATTGGTTGGACTTTCCCTCTATCTCTCCTCTATCTTTATCTCTGCACATCTTTTAGGTAGGGTAATGGCTCAATTTTCTTAATAATTATATTTTATTATTAATTTATCAAACAAGCATACCTCTCTTATAACCCAACTAGCATAAACCTGAGGAAAAGAATATTAAAGAACACAAAAATGAAACCTTATGGGTATCAGTTCCCAGGAACAACTCTCCTGGCATCGTCAGCAGGATTTCTTCTGCTAGAACCTGGAGCAACCAGAATCTGGAACCTGGAGCCTCTACCAAGGCTTGGAGCACCAGCCAAAGCACAGAGCCCTGAAGCCTTCACTGGAGCAGTTCTCTAGAGGATCATCTTGAAAGCCAGTGATGAACAGCCACTCAATCTCAAGTCTCCAAAGATGCCTCCCTCCTGTTTTTGACTCACATTTATATTCCCTCTCAGAATTTGTTCAAGGATGTTTTTCAGCTTGTAACAGCCAAGCTCCCCCACAAAGTGGATTGACTTCTAAGGGGATAAACATCACCTACTCTCTCACAAGTCTGTTCCTTATCCCATACTTGGGATCTAAACAAAAACCCAGATTATTTCTCCTTCACGGTAAATTTTTGTGTCAAGAGTCCGGAGCGAGCGAGGCTAGAGGCTGTTGGACGGCAGGAGCGAAGCAATGCCTAAATCAAAGGAACTTGTTTCTTCAAGCTTTTCAGGCAGTGATTCTGACAGCGAAGTTGAAAAAAAGTTAAAGAGGAAAAAGCAAATTGTTCCAGAAAAACCTGTGAAGAAGCAAATGCCTGGTGAGACTTCAAGAGCTCTGGCATCTTCCAAGCAGAGCAGCAGCAGCAGAGATGACAACATGTTTCAGATTGGGAAAATGAGATACGTCAGTGTACGGGACTTTAAAGGGAAAATTCTAATTGATACTAGAAAGTATTGGATGGCCTCGGAAGGTGA
Source organism: Acomys russatus (assembly GCF_903995435.1). Lineage (NCBI taxonomy): Eukaryota > Metazoa > Chordata > Mammalia > Rodentia > Muridae > Acomys > Acomys russatus. The sequence goes on along the minus strand of NC_067145.1, from coordinate 14,711,552 downwards.
AATGAAACCAGGGAGAAAAGGTATTTCCTTAAACATGGAGCAGTGGAGCCAGCTGAAGGAACAGATCTCTGACATAGATGATGCAGTAAGAGAGCTTAAAATCTGAGCCATATCAAGCCTGTGCTGTTGTAGTTGTTTTAATCTGTCTTTTTACATTGGCTTTTGTTTTCTAAATGTTGTTTTCCAAGCTGTTGTATATTTGGATTGCAGAACAATTTGTAAGATGAATACTTTTTTTAAATGTGCATTGTTAAAATGTTCTAAGTGAAGCTAATTGTCAACTTTATTAAAGAGGATTGCTTTGTGCCCCCTACCTAGTGTAAAATAAAGTCAGATCATTACAATCTTTGAAATAAAAAATTTGTGTCAAAGTTATTGTGGGTGGGTTGGGGTTTCACCTTCCTTTACTAGGAGTCATGTCTAGTGAGAGGGTGGCTTCTTCAGTCACCATGACACACACTAATTGGGTCTCATCTAGAGTCACTCCTATATTCTCAATGGAGCCTACCCTGTTGTAAGTCTTCAGCTTGTCTCAGAAAATGTCCTTGCACAAAGTTTATCTTCTCTGCAAACCCTCTGTGCTCCTGCCACAGCTCTTCCAACACCTGCTTCTCACCCTTGTTTCCTTCTGTATTCCCTCTCCTATCCTGTGGGCTCAGGGTAGCCCATAGAGACTGAAGCAACAATGAAGGATGATGCACCCTATGGATCTTGGCCCCCTACACATATACATCATGATCAACTTGGTCTTCTTGTGGGTCCCCTAGTAAGGGGAGCAGGGGCTGGTTCTAACATGGACTCTGTTGCCTGCTTTTTGATTATTTCCCCCTTGGTTTAGTTGCCTTGCAAGACGACCATGGAAGAAGATATGCCCGGTTCTGATGCAACTTGAAGTGCTGGTGTGGTTAGTGGGGGGGGGGGGGTCCCTTTCCTGAAGGTAGGAGAGGGCGGAGGAGGGAGGGAGAGTAGGACTAGGAGGAGAGGAGAATGGGAACTATGATTAGGATGTATATTGAGCAACTAAATAAAATTAAAAGTTTTTTTAAAGTCTTTTTTTCTTATAGCTCTTTCATAAGGACTCAGTTTTCCTCACATGACTCCATTCTTAGACCGTGTTCTGTCATAAAACAGTATTATATTAGTATAAAGTCCTGTTGTGTGCTTGGAATGTGAACTTACATCCTCATGCTGATTCAGCAAATGCTTTACCAACTGAGGTGTTCTCCCTGCTCCCTTACATTTCAGAATAGCTGTTTTAATTGGTACATGATGATAAATCTGTGTTTTATTCCACTAGGCTTAAGAAAGTATGTTATTGATATATTTTGGATGGTATAAGTACATAATTTCTGTTATACAAGCCCCAGGAAAAAGGATTTACTGAGAAACAATTTTTTAACTATAATTTTCAAAATTACACAAATTGTATGAAAATTGGAGATGTTCCATGAATCTATGGGGCATTTATGTATAAACACTCAGGCATTTAACAGAAATACATGTTGTAATAACACATAATAACTATCACTATGCAATTTAGAGAGGAAGCAATTTGTGATGATTAAAAGTCACCAGGTAAGTGCATAAGTCACATTACAAAAAGGCAGCACTTACCTATCATGATTCATCTCCCTATGAATAAGTAAGAATAAACAAAATGGCAATATTTAATTTTTTGCTTCTATGCTTTTTTGTTATGAATAAATATCAATTTTAATTTTTAGTGGTGGGACTAGTAAGTGCATTGATGGTTTGAAGGAAAAGGACTATAAAATGAAATGATGTTATTCTCTAAAGGTAGCTTAGGAATACTTGCAATGTAATAAATTCAAAATGATATTTATATATGTTTAGTTTTAATTTTCAGTGAATTACTTTTAAGGGATAAACAAAGTGAATTTTGTTAAAGAAACATACCTACAGACACACACACACACACACACACACACACACACACACACAAAAGGATGAGGGAAATCCCTCTAACACATCATTAACATTATGATTACAGTGGATGTTTTCTTCATTTTTAAAATTATTTCCTCTTCTTTTGAGATTATAATTACATCATTTACCTTTTTCTGTTTCTCCTCTAAACACTCACGCATACTCATGCTTGCACTCTTTCAATTTTATGGTCTATCTTTTAATTAATTGTGTTACATAAATATATGGATATACATATATAAATATATTCTTAAATATTACCTGCTTGGGCTGTATAATGTGTATAAGGAAGACACTTTTAATCCAGGAAGACAGCTACTCTGGCAAGGGATCACAACTGAATACCTTGGTCTATGTGTTTCTGCTGGCATACAAACTCACCCTTAGTATACACCTTTATTCCCTCTAGCTACAATGCAAACATACCCTTATTATACATGTTCAATACTTCTGGGTGAAAGACACACCTTTAAGCCCTTTGGCTGGAATATAGACATGCTTCCCGCCCCCCCCCTATTTTTTTCATAAATTTATTTATTTACTTACTCTACATCCCAAACAATCTCCTCATCATTCCAATCCCACCCTCCTACCCTCTTCCCGGTTTCTTCCCTCTCCTTCTCAGGAAAAGGGAACCCCAACCTGTATCAGCCCACCCCATCATCAAATCATCAAGTCACATCAGGTCTCTTCCACTTAGTCCAGGCAAGGAAGGCCCAACAGGGGAAGTGACCCAAAAGCAGGCCACAGAGTCCATGTTAGATCCACCCCCAACCCATTCCACTTGTCAGGGGACCCAAATGAACACCAAGCTGCCCATTGGTTACATATGTGTGGGGGCCTAGTCCTAGACCGTGCACGCTCTTTTGGTTGTTGTTTCAGTCTCTGTAAGCCCCCATGGGCCTAGGTTAGTAGGTCTTTTGTGGAATTATTTTCCCCTCTATGTCTTTCTATTTTTCCCCTGATACTTCTGCCAGACTACCCATGCTACCACTGATGTTTGGCTCTGAGTCTTTGAATCTGTTTTGTTGGACCCTGGCCCAAAATGTTGGACCCTGAGAGTCCAATTCGGGAAGGAGATTGCCGCAAGAGACTACTCAAGTCACACCAGCTGAGAGGTATAGGTAAAATTTATTACTGACACACCAGAAGTCCCAATTGTTGATGTGTCAGGGTCCTTCAGCACTCGGGAGGCGAAAGACCCTGAGTAGTTATTACAGGCTAGTTTTAAAGGCAAAAACCACAAGGCAGGTGGGGTTGCTTATCACTGGAAACCATATGGACATTAGGACATCTGGCCTGGGGGAACCTCTTGTGAGGACATCTGATACCTGCAAATTTGCATGTAACTATTCTGAGAATTAGGGTGGAACTCTTGAGGTTAGCAGTTCTGAGAACTGGGAGAAGCCTCTGGGGTCAGAAGTTTAGGTTTTCAGGCCACTGGGCAAGCAAACAAGCATCTTACATTTTATAATTTTACAGTTTCTGAGTTTCAATCCACTGCTGTGTAAAGCCTCTCAGAGGACAGTTATGCTAATAGTGTCAGTGGTTGGTTCTCTCCCATGAGGTGGGTATCAACTTTATTCCCAAATAAAGACTTTTAATTGAGGGACAAAGTAATGAATCAGAAAGATTTGAAAGCATAAGTTAGAGAAAGGATATACTCAACAATCACTAGAGACAGGCTATGTAAAAGCAATGCAGAAAGGGTGGGGTTAGATAGGCATTGTGATACACTCCTAAGGAAGCAGAAGCAGGTATTTTTCTGTGAGTTCATGGGCAGCGTGATCTATAAAGCAAGTCCAGGTGATCCAAGGCAACAAAGAGAAACCATGTCTCTCCCTAAAACAAACACACAGAGAGAATTTGGAAGTACAGTACAGTGGAGAAGAGTACAATAGAGGAATAGAGTAGTATTTATGCAACCAATAGAGGACAGCTTAGTGTAGTTTGGTTCAGTTCTGTAGAGGCAGATTGGTGCAGTTCAATTAATGAAATTCAGAGGCAGTTTTTCCAAGTAGAGTAGTTCAGTGAGAGGAGGAGAAAAACCCATTTGAATCAGTCAGCTTGGAAAGGAATAGGTTTTTGTTTTGTTTTGGTTTGGTTTGGTTTGTTTATTTTTGTTTCTTTCTCTGATTGGTATTTTCTTTCTCCTTTACAAGTTCCATAAAATAGACAAAGGACTTTTTTGATAACATATTGTTATCTTTGCTGAATGATCATATAATCATTTTAAACAACACAAATGTGTACGTACATGAGACTGAGGTTTCTGCAGCCTATAAACTCCTGTTTGGGTTTAAAAAGGAAAAAAAAGCAATATACTGACAATGCAACTATAACTCTTAGAAAAACACCAGTTTCCTTACCAAACCTAACCATCCAGTACATGGACCTGTCATTGAAGACAGCAATGAGCTCAAGCCATGGGAAGCCAAGAGCAGCTCACCACTGTGGGGACCCATGACAAATTCTGCCATGTCAGAAATCCTGTGCTTAGGCTGTATGCTGTGATCTTTGAGTTGCTGACCTTAACCTCACCAGGAGGTCTTGTGTTCTAGGCCATCCTTGGACTATTTACCTTTGAAAGAAGTAGAGAAGTCTCAACTTGGAACCACCCAGAGGATCTAGGAAGTTCTTACAAGAAACTACTCAGAGAACTAGGAAGTTCTATAGGGAGCGATTTAGGCTATTGCATTCTTGCCCGGGGGCTAGGGTGAATGAAATAAGAATAGATCCTATTGACCTTGCCCTATATATATGTTCCTGCTAGTCGGCAATAAAGTGAATCTTGATCAGAAATTTCCTAACTTGATTCATTATTTCTTGCATCTCTGTATCCTACATTCAATCCCCACTCCCTTTTTCAGGTGAACCCTGATTCGATTTTTCCCATGCCTGGGACCCGACACACCCTACCAGTGCAGACTGTGCCCTATACAGCACCTCTTCAAAGGACTCCTTATTCTCATCTCAGGAAGACAGCCATCATCCCAGGACAGGAGCAGCAAATATACCCTTTTTGTAACATTTCTGAGTGTTCACACCCAGCACCTCAGGTATTCCATGCAACCATGTGTACCACGCTTTAGTCTGCTCCCTTCATCTCAAGAGAGGGAAACAGGTCTTCCTCATTGATGGTAGGTGCCTGGGATAACAAAGTGTTTTACCAGAAGGGATGTAAACAATGCTACTTAATAGGAATAAGAATAAGGAAAAAGCAGTTATCCTAAAGAAAAACTGTGTTCTACTGCACTAAACTATCAGACCAATGTGGAAAGACTGCAGGCTTTGTCCCAGGTGAAAGCTGTCTTGGCAGGCTTTGCCGCAGTCTTTGCCCTATGGAAATACCACAGATACCCAACTGAGACTGACACTGGGATAGACTGAGAGGAGCCATCCTGTATCTGGAATTCAGGAAACAGACCAAGGACTCCAGCCTGGTCATTGTGTTTCTAGTCGAACATCTATGGAGGAGGGAGTCAGAGGAGTGACCAGCCATTGCGACCCCTAGAGAGAGAGATGCAGGCAGAGAGGAGAGGGGAAGGCTGCAGGTTCAGACCTTGAGGGTAGGGTTTGTATGGGAGAGGATCAGTGTGCAGGCCTGGAGACACCTAGGGATCTGTCCTGTGGAATTGATACTCAGAAGGTTTATTCTTGTCTCCCTTTAACCTTTTCCCCCTCCTGTATAGGATAGCTGGGTTGTATAATAAAGTCTAATTGTTAGGTAACAGAGCCAGCAGATCAATGCACAAAATACTGCAAACATGTAATACAATACAGTCAAACACAATGTTCAAATATTCAATCATTCAAGTTTGTGAAGATCATCCTCTGAACGACAAACTGGGTTCTTACTCTATACCGACTTTTGTGTAACTTTAAAAAACATTGTCCCTCAAGATGGTCTGACACTGATCTTGATACTTGTTAAGAAGTTGATATGAGACAGTAACAGTTCATCAGTCAGCTTTCCAGATCTCCCAGCGCTTAACTTCAACATTCATCCAAGGACCAGGACTGGGAATCATTTTCATCCCTCACTTCTTGGTATCTCCCTGAAGACCCTTCTGGATTGTAGCTCTGCATTTTAATATTCAGTCTCTAGGCTAGTTTCTTTGCTGGGATCTTTGCCTGCATCTCCTTGTAATTTGGCTTCTGCTCCTTCTGCAGGGCCAGTCACTCTTCTATAGAGAATAGCTGTATAGGCAGGTGGTGAGCAGAAGTAGACGCGCTGCTGTGACGTCATTAATATGCTGCCTAGCCCTGTGTCGTTGCTCCTCTTTTGAGGAAGCAGAAGACTTGCCCCTCTGTCAATGACTTGGTGAGTCACTCTGTTGTGTGTATAACACATTGGTCTTAAACTTATGAGGGGGGCACTGAGTTTCTGGCTCGTATTTTTAGCAATTCCATGCAAGGAGGCTTCTTAGGGTCTTGCTCTGGTGCCCTGGAAGGTTGTCATTGCTAGTGTTGTCATCTGAGGGTTCAGTCCGGTCTGAGGTTGTGATCTTTTGCAATTTAGTGATAAACATAGTGTCAGTGCTGCTGGAAATATCTTCCACTTGACTTGAAATAGGGCACTAGGGAAGATGTTGGTTCACTTCAGATGAGGGTGCCCTTGCTCTGCTGCTGAGAGCTGTGCCTGCGTTCACTGGACAGCCAACCTCCAAAGTCTCCTCATGCCCTCTGTGAATGGTATGTGCAGGTCCCGGTGTGTCTGAGCTTGATTTAGAGGATGTAATGTCTACAGAGGAACATTCAGGAATTAATGACGAAGTATCAAGCATCAGGTCAGAATTCTGGGCCTCTTCTACGTCAGCATTAACTCTTATGGTTGCTTTTTTGTCTTAGCTTACAGTCTACACTAACAGGGCTAAACAGTTCACTTCTCCCTCCACTTTTTCACATTCTACAATGGCAGCTTTCAATTTAGCAATGGTGTCTGAGTTTGTTTTGTTTTTACCTTTGTTGAGCAATTTGCAAGTGAATTTTTCATTGTACAAAAGTCTCTCTTGGTGCCTCAACCTCTTCCTCAGCTCTGCTGAACTCACCTGCCCCAGGTCCTCAGGAGCTGGGAATTCGAAGCCACCAGGCGGCAAGTACCTTGTACACAGGCTGTGGCTGACCTGGCGTGGTGGGCAGGGTTCCCTGGCGGGGTTGAATGCGGGCACAGGCCCCGCGATGGTGGGGACTCTGGCGTAGAGGCAGGAGATGCCGTTTTTGGAAAGGAGTTTTGAGACAGAACAGCTGAGTTTAATAGCCAGTCAGAGTTCAGAAAGAAATAGAAAGGGTGAGCATATTCATCTATAAGTCTGGCTGGTTGGTTCAACACAGGTGTTCAGGCTTAAAAATCCTCTCCAGCTGACTGATTCGAACTGGCTTCTGACTGAATTGCTCTGCTTGAAAAAACTGCCTCAGAGCTCCATGAACTGAACTGTACTGACTGCACATACTGAAGGTAATGAAAAGAACTGCACAAATTCAACTGAGCTCAACTGCATTCAACTGAACTATACCTAATTCAACTCCTTCCTCTCTCTCTCTCTCTCTCTCTCTCTCTCTCTCTCTCTCTCTCTCTCTCTCTCTCTCTCTCTCTCTCTCTCTGCACTGCTCTTAAGTATCCTCTCCTTTCTGTCCTGTTTTTGTGAGAATTGGCCATATCCTGTCTCTGACTCATTCTGTCAAATCTTTCTCTGCTCACAATTAGCCTTCAAACCTGGCCACTACCTTCCATAAATTAACCTAACCTTCATTGTTTGGAATTAAAGGTGTGTGCTAAGGGTATGTCTGTATTCCAGCTAGATCACACAGACTTTGAAGGATTGGGAATTTGATCCCTTGCCAGAGCAACCATCTTGCTAGATTAAAATTCCTCTTCAGATTTCTTCTTTCTGTTTAAGCTAAAAATTGTGCACAGTTTAACTATTAAAACAGGAAGAATTATCAGTCCCATAAATTTAGCAATCTGAATGCCCTCATGAAGATCCATTAATAGGTTAATCTTTCATAACAGCAATGTTGTTCATCTGTCCTTCAGCAAATGTCCATTTCAGCATCATGGTTTTCCAGTCTGCCAGTCTGATGAACAATTTGTCTTTTTCAGCCAGTTTGTTGAGCTGTCCACATGCGGTGGGAGGGGGGAATCAGGTTTCTGCATTGTCCTTCATTAGTGCCTTTCATGTGGAAGCTTCTGTTACACAGATTGGATCCTTATTAATTTTTATGGAACCCATAATCTTTCATCACCTCCAGAAATATAAACAAAACCTGTTCCCCAATCTAACACATTCCTTTTCTTCCATTCTTATGTTAAAATATCTTTAAAGTATACAGCTTGACATAATTCAGGATTTTTTTTCCCAACAATTCAATGTCTTTCAGCAAATCTTATTCTCCCTTTATGTATGTGAAGGTACAATTAGGTTGTTATGAAGCCACACATATCAAGTGATATAAGACTTTTTTACTTTTATTTTTTTTCCATTTTTAACTTTTAAACTAAACAGTTAAGTACTCCTATTCCATGCCAGTCTCCATGCCAGGGAGCCAGGCTTCTAACCCATTTAAACATAGAAACAATCAAGCAATATTACATAAGATATCAATAGCAAAGTGTCAGCTAAAATAAGTGTCTTTTGTCTGAGATTAAAGAAAATTAATATGAGAACCACATTGTTATAGTAGATTTCTTTTCAAAGGTATTATAACTATACCTGCCATATAGGCTTTAATCTTCCTGTTTATCTTCTGGCCACACACATTTAATTTATCTTACACTTTGTTTTACTAACAATGCTCTCATCACTACAACCTGTGCCAATATCATCTGAAGGGGCCAATGTGGACTGCAAGATTCTAATTAGATTAGAGTTACCCCCAGAGTCCACCAAACCTTCCATATCAATACCGTTCAATTTAGTTTTAATTTTTGTCTTTGGTAATTGATAACAGCTTGCCAAAAACCTGTCTTCTAGTACTCACAAATCCTCCTGTTCTTTCAAGTGGAACTGTTTTGCCTTTGACATAGGGAAACAGTAAAGCTAAGCAATCTTGTAGCCTACTCTAAACTGCATATTTTTCTTCACATAAAGTATGATCCCAATCTCTCCCTGGAAGTCTTTGTCTACAACTCCTGGATGCAGTGAATCCTTGAGATATTAGGCTGCTTTTTCCCAAAACTAATCCTACTGTCTTTGGGGAGTAGAGGTCCATGACAACAATGTGTATTTTATAGCACTGAATTTTGGATGATAGTGTGAGATTTTTATTTATGGCTAAGTCCACGGCAGTGCTTCCTTCTGTAGCATGATTTAGATCTCCAATACCTACTTTAGTTTTCTGTACTTGTTCTATGGACTGATGACAGGAAATACCTGTCTTGTGTTTTCTGTTGCTGAAGTATGAACAACCCACCTTAGGGAGTTTCCCTTATTTAAGGAATTTTCTCAGAGAGAATTTTCCATTGGTAAGAGAATATCTCTTGTTGATCTGCACTCAAAAGTCCAATGACAAAACACTTAAGAATTTAACATTAATATAATTCCTGATTGTTTCATGGTTCTTCTTGCTGTATATAGTTTATTTTATATATGTGTAAAAATATAAATATAAATATGTAAAAAATGAAAAAGTTTTAAAAAGATATCATCAGTACAAACAAACAAACAAATCTATGTTTACTATTACAATGTCTACGAATTCTGGAAGGCTGAGGTTTTCTGGAGAAGTCTCTCAGAATGCCTTGCCTACAATAACTTTTCATTTGGCATTGTCTCTCACAATTAAAACAACAGGCATTTTGATATCTAGAACTATTGGCTGTAGCTTCTCAAAGTACATAGTCATTAGGGTCAATATCAGCAGTAATTCTGATCCATTCATATATGGGTTCTGATCAATATTTTAAAGGTCTGATAAATTTTTTACAATATTCAATTTTCTTTTTTAAAGTTACAGTTTCAATTAATACCTATCTCATATATGGATGTGATCTCTCAGGCTGACTAACATCTTACTCTTTTTCTTGGGTTAGTGATTCAGTGCTATAGTTCATTTTCATAGGGGAGGTTAATCAATGTAAAAAACCAGTGAAAGTCTCTTTGGAGTTTTACATAATCTTCATGAATGACATAGACGTTTTTCCTTGTTCCTCCACCTTAACCTAAGTTCTTAAATCTAATAAAGAACATTGGTGATAGTAGAGTCATCAAAGTACATCTGCTTTCATAAATCAGTATATGGATCTTCACCTAAGAATTAATCTTTCATAATTTTAACACCTTTAGACCTATTATAATTTTCTACAATTGCATCTCCTTCTCATTATCTTTCCTCAGTTTTATTAAAAGGTGGTGCCATTGGTTCAGTGTACTTTCTCCTTGATCCTCAATTTCATTAGGTATCATAGGTTCACAATTCAGTACTTCCCAGGATTTTGCTTCCTTTGTCTCTTGTCTGTCAAGCCATTGTACTACCATGGCTACTTATTCTTGTAGTGCAGATTATTTTTTCTTTTAAAGTTTTTTTTCTATCCTTTTTTGAGAGGAAATATATAAGGATTGCAATTGAAAGCAAGGAGGAGTCTGCTCCAGTTTTCATAGTTATAATACCATATTTTCAGACCATAAGACACACCTGACCATAAGACACACCCAGTTTTTAGAACAGTAAAACAAGAAAAACATGAATGGACTATAGGCACGCCCTAATTCCCATCCCGCCCCACACACACGTTAGGGGAAAAAAGTGCGTCTTATGGTCTGAAAAAACACAATAAATACTGTGATACCTATTTCAAGCAATATTTCTATTATCTCAAGTTCTACCCTTGCTCTTAAGGCATCTGAAATGGAATTTTCCATTTTTTTTTAATGCAGTAAAGTGATGTTTTTATAATTAATATTATCTTTTGGGGTGGCTTACTATAATTCACTGCCTCAGAGGCTTCTGAGGTCCTGGAGTGTTCTGAGTCTCTTTGGGCTTCCAGCCAAACTCAAAGAACAGATTCTTTCTCTAGAGATGATCAGCAGGATTTCTCCCCTTTGGCTTTCTGTCAGATGTTTCCTATCCTTTGTGACATTTCTTCAAGATGTCCTTTGATTTCTACAACATTGGTGGACTTTCTCCTTCTCTAATCAAGTTGGATTTTCCTTCCAACTACATTTGGAGCCAGAAATAAGTGTTGCTCTTATTTCCATATTGTTTGGGATCAAAGATATGTACTAAGGGCATGTCTACCCTCCAGAAGGATCACATATACACAGAAGGTCTTAGGATGTGATCCCTTCTCAGAGCAGCCGTATTGTTAGATTAAAATTCCTCTACACTTTCTTTTTCTAGATTGTTCCATTTGGTCTAGCATCTGTTTATTCTAGCTTACAGTCTAGGTTAAAATCGACTATAAATGATTCTTATTTCTCAGCAGTCAATTGAAATGATCAGTTCTTTTCATCCTGCTTTTTGACAATTGTTGACCAAATGCAATTATAATTAATATACCACATCTGATATTTGCATTCATTTGGGATACATACACTTTCGTAATAGGATATGCCCACACTGTTCTCCATATAAATTGTAGAAATTAAGAGTTGCGGTGTGATCCATGGCATTGTAATACAAATTTGTTCAATTCCTTCGTAGTAGTAGTAGTAGTAGTAGTAGATAGTTTAGAATTTTCAGTCTAAAAATTTACCAGTATTAAAAGTGAGATTATATTTGTTATGTTAATTCATATCATAATTGCTACTTTAAAATTGTCTTTTGAGTGGATGACACTTGGATAAGAGTTTAGCAGCTATATAGTATTAAGTGAAATAATTATTTAGTTTTTACTTAGACAGTTCACATAAGAAAATCTTTAAAATTAAAAAACTTTGGAATTACAATTTCTAAGTCATTATCATCTACACTATGTCTGTCTCCACCTAAATCCAAAACTCTAAGTTCAAAGCATTACACTCCTGACGTTATAATGCAACTGCCTGATCAGCATGCAAACTTCTTAGGTGGCCTTATTTAAGTTTGAAATAGACTTGAAAATTGCTCTGAAGTTTTCAAACAAATATTCTAAATATTTATTAAGCACAAAACCCTTTTTACAGCCAGGTAATTTTAACGCATGCCTATAATCCCAGCACTCAGGGAGGCAGAGACAGGGAGATCTCTATGAGTTCATGGCCATTATGGTCTACAAAGCAAGTCCAGGAAAGCTAAGCTACAAAGAGAAATCCTGTCTCAAAACAAACAAACAAACAAACAAACAAACAAACAATCAAACCCTTCAATTACAAATTATGGTAGCCCCAGAGGGTCCTAGAATCTTACAAGAACGTCAAGATTGGTAGATCAGGGCCCAGGGCAGTCTGCTCAAACTAGTGCACTAACCAAGGACAGTAAAAGTAGTAATATGGAAGCCCTACTCTAATCTAGCCAATGGACAGGACATTCTCTGGTGCTCCATATTAGACCACCTCCTCTGCGTGCGGAGGCCCGAGGGCACTCAAAGAAAGAATAAGTAGGCTACCAAGATGAGACTTGATAGCCTATGACCATATAGAGGGGGAGGAGGTCTCCCTCTGTCATAGACCTAGAGAAGGGGAATAGGGTGAAAGCAGGAGGGAGGAATGGGAAGATACAAGTGATTGAATAACAATTCAGTTGTAATCTGAAAAAATTAATAAAAAAAGAAAGTCATTCATAAAAAAACACTTTGTGTCATGCATATACAAATGTGGCTAGTTAGAAATAAAAGCCTTTTTCTATGTAAAAAAAAAAAAAAAAAAAAAAAAAAAAAAGGAATTGTGTCTGTACTTGTAAGAGTAACCAATGTATTATTGATGCTGCCAATCTAGCCTCAAGAGTGTTGAAACAGCACATTATTTTACACATTATCATCATTCTGCTGGTATGTGTAATCTCACTCACTATCTCATATGGCCACTTGAAACTTTCACAGTGCTATTATACTTTTACTTATGTCACAGGTCTTTAGAATGAAGCATGTAGAAAAATGTCCATTTATTCATTACCTGTTTGATCCACAATGTCTTTGGGTGAACAGAAAATAATTTTGAAAGGTTTTCCATGATTAAAATATGTAGAAAGAACTTAAAAGTGAAAAAAACAAATCCACAAAACATGAACATTAACACACATATGTGAATATTTGTAGTATTAATATATTTGCATCTTGCTGAAAATAGCATCAAATGCAAACATGATAAATATATGAATACTACATACTATTAATATAAAATATAAAGATTATACACATTTTTCAATAATATGAAATAACAATGGCTTAAAATAGGACAATATTCTTATAAGTGCCTATGTAAATATTGCATCCTTATTTATTTCTCTATAATATTCAAAATTTTAGAATTAAAATTAAGGCCTCAACATATTTAGTGAAGCACACTGTTAGTTTCCAAAGGCTTGTGCTGCTGTATCCATGTCTTTATTCGTCTGTGCCACCCACAGTCTTCCACTCTCCCTTGCTTCCTCTCATTCTTTCTTTTGTGTTATGAGCAAATGTTAGCAACAATATGAATCCTTTTAATGGTTTCTGTTATAGTCTTCTTATTCCCAAACACTGTAAAAATTCTAAAATAAATATTTCTTTGGGCAAAAACTAATGGAATTTGACACTCTGGAAATAAGTGTATTAAGTTTTAAGGGCAAGCATATTTATTAAAGAGGTAATATTATATGACTTGGGAAAAACTGTTTCTTGTTTGAACAGAGACCAAAGGAAGCTTAAGTAATCAAACACAGAATATACTCTTTTAATATTATTGAGAGGGTGATGTTGTTATCTATATGACTTTTAATTCATCACACCAAGGTGAATATTAACTTAATGTGAAGGCAGCCATGCATATGGTATTGATATCCCATTATAATCTTCCTGTAGAATAAATCAATTGTTGAAAAGGATCATGGACTCAAATACAATAATGCAAACACTATCAAGCTAGTCTCATAGAACTATTTAAAAGGCAGTGGCGGTAAAATCTGTAGGAGTAATTTCTGTGATAGTGTTCTTCAAAGAATAATATAAAGTTATAATGAATATCTTCTAATCAATCACTCTAATTTTCTGCTGGTGGCCTCAACATTGTATTATGTATTTTTATATTTGTAAATTTTATTTTTTTTAATTTTTTTTTCTTGAGCCTTTCTCTTTTTTTTTTTATTAATTTATTCTTGTTACATCTCAATGTTTATCCCATCCCTTGTATCCTCCCATTCCTCCCCCCCCCATTTTCCCATTATTCCCCTCCCCTATGACTGTTCCTGAGGGGGATTATGTCCCCCTATATATTCTCATAGGGTATCAAGTCTCTTCTTGGCTACTTGCTGTCCTTCCTCTGAGTGCCACCAGGTCTCCCCCTCCAGGGGACATGGTCAAATGTGAGGCACCAGAGTACGTGAGAAAGTCGTATCACACTCTCCACTCAACTGTGGAGAATATTCTGACCATTGGCTAGATCTGGGAAGGGGTTTAAAGTTTACCTCCTGTATTGTCCTTGGCTGGTGCCTTAGTTTGGGCGGGACCCCTGGGCCCAAATCTGCCTATCATATTGTTCTACTTGTAGATTTCTAGGACCCTCTGGATCCATTTATTTTGCTGTTCTCCCATGCGTCTCTCATTTAGAGTCCCAATAGGATGCCTTCCCCTCTGTCCCAGTTTCCTGGTAAGTGAAGGCTTTCGTGGGACATGCCCCTTGGGCTAGTATGCAGATAAAGTGAGTATATACCATTTGAGTCTTTCTGCTTCTGGGTTAACTCACTCATTATGATCATTTCTAACTCAATCCATTTATCCACAAATTTCGGGAATTCCTTGTTTTTAATAGCTGAGTAGTATTCCATAGTGTATAGTACCACAGTTTCTTTATCCACTCTTCTACTGAGGGACACTTAGGCTGTTTCCATGTTCTGGCTATTATGAATAAGGCTGCTATGAACATGGTTGAGCAAATTTTCTTGTTGTGTGCTGAGCAGCATCTTCTGGGTATATTGCAAGGAGTGGAATAGCTGGGTCTTGAGGAAGCCCTATTCCCAGTTTTCTGAGATAGCACCAGATAGATTTCCAAAGTGGCTGTACTAGTTTGCATTCCCACCCAGCAATGAAGGAGTGTTCCTCTCTCCCCACATCCTCGCCAGCATGTGGTGTCGCTTGAATTTTGATCTTAGCCATTCTGATGGGTGTAAGATGGAATCTCAGAGTTGTTTTGATTTGCATTTCCCTGATGACTAAGGAGGTTGAGCATTTCTTTAAGTGTTTCTCAGCCATTTGATACTCCTCTGTTGAGAATTCTCTGTTTAGTTCCAAGCCCCATTTCTCAATTGGGTTATTCGGTTTGGTGGTGTTTAATTTCTTGAGTTCTTTATATATTTTGGATATTAGACCTTTGTCAGATGTAGGGTTGGTGAAGATTTTTTCCCAGTCTGTAGGCTGTCGCTTTGTTCTCTTGACAGTGTCTCCTGCCTTACAGAACCTTCTCAGCCTCATGAGGTCCCATTTATTAATGGTTGACATTAAGGCCTGGGCCGTTGGTGTTCTGTTCAGGAAGTTGTCTCCTGTGCCAATATGTTCCAGGCTTTTCCCACTTTTTCTTCTAAGTGGCTTAGTGTCTCTGGTTTTATGTTGAGGTCTTTAATCCACTTGGATTTGAGTTTTGTGCAAGGTGACAAATATGGGTCCAGTTTCATTTTTTTACACATAGACCTCCAGTTAGACCAGCACCATTTGTTGAAGATGCTATCCTTTTTCCATTGAATGGATTTGGCTTCTTTGTCAAAAATCAAGTGACCATATGTGTGTGGATTCATATCTGGGTCTTCGATTCGATTCCACTGATCAACAGCCTGTTGCTGTGCCAGTACCATGCTGTTTTAAGTACTATTGCTTTATAGTACAGTTTGAGATCAGGTATGGAGATTCCTCCGGAGCATCTTTTATTGTACAAGATTGTTTTAGCTATTCTGGGTTTTTGTTTTTCCATATGAAGTTCAGAATTGAACTTTCAATGTCTTTAAAAATGTGTTGTAGTTATTTTGATAGGGATTGCATTGAATCTGTAGATTGCTTTTGGTAGGATGGCCATTTTTACTATGTTAATTCTCCCGATCCATGAGCAAGGAAGATCACGCCATGTTCTCAGGTCATCTTCATCTCTTTCTTCAGAGTTTTGAAATTTTTTTCATACAAGTCCTTCACTTGCTTAGTTAGGGTAACTCCTAGATATTTTATATTGCTTGTGGCTAATGTGAAGGGTGTGGCTTTCCTAATTTCTTCCTCTGCAAGCTTGTCATTTGTGTATAGGAAGGCTACAGACTTTTTTGAGTTAATTTTGTATCCAGCCAATTTGCTGAAGGTGTTTTTCAGCTTTAGGAGTTCTCTGGTGGAGTTTTGAGAGTCACTTATGTACACTATCATATCATCTGCAAAGAGGGATAATTTTACTTCCTCCTTTCCCATTTGGATACCCTTGATCTCCTTTTGTTGTCTTATTGCTCTGGCTAGAACTTCGAGTACTATATTGAAGAGATATGGAGAGAGTGGGCAGCCTTGCCTTGTTCCCGATTTAGAGGAATTTCCTTGAGTATCTCACCATTTACTTTGATTTTGGCTTGGCTTGCTGTATATAGCCTTTATTATGTTGAGTGAAAGTTATTGTTGTATCCCCGATCTCTCTAAAACCTTTAAACATGAATGGGTGTTGAATTTTATCAAATGCATTCTCTGCATCCAAGGAGATGATCATGTGGTTTTTTATTTTCAGTTTGTTTTATATGGTGGATTACATTGATGGATTTCCGTATATAAACCATCCCTGCATGCCTGGAATGAAGCCTACTTGGTCATATGAATGATATCTTTATGTGCCTCCTGATATTCGTTTTGCAAGTATTTTATTAGTATTTTTGCATCTATGTTCATAAGAGAATTGTCTGAACTTCTCTTTCTTTGTTGAGTCCTTTTGAGGTTTAGGTATCAATGAGACTATGGCCTCATAGAATGAATTTGGTAATTTTCCATCCATTCTATCTTTTGAGTAGCTTGAAGAGTATCGGTATTAGCTCACCCTTAAAGGTCTGGTAGAATTCTGCACTGAACCATCTGGCCCTGGGCTTTTTTTGGTTGTGAGACCATCGATGATTGCTTCTATTTCTGTAGGGGAAATGGGACTATTTAGCTTGTTTATCTGTTCTTCATTCAACTTTGGCAAGTGAAATTGTTCAAGAAAATCATCCATTTCCCTTAGATTTCAAATTTTGTGGCGTATATGCCTTCAAAGTAGGATCTTATGATTCTTTGAATTTCTTCAGTATCTGTTGTTATGTCTCCCTTTTCATTTCTGATTTTGTTGATTTCAATACTGTCTCTCTGCCTTTTAGGTAGTTTGGCTAATGGTCTGTCTATCTTACTGATTTTCTCAAAGAACCAGCTCTTGGTTTTGTTGATTCTTTGGACTGTTTTCTTAGTTTCTAATTTGCTAATTTTACCCCTGAGTTGGATTTTGTCCAGATGTATACTCCTCTTGGGTGTTTCTGCTTCTTTTTTTTGTCTAGGGCTTCCAGTTGTTTTGTTAAGATGCTTATGTGCGATGTTTCCAATTTCTTTTTAAAGGCACTTAGTGCTATGAATTTTCCTCTTAGCACTGCTTTCAATGTATCCCACAAATTTGGGTATGTGTTTCTTCATTTTCATTGAATTTCAGAAACTCCTTGATTTCTTTCTTTATTTCTTCCCTGACCCAGGTGTCATTTAGCAGAGAGTTGTTTAGTTTCCACGTATGTGTAGGCTTTTGTTATTTCTGTTGTTGTTGAATTGCAGCCTAAGACATGGTGATCTGATAGGATACAAGGTATTATTACAATCCTCTTGTATCTATTGAGGCTTGCTTTGTGACCTACGATGTGAACAATTTTGGAGAAGGTTCCATGGGGTGCAGAGAAGAAGGTGTATTCTTTCCTGTTTGGGTGAAAGGTTCTATAGATATCTGTTAGATCCATTTGACCCATGGCATTGGTTAATGATGTTATTTCTCGGCTTAGTTTCTGTTTCAATGACTTATCCTCAGTGAGAGTGGGGTGTTGAAGTCTCCCTCTATTATTGTGTGGAGATCAATGTGTGGTTTAAGCTTTTTTAGGAGATCTTTTACAAATGTGGGTGCCCTTGTATTGGGAGCATAGATGTTCAGAATTGTGATGTCATCTTGGTTGACTTTACCTTTGATGAGTATGAAGTGTCCTTCCTCATCCCTTTTGATTAATTTTGGTTGAAAGTCTATATTGTTTGATACTAAAATGGCTACACCTGCTTGCTTCTTGTGACCATTTGCTTGGAAAATTTTTTTCCAACCTTTTACCCTGAGGTAATGCCTTTCATTATGGGTGAGATGTGTTTCTTGGATGCAGAAGAATGTTGGATCTTGTTTATGTACCCATTCATTTAGTCTGTGTCTTTTTATTGGAGAATTGAGGCCATTGATGTTGAGAGATATTAATGACCAGTGACTGTTAAGAGTCTTAATTTTGATGTTGTTTCCAGTCGAGCGTTTGTGTAGTTGTGTCTTTGCCATGGGATAGTTATCTATTTCCTGGGTAGTTTTGGTTGTAGCTTGACCCTTTGGGATGGAGTTTTCCTTCTAGTACCTTCTGTAAAGCTGGGTTTGTGGATAGGTACTGTTTGAATTTGTTTTTGTCATGGAATATTTTGTTTTCTCCATCAATGGTTATTGATAATTTTGCTGGGTAAAGTAGTCTGGCCTGGCATCTGTGTTCTCTTAGGGTTTGCAGGATCTCTGTCCAGGCCCTTCTGGCTTTTATGGTCTCTGCTGAAAAGTCGGGTGTAATTCTCATAGGTTTACCATTAAATGTTATTTGGCCTTTTTCTCTTGCAGCTTTTAATATTTTTTCTTTGTTCTGCATGTTTTGTGTTTTGATTATTATGTGGCGGGCAGTTTTTCTTTTCTGGTCAATTCTATTTGGTGTTCTGTAGGCCTCTTGTATGTTTATAGGCATCTCTTTCTTTAGATTGGGGAAATTTTCTTCTATGATTTTGTTGAGAATAGTTTCTGGGCCCTGGAGTCTGATGTCTTCTCTTTCTTCAATGCCTATTATCCTCAGATTTCTTCTTTTCATGGTGTCCTTAATTTCTTGGATGTTTTGTGTCAGGAGTTTTTCAGATTTGGCATTTTCTTTAATGGTTGATTCAATATCTGTGATTGTATCTTCTAGCCCTGAGATTCGTTCTTCCATCTCTTGGATTCTGTTAGAAAAGCTCACCTCTGTGTTGCTCGCCTTCTTCTCTGAGGTCTCACGATCTCGTTTTTCTTCTGTCTGTGTGTTTATCATTGAATCCATTTTCATTTTCAGATCTTGAACTGATTTTTTGATTTCTTTCATCTGATTTTTTGTATATTCCTGAGTTTCTTCCATTGCCTCTTTATAGGTCTTCAGAGCTTGAACCGTTTTATTTATTTCTTTCATCTGGTTGTTTGCATTTTCCTGCAATTTTTCTAGTTCCACTCTATGTGCTTCTTTTATGTCTCTCACCTGTTTGTCTGCGTCTTCCTGCATTTGATTACGAATTTTATTTGTTTCCTCCATTATCATCCTCATTACTAAGGATTTGAGGTCATTTTCTTGTATTTCCGTTGTATTTGAGTTCTCTGGGTTGTTTTCTTTGGGATAGCTGGAAACTGGAGACGCCATGTTGTTTTGGGTTTTTTTGCGTATGCTTTTTCATTGTCCCTTAGACATCTTGCCATCTTTGTTTTTGTTGGTTAGCTTCCAGAGTTGAATGGAGGGTGTCTGACGATAGATTCACTTGTTTTCTCACGATTTCCCTAGGCTGTGAGCTCAAAGCTTCACTGGTGTGGATGTTAGGAGGTTAGCCCTGTTGTTCTGGTCTCTCACAGCCAGTGATCCTCAGCCCCCCTCTGCTGTGGATCCTGCAATTGTTCTGGGTCTCTGAATGAGCGTTGGGTCAGGCCAAGGTATCCAGAGCCTTCTGTGTTCCCTGCCAAGTCCAGCCAGGAGCACTGGGACCGAACCACGGGCAGAACTCAGCTAGATTCTCAGGGCCTGAACCGTCTGCCAAGCTCAGCTAGGGATTTTGGGCCCAAAATGCACACAGGGTCCAGCCAGAATTTTTGGGCTGGGACTACGCACCAAGCTCGCTAGGGCCTTTTGGCCCAAAGTGCGTGCTGTGGTCAGTTATTGACTCAGGGCCCGAACTGACCACCAATCTCAGCCAGGGAATTCTCGATTCAAACTGCACACTGTGTCCAACCAGAGTCTTAGAGCTGGTGGAACCGAGAGCTCTGTCCAGCCTGCGCCACAGCAGGAGAACTGCGGCTGCTCTGAGTTAGCGCCAGTGGTGGAACAAGTGCTCCGCCCAGACTGTTTCACCGCAGGGGAGCTGCCGCTGAGCTGAGGTGGTGCCTAGGATGGAACTGAGCACGTCACGAAGCCTGCACCACAGCAGGAGAACTGCAGCTGCTCTGAGTTAGCGCCTGTGGTGAAACCAAATGCTCCGCCCAGACTGTGTCACCGCAGGGGAGCTGCCGCTGAGCTGAGGTGGTACCTAGGATGGAACCGAGCACGGCACCAAGCCTGCGCCACAGCAGGAGAACTGCGGCTGCTCTGAGTTAGCGCCAGTGTTGGGACAAGTGCTCCGCCCGGACTGTGTCCCCGCAGGGGAGCTGCCGCTGAGCTGAGGTGGTGCCTAGGATGGAACCGAGCACGTCACCAAGCCTGCGCCACAGCAGGAGAACTGCGGCTGCTCTGAGTTAGGGCCAGTGGTGGAACAAGTGCTCCGCCTGGACTGTGTCACCGCAGGGGAGCTGCTGCTGAGCTGAGGTGGTGCCTAGGATGGAACCGAGCACGTCACCAAGCCTGCGCCACAGCAGGAGAACTGCGGCTGCTCTGAGTTAGCGCCTGTGGTGAAACCAAGTGCTCCGCCCAGACTGTGTCACCGCAGGCAGCTGCCGCTGAGCTGAGGTGCTGCCTAGTGTGGAGCAGCGTGCTCAACTAAGCCTGCGCCACAGCAGGGGAGCTATGGCCACGCTGAGTTAGTGCCTCAGGCAGAATTGTTTGCTGGGCCGGGCCAATACCCGGGACTCTGGGGCCGAACTGTCCGCCGAGTCCAGTCTGGGTCCAAAGCCTCTACGCGACCCAAATCCTGCCCGGAGTCCCCTCTCCCGCAGCAATTCCCACCAGCCACCACACCAATCGCCTCCACCAGAAGGCTATGAGCTGCAAACCTCAGCCGCTGCTGCTGGTGCCGCTGGTGCTGCTGCCTCTGCTGCTGCCGCTCCGATCAGAGAAAAACCATGCTCCTCCTGTGTGCAGGGGCACGCAGGTCCTCCGCACCCTGGTCCCTCTGAACCGTGGAGCACTCCCGCTGCCGTGATGTTCGGACCTCGGTGTTCCTGGCTCAGAAATCTGTGCAATTCCCTGAATTGTTCACTGGAGCCTCCAAACGCGGTCCACACTGCTCGCCGCCATCTTGGATCCCCCCTATTTGTAAATTTTAATCTTCACTCAAACATAAGTGAAAAAAAACCACAGCATCTTCTATTTCCCCATTTCACAAACTCTTTCTCTTTTTGTTATTAAAAAAGGAATAAGTAGTAAATATTTTAAGCCATTTAAAGAAAAGTTCTTTGTAAGATGACGTTATCCTTATAATCTTTGACAATTTTTTTTTTTTTTTTTTTTTTTTTTTTTTTTTTTTTTTTTTGTGGAGTAACTTGTCAGTAGATCAGAAACATGGCTGTTTTGTTTCACTCTCTTTTTGAAAATAGCAATCCTGTTTTAACTGTGAATATCAGTTTTAGGCCATTTCTCTTGATGCCTAAAAGTAAATTTTAGTTATTTTAATTATTTTTAAAGGGAGGTTTTGAAATTTTTGGTTGTTTAAGTTATTTCTTCACTTATATGTTTTCATGTAAGAAAATAGAAAGATGATTTTATAAAATATTGATTTGGTATAAATTAAAACCATAAAGAACATTCAACTCTGGGTTTATTGTCTAATTCTCTATTTATTCTTTCAAGTGAAGTAAAAAGTAAAATGATTTAATGACTGAATTCCTGTTGCTATGCAAGTTGATATTAAAATTTAGTATTCATAAATCTGATCAAATAGTGCATTTCTATGTTTTTTATGAGAAAATTTACAAAAATTTGTGTCTGGCATTCATTATAATTATGTAATTCTAACATTTAAACTAAGAAATAAAGCTGAAATAATTTTACTACAAAGATATAAAGGGCATTGACTGTCTAGCAAATAAGAAAATATAGAAGCCACAAATGTAGAAGTATTTCAGCTTATAAATATCAATAAAAATGTTCACTAGTAGGAATAAAATAGAAAATAGATGATTTGGAAATTTTAAATAAATGAGCAGACTCAGAGAAATATCTCAGGCATTTTCATATATGTAAAATAGCCTCTCTCTCTCTCTCTCTCTCTCTCTCTCTCTCTCTCTCTCTCTCTCTCTCTCTCTCTCTCATGGAGCTAAGAAAGGGAGCTATGAGAAGGTCAAATATGTTTCAAGGAAGTAAGGGTAACAAAATACATGGGAAATAAAAGTAGAAAGGAAACCACTGTAATAGAAAAGTACAGATGTGGAGAATTGGGTAATAGAAGAGGGGAGGTAAATTACAACCAAACAAGCCTTCCATGGAAATGCTATTATAAAGTTTGTTTAAATAATAACTTTAAAGGGGAATAATAAAGAGAGAAAGAGAAAGGAATAGAAAATAGGAATAAAAATGGGTAATTCTCAACCTGGAACAAATGCTTTATTTATGTGGCAAGTTGAATTCCAGCCATCCAAACATATCCTCAGAATATTGCTATTGTCCATTTCAACTATCAATATGAGAAAATAAGACAGTGCACTATTACAAAATAATTGGAAAAAGTCATTTTAGGTCACTTATAATTAAAAAAAACTTTTTATATTTATTAAAGAGTTCTAAACAATTTCTCTTTATGGAGATCTCAGTACATGACATATCACTTTGTATCTCCCTGAAGAATATTTTGCCTTCACATATCTGAATGAAGAAATTCCTTAATGGGTATCTAAAAATATCCTCATTTCTCTTTCACTTGTATAGAATATTTCTGAATATACAACTGTTAGGACTGTGAAGTGATTTATTTTGTCTCTCAAAACAACACGTATTTCAGTTCTGTTACTGAATTCAAGATTTTGGATGAGTAGTCCGGATAATGCCTGTGGTTGGTTCATTCTAAATATGCAGCCTACTGTTCTTTTTCTCTCAATATTTTCAGTCTTCACATTTAATCTCACTATGTATTTCTCTCTATGTTTCTCTAATTCCCTCTCTGTCTATATGTCATCTCTTTCTCTCTTATTTTTATGTGTGTGTGTGTGTGTGCACATGCGTGTGTGTGTGTGTGTGTGTTTGTGTTTGTGTTTCTCATTAGGTACAAAAGAAATACCAAATTTTGTGATATATACTCATTATAGTGGTTTACTTGGTCTATAGGTTTCACTGAATTTTAAAGTGTTCATCTTTTCTTCTCCTTAAGTACAGAAGAAGTAATTCCCAATATCTTTGACCATAAAATATAAATGTAAATGCTCGATGATCTCTTTGGATTTATACTTTTTAGCTGTTTTAAAATAACAATTTAAGACAAAAATCATTACCAGTCAAATATCACTTAAAATTCTGAAACAGGCTAAAGAACTTTGTGTTTACAAACTACAGCATAGCAAAACATTCTGTTGCTAAATAATTTAGTAACTGAAATTATCTGATATTGATTCATGTGTGTGTGTGTGTGTGTGTGTGTGTGTGTGTGTGTGTGTGAGAGAGAGAGAGAGAGAGAAAATAAAACTACAAATTTGATAAAGATAAGATGACATAAATGATAAAGTATGAATTACATCTCACCAAACATTCATGTTTACTTATGAGAACTTGAGGTTGACCAATTGTTTGTATTAGTCAAATGAGAGGAAAAAGGAGAGAGACAAAGGCTTTAACTATTAACAAGGAAGGATCCTGATTAGGTTTTGCATTGTGCAATACAATTTGAAAATTGTGACTTGAAAAGTAAGCTTCGTGAAACAGGCATGTAATCCTACCATTCCAGAGTCCTGCAAAAGGATAAAAAAGCAAGATCACTTGAGGTACACATTGTTGTCAGGGTTATACCAGGATGTTAAGGGATACCTTATCTCAGAGGATGATAGACATAAGAAATAGAAGAATAGAAATAAGAAAAAAGAATTACGAGAAGTAAGAGAAAATTTAAGTATTGACTAAATGTTTAATATC
This sequence comes from Acomys russatus, assembly GCF_903995435.1. Lineage (NCBI taxonomy): Eukaryota > Metazoa > Chordata > Mammalia > Rodentia > Muridae > Acomys > Acomys russatus. Next base: position 14,687,255 of record NC_067145.1, on the reverse strand, counting down.
AAGTGTGAAATATCTGGAAATAATCTGAAAGTATGCCACTTAACAAATCCAGAAAATCATTAAAGAGGCAAGCAGACAGATATAGATGTTCAGATATGAGAGCACTGAAATATTAAGGAAAATTTTGGAGAGGGGGAGGGGGGAGAGGTGTGGGCTTTAGATTGACTCAAATGTACGGATCAATAAAATTTGTGTCTCTTTAGAGTCATATCTGAATGCAATGGGTTCTGAGGATGAATCAACAGTTTGTATCTGGGTTTAATTTTGCCGTTACTTTGGTCTCACATATACTTTCTTTTTAAAAAACACTTTATTAGTTTATTCATATTACATCTCAATTGTTAGCCCATCCCTTGCATCCTTCCATTCCTTCCTACCTCCGGCTTCTCCCCTACTGCCCTCCCCTATGTCTGTGACTGAGGGGGACCTCCTCCCCCTGTATATGCTCATAGGGTATTAAGTCTCTTCTTGGTGACCTGTTATCCTTCCTCTGAGTGGCACCAGGCCTCCCCATCCAGGGAACATGGTCAAAAATGGGGCACCAGAGTATGAAAGTCAGACCTCACTCTCCACTCAACAGTGGAGAATGTCCTGTCCATCGGCTAGGTCTGTGTAGGGGTTCGAAGTCTACTGCCTATATTTTCCTTGGCTGGTGCCATAGTTTGAACAGAAACCCAGGACCAAGATCTACCCATCATAATATTCTTCTTGTAGGTTTCCAGGACCCTCTGGATCCTTCTATTTTCCCATTCTCCCATGCTTCTCTCACCTAAAGTCCCAAAAGGATGTCCTCCCCTCTGACCCACTTTCCTGGTAAGTAAAGTCTTTCATGAGACATGCCCATGGGCTAGTGTCTTAATATAAGTGAGGAGTGGAATAGCTGGGTCTTGAGGAAGCCCTATTCCCATTTTTCTGAGAAAGCACCAGATAGATTTCCAAAGTGGCTGTACTAGTTTGCACTCCCACCAGCAATGAAGGAGTGTTCCTCTCTCTCCACATCCTCGCCAGCATGTTGTGTCACTTGAGTTTTTTTAATTTTTAATTTTTTTATTAATTTATTTATATTACATCTCAATGGTTATCTCATACCTTGTATACTACCATTCCTCCCTCCTTCCTATTTTCCCCTTACTCCCCTCCCCTATTACTGTGACTGAGAGGGACTTCTTCCCTCTTTATATGCTCATAGAGTATCAAGTCTCTTCTTGGTAGCCTGCTATCCTTCCTCTGAGTGCCACCAGGTCTCCCCATCCAGGGATTGTGGTCAAATATGAGTCACCAGAGTGCATGTGGAAGTCATACCCCACTCTCCACTCAACTGTGAAGCACTCCAGTGGCGCAGTTGGGTAGCGGGCATTACTTATATGTCACTTGAGTTTTTGAGCTTAGCCATTCTGATGGGTGTAAGATGGAATCTCAGTGTCATTTTGATTTGATAGCCACAAGCAATATAAAATATCTAGGAGTAACTCTAACCTAGCAAATGAAGGACTTATTTGAAAAAACTTTAAATATCTGAAGAAAAAGATAGAAAATGACATCAGAAGATGGAGGGGTCTACCTTGTTCATGGATCAGGAGAATTGACATAGTAAAAATGGCCATCTTACCAAAAGCAATTTACAGATTCAATGCAATCCCTATCAAAATACCTATAAAATATTTTGAAGATATTGAAACCTCAATTCTCAACTTCATATGGAGAAACAAAAAGCCCAGAATAGCAAAAACAATCCTATACAATAAAAGATCCTCCTGAGGAATCTCCATACCTCATCTCAAGCTATACTATAAAGCAACAGTAATTTGAGGAGCATGCTACTGGCACAGCAATAGGCTGGTGGATCAATGGAATTGAATTGAAGACCCAGAGATGAATCCACACACATTTGGTCACTTGATTTTTGACAAAGAAGCCAAATCCATTCAATGAAAAAATGACAGCATCTTCAACAAATGGTGCTGGTCTAACTGGATGTCTACATGTAGGAAAATGCAATTAGACTCATATTTGTCACCATGCACAAAACTCATGTCCAAGTGGATCAAGGATCTCAACATAAAACCAGAGACACTAAGTCAATTAGAAGAAAAAGTGGGGAAGAGCCTGGATCACATTGGCACAGAAGACAACTTCCTGAACAGAACATCAACAGCCCAGGCCTTAAGGTTAACAATTAATAAACGGGACCCCATGAGGCTGAGAAGCTTCTGTAAGGCAGGAAAGATCTTTGCCAACCCTTCATCTGACAAAGGTCTAATATCCAAAATAAATAAAGAACTCAAGAAATTAAACACCACCAAACCAAATAACCCAATTGAGAAATGGGGCTCAGAACTAAACAGAGAATTCTCAACAGAGGAATATCAAATGGCTGAGAAACACTTAAAGAAATGCTCAGCCTTGTTAGTCATCAGAGAAATGCATATCACATATACTTCAATGCCTCTATTCTTCCTTTTCAAAGGAATTAGTGTATCTAGCAGTATTTTGGAAGTACGGGATGTTCTTTTGGTTTTACAGTGTCTCTCTGTTGAAAGTTTGCATCAATTCTCAGAAGAGATTTTGCATAGGAATTTCAAAACAATGTTAAGATATGGGGGCTTTAAGAAATAACCAGAATCAACAACATTAGCAGATACAATTGAGCATTTCCAGGTCCAAGAGTTCAGTGTTATGGTTTAAAGTAAAATATTTGAGAAGCACTGTGTTTACTGTAACTGTGTGTGATTGAGTATCATCTAGCGCTTTAGGAGATCCAGTCTCTTGTTTGTGTGTCAGTTGGGGATTTCCAGAGATAACTAAAAGAGGTCGAAATCTCTGGTCTAAATACAAAATAAAAAGACAAAGTGGAGAAAACCACACACTGGTTCATGGTATCCATGGTAGGAGCTGCTCAGCTCTGCCGTGTCCTCTCTGCACATTGGACTGAAAATGGCTGAAACTGTAAGCCACATTATGTCTGTTCTCTCCTATATGGTTTCTCTAAGTCTGCTTGGTTCGAAATGAAAAGGCTCAGGAACTCCAATAATTTTATATTGTAATGTAATAATAAATGACTATATTCCATAATGACCTGGCATGGACATGAATTTAAAGAGAATAAGCTATTTAATATAGCATTTCAAATCATTATGCTTTCAAGAATCAGTCAGTACCATGATTGTGTCTGATTTTAAGAAAGTCTATGATGATGATGATGATGATGATGATGACGATGACAAGCAAAATGCTGGGATTAAGGAGTTTGCTTTTTCGGTTTGTTCCAAAATAAATTGTGTGTCTTATTGAGAGTTAAATAAATTGTAACTAATTATATTAGTATCATTAAATCTAAAGATGCACATAGATGTGATCTAGGAATTGACTAGGCACCACTCATCAGGACCGTCAAGATTTGTTACTTATTTGAAAGACGGTTTTATGTGGAAACCAAGCTCTGAAGGTTCCTAGACAATGAAGTCTGAGGATATTTGGTTTTTTTTGCATACATTCATATGAGGACATATAGGTCTCAGAAGTCTTTTTTTAAGGGTTCTGGTTACAGTTAAAGCTGCTGAGAACCCTTGGCATCAATGATATTATGCTGGATTAGCAGACATACATACATAATGCAAGAGTTACAGGGTCATGGGATGTTACATCCAAATTTCAAGGAAAGGGATAAGAGTCCAAGCAATGAGGGAGAGTGGGTCAAGACTCCTGTCGACAACCCAAAAGTGTGAAATAACTGAAGCTGGACTAGATAAATTGAATGTTCAATGTGTCCTAAAAATTGGAGACAAAACATGAAAATCTTCCAGGAAAAGCTACTAAAAATCATCACAGACAGCCCAAATAAAAGTCTTGTAGGTCTGAATCATCAAGGTTATTGGTGTAAGGTTCATGTAGATTGTTTGAGTCTCAATCATAACTTCTTGTGTCCCAGACAACAGACACAGAACTACAAAATGTATTGCTTGTATTACCAAGTATTAGTCTTACTTTGGCTGTGTAGCTACCTCCTTTCTAGTCCTTCCTCTTTTCAACTTGTCATACAGTTGCTTATGTTGCACATTGTATTGGAATAGACTGATCTGTGTTGTATATTATAGGGCCTCCCAGCTAACAGTTTGAACTTAAGAAAGTACTTTGGATTTATGCATTTGAACAATGCTGAGAACTTAAGGATATAATATTTTTTTCACATGGACTAAATTATTGCTGTGGTTTGAAATATCCAGTAAGTCTTTATGGGATAAAACTAGGTAGAATATTATGATTTGGTTATAAAATTTCCCTCATTGTTGGTGTATTTGGTGCTTAGTTTTTAGGAGAGGAATTTGAGGAGGATCGTTGACATTAAACATTTGGAAATAAGCCATGGATTTATAATGTCTCAGATGTATAATGCAATGACTCTTTTAGGAGCTTGTTTAAAGCAGGATTCAGGGCCTTTTTGAGAAAAAAAAAAAAAGAAGCAAGTCCCTGCCAATGTGTCTATAAAGAATATCATGTATTTGGTCATTTAACTGTCAGCCACTTTGTATTTTCCCTGCCATGTGATGAAGAATTATATCCCTCTACATTCTACAGCCATTATTCAGTGAAACCTGTACAATGGGCAACCAGAATAAGTACTCCCTTTCTGTAGTTTTTAGCTACAGCATTCGACACTTGACTAACACAGAAACTCAACTGCCACGTCACTGCATGGCTTCAGGGACCAGAACTGATTGGGGTAACAAAGAAATAAAAAGACAAACATAAGGGCACACAGAAAAGCTTGGGTTAGGTAGACTAGGCTCTTTTGTGGAAAAGCACACACATACCCACCTGACTGGAAATGGAGCATTGTTTATTATATACAATTTAATTGAGGAGAAAGGTTCTCACAAGTAGCTGGAGTTTATGGTATATAATCTCAGTAGTAGCAGCCTCTGTAGGGAAGAAGACTTCATGCCATGGTTTTTGTAGAGAAGAAAGCTATATGGAATAATTTCTCCCTATACTATCAACATCCCATGCAGGCCAAGCGAAGGCTTTGATATTCCTCTGAGTCTTACCTGGGAAGAAGGACTGCTGTTTTCCCATGTGTCTAAGTTGATGGTCCTTGACATTGTTGGCTCATGTCAACAGCACAAATCTTAGGCCTTGTCACATTCAAAGTTACCTCTGCTCCACATACTCTTCTAGTGTATTTCATGTTCCTCTCATCCTGCTAGTAATGTATGGTCAAGTCGGAGAAGAGCAATATTACACAAAATTGGTGCCATTTACACCCTGCTTCTATTAGTAGTCTTTGTTATGATGACTTTTGTTTTGTTTTGCTGTCCAGATTTGGCCTGTAAAAGTCAGTTAGAGTGAAAAACCAAGTGAAGGCTATTCAACAGGATTTGTCTTTGGCAAAATCTTGTTAATCCAGTTTAACAAGAAGCTCTCACGGATGTCTAAACAAGTTCCTCTGGGTAATTTTCAATCTTCTGAGCTCCATCACTTTCTTTCTTGGTCATACATAATGAGAAGATTTTAGTTATTTTTATTTTGTCATTGGTAGGGTATTCAGTTTTGTTCTATTATGAAGTCTTTGTCTTATTCAGTTACATGAATAAAGTTCATGTTATAATTTTTAAAATGAATATAACAAAATATTTTACAAACGCTATTGGCTAAAGTTTTGAGACAAGAGCCAAAATGTATACTTAACACTCATTCGGCCAAGTTTATCAAAAGGGGAATATTAGTTTTGAAGTAGTAGACAAACTACTGAAAAATTAAACTGCCAATAAAACAAAGTACATTTTGTATTTAAATATTATTTGGAAGAATTTCACGATGAGATGTTTTAGAACACAATATATATATGTATATATTGTTTTTTATTATAAATTATTGTATAGCATAAATTATCAGTATATAAAGCATATTCTCTTTTTACACATATGTAGGCTTGCGTGAAACTACATTTTATGAAGAAAATATGAAATAAAAAATGGAACAGAAGAAAATCATGGGGGCACATGACAGAAGCATAGGCTGTTTTAGTTTTGCTGTGGAAGAATGAGGAACTGAGTTTGGATCACAAACATGCACATAAAAGTCTGAGAACAGTTTGAGGCATTTAAAATCCTAGCACTGAGGAGGAACACAGTAGACTAACTGGAGACCTTAGTCAAACCGTTTGTACTATAGATCCAGGAAGAAACCTTGTTTCAAAAATAAGGTGGAGAGTTAACAATTTTGAAGGTAAGTCAGTATCTATCATATTTAATCTCTATCAACCTAAAATACTGTGTAATAACACACACATTTTATAATCACGTTTCCTTTTTCGAATGGGCCTATAGATTTTAGGTATTTTTTTTTTTTGTATATAACCATTATTCTTTTGCTTAAAAAAAAAGTCTGGTCATATTTAATGCCCTGTATTAGTCAGTGAATTGTGTTCAGCATTATTTGAACCATTTGCCATTGCCAGAGGAAAAATACTTATTTGGGTTTTAAATAAAACTGCAATAAAAAGAAAAAATAAAAATAAAAATAATTTAAAAATTAAGTTGGAAAATGAATTTAAAAAGTTGACATTGATATCTGGTGTCTATGCAAGACCACACATTCCTTGAACACACAAAATCTTGTGAACACATACTAAGAATGATGGAGTTGTGAGAAATTTTAAATAAACACTATTTACACAAAAGTAACAACCCTTTTATTTCAGGAAGTACAAAACATGGACTTGAAATTTTAAAAAATATTCTGAGACTGAGTGGTAATTAGAGACAGTGTTACTGATAATGTTGATTATGTTCCTTTTAATATGTGTATAAATGGTACTCAAAAATGAAGTTAACAATAAAATATGAGAACTTGATACAGAAATTAATGAACAGAAAAAGCTAATGTAAATAAGTATATTTTAAAAACAGTTTAAAATAAGGGAATTCTTTTTATTTAGTCGTAGGAATTGTCTTATGCTGTAAAGCCAACAAGTGACCTTTTAAAATATATCAATTATTACAGCTGCTTGAATAATTAAAGGAATCAATTTGAGTCATAAAAATTAGAAAGCAGGAAATAAAATTATGGTTATTTTCAAATAATATATAGCCATTTGTAGGAAAACAAACTTTCTACAGAATATATTGTGAAACATTTTATTAGTTTTTTAGTAATTTCATACAAATTTTTACCACATTCCCCCCCCATATCCAGCTATTCCCTACTCCCATGTTCACCTTCTTTCTATTCCAAGGCAATTTAGTCTCCTCTTTTTTTTTAATAAAAAAAGCAATCAAGTCCAATTTATCACTTCAAATTATATGGGATTTATAACTGCCAACTTGTCAGTACATAAAATATGTGTGCATTAGTAGGTATAATGCCATAAATGTATCTCTTCTCTTCATATTTATATATTGATCTAATGAAATTCCAATAAAAACATAATGGAATTTTCCATGTACACATGTGGATAGTCTTGAATGCCAAGGTTAATTTTGAAATGTAAGAATAACGATGGCTATTTTCAATAGGCAACTTGACACAACCTAAAATCAGCCTAAAAGAGAGTCTCAGTGAGGGGCTATTTACATTGGTTTCTTTGTGAGCATGTCTGTGGGGGATTTTCTTCATTAAGATATTCATTAAGATACCCTCATCCCCTTGTGGGTAGCACCATTTCCTATACAGGGGAGCCTGAATTCGTTAACAGTGAAGAAATCTAACTGAGCACAAGCAAGCAAGCAAATAAGAATGCATGTATTAATTTCCTTCTGCTGTTGACTGAAGATATGGTGCAATATGATTAGCTGTTGAACTTGCTGCCCTGACTTTCACAAAATGATGGGCTGTAACCTAGAATATTAAGCTGAAATAAATATCGTTCTTCACTATATTGCTAGGGTATTTTTGCCACAGTAACAGAAAGAACCCTTTAACGCCAGTCATTTATTTACTCAATATTTTTGTGGTAATTTAGAGCAAATTAATGGAAATTATCTTTGGATGATAATAAATAACCATGATACTGCACCACAGTGGACGAGCATTTATTAAATTTATGATATCGTACAGATAGAGCAAAGCTAATTTTATTAAAAACATGAGAAAAATGGTTAGTTCATAAAGTACAAGGAATAGCCATACAAAGTTTGACATGTAAAATATCAACATTGCTGAGGAGTAGTCACATATAGAAAAACATAACTGATAATTAGGAAAACTTAAATTAAAGCCATAACAGGAAAGCATTTTGGTTTCATTTGAGAGTAGACACTAGTAAATCTGAAAATGCCAGATGTTCAGTGGATACTGGTGTGAGCAAAATGCACACAGATACAGGCCAACTCTGATTTTCCACTGATATGCTGGCAAAAGCTTATTACTATATTTTACAAAGATAAATAGCAATGTACCAAAGCACCTTATAATATTGCAGCTATATATTTATTAAAAAATAATTTATACCTAGTCTTCATAGAATCATATAAGTATATGCCTAACACCACTTTATGTAGTATTACAATTAGTAAGTAACATACATGACAACCAAAACACTAATAGTTACAGTTAAAGTCAAACTCTCATAATACCTGGACCAAGCATAGCATTAAAACCAATACCCTGAAGAAAATGTAAGAAATCTGATTATAAAATCAGCAAGATGATGTCTTTAAAAATAGAAACTACAAGTGCATATATAAAATTTATAATGAAATTTCACATAGAGTATAGATATTTTAAAGCCAAGTAAAAGATAAAGTTACCCATAGTGAGGAAAAAAAATTGGTATGCAGCAAAAGAGGACACACTGATAAGTTTACATCTTTCTTAAGCATATAAGATTTCTAGGGTATGGCACTTAATGAATAGACTTGTATAAAATAACACATATATAGATGTCTATTTGGGAACATAATAATTAAGCTTTAAAATTCTTAGACTCTTTTTTATATTTTATAAGGCTTATAGAACCAAAGATAATATGAAAGTCACTTGGATTTAAATTATTTTTTAATCATTGCCTTCACAAACCCTATAAACATGCAATGGATTTCCTTTGAAATATATAAATAACCTGTTCACTGGAAGTTACTTTGACAGTCCCACTCATGCTTTCACACATATTCTAGATATTGAAAATATACATAAAATTCCTTTTAAACATGACATTTCATCTTCAGTGATATTCAGAACCTGCACTTTACTTTTGCAGATTCTTGTATCCTGCAGTGTTCTCATAACTGCATGTAACTGCAAGTAAAAGACTCCTTGCAATAATTTTAGTCCAGTGTACACTGACTATGATTTATAGGAACAGCTTCTTCCTAAGGACATTTGGGTTGTTTGTATGTTTATGGTATTTCAGAACAATATTGTATACATTAATCATTCCTCATGGGTGAGAGTTTATCAGTAATGTAAATGTAGTCCCTTCCAGTGCAAGAGTTATGTGCATGTCTACGTTGAGGGGATATTATCAATCTTCCTCCTCACAGGCTGTACAAATTTGCCTTTCCACCGACAACAAAAGACATCTACTATTTACAGTGCTTGATCAATAGAATACTCATCTTTAATAATCACCCTCAGTTTAATGGACAGATCAAGAAATTCCTTTGAGACTTCTGAGCAATTTTCTTTGAAAATATTTGAGTTAAGTATGGTTTGTGTATTTTGAATGATGATAGCTTGTTTTTGAATGTTTTTGTGCAGGGTAGCATCCTCATCATTGCAGTTTTGATAAGCTCTATAATGTTTATAAAATAACACGCTTCAGTGCTGTCAGACTCACTTCTATCCCATGTTAGAAGCTGGAAATTACTAGCGTTTCTTTTTAGTTTGGTAATTTTATTAATTTCTATATATCTGTAGTCTTTATGCATATTTTCCATATGATTTTAAGAACATTCAGTTAGATTAAAATGTTTACCTATCCTGATTTGTAGTTTATTTTCAATAATTATTAGCACTTTGCTTTATATAACATTATATTATTTTAATCTAAATTGTTTAAATCTATTTTAATTTTAGTCCCACATTACTGAATAAATATTAAAATAAAACTTTTATCTTTCCATGATATTTAACCTCAGTCTTATAATTACATACACAGCATTTATCTTTATTTTCTCTTTTGTAATAGAGTAACAACAGTCTCCTTGTGGAAATTAGTTTGAAATTATATATCAGTAATATAATATTTGTCACCATAGTAAAAAATTACTAAATGGGATTCCTGCTCATCCTAGCTACACTTAAAACTCATCTCCAATCATGATTGAGAGAGAGAGAGAGAGAGGGAGAGGGAGAGAGAGAGAGAGAGAGAGAGAGAGAGAGAGAGAGAGACAAAGACAGAGACAGAGACAGAGACAGAGACGGACAGAGACAGAGACAGAGACAGAGACAGAGAGAGAAAAGAAAACAGGAAGATTCAAATAAGACTGGCAGACCTCCTGAACTAGGAAGCCTGAGAAAGAAATTGTGATTGCTAAGGACTTGGAATAGTTTGTTGCATCCTGTGTACAGGAGTCTGTGCTTTTCACTAATGATCCTGAAGGTCGTCCAGAGAACCTCTGACACTTCTCATGGCTTGACTGAATGCAGACAAGATGCACTGCTGAAGACATAAGGAACAGACTCTAGAATTGAGAGTAGAACAGGGGTGTTATATCTTGAGATTTACTGGATCAGATGCATTTCTCAAGATGTAGAGTGTGGAAATTCTGACCTCTGCAATGGACAAATTTCTTTAATGTCTAAGTGTTGACTAACCATGCTAATGTGGTTCATTTAAAAGTGATATAAATTACCATTGAAGAGGAATATTCTCTCTAATTACAAAAATAGGAGGCCAAAGAAAATATCAACATTGGTTTAATACTGGTATTGCACTGAATAAGAAATATATTTTTTAAAATCAGAGAAGTTACCTAAGCTAGTGTTTTAAGGGAACTTTGTAAATTTAGACCTGTTACTAGTAAAAAAGAAAATCATGAAAATTATATAAATAGGGGTATATGAATTGTGGGTTCCTTTCTCTGGGAGAGTAGGCTGAAAATCTGATCTCAGAGTTTTCTTTAGCTTTCTGGAGCCTAGCTGAAGAAGGCTCTGTCCTGAGAACCTATCAGAAAGAAGGCCTTCTGGGAAGGGAGGGAGTCTGGGCAGCCACACTCAGATGATTTGAGACAATAAAAATCTGCATCCCTTCCAGAGGGAGAAGAGAGCCTCTGGCTTGTGAAAGGCCAGACCACACCTGATTAAAATAAAAACAGTCAAGAGTCAAAGAACTGGATTTAAATTCACTAAGTTTAATGATAAAATAAAGAGATGGGGAGAATCCAAGATGGCGGCAAGCAGTGTGGACCGCGTTTGGAGGCTCCAGTGAACAATTCAGGGAATTGCACAGATTTCTGAGCCAGGAACACTGAGGTCCGAACATCACGGCAGCGGGAGTGCTCCACGGTTCGGAGGGACCAGGGTGCGGAGGACCTGCGTGCCCCTGCACACGGGAGGAGCGTGGATTTTTTCTGATCGGAGCGGCAGCGGCAGAGGCAGCAGCACTAGTGGCACCAGCAGCGGCGGCTGAGGTTTGCAGCTCATAGCCTTCTGGTGGAGGCGATTGGTGTGGTGGCTGGTTGGAATTGCTGCGGGAGAGGGAACTCGGGGCAGGATTTGGGTCGCGTGGAGCCTTTGGACCCAGACGGAACTCGGCGGACAGTTCGGCCCCAGAGTCCCGGGTACTGGCCCGGCCCAGCAAGCAATTCTGCCTGAGGCACTAACTCAGCATGCCCACAGCTCCCCTGCTGTGGCGCAGGCTTAGTTGAGCTCGCAGCTCCACACTAGGCACCACCTCAGCTCAGCGGCAGCTCCCCTGCGGTGACACAGTCTGGGCGGAGCATTTGGTTTCACCACAGGCGCTAACTCAGAGCAGCTGCAGTTCTCCTGCTGTGGTGCAGGCTTCGTGACGTGCTCAGTTCCATCCTAGGCACCACCTCAGCTCAGCGGCAGCTCCCCTGCGGTGAAACAGTCTGGGCGGAGCACTTGTTCCACCACTGGCGCTAACTCAGAGCAGCCGCAGTTCTCCTGCTGTGGCGCAGGCTGGACAGAGCTCTCGGTTCCACCAGCTCTAAGACTCTGGTTGGACACAGTGTGCAGTTTGAATCGAGAATTCCTGGCTGAGATTGGTGGTCAGTTCGGGCCCTGAGTCAATAACTGACCACAGCACGCACTTTGGGCCAAAAGGCCCTAGCGAGCTTGGTGCGTAGTCCCAGCCCAAAAATTCTGGCTGGACCCTGTGTGCATTTTGGGCCCAAAATCCCTAGCTGAGCTTGGCAGACGGTTCAGGCCCTGAGAATCTAGCTGAGTTCTGCCCGTGGTTCGGTCCCAGTGCTCCTGGCTGGACTTGGCAGGGAACACAGAAGGCTGTGGATACCTTGGCATGACCCAACGCTCATTCAGAGACCCAGAACAATTGCAGGATCCACAGCAGAGGGGGGCTGAGGATCACTGGCTGTGAGAGACCAGAACAACAGGGCTAACCTCCTAACATCCACACCAGTGAAGCTTTGAGCTCACAGCCTAGGGAAATCGTGAGAAAACAAGTGAATCTATCGTCAGACACCCTCCATTCAACTCTGGAAGCTAACCAACAAAAACAAAGATGGCAAGATGTCTAAGGGACAATGAAAAAGCATACGCAAAAAACCCCAAAACAACATGGCATCTCCAGTTTCCAGCTATCCCAAAGAAAACAACCCAGAGAACTCAAATACAACGGAAATACAAGAAAATGACCTCAAATCCTTAGTAATGAGGATGATAATGGAGGAAACAAATAAAATTCGTAATCAAATGCAGGAAGACGCAGACAAACAGGTGAGAGACATAAAAGAAGCACATAGAGTGGAACTAGAAAAATTGCAGGAAAATGCAAACAACCAGATGAAAGAAATAAATAAAACGGTTCAAGCTCTGAAGACCTATAAAGAGGCAATGGAAGAAACTCAGGAATATACAAAAAACCAGATGAAAGAAATCAAAAAATCAGTTCAAGATCTGAAAATGAAAATGGATTCAATGATAAACACACAGACAGAAGAAAAACGAGAACGTGAGACCTCAGAGAAGAAGGCGAGCAACACAGAGGTGAGCTTTTCTAACAGAATCCAAGAGATGGAAGAACGAATCTCAGGGCTAGAAGATACAATCACAGATATTGAATCAACCATTAAAGAAAATGCCAAATCTGAAAAACTCCTGACACAAAACATCCAAGAAATTAAGGACACCATGAAAAGAAGAAATCTGAGGATAATAGGCATTGAAGAAAGAGAAGACATCAGACTCCAGGGCCCAGAAACTATTCTCAACAAAATCATAGAAGAAAATTTCCCCAATCTAAAGAAAGAGATGCCTATAAACATACAAGAGGCCTACAGAACACCAAATAGAATTGACCAGAAAAGAAAAACTGCCCGCCACATAATAATCAAAACACAAAACATGCAGAACAAAGAAAAAATATTAAAAGCTGCAAGAGAAAAAGGCCAAATAACATTTAATGGTAAACCTATCAGAATTACACCCGACTTTTCAGCAGAGACCATAAAAGCCAGAAGGGCCTGGACAGAGATCCTGCAAACCCTAAGAGAACACAGATGCCAGGCCAGACTACTTTACCCAGCAAAATTATCAATAACCATTGATGGAGAAAACAAAATATTCCATGACAAAAACAAATTCAAACAGTACCTATCCACAAACCCAGCTTTACAGAAGGTACTAGAAGGAAAACTCCATCCCAAAGGGTCAAGCTACAACCAAAACTACCCAGGAAATAGATAACTATCCCATGGCAAAGACACAACTACACAAACGCTCGACTGGAAACAACATCAAAATTAAGACTCTTAACAGTCACTGGTCATTAATATCTCTCAACATCAATGGCCTCAATTCTCCAATAAAAAGACACAGACTAAATGAATGGGTACATAAACAAGATCCAACATTCTTCTGCATCCAAGAAACACATCTCACCCATAATGAAAGGCATTACCTCAGGGTAAAAGGTTGGAAAAAATTTTCCAAACAAATGGTCACAAGAAGCAAGCAGGCGTACCCATTTTAGTATCGAACAATATAGACTTTCAACCAAAATTAATCAAAAGGGATGAGGAAAGAGACTTCATACTCATCAAAGGTAAAGTCAACCAAGATGACATCACAATTCTGAACATCTATGCTCCCAATACAAGGGCACCCACATTTGTAAAAGATCTCCTAAAAAAGCTTAAACCACACATCGATCCCCACACAATAATAGTGGGAGACTTCAACACCCCACTCTCACTGAAGGATAAGTCATTGAAACAGAAACTAAGCCGAGAAATAACATCATTAACCAATGCCATGGGTCAAATGGATCTAACAGATATCTATAGAACCTTTCACCCAAACAGGAAAGAATACACCTTCTTCTCTGCACCCCATGGAACCTTCTCCAAAATTGTTCACATCGTAGGTCACAAAGCAAGCCTCAATAGATACAAGAGGATTGTAATAATACCTTGTATCCTATCAGATCACCATGCTCTTAGGCTGCAATTCAACAACAACAGAAATAACAAAAAGCCTACACATACGTGGAAACTAAACAACTCTCTGCTAAATGACACCTGGGTCAGGGAAGAAATAAAGAAAGAAATCAAGGAGTTTCTGAAATTCAATGAAAATGAAGAAACAACATACACAAATTTGTGGGATACATTGAAAGCAGTGCTAAGAGGAAAATTCATAGCACTAAGTGCCTTTAAAAAGAAATTGGAAACATCACACATAAGCATCTTAACAAGACAACTGGAAGCCCTAGAAAAAAAAAGAAGCAGAAACACCCAAGAGCAGTAGACACCTGGAAATAATCAAACTCAGGGCTGAAATTAGCAAATTAGAAACTAAGAAAACAGTCCAAAGAATCAACAAAACCAAGAGCTGGTTCTTTGAGAAAATCAATAAGATAGACAGACCATTAGCCAAACTACCTAAAAGGCAGAGAGACAGTATTGAAATCAACAAAATCAGAAATGAAAAGGGAGACATAACAACAGATACTGAAGAAATTCAAAGAATCATAAGATCCTACTTTGAAGGCATATACGCCACAAAATTTGAAAATCTAAGGGAAATGGATGATTTTCTTGAACAATTTCACTTGCCAAAGTTGAATGAAGAACAGATAAACAAGCTAAATAGTCCCATTTCCCCTACAGAAATAGAAGCAATCATCGATGGTCTCACAACCAAAAAAAGCCCAGGGCCAGATGGTTTCAGTGCAGAATTCTACCAGACCTTTAAGGGTGAGCTAATACCGATACTCTTCAAGCTACTCCAAAAGATAGAAATGGATGGAAAATTACCAAATTCATTCTATGAGGCCATAGTCTCATTGATACCTAAACCTCACAAAGACTCAACAAAGAAAGAGAATTTCAGACCAATTTCTCTTATGAACATAGATGCAAAAATACTAAATAAAATACTTGCAAAACGAATACAGGAGCACATCAAAGATATCATTCATCATGACCAAGTAGGCTTCATTCCAGGCATGCAGGGATGGTTTAATATACGGAAATCCATCAATGTAATCCACCATATAAACAAACTGAAAATAAAAAACCACATGATCATCTCCTTGGATGCAGAGAATGCATTTGATAAAATTCAACACCCATTCATGTTTAAAGTTTTAGAGAGATCGGGGATACAAGGCACTTTCCTCAACATAATAAAGGCTATATACAGCAAGCCAATAGCCAAAATCAAAGTAAATGGTGAGATACTCAACAAAATTCCTCTAAAATCGGGAACAAGGCAAGGCTGCCCACTCTCTCCATATCTCTTCAATATAGTACTCGAAGTTCTAGCCAGAGCAATAAGACAACAAAAGGAGATCAAGGGTATCCAAATGGGAAAGGAGGAAGTCAAATTATCCCTCTTTGCAGATGACATGATAGTGTACATAAGTGACCCTTAAAACTCCACCAGAGAACTTCTAAAACTGATAAACACCTTCAGCAAATTGGCTGGATACAAAATCAACTCAAAAAAGTCTGTAGCCTTCCTATACACAAATGACAAGCTTGCAGAGGAAGAAATTAGGAAAACCACACCCTTCACATTAGCCACAAGCTATATAAAATACCTAGGAGTTACCCTAACTAAGCAATTGAAGGACTTGTATGAAAAAAATTTCAAAACTCTGAAGAAAGAGATTGAAGATGACCTGAGAAGATGGCATGATCTTCCTTGCTCATGGATCGGGAGAATTAACATAGTAAAAATGGCCATCCTACCAAAAGCAATCTACAGATTCAATGCAATCCCTATCAAAATAACTACACAATTTTTTAAAGACATTGAAAGTTCAATTCTGAACTTCATATGGAAAAACAAAAAACCCAGAATAGCTAAAACAATCTTGTACAATAAAAGGTGCTCCGGAGGAATCTCCATAGCTGATCTCAAACTGTACTATAAATCAATAGTAATTAAAACATCATGGTACTGGCACAGTAACAGGCTGGTTGATCAGTGGAATCGAATCGAAGACCCAGATATGAATCCACACACATATGGTCACTTGATTTTTGACAAAGAAGCCAAATCCGTTCAATAGAAAAAGGATAGCGTCTTCAACCAATGGTGCTGGTCTAACTGGAGGTCTATGTGTAAAAAAATGCAACTGGACCCATATCTGTCACCTTGCACAAAACTCAAATCCAAGTGGATTAAAGACCTCAACATAAAACCAGAGACACTAAGCCACTTAGAAGAAAAAGTGGGAAAGAGCCTGGAACATATTGGCACAGGAGACAACTTCCTGAACAGAACACCAACGGCCCAGGCCTTAATGTCAACCATTAATAAATGGGACCTCATGAGGCTGAGAAGCTTCTGTAAGGCAGGAGACACTGTCAAGAGAACAAAGCGACAGCCTACAGACTGGGAAAAGATCTTCACCAACCCTACATCTGACAAAGGTCTAATATCCAAAATATATAAAGAACTCAAGAAATTAAACACCACCAAACCAAATAACCCAATTGAGAAATGGGGCTTGGAACTAAACAGAGAATTCTCAACAGAAGAGTATCAAATAGCTGAGAAACACTTAAAGAAATGCTCAACCTCCTTAGTCATCAGGGAAATGCAAATCAAAACAACTCTGAGATTCCATCTTACACCCATCAGAATGGCTAAGATCAAAAATTCAAGCGACACCACATGCTGGCGAGGATGTGGGGAGAGAGGAACACTCCTTCATTGCTGGTGGGAATGCAAACTAGTACAGCCACTTTGGAAATCTATCTGGTGCTTTCTCAGAAAAATGGGAATAGGGCTTCCTCAAGACCCAGCTATTCCACTCCTTGCAATATACCCAGAAGATGCTCCAGCACACAACAAGACAATTTGCTCAACCATGTTCATAGCAGCCTTATTCATAATAGCCAGAACATGGAAACAGCCTATGTGTCCCTCAGTAGAAGAGTGGATAAAGAAACTGTGGTACATATACACTATGGAATACTACTCAGCTATTAAAAACAAGGAATTCCCGAAATTTGTGGATAAATGGATTGAGCTAGAAATGATCATAATGAGTGAGTTAACCCAGAAGCAGAAAGAATCAAATGGTATATACTCACTTATATCTGCATACTAGCCCAAGGGGCATGTCCCACAAAAGCCTTCACTTACCAGGAAACTAGGACAGAGGGGAAGGCATCCTATTGGGACTCTAAATGAGAGACGCATGGGAGAATAGCAAAATAAAAGGATACAGAGGGTCCTAGAAATCTACAAGTAGAACAATATGATAGGCAGATTTGGGCCCAGGGGTCCCACTCAAACTAAGGCACCAGCCAAGGACAATACAGGAGGTAAACTTTAAACCCCTTCCCAGATCTAGCCAATGGTCAGAATATTCTCCACAGTTGAGTGGAGAGTGTGATAAGACTTTCTCACATACTCTGGTGCCTCACATTTGACCATGTCCCCTGGAGGGGGAGACCTGGTGGCACTCAGAGGAAGGACAGCAAGTAGCCAAGAAGAGACTTGATACCCTATGAGAATATATAGGGGGACGTAATCCCCCTCAGGAACAGTCATAGGGGAGGGGAATAATGGGAAAATGGGGGAGAGAGGAATGGGAGGATACAAGGGATGGAATAAACATTGAGATGTAACAAGAATAAATTAATAAAAAAATAATGTAAAAAAAAAATAAAATAAAGAGATGGGGAGAGAGATATGGGGGAGAAGTGAGGAGTGTGCTCTCAAACTTTCCAGCCTCTGGGTTTTTTTAAACTAAGTGTACTTGAATAGCAGGAGACTATCCCAGGACACTTGGGGAGGGGAAGCCTTGTCTCCAGGGCACCTTTGATATGTTTTTCTTTAAAGAGCCAGCTTTTGACATCTTTTGTGTCTGGTGGGTTGTTATCAGCAAGGACGTCTGCTTACCTCTTTCCAGAGCTTGAAGTGTTTGTCTTCTTTGCCAGCAGACAAGGGCCCACAATGAATCATATAAAAATAAGGGTGAAAAGTAACAGTTAAAAAATAAACAAATGAGCTGAAGATTTGAATTAAGGACAATAGAGGGGGTAAACTTTAAGCCCCTTCCCAGATCTAGCCAATGGTCAGAACATTCTCCACAGTTGAGTGAGAGTGGGGTATGACTTTCTCACGTACTCTGGTGCCTCACTTTTGACCATGTCCCCTGGAGGGGGAGACCTGGTGGCACTCAGAGGAAAGACAGCAGGTTGCCAAGAAGAGACTTGATACCCTATGAGCATATACAGGGGGACATAATCCCCTTCACGAATAGTCATAGGGGAGGGGAATAATGGGAAAATGGGGGGGGGGGGAGAATGGGAGGATACAAGGGAAGGGATAAACATTGAGATGTAACAAGAATAAATTAATAAAAAAATTTTTTTAAAAAAGAAAAATAATGGATAATAGCTGGCATGGGTCATTCATCTGTAACCTTAGCCTAGAGGCAGTAAAAGTAAAAAGAACACAAGTCTCCAGCCATGCAGCCTCCCTGAAGCTGTGAGTCCCAAGTACGAGGCAGAGATATTTGTCTTTAAAAGTAAGTATGTAGAAAGGTATAGAGGAAAAATACATTGTTGAGCTCTGACCTACACACAACCATGAACAGGCACATGCACTGGTCATGAACAAAGATGCATATACCACACACCTATAAATAAAATAACAAATAAAACAGTAACCGAGACTTTACAAAGCAACAGGAACTCTCTATCTCAGCAACAGGAACTTAAAATAATAATAACAAAATGGAAATGAATAGAACCAAGAGCTATTCTTTTGAAAAGATAAATAAAAACCTGAAGTATCCAAATACTTGGTTTGAGGAAAGAAAATACAGTGTAATAATTGCCAGTGTCTAGAATGAAAGAAGAGAACTGCATCCCTGCATGGATGTTAGTACTAAAATATACATTAACAAATATTTTGAATTGTTTTATAGTATCAGTCCAAAAATATTTTTATGCCCAGTTCTCAATAGACAAAACATTAAAATTTTTTATAAAATTTGGTAAACTATAGGAAGCCAAAATATATTGGTTAATATATTTATGGCTAAAAACCTCTCACAAAATTTAATTTTATTGGAAATAGTTATGAATTTAGAAAGGATGTCTCAAAACATTTATAGTATATATCAAACTCAATGTAGAAACATAGTAATAGTTTTCTAATGTCATGAACAAGGCAAGAATGTTTACCTTTCTCACTGATGTTCATTTTCACCAAAGAGTGTTTTCTTATTTAGTAATAAAGGAGAAGTCCTAGGCAGTTTATTAAACTGAGGAAATAATACATAAATACGAATGGCATGATTGTTTTTATATAAATGTAAAACAAGGGCATGGATAGCATTAGTGACACATTAACAAAACCATGCTTTATAACAATAATATAGGAAAAACTCTGAACACATCTCTATATTTGCAGTTGAAGGAGGACACTGACATAAAAAACTCTATTCTGTTCCCTTGTGCTTCCTTTCTTCTACTTCATCCTTTCTGTGTTCCAGTTATCCTAGGAAAATAACCAGTACTAATTCAAATTTATCACTAGGACTGAAACACCTCTTAGCAACAGTAAGTTTTACAGAAGGAATCACTCACAATAGATACCTCAAATAGGAATTACTGATGAGCAAGCCTGTCTTTCTGAGAAGTAATTTTCTATTGGAACCAGACAGCTCCCTACCTGTTACTTTCCTATAAATGTCTGTGTAGTCTGCATTAATATAATGACCAACCAGGCAACAGCTATACCTACTTTGCAAGCTATTCATGTTCTACGTTCCTTCCTATTTTTCACTATAATCCTCAAAGCTCTTGTTAATATCTTGAGCCCTTTATCAGTTCTTCCACATTCACTGAATCTCCCTTCTCTGTCTTTTATGACTTATCCTGTCTAAGGATGCATTGGGCTATTAGTACATCACACATTAAGGGTGCCACACTTTCTTCTTTAACACATTCTCCTCTATAATATGCTCCAAGAGTACACATATAAGAAAAAATGCAACCCTTGTTTTTCTTAAACTATCTTATTTATATTGACATAAAAATTTCACTTCCATTTATTTCCCTGCAAACAACATATTTTAATTGTTTTTATGTCTGAATAAAACATCTTTATGTTTCACATTTTTTATGCATTTTTTATTCTGTCAATATAAGCAAAAATCAATATGAAGTGGCACAAAGACCTTAAAATAATAACTAAAAATTCCTAAAAATTAAGAGAAATAGTTCAAGATCTAGGCATGTTCAATAACTTTCTGATAAGATGACAGTGGGTCAGAAAATAAAATGAAGGATTAACAAATAGGGCTGCATTAAATTAAAAAGTTATCACACCACAAAAGCAACATTCATAAAAGTAAAGAAACAGACTATAAAACAGAGGAAAATCATTGTCACCTATCATCAGTAAATTTTGAATTTTTTTCATAAAGAATATTGTACTAGTCCTGACTGGCATGATTTGTCTAAAGTCCTTGAAAGAGTGACTGGTCCTTTCTTAAGAAAGATATGATCTTAATCCTAACTTAGAGATGCAAACAGCCATGCTGTGAATAACCTGTGGGGATGGACAGCCTCCAGGCATGAGGGTAGCTAGCCAATAATGGGTTTGGGACCTATGCCCAACCATCCCAGTAAACTTGACAAAATCCCAAACTCCAGATGAATATACAATTGATTGAACATCTTGATGGCACTCTTGTGAGAATGAATAGAGAACTCAGCTAAGTTGTTCAAGGACAATTGAAACATAGAAAGGAGAATGATTAACAAATATTAAAGGTAGTAAATTCATAGAAATTTGACATGTGTGAGGGATTAATTTACATATGTTTACCATATATATGTGTACATATACACATATATACATTTGATGAGAAACTTCATACTATGAGAATGTCTCATTTTAAAAATTCAATTTGTCCACAAGGTAATATTAGTAACTTGTAATTAGTAAAATTGGGATCTTCTTCCAGTAATCTTAGTCTCCTTTTAAAAGAAGAATTGAAGTATGCACTAAAAAAGCTTAAGTAAAATTTGATTAGAATTTAAACGAAATTCCACAAACTTTAGATATCAGAAACTGTCTGAGGAAGACAGGAACGAGAAAGATAACAAGTCCTGCTGTATGACTTAAGCAATCATAGAGATAACCCACATAGCAGACAAGTAGCCACACAACTGAGAGGAGAGATTTGTGGGGGGCGGTGAAGCCTAAATTTTGAGAAGTCCTACTTAGACATAGCAAGAAGAACTGGAAAACTTAGGTTGTTCTGAGCCATTTAGAAATACAGTATGATTTACCAATCCATTAAGTTTCTCACTCTACAACTGATTGCACAGGAAGCAGGGAGCAGAGAAAGAAAATTATCTTGTTAAGAGATCTTACCTGCCATCTCTCAATGATGACATAATGTTGACCTACATGCCCTTTTTTTCTGAGGAGTGGTCTCTTATCCAAGTGACTGGCATGTCCTACTGGAATGTTAGGTCTCTACCTAACCTAGAGCTTCCATCCTCTTGAAAGGAAGAAATTAGTTTCCTCAATGCTCCTTTACTGCTACTGTAAAAAGAGCTCCAGAGAAAGTAAGTGAGAGAGCCTAGAATGTTCTTGAAATCATACCTATGTGATACATTTTGTCTTGGAGAACATTTTTTTTCTATTAAATTATAGGCAATATGTTACATAATAGTAGCACCAATTACAGTGAGGTCACCTGAGAAATTAAACTGCTGAACTTCTCTTATATTAAATCACTAACATTTCTAAATTTCTGATAGCATGACATATCTACTTATGAAAATATACACTCAATAAACGCATTTCAGTTATTCCATTTGCTGAACGTATCATATTAGCCTGAGAGGATAGTTCAGAAAGTAGAGGCAAAAACAATCAATCTTGCTTGTATTTAATTTGAACTCTAGTAGGAAGAAAGAATAAAAAAATCAGCAACTATGACTAAAAACGTTACACAAAAGTGTATATAAATGTAGTGCTCTAGGGATTTCAGGTAACAGGGCATGTGTTAGGGCCTCTAGTTCAATAAATTTACCCCCTGTATTCATAAATCCTCTGTGTTAAAAGGTCACAGAGACAGGAAGATGCAGAGGCCAGGCATGGATGCTGTTTACTGACTCCATTAGCATTGCTTGTTTGCTTTCTCCTATCTTCCTTCTTTCTTCCTTCTTTGTTTCTTTCTTTTTGTTTGTTTCTTTCTTTCTCTCTCTCTCTCTGTTTCCGATGCATTCTTCTCCTATATATTATATCCCAACTGCAATTTCTTCTCCTTCCTCCCATTCCAGTTACTTTTCCACACCCATTCACTCTTCCTCTTTCACCTTTAGAAAATGACAGGCTTCCCAGTGATATCAACCAACATGGCATATCAAGTTGCAATATGACTAAGCACAGCCCTTTGTATAAAGGCTGGAAAAGGCAACCCAGTAGGAGGGAAAGCATCCCCTAAACAGGCCCTATTCCCACAGTTATGAATCCACGAGAAGACTAAGCTACTCAATCATAACATATATTCAGAGGGCCAAGGTCAGACCAATGCACGCTCTTTCATTGTCAGTTCAGTGTCTGTGAGCCCCTGTGAGCCCAGTTTAGTTGATTTTGGGTTTTTGTTTGTTTGTTTGCTTGTTTGTTATACTGTCTTTGACTCTTCTGGCTTCTTCTTCTTCTCTTTTTCAGCATTCCCCAAGCTTCACTTAATGTCTAGTCATATGTCTCTGTATCTGTTTCCCACGTATCAGAGATGATATAGTATTAAACAGAAGTGATGCCAAAAAATTCTATGGAGAATGAGACCTTAAAAACACCCTCTGTGAAGTGGCTGAATACAAAACTAACTCAAAAATAGTGGTCCTCTTGTATACAAATGATAAACAAGCTGAAAAAAGAAACCATGAGACTTACACAGTACACAAGATCCACAAATAATATAACACATATAAACATAACTCTAACTAAGCAAGAGAAAGACCTGTATGACAAGAACTTCAAGTCTTTGAAGAAGATGGAAGTCTTTGCAGAAAATGGAAAAATCTCCCATGGTCACTCATGGATTAGTACTGTTAACAGTAAAATTGGTCATCTTACAAAAAGGAATATACAAATTCAATGGACTCTGGATCAAAATTCCAACACAAGAGTTAACCCAGAAGCAGAAAGAATCAAATGGTATATACTCACTTATATCTGCATACTAGCCCAAGGGGCATGTCCCACGAAAGCCTTCACTTACCAGAAAACTAGGACAGAGGGGAAGGCTCTAAATGAGAGACACATGGGAGAATAGCAAAATAAAAGGATACAGAGGGTCCTAGAAATCTACAAGTAGAACAATATGATAGGCAGATTTGGGCCCAGGGGTCCCGCTCTAACTAAGGCACCAGCCAAGGACAATACAGGAGGTAAACTTTAAACCCCTTCCCAGATCTAGCCAATGGTCAGAATATTCTCCACAGTTGAGCGGAGAGTGTGATATGACTTTCTCATGTACTATGGTGCCTCACATTTGACCATGTCCCCTGGAGGGGGAGACCTGGTGGCACTCAGAGGAAGGACAGCAAGTAGCCAAGAAGAGACTTGATACCCTATGAGAATATATAAGGGGAGGTAATCCCCCTCAGGAACAGTCATAGGGGAGGGGAATAGTGGGAAAATAAGGGGGGGAATGGGAGGATACAAGGGATGGGATAAACATTGAGATGTAACAAGAATAAATTAATAAAAAAAAATTTAAAAGAAAAAAAAATAACTATGAGTCATAATGCCTGCCTCAGAAATTATTGTGTAATATGCCATACCATTATTGTGTTCCACCATTGAACTTTGACGTAACTTCAGCTGCAAAGAAAATGTTCATACAGGCTTTATAAACACAGAGTATAAAGGTATATATTTGCATTAGCTTAAAGGTCTAAGAAAATCATTTGGTTAACATTGATTATGACAATGTTCATGCATTTCTGAATGTTACTTGACTGTAAGGCAAATGCTTCAAATGATCTAATAAAAGCCAATGCCATCTTAAAAAAAAAATTCCAACACAATTCCTTACAGACCTTGAAAAAAAATATTCAACTTCATAAAAATGCAAAGCAAGCAAGCTAAAGACAATCTTTTACAATAAAAGAACCTCTAGAGGTATCACCTTCCCTACTCACAAACTCTACTACAGAGCTAACTATAGTAACAAAACTGCATGATATTGCCATAAAAACAGGCAGGTGGATCAAGGAATTGGGTTGAAGACCCACACACTAATGAACAGCTGATTTTTGATAAATAAGTCAGAAATATACAATGGAAAAATGAAGGCATCTTTAACAAATGGGAATGTTGTAACTGAATGTCTGCATGTAAATAAATGCAAATAGATTCATATTCATTACCTTGCACAAAACTGGAGTCCAAGTAGATTAAAGACATCAACATAAAACCTGATACACTAGACCTCATAGAAGGAAAGCAGGGACTAGCCTTGACTCCTTTGGCAAAGGAGACAACTTCGTATAGAACTCATGGCCATCAGCCCTGGGCCAGCACTACCCACAATGATCAGCAATCACTACTTAAGAAAATGCCCTACAAGCTGTCTGCATCCTGATCTTATGGAAGCATTTTCTTAATTGATGCTGCCTCCTCGCCTCCTCTCAAATGACTTTAGCTTGTGTCACTTTGACATGAAACTATCCAATAAACACAACATGCGGTTTCATCAGCAATCAAAGCTTACTATTTAGCTTTAGTGTGAAATAAAAAGCCTTGTCAGTAGCTTGCATTGTGATTGTAATGACAGGAGGGGAATTTAGGGGCCACACTTGCCAACAGGTTATGGGGAGGTACATTAGTTTATTCAATAATCTAAGGCTTCTGGGAGAGTCTCATTGTCCTCATGCAGGTTACCTTGATTAAAGGATTTACTAAATTATTAATTCAATTTTGTAGTATAAGAATGTGGGGAGGAAATTGATATACAAGAAAATGACCTCAAGTCCTTAGTAAGTAAGATGATAATGGAAGAAACAAATAAAATCTGTAAAAAAATGCAGGAGGAGGCAAACAAAAGGGCTGAGGATTTAAAAGAGTCATATAAAGAGGCATTTGAAGAATTTCAGAAAAATACAAATAATCAGATGAAGGAAATCATTAAAACATTTCAAGACCTGAAGATAAAAATGGAAGCTATCATAAAGGAACACACGGACAAAAAACGTGATCGAGAAGCATCAGAAAAGAAAGCAAGCATCTCAGAGGTGGCCTTATCTAACAGATTGCAAGAAATGGAAGAACGAATATCGGGACTTGAAGATACAATTGCAGAACTGGAAACATCCATTAAGAGAAATTCTAAATCTCAAAAGTGCCTGACACAGAGCATTCAAGAAATTAAGGACACCAGGAAAAGACGAAACTTGAGAATAATAGGGATAGAGGAAAGAGAAGGCAACCGACCCCACAGCCAAGAAAATATCTTTAATAGAATAATAGAAGAAAATTCCCCCAATTTGAGGAAGGAGATGCATATGAGCATACAAGAGGCATACAGAACACCAAATAGAATAGACCTGAAAAGAAAATCTTCCTGCCACATAATAATAACAACACAAAATATACAGAACAAAGACAAAAATATTAAAAGCGGCAAGAGAAAAAAGACCGAGTAACATATGAAGGAAAACCTACAGAATTACTCCAACTTCTCAACAGAGACCATGAAAGCCAGAAGGGCCTGGACAGAGGTTCTGCAAACACTAAGAGAACACAAATATCAGCCAAGATTACTATACCCAGCGAAATTATCAATAACCATTGACGGAGAAAACTAGATATTCCATGACAAAAACAAGTTCAAACAGTACCTAGCCACAAATCCGGATTTACAGAAGTTACTAGAAGGAAAACTCCACCCCAATGGGTCAAACTACAACCAAATCAACATAGGAAATAGGTAACTATACCATCGCAAAATCACAACCTTACAAAATCTCGACTATTACAAATACCAAAAATGAAGGGACTTAGCAATCACTGGTCATTAATATCTCTCAAGGTCAATGGTCTCAATTCTCCAATAAAGAGACATAGATGAACTGAGTGGATGCATAAACATGACCCAACATTCTTCTGCATTCAAGAAGCACATCTCAACCACAAGGACAGACATTGCCTCAGAGTAAAAGGCTGGGGAAAAATATTCCAAGAAAATGGTCACAAGAAACAAGCTGGGGTAGCCATTCTAATATCTAATAAAATAGACTTTCAACCAAAATTAATCAAAAGGGATGAGGATGGACACTTTGTACTCGTCACAGGTAAAGTCAATCAAGAAAACATCACGATTTTGAACATCTATGCTCCTAATACAAGGGCTCCCACATTTGTAAAAGAGTTATTAACAAAGCTTGAACCACTCATCGATACCCACACATTAATAGTGGGAGACTTCAACACCCCACTTTCACTCAAGGATAGGTCTTTGAATCAAAAACTAAGCTGGGAAATAACTTCATTAACCAATGTCATGAATCATAGGGATCTAACAGATATCTACAGAACTTTCCACCCAAACGCAAAGGATTATACCTTTTTCTCAGCTCCCCATGGAACGTTCTCTAAAATTGATCATATAGTTGGTCACAAAGCAAACCTCAACAGATACAAGAAGATTGAAATAATACCTGGTATCTTATCAGATCACCATGGTCTAAGGCTAGTCTTCAACAGCAACAGAAATAACAAAAAGCATACTAACACGTGGAAACTAAACAACTTTCTACTTAATGACTCATGTGTCATGGAAGAAATGAGGGAAGAAATAAGGGTTCCTGATATTCAATGAAAATGATGGAACAACATACCCAAATTTGTGGGACACATTGAAAGCAGTGCTAAGAGGAAAATTCATAGCACTAAGTGCCTTTAAAAAGAAAATGGAAATATCCCACATAAACAACTTAACAACACATCTGGAAGCTTTAGAAAAAAAGGAAGCAGAAACACCTAAGAGGAGTAGACGCCTAGAAATAATCAAACTCAGGGCTGAAATCAATAAATTAGAAACAAAGAGAACAATCCAAAGAATCAACAAAACCAAGAGCTGATTCTTTGAGAAAATTAACAAGATAGACAAACCGTTAGCCAATCTAACTAAAAGACAGAGAAACAAAATCAGAAATTAAAAAGGAGACATAACAACAGACCCCGAATAAATACAAAGAATCTTAAGAACCTAGTTTAAAGGCATTTATGCCACAAAATTTGAAAATCTAAGGGACATGGACACTTTCCTCAACCAATTCCATTTGCCAAAATTGAATCAAGACCAGATAAACAAATTAAATAGCCCTATTTTGTCTATAGAAATAGGAGCAACCATTGATAGTCTCCCAACCAAAAAAAGCCCAGGGCCAAATGGTTTCAGCAGAATTCTACCAGTCCTTCAAAGGGGACCTAATACTGATACTATTCAAGCTATTCCAAAAGAGAGAAATGGATGGAATATTACCAAATTCATTATTTGAGGCCACAATCACATTGACCCACAAAGACCCAACAAAAAAAGATAATATCAGACCAGTTTCTCTTATGAACATTGATGCAAAAATACTCAACAAAATACTCACAAAGCGAATACAACAGCATATCAAAGACATCATTCACCATGACCAGGTAGGCTTCATTCCAGGCATCCAGGGATGGTTTAACATACGGAAATCCATCAATGTAATCCACCATATAAACAAATTGAAATAGAAAAACCACATGACTATCTCTTTAGATGCATAAAAAGCATCTGACAAAATCCAACACCCATTTATGTTTAAAGTTCTGGAGAGATTGGGAATACAAGGCACTTATCTAAACATAATAAAGGCTATATACAGCAAACCAATAGCCAACATTAAAATAAATGGAGAGATGCTCAGGAAAATCCCTCTAAAATCAGGGACAAGACAAGGCTGCCCACTTTCCCCATATCTCTTCAATATAGTTCTTGAAGTTCTAGCCAGAGCAATAAGACAGCAAAAGGAGATCAAGGGGATCCAAATGGGAAAGGAAGAAGTCAAATTATTCCTATTTGCAGATGATATGTATATATAAGTGACCCCCAATATTCCACCAGAGAACTCCTACAGCTGATAAACACCATCAGCAAATTGGCAGGATACAAAATAAACTCAAAAAAGTCAGTAGCTTTCCTATATACAAGTGACAAACTAGCAGAGGAAGAAATTAGGAAATTACTCCCTTCACGATAGCCACAAGCAATATAAAATATCTAGGAATAACCCTAACCAAGCAAATGAAGGACCTATTGAAAAAAAACTTTAAATCTCTGAAGAAAGAGATTGAAAATGACATCAGAAGATGGTAGGTTGTACCTTGTTCGTGGATCGGGAGAATTAATATAGTAAAAATGGCCATCTTATCAAAAGCAATTTACAGATTCAATGCAATCCCTATCAGAATAACTACAAAATATTTTGAAGATATTGAAAGAACAATTCTCAACTTCATTTGGAAAAACCAAAAGCCCAAAATAGCAAAAACAATCCTTTACAATAAAAGATCCTCGGGAGGAATCTCCATACCTGATCTCAAGCTGTACTATAGAGCAACAGTAATTAAAACAGCATGGTACTGGCACAGCAATAGGCTAGTGGATCAATGGGATCAAACTGAAAACCCAGAGATGAATCCACACACAATTGGTCACTTGATTTTTGACAAAGAAACCAAATCCATTCAATGGAAACACGACAGCATCTTCAACAAATGGTGCTGGTCTAACTGGATGTCTACATGTAGAAAAAGGCAATTAGACCCCTATTTGTCACCATGCACAAAACTCAAGTCCAAATGGATTAAAGACCTCAACATAAAACCAGAGACATTCATCCAGTTAGAGGAAAAAGTGGGGAAGTGTCTGGAACACATAGGCACAGGAGACAACTTCCTGAACAGAACACCAACAGCCCAGGCCTTAACATCAACAATTAATAAATGGGACCTCATGAGGCTGAGAAGCTTCTGTAAGCAGGTGACACTGTCAAGAGAACAAAGTGACAGCCTACAGACTGGGAAAAGTACTTCACCAACCCTTCATCTGACAAAGGTCTAATATCCAAAATATATAAAGAACTCAAGAAATTAAACACCACCAAACCAAATAACCCAATAGAGAAATGGGGCTCAGAACTAAACAGAGAATTCTCAACAGAGGAATATCAAATGGCTGAGAAACACTTAAAGAAATGCTCGACCTCCGTAGTCATCAGAGAAATGCAAATCAAAACGACACTGAGATTCCATCTTACACCTATCAGAATGGCTAAGATCAATAACTCAACTGACACCACATGCTGGCGAGGAGGTGGAGAAAGAGGAACACTCCTTCATTGCTGGTGGGAATGCAAACTAGTACAACCACTTTGGAAAGCTATCTAGTGCTTTCTCAGAAAAATAGGAATGGGGCTTTCTTATTCCACTCCTTGGAATATACCCAGAATATGCACTACCACACAACAGGGACATATGCTCAACCATGTTCATAGCTGCCTTATTCATAATAGCCAGAACATGGAAACAGCCTAAGTGTCCATCAGTAGAAGAATGGATAAAGAAACTGTGGTACATTTACACTATGAAATACTACTCAGCTATTACACAAGGAATTCTCCAAATTTGTGGACAAATGGATTGACCTAGAAATTATCATAATGAGTGAGTTAACCGAGAAGCAGAAAGACTCAAAGGGTATATACTCACTTATATCAAGACACTAGTACCAGGGGTATGTCCCCATGAAAAACTTTACCTACCAGGAAAGTGGGTCAGAGGGGAGGACATCCTATTGAGACTTTAGGTGTGAGAAGCCTGGGAGAATGAGGAAATAGAAGGATCCAGAGGGTCCTGAAAAACTACAGGCGGGTCTGGGCCCTGGGGTCCTCCTCAAACTATGGCACCAGCCAAGGAAAATATAGGCAGTAAACTTTGAACCCCTACCCAGACTAGCAGATGGACAGGACATTCTCCACCGTTAAGTGGAGAAGGTGATCTGACTTTCACACAAACTCTGGTTCCCCATATTTGACCATGTCCCTGGATGGGGATGCCTGGTGGCACTCAGAGTAAGGATAATAGGTCACCAAGAAGAGACTCGATACCCTATGAGCATATACAGGGGGAGGAGGTCCCCTTCAGTCAAAGACATAGGGGAGGAGAATGGGTGGGGGGAAGCGGGAGGATATAAGGGATCTCATTTGCCATCCCATCCCATGCATCCTCCCATTCCTCCCTCCATCCCGCTTTTATCCCATTCCCCTTCCCTATGACTGTGACTGAGAGGGACCTCCTCCCCCTGAATATGATGCTAGGGTATCAAGTCTCTTCTTGGTAGTCTGCTATCCTTCTTCCGAGTGCCATTGAGCCTTCCCAACAAGGGGACATAGCCAAATATGGGGCACCAGAGATCATGTGAAAGTCAGTCCCCAGTCTCCACTTAGCTGTGGAGAATGTTCTGTCCCTTGGCTAGATCTGGGTAGGGGTTTGATGATTACTTCACGTACTGTCTTTGGTTGGCACCTTAGATTGAGCAGAACCCCTTGGCCCAGATCCACACGTCATAGTGTTCTTCTTGTAGGTTTCTAGGACCCTCTGGATCCATCTATTTCCCTATCTCCTATATTTTTCTCACCTAGAGTCTCAAGAGGATGTCCTCCACTCTGTCCCACTTATCTGATAAGTGAAGACTTTCATGGGACCTGCCCCTTGGTGTAGTGTCCAGGTATATACCATTTGACTCTCTCTGCTTCTGGGTTAGCTCACTCATTATGTTGGGCTCTTTTAACTGTACTACCTAGAATAATTACTGAGTGGTGGTGCTGAAAACAGAAGAAAGAAATTGACTACTTATGTTTTGGTCAAGAAGCAGACATTTCAGGGATGTCCTTGGGTGTTTTATGTTTTTTGTTTTGTTTCCAAAGAAATTGTAGTATATTCATTTTCCCTTTATAAGCAAAAATTATTATCTAACAGAGCCACTATCTGACTAATTCTTTAAATAGTCATATCATCATGTAATTTATTAACAAATATGTATATTTTATATATGGCATGATATTGATTATATTTTTAACTTAATATGACATTATTCACATAATACCATGCAAATTCCTAAGGTCTTTTGACACTGTTATCCAAGTAATTTACTGACAATCATAAGTGAACAGTGAATAAATATGGTAACTTAGAGAATATCTTCAGGGAATTATATTTAGAGTTCACATTTAACATGTCTTATTACTTAGAGCAGTTAAAAACCCAAGCATAATGAGCGTAGTAAATTAGTGATGAAAAACGTAAAAGAAACTAATGGATCCAAAGAATATCATAGATCATGACATGTTATTTCCAGACTGTTAACTATGACTGTGGTGAACAATTGCAGGTGATTAAAATTCCCATGACTTCATAAAGCATTAATTAGACAATGAATGTCAAAAGAAAATCATGAATAGAGCATGACCACCTGTATTGGAATTCCTCCCCCTAAAGAATGGTAAAAATGTAAATGTATGTCAATTAACAGAGCCTTATGAATTAGAATACTAAATACAGATGTCTTGAATTCTAACTATATAAGTAATATGGAATTATTCTGTCCATACTGCTATCATACTGCAATAAATTAAAGGAGAGAGTACGGGAATAAAATTTCTTTAATCATTTGCGATGAGTAATTTGAATGTCACCCTTGCTGCTGAAGTATGATTATATTCGGCTACATGACCAAATGCTACCCTGAGTAATTCTTTCTGGGTGTTTTGGATAAAACTGTGTTTTAAATCAGTGTATTTTGAATAAAGGAGATCACTTTTATGAGAACAGACCTTACTAATAAGTGAAGGCTTGAATAGGACTCTGAAAATGGCTTGGATGTCAACATTGGTCTTAGCTCATTATTTACTCTAACAGCACATGCAGAAGAGCGGGGGCTTCCTGTATTATGTGATAATAGCAGCAATTCTTAAAACAGTTTATTTTTCACCAGGCATGGTGGCACATGATCTTAATCCCAGCACTCAGGAGGCAGATGCAGGTGGATCACTGTGAGTTCAGTGCCAGGCTGGTCTACAAAGCGAGCCCGGGGTGGCCAAGATAACATAAAGAAACCCTGTCTCGGTGAGCAAAGAAACTGGGACATGTTTCAGATGGGTGGTAAAACCTCACAGGACATTATATCAGCAATAGGGCTTCATGCTTACTTCAGAAATGAAGGAAGGTTGACCTTACATGACAGGTAGTAGAGGTAGAGTACTAATTGTTCAATGTGACAATAAATTTCAGGTCCAATGCACCTGAATAAAATTATCTTATAAATCCAAGCATAATGTATACCCTATTGCAATACATGAAAATCCTATCTTAATCATTGTACACAACAGTGGTTTGTTGCAATTAAACATTAGTTTGTCCAAGATTTATTTTATTCCATTCCTTATAATTCATCAGGTTGGTCACACTTTTCACAGTCTAGAAATGCTCATAACTAAACTTAAACTTCTTTTATTTATGTTATTAATATAACAAGAGAAAGAAACATTTGATAGATCAATAGAGATGATATTTATAAGCATCCACATAGTATAGTATTTTTACAAAGAGACAACCAGTTCAGCCACACCTTAATCTTTGCCCTTAAATAATTTTCAATGTTATTTTCACAACTTGAATTCATAAAGTGGCTATGGTTCTTTAAGAGTATGAACATTTATGAAGAATTATGCATATGTTAATTAGCAAATTTATATAAAACATGCCTAAATTTGATTTTAAAAATATATAAATGTCACTATGTTCCTTGTCATTTATGACCAAATCAATTATGATCATTTAAAAATATTCTAACTATCCTAAACAGGCCAAAACACTTTATTATGATTTATTCATGTTAAAATTATTATTATTTTTATTTTGTTTAAAAGGAGGTCAACTAGAACAGGGAAAATGTAATTACTGAGACTACAAAATACTTCTGACTAGTTCCTCAATGTTTGTTACTCCTCTTCCACCATCTTCTGGTAGCTTTTGAGAATGCAATTCAAAAAAAATTTCCTCCCAAAGTATAGCAATCTTTTGTTTGTTTGTTTCTTATATAAAATGTATTGCGTGTACATGTAACTTACAGTATAATGTGTGCACTCAGATACATACATATGTATTCAATATGCCAGTTGACACTATGTTAAGGAAAATTCTTTTTTTAAACATATGTATTTACATTATTACAGCAAGAAGAACCACAAAGCAATCAAGAATTATTATAAATGTTACATTTATAATGTTTTGGCTATTTGTATTTGTCAGCCAAGTTTTATTTGTTTTATATGTACTTATTATATTTATCATATATTTGCACAATATTAACTAATGGACTATGTTAAAATATAATATATATATTATTATATGTACAATATAAAGTACCTTGTATTTTTTTCCTTTGGTATTTAAAATTGACCACAATTGATTTGGTCATAAAGGAGAAAAACAATTAGTTTCATATTTTCCTTTTTAGAATCAAGTTTAGATACATATTTTATAAAAATTTACTAACCAACATGTACAGTAAATACATATATTTACTGTACATATATATGTTGCATATATATATATGAAGTGAGTAACCATCCATCAGTTTACACATGTTTTGGAAATTGATATACACTGTACTACACATTTCTATGTTTTGTCACACATACATTCGATTACCACTAAAAGGTAATGAATACTGAATAACTTAACCTCTGGGCACCTATTTTTTTCCTCACAAACCTTGAATCTGAAATTCCAATATCAAGGTCCTTCTAAGGCCATCTTTTTTGAAGCCTGTTTCTTGGCCTGCAGTTGGCAGTCCTCCAGACATAAATAAAACAAGAATAAAATTACAGTGTTTTTTACTCTCTAACAATATTTTCTGGTATGAGGACCACATTGTAACAACATCATTGACCATTCATTGATTCTGTAAAGTATCCATCTTGAAATAACCATATTAGGGAGATTAGGTATCTACAATTTTTTTTTTACGAGACATAATTAAATTCATTACAGTAAGTGTGTGATATCAAATATACTTTACCTCAAAATAGCTTTGCAATATATATCATGTATTGTAAACCCTTTATTGTGTTATACAGTAATTTTCTTCTTATTGTTCATTAATAGGTATGAAACACTGTATGTACTTTGCTTACAGATATATTCATCCCATTATGTTTCTACCATTAGAACCCAAGTAATGAATCTCAACCCTTTCCAAGTTCATGTATGGATAGAAAAATAATAATTTTATATCAGATTCTGTAACAAATACACAATATCTTTAGAGCTAAGAGGGCACTGATGCCCAAACCAGTACCAATCAATACCATGAGTGCTGCCTGAGAGGCACAGCAATGGTATTCATGTAACTTGTCCAAGCTACCCTATAACATCAGGTACACTGGAAGTTCCTGACTAAGAGGAACAAAATTCTTAATGAAGAGAACCTGACTAATTACATTAATGTGCTCCCTTCTGTAAAAACAAGACAAAGATACTTAAGAAAAAGTTATGCCATTTTGCCAACTTCCCTTCCTTATAATTCTTTATCGTATTTTATTTTAAAACTTTTCAAATGCTTTACATTAATTTTATAATTATGAACATGTATAGTTTAATATCTTAAATGATTTTTAGTAAAAATCAATATTGAAGTGTGCCTGTATAAAACACATTGCTCCAGAGAAGAATGCAGACAGTTTTGCTTTTATTTTTTAGTCACTTCATAATAAACTTTATTAACTCTAAAAAATTGTTTTCAAAATATATGATATGTTCATATTCTATTTTTATGGACCATCATGTCCTTTTCATATTTATATGCTGACTGTTTACCTTTGGTTTAGTTATATATAAGATGGGGTTATTAAGGGGCTGTTTAATTTAAATTTGGCCTCTAATGTGAAGTTCTATTTAAACAGGCAGTGTTTTTTAAGAGAGATAAAAACATAAGGAATGTCCCTCTCTGCTGTATGAGAAAGAGGCAGAAAGTCCGTAAATCACAAAGGGTGGTCACTTCACAACCTTATCAGGTGGACAAGACAATATTGGATTTATGGACTCAAAGTTGAAAAATAAAATATATTTCTATTGTATAACAAAGCTAGGTCTGGCATTTGGTAATGGTAGTTTGTGCTAATCAATATAACCTTATAACTTTCAAAACACCACACAATTCATTATTATATGCTAAACACATACACACAAACACACAAATAATACTATTAAATGATTAAACTATTTGTATACCAGAAGAATTTTCCTTGTAACTAGCCACATATAACATTCTAAGCTCTTTAGACTCAGGAAACCTAAAAATATCACTGAATGCCTTACTTTTCTGAAAAATTTCAATGATAATTTATGCTAATTTTTTGGCTTTATCAGAAGTTGACACAAAAGGTTAGGCTTCAGAGGCAGTGTCACATTTGCCTGACATGCTTCTAGAATTACTTTGTCTCCTAAAGCAAGTGAGCTCCTTTCCTAAGGCTGACACTTTCAGAGTCTGATATCAGATCAATCTAATTTTGGCTCAGAACAGAGACAGCTTTTTTTACAAGTTGCTAGGGCTTTTGCTCTAGTTTCTTTCTTCCTTTCACCCTCTCTCCATGGTGAGCCCTTTTCTCAGTTATACAATTGTGCCTCTATTTGGCAATTGGGATATATTCTGAAATATGCTTTTCTCTATGCATCCTACAGTCAGGATAGGTCATTATTTAGCTACAAAGTCACTGTACCAACAATTTGAATCGCCCCCCCCCCTTATCCCTAACATTCATATATGTTAGGGATAAAACAAAACATCTCCCTTTAGATACTTTAAACATAGTTCACAATGGCTAAATTCAAATATATAAACCCATACTGCTTGCATTAACATTATGGATATGTAGCAGTAACCATAATGTAACAAAATCAGAGATTTGAAATAACTTTTAAAATGGACACAAATATCTTCATTTTTTATTTTGGAGTATTAAAAAAACAATATAACAAAATTTACATGAGAATCCTTCGAGTGCTACTGTATAAAAATACAGACTAGAAATGAAAAATATGCTTCAATAAGTGAAAGGAAAGTGGCAGCTGGTGTACGTCTTTCTGGAGGCTGAAGGGAAATGCAGTGCTCTAACTTTTACAGAATATAGCAGATATCACATTTCATGATAATGACCCCACACACTCTGGGATGCTCTTTGCAGTAAGATAATTTGCAAATTCA
The DNA here is from genome assembly GCF_903995435.1 of Acomys russatus. Taxonomy (NCBI): domain Eukaryota; kingdom Metazoa; phylum Chordata; class Mammalia; order Rodentia; family Muridae; genus Acomys; species Acomys russatus. Next base: position 14,650,306 of record NC_067145.1, on the reverse strand, counting down.
AAAAAGACGGAAATTCCTTTATCACTTCTTTCATAGAAGAAATCTGAAATAAGTTTCAGTGTTGTTAGGACCCATTTGAATATTAAGTAGCCAATTCACCTCAAGTCACTTAGCTTTTTAAAACTTGCAAATACAGTTTGTCGTATAAGGGTGAAGAACATTCTGAAAGATAAAAACATGGCTACCTTTCATAGGTGTTGGAGAACATTATCCATTCTGCCACAAGAAATACATGAAAAATTCTGAAAGACAAGAATATTTTCTTACTTCTATCCAAAAAATATTTCTATTACAGCCCTTGGAAGATTATTTCCTAGATGCCATATTACATCAAGTTGTCTGTCTATAAAACAGAAATTTCTTTTTTATTTAATTTTTTATTAATTTATTCTTGTTACATCTCAATGGTTATCTCATCCCTTGTATCCTCCCATTCTTCCCTCCCTCCCATTTTTCCCTTATTCCCCTCCCCTATGACTGTTCCTGAGGGAGATTTCCTCCCCCTGTATATGCTCATAGGGTATCAAGTCTCTTCTTGGCAACCTGCTATCCTTCCTCTGAGTGTCACCAGGTCTCCCCCTCCAGGGGACATAGTCCAATGTGAGGCGCCAGAGTACGTGAGAAAGTCATATCCCACTCTCCACTCAACACCTTTATTCATTATTCGGTTGAGGGACATCTAGGTTGCTTCTAGTTTCTGGATTTTAAAAATAAAGCTGCTATAAATATTGGGCAAGTATCCTTGTGGTATGGTGGAGCACTTTTTGGAAATATGCCCAGGACCCAGCTGGGTCCTGAAGTAGAATTATTCCCAATTTTCTGAGAAACTGGCAAATTGATTTCCACAGTGGTTGTACAAGTTTGGACTCCCACCAGAAATGGAGGAGGTTTCCTTTTGCTCCACATCCTCACCAGCATGAGTTGTCACTTGAAATTTTCATCTTAGCCATTCTGATGGGTATAAGATGGAATCTTGGACTTAGTTTGATTTGCACTTCCCTGATGGCTAAAGATATTGAGCATTTCTTTAAGTCCTCATCCATTTAGACTTCTCTGTTGAGAATTCTATGTTTAGCTCTGTACCCCAAATTTTAATTGAATAATTTTGTTTAGATCTGTACCTCTTTTTAAATTGGGTTATTTGGTTAATTGATATCTAGTTTCTTGAGTTTTTTAAATATATATATTTGAGATATCAGCTTTACGTCAGATGTGGGGTTGGTGAAGATCTTTTCTTATTCTGTAGGCTGCTGTTTTGTTTTATTGAGGATGTCCTTTACTTGCTTATCATCTAATCTCTATATTCACATATGCATTTTGTAATCCAGTAGGTTTTGATTCTTTTGGGAACCCTAATAAACAGAAGAAACATTTTTTTGTATTGGCTCTGATTAATGATTTCATTTGATCATTAGATTTAGTTCTGAAGCCACTTCTCAAATGTAAGGACATCCATTAAATCAACATATAGTGAATTAAACTGATTGGAAATAAAATCAGAAAATGCTATATATGAATATTAAGTATTTCCTTTTAATGTGTCAATACATAAAGAAATACTAAGCAATATTTAAAGAAATAATACTAAAAATTTTACACACACACACACACACACACACACACACACATATATATATATATATATATATATATATATATATATATATATAAAATGATGGAATTTTCTTATTAATGGGCGATAATGTCTTTTCCAGAGAACATAGTCTATCAAATAAAGACATTGAGAATCAAGTTGCTACAACCTTTAAGGTTTATGCCTTATGGCTAACTTTCATAATTATGAAATGTTCTGTGCTTGCAGCTTAGGTATAGGGTAGTTAGTCATTCAAAGTGTCACCTAGCTTTGAGACCTGCAAGCTACAATAATGTATTTTCATTAGTACAATAGAGACAAGAGTGTTTATGAGTAACCAGCTGCTTTCTAATTATATTTAAGGCTGGTTCTACAAGATGAAATTCATGTTTTGTACTGTTACCTGGGCCAAGAACACATAGCTGTTTAGATTAGAGGCTCTAAGAGAGAACCCAGTGTTATTCTTCAGCTAACTGCAAACAGCAATAAACTCTCCTCTAAATTCTTATCTTCCCATCCATAGAGTAGTACATCTTGCAAGCCTCATCAAAGAAAGTGCTATTGGCAGCAGATTGCGATCAATACAGAGATCCACACTTGGATAACATGCGGAAAATAGGGATCTGTGGAGGGCTCAATTCTACATAGGGCATCTATACCACATTCTCTACTTCAAAGGCTTAGGCATCAGTAGAAAGAGGGGAGAGTCAGCTTTGGTTAGGAGGACGCCCATGCCCCAGAAGACTATCCTACACCTATGAGGAGGACAGCAGCAGTATGTGGGGCCAGTGGCTTTTTCAAAGAGCACAAAATATTGGAGGAGAATGTGTTGAGGGAAATAGGGAAAGAATTTGAGAAGATGTAACGGGGGTGTCAAGTCGATCAAAGCATATGTTATGCATGCAGGAAATTCTCCAACAACACAAATTAAAAAAAAATAGTCAAACAAATATAAGTCACAATGCTTGGACCCAGTATGTGCTAGTGTAGTTCTTTTATGGATAGCTATTCAAGTAGTAAACTGTCTCTGTCATCTTCTCATTTGGAAAGCTACTAGTCTGCACTCCTGGCATATTCAGGTAATCAAGTTTATCCTTTCTCAAGTCTCTGATGGAATTGAAGCCCAGATAGTTTAGTTTTACAAGGAAGCTTAGTTGTTTAGGAGTTAAGATGTTTTTAGGTCTACATAGGTTTTTTTAAGTTGATATAACAAGATGTGATGGAGATTGATTTACACTCAGAATTTAAACACACTAAGATAGGAAAGATGTTTTCTTCAAGGCTGTCAAATGCAAATAGCCAAAACACTAAGAATATAACATATAATTCCTGAGTGTCATGGTTCTTCTTGCTATAGGTAGTTTATTATGTATATGTGTAATAATATAAATGTATATGTAAAAAATTAAAAAAAGGTTTAATTAATTTTTAAAAAATTCCTTAGAAAGTTGACCTCCAGCTCTTCTTAAAAAAAGGTTTCAAGAGCCAAATTATAATTCTTTCTGGTTTTGTGATTTTAAACAATCTAAATTAATATACATAATTGCCATATGTGACAAATGTAGAGAGCCCAAAGCAAAGATGTCAGTGAGAAATGTTTCCACAAATTATGTGGGTAAATAATCCTGCCAGCTACCCAAGACAAGGATTGGCAAACAGGCATCATTCTTTTGCTTAAAGCTTTAGACCATCACCCAAGACTAAATGCAGAGATGAGAAGTAAAAGAAATTGGCCAATGTTTTAATTTTATTTTTTTTATTAATTTATTCTTGTTACATCTCAATGTTTATCCCATCCCTTGTATCCTCCCACTCCTCCCTCCCCCCATTTTCCCATTATTCCCCTCCCCTATGACTGTTCCTGAGGGGGATTACCTCCCCCTATATATTCTCATAGGGTATCAAGTCTCTTCTTGGCTACCTGCTGTCCTTCCTCTGAGTGCCACCAGGTACTATGGTGCCTCACAATGTTTTAATTTTTAAAAATTAAAATAACATTCTTTTTTTTTCCTTTCTTCCCCCAATTCTTCCCATGTCTCCCCTCACTTGAATAGTCCTGGCTTTTTTTTCTGGTTTGTTTAGTGTTGGAAACTTAAGCTATAGCAATGCCTAAACTTCCAAGGAAGTAATAAAGTTTTAGTTATGATCACTTAGATGGAAATTATTCAAATAAGTCAGCAAAAGTTTGCATGAGTAAAGCTGTGTTAAAATAAATTTATGTAAAATTGTTTTTTTTTTCTATATCTAAGCGCACATAGGCATTAGAATTATATCTCATCTCAGAATGAACAGGGTAATACAGTACATATGCTGAAAAGCTACCTGCACACATACAGATACTAATTTCTTCTATATATTTGGAATGTGCAATTACATTGTGGAAAAGCCTATGCATGCCAACAGAAAAGAAAAATGAGATCCTTAATTTTCTATATCATAACACTTTACCGTGGAAAGATCTCCACATACAAATTCAAACTCTTAACATTTTAAATTTGTACTCTAGTATTTGTGTGTGTGTGTGTGTGTGTGTGTGTGTGTGTGTGTGTGTGTGTGTGTGTGTGTGTGTTTGTGTATTCAGGTACCTGCAATCATTTGAAGGGGACAGAAGGAATCCCATACTTGGAACTGGAATTATTGGTATTGTGAGTTGACATTGCTTCTGTGAACTGAACTCAGGTTCCCTGGAAGAGCAAAACCACTGAGCCCCTCATATCAAACATAGTTCATATTTGTGTAGAGATATTTTCACAATCTGTAGCTCTGAACCTGCATGAATTGAACTCCTGTCCTTGCCTTTGATTACCTATGTATTATTTCTGTTTGCTTATAATAACTAAATAGAACTCCTTTTATTTATGTCCTGTGTGTTTTGACTTTAAAACAGTTTTGCATTTTGTAGACTACATTAGGATAATAATTTTGTTATTTTGCTTATAGTATGACATTACAACATTACAAACCATCAGTATATCTTTTGTGAAATCACATCTTATAGGCTGAACTTGAATTCTACAACTAAAGTTTACTGTTTGAATTACTGCTTTCATTTCTTCTTACTGAGCAAAGACTCTTGATCAGGCTTTGCTTCTCACATAAACTTTATGATAGTTGACACAGTATCTTCCAAAAAAAAAAAAAAATGTGGATCTGGAATAATTTCCTCTGCCTTTTCTGAAAAGTCTGTTAAAATGGTATCTGTAAAAGGTGTCTGTGTATTTTACAGAATTTCTGCTCTTGTCTCTGCGACCATTATCTAGGATTCTTATTTTCCTATATCAACATGAACGGTAAAATTATAAAATGCTTACTCACTGAAGTTCTAAAGTTCAGCCATGCCTTTATTATTATGTGCTCCTTACACATAACCAGGGGCAGAGTTTTGGTTGACACACATTGTCTCTGTGTTTGTTGTACCTCAGGGGTTAATAACCAGTACTCACTGTAATGCAGAAATGAGCTCCTCTCTGATACTTACTAACTCTAACTGTAGCCAGCCTTATTGCTGTAACCTTGGTTGTGCTGCTTGTTACTCTGACCTGCCTTAATCTGCTTTACTCTGCACCTTGCTGCTTGCCCTCTGTTTTACCACTAGGTGGTACTCATATATTTTTTTGTGTACTTCAAGTATATAATTTTGCTGCTTTAATAAACAGAATTGAAGTATTTTAGACATATAATGTTTCTAAATACCTACTCAAGTTACTTTAAATGGATTCTATCAAATTTAATTACACCTCTTTATGTATTATGTAAAAATCAAATGTTAAATACTGTTCTGTTTCTGTGTAGAGTACTTGAAATTGATTTTCCGCTGTACCTGCTAGAAGATCAAGTCTTAGAACAAGATCTACAATTATTACACATTATGTGTATATATGAAAATTTGTTCAAATTATAATATTTTTGATGTAGCTTATATTCTTTTTGTATTTTCATCTGTTAGTTGTTTTCAGATACATTTTCTGCATATCCACTTTATATTCCTCCTGAATGTAGTATTTTATATGATAAAACTATTGTGGGTTATTGCACTTTAAATATTATTAAAAATTTATGTTTATTAAGTAAATAAATATGTGTTTATTACCTTTGTTTTTTGTTTAATATAGGAAGAAAATAAATATGTAGTAGTCAATAAACCTCTCCATCGCCATGTAGCTAGACATTTACCTAGGTAGGAGAATACTGTGCTATCAGACTCCTTATTTTCTCTTCATTATGTATCCAAATAACAGTAGTAATTTGTTCTGTAAATCTCTCCACATTTCAGAGTGTAACACATTATAATCGTCCAAAGGATGATGACGATGATAGTAATAAAATACTACTACTACTACTACTACTACTAATAATAATAATAATAATAATAATAATAACATAATACGCTAGCTATTGAATCAACTTTTTTATATATTAGTTTCTTTTCTGTCGTTAGATAGAACACTCTGACAAAATACAGCTTTGAGGAGAATGGATTTATTTTTGTTTACAGCCCACAGAGGACGCAGTCCATCATGACACACATGGTCTCAAAAGCGTGAGGCCAGCGTAGCAGTCAGAAAGCAGTGAGTTTATTTTTAATACTTGGTTTAATGAGCTTGAGAGGTCAGTCCTGTATGACGGCAACAACATTTCATGGGCTGGATTCTGGAGTAACTAAAAAAAGAAATCCAGTTAAGAACTAGTGTGTATGCATAGCTTCACTGTGCTTTACTCTTTACCCTGGATATAATGAGACTAGATGCTGAATGTTCTTAGGGAATGAATTCCCTCCAGCGATGCATAGTAAAATGAAATTGTAACCCAAATAAATCCTTTCTTCTTAAGTTACATGTAAAAGTTTTGGTTCTGCCAGACAAAATCAGAATTACTCTCTGGGCTACCTCTCCCACAGGGAAGGTCTGGCTCACTGTGCGCTTTGCTCTGTGTGTGTGTGTGTGCGTGTGTGTGTGTGTGTGTGTGTGTGCATGTGTTCATGCATTCATGTCTGTGTATGCATGTGTGCCTGCATGCATGTGTGCAGACAAGTGTGTGGGTTTTCATACTTTTATTTTCAATAAAACTTGGCTGCATGCTGAGACCTTGCTTTTTCATCATATATAATCAGCTAATAAATACAACTCACTCCTGCAAACTTCCACGCCCACCTACCAAGGCATAGTCTGAATAATGAGGTAAAAATGTGAATTACTGAGCACAGCTCTTGTTTTGTTTTGTTTCTTCTGATTGGTTGGCTGTTGGTTTAGGATTTGTTTTGCACTCAGAGTCTTGCTAGGTAGCCCTAACTGGCCTGGAATTTGCTAAGACTAGGCTGGCCTTGAGGTTACAGAGATCCACGTGACTTTGTTTGTTGGTATTAAAGGTGAGCTTCACTATAGGAGACTGTATACAGCTTTTGATAGCAGCAGTCGATATGTATAACTTATACTTGGAGGTCAGGATCAATCATAGCCACCAGAAAATTAAATAGTTTTTTGCCTATTGATTAGCGGTCAGAGGAAGGACAGCAGGTAGCCAAGAAGAGACTTGATACCCTATGAGAATATATAGGGGGAGGTAATCCCCCTCAGGAACAGTCATAGGGGAGGGGAATAATGGGAAAATGGGGGGGGGGAGGAATGGGAGGATACAAGGGATGGGATAAACATTGAGATGTAACAAGAATAAATAAATTAAAAAAAAAAAGAAACATCTGCAGTCAAAATTAAATGAATGCAAAGTTTCACTTTGCAGTTTCCACTTTAATGAAATTGTTGGAACTTTCTGTGGAAAAATTTAACCCTTTAACATTAAAGCTCTATTTCAAAGAATAGGAAACAACACTTCTTCTCTGTGTAGTGTAAAATAAATATAATTAGTGTCGTTCGCATTCCTATTGTTTCCTGATTGAGAAAATAAGCAGCACAGGCTGCATATTGACTGAGAGCAACGAAAGCTTCCTAGAAATGTTTTCATAGACCTGAAGTCCATGGACATCTGAATGATGGGGCAACTGAGATTTCAAATAGTCAAAGATCTATCAAGGGAGGAACTGCTCATTTTTACCAGTATTAATCATCTTGGGCTGATGTAAAAAATAATCATTGGCTGGAAAACTGAATCAATATGGAACATTTCACGACAGTTTGAGAGACCAGAAATTCCTGAGTATCCTAAAAAACAAAACAAAAACAAAAACAAACAACAACCCAAAACAAACAAACAAAAAACAAAAACAAAACAAAGAAACAAACAAAAAGGAACCCTCATTCTGGTAAGGGCTCACTCTTGGCTTGAAGACAGCTGCCTTCTCTCTTTGTCCTCAACTTTCACATAAAAACACAAGAAATCTTACATCATTTATTATATGACGCTAGCCAAATTTGATCAGGGCCCGGTTTTACATCTTTTAACTTCTTTAGAAGTGCACCTCCATGCACCAGCACACAACAGGGACATATGCTCAACCATGTTCATAGCAGCCTTATTCATAATAGTCAGAACATGGAAACAGTCTAAGGATCCCTCAGTAGAAGAATGGATAAAGAAACTATGGTACATTTACACTATGGAATACTACCCAGCTGTTAAAAACAAGGAATTCCTGAAAATTGTGGACAAATGGATTGAACTGGAAATGATCATAATGAGTGAGTTAACCCAGAAGAAGAAAGAGTCATATGATATATACTCACTTATATCCGGACACTAGGCCAAGGAGCATGTCCCAAGAAAGTCTTTGCTCACCAGAAAAGTGGGAAAGAAGGGAAGACATCTTATTGGGACTCTAGGTGAAAGAATTATGGGAGAATAGCAAAGTAGAAGGATCCAGGGGGTGCTAGAAACCTACAAGAAGGACATTATGACAGCATGTGCAGTAAACATCAAACCACTACCCAGATCCAGCCAATGGACAGGACATTTTCCACAGCTAATAGGAAAGTATGGACTGACTGTCACACAAACTCTGGTGCCCCATTTTTGACCACGTCTCCTTGATGTGGAGGCCTGGTGGCACTCAGAGGAGGAGAGCAGGCTACCAAGAAGAATCTTGATACCCTAGGATCATATACAGGAGGAGGAGGTTCCCCTCAGTCACAGTCATAGGGGAGGGTAATAGGGTGAAAGCGGGAGGAAAGAAGGAATGGGACGATACAAGGGATGGAATAACAATTGAGATGTAATATGAATATTATCAATAAGTAAAAAGAAAAGGAAAAAAATAAAGAAGTGCATCTCCAGAGGCAATATTGAAGGTTATACATTAATACATGAATTTAAGCTATAGACAGCAATAGCAGTGAATACTGTATCCACTCCCAAATTAATATAGTCCAGAAATTAATTTTATGCAAAAGACCAGAATAGTAAGTGAGGCGTTTTGTAAGTACCTGGAAAGGAGTTTGGTGGGGTAGGTATTAAATGTAACAACACAGATCCATGTTTAGAATAACCACCTATAAAAATAAGAAGTAAAACAAAATATGTATTTTCTCTAATGCAAGCATTCCAATAGAACCAACCAACTTCATGCAGCTTTTCTTCCAGTGGTTAATACTGTTAACTCGTACATCTAGTTCATTTAATATGTTACTATTCTGTTTATGTTTTAGAAAACCAAGCAAATTCTGTTAGAAACAAATATGAAATGTAGAACATCTAAGAGAATTCATCACAAAACAATTGACCTGACACAAGCATGATCCATTTTACTACTATCCCACACCTTAATTAAATATCCATTCTCACAAAGTTTTCATATTTCCATTCCTACAAATTAATATTTCTGTTAGAGTGGATCATAACCTTTTTTTCCCCAAGAGAGTTTATCTATGTAGACTTGGCTGTCCTGCACTTGCTTCATAGACCAGACTGGCCTCAAAGTCACAGAGATCTGCTTGCCTCTGACTCTTGAGTGCTGGAATTAAAGGCATATGCTACCACACCCCGGCTTGGAGCATAACTTTAATAGATGACATTTTGTGACTCTTTTTTTTTTTTTTTTTTTTTTTTTTTTTAGCTAGCAGGAACTGATATAAACTCTGTGAGTACAACGGAGGTATGGCTGATTCCCTGGGTGGATAAACAATATCTCACAAGATAACAGCCCAGAATTCCTAAGAGTCTACTCAGTGTACAAGGTTTCTCTCACAAAGGAATGAAAAGGATGCTTCCAATTCAAGAGCACTCATGTCAAAGTACTCAAGGTCCCCAACCTCATCACAGTTTTTCCACATGTTTCCTAGATCAATTCCCATTATTCCAGTTGTTTTCCTCATCAGTGATCTAATCATACCATAAATATCTGTGATTTTGATTATAGTTTTTATTCAATGTGTCTTATAATACATACACTGGTTATGGAAGGCTTTAGCTTTGGCTTTTTAGTAACTGTGGTCTATAAAAACAGTTCCTCTTCAGGATGGAAATAAGTCAGATGTCTAGGGGAGGGGAACAGGACAGAAAAGAAGGAGGGTAGGAACAGGAAGATAGATTCAAAGGGATTATAGTTAAGATATATAATTCAAGATGTAATGTAATTACATTATAATTATAATAAAATATATACTGCAAGTAGAACAATATGATAGGCAGATTTGGGCCCAGGGGTCCCACTCAAACTAAGGCACCAGCCAAAGACAATACAGGAGGTAAACTTTAAACCCCTTCCCAGATCTAGCCAATGGTCAGAATATTCTCCACAGTTGAGTGGAGAGTGTGATATGACTTTCTCATGTACTCTGGTGCCTCACATTTGACCACGTCCCCTGGAGGGGGAGACCTGGTGGCACTCAGAGGAAGGACAGCTGGTAGCCAAGAAGAGACTTGATACCCTATGAGAATATACAGGGGGAGGTAATCCCCTTCAGGAACAGTCATAGGGGAGGGGAATAATGGGAAAATGGGGGGGGAGGAATGGGAGGATACAAGGGATGGGATAAACATTGAGATGTAACAAGAATAAATTAATTAAAAAAAGAAAAAAATAAATAAAATATGTATAAAATGCTCACATGTATCACAAACAAGATTGCTGCCTCTGGACACTTAGTTATTTAATTAGTCCTATGTTATAATGGTATTTTGTTGTTGTGGTTGAGGAATAACTGCCCATTGATCACTCAGACATCATATTCAGATAGGTGGAAGGAAATTTCTTGCAAGCTTAGCAAAGTCTGAGTGATCAGTGACATAGTCTGGATTCAAGAACCAAGACTGTGGCCCTGAGCTGTTCTGAGTGAGTTTTGAAAGGAAAAATATCATAACTAAGCAGGAAGAATAACTTCTGTTTCAGGTAAATTATGCCTAGATAGCCAGATAAAGCATTGTAAGCTAATTGACTGGGACTTAGCGTATGGGAGCTTGGGAGACTTTCCAGTTCCTGACCATTCTAGGAGAAAGAAACATAGCAAGGTATCATAGTTTGTTTAAGGAAAAATACATTTGCCATTAATTTAAGAAGAATATATTTATCATTTCTGTTATTATTTTATTATTGTAAGTTAAAAGGTATTCTTATGTGAGGCAGGCAGAGCCTTAGGAAGTGAACTTAATTTTACCTTATGACAAAATAGAAACTAAAGAGCAAATGGCTGCAGTTATGCTAAAAGCTAATGCATGTCTAAACATTATGTGTCTCTTACTTCTTCATTAAAACATGCTGAACTATCAGTGCTTTCCTTACTGCTATGATAGCTTTGTTAGCATCTATAAATATATTTAATCATATCATAAACATATTTCCATAAACCCTGAAGAAAAACTCACACTATGAGTCAATTCTACCATCAATCATTCAGGCAGAGTTCTCTACGGACTTGCATTCCGATCACTGACATTTTTTTTTCCCTGTTATATATTCATTGCAGCTTTATTTAGAATAGCCAGAATCTGGAAACAACCTAGATGTCTCTCAATTGAAGAAGGGATAAAGAAACTGTGGTACTTTTACACAATAGAATAGTATTTAGCTGTTAAAAACAAGGAAAGCTTGAAATTTGCAGGCAAATGAATGACACTGGAAAACATGCTGAGTAAGGTAACACAGGCTCAGAAAGACATGCATGGTATATACTACCTTATAAACAGATATTGTCCACATAATACAGGATAACCACATTACAATACACAGACCTAAAGAAGGTAAATACCAAGGAAAACCCTAGGAAAGATGCTTAATTCTCATTCAGAAGGACAAACAGAATAGACACCAGAGGGACCGAAGGCAAGGAACAGGAAAGCAGCCTACTATAGAAATCCTCTGAAAGACTCCACCATACTGGGGATCAAAGCAGATGTAGAGACTCACAACCAAACTTTGAGGGTAAAATGCAGGGAGTCTTATGGAAGAGTTGGGGGATAGAAGGATCTGGAGGGGACAGGAGCTCAGCAGGTTGACCAATGGAGCCATCAAATCTTGGCAATGGGGGTGGACATCAAGAGACTGATGCGCCAACCAAGGACCATGAATCATGAGGATCTAGACCTCCTACTCCAATATAATCCAGACACAGCACAATCTCTCTATGGGCAGAATAATATGGGGAGTATAGAATACCTTGGGCGTGGTCTCTGGTGCCCACTTGTTGATCACTTCCCACTGGCAGAGCAGCTTTGCCAGACCACAGCGGAAGAGGATACAGGCAGTCCAGATGAGACTAGATAGCGTGGGGTCAGATGATAAAGGAGGCGGGCTCCTCATTTCTTTGGACTAAGGGAGGGGGAGGGGAAGTGAGGGAAGGAGGGTGGGACTGCAAAGAGATGAGGGAGGAGGCTATAATTGGGATATAATGTGAACAAATTAAAAATAAAAAAAAATAATTTTTATTTCAATATACATTTCAGTTCACTTTACATCCTGATTTCATCCTCCCTCCCTCATTTCCTCCCATCCCACACTCATACCCATTTTTCTATTTCTCCATTCCCCTCTCCCCTTATCCTCAGAGAAGAGGAAACCCTGTCCCATGGGTATTAGCCCATTCTGCTACATCAAGTTGCAGCAGGACTAGGCACATTCTCTCCCACTGAGGGTGAGACAAGGCCACCCTATCTATGTGAAAGGGATTGAAAAGCTAGCAACACAGTCAGGGACAGTCCCAGCTCGAATTACTAGGGGACCTACATGAAAAATAAGCTTCACATCTGCTTCATATATATTAGAGGGCCTAGGTCCAGCCCAGGCATCCTTCTAGGTTGGTGGTGTAGTCTCTATGATCCCTCATTTGCCAGGTGAATTTACTCTGTAGTGTCCTCAAACCCTCCTACTCCCTCAATCCCTCCCCCAACCCTTTTATAACACTCTCTGAGCTCCTACTATTGTTTGCCTGTTGGTCTCTGCATCTGTTTCTATCAGCTGCTGGATGAGAGCTCTCATCCAGAGCTGCTTCAGTCTGCAAGCATGACAAAGTATCATTAATAGTGTGGCTGGAGCTAGAAAATATCACGCTGAGTGAGGTAACCCAGATGCAGAAAAACATACATGGTATGTATTCACTTATAAGTGGATATTAGCCATAAAATACAGGATAACCAGGCTACTATACACAGACCCAAAGATGCCATGTAAGAAGGAGGCCCAAGAGAGGATGCTTGAATCTCACTCAGATGTGGAAGTATATGGAAAAAGGGAGAAAGATAGAGAGGGAAACTAAGGTGAGAATCAGGAGTGGGGAGAAAGGAAGGCTGGGAGAGAGAAGAGAAATCAGTTGAGAGGGCCACATCTTGGACAAGGAGAGGCTTCTGAGTCTATGGGTCTGACCCTAACTGAATCTGAGAAGGACGCCTCCTGTATCCAGGAGGGACTTCAAATGGAGAGAGAGAGCGACACCAATTCACCCACAAAACCTTTGACCCAAAATTTGTCCTGCCTACAAGTAGTGCAGGCATAAAGATGGAGCAGAGATGGAGGAAATGGACAACCAATGACTTGCCCAACTTGAGACCCACCCCATGGGAGAAAGCCAACCCCTCATACTGTTAATGAGGCTCTCTTATGCTTGCAGACAGGAGCCTACCATAACAGTGTTTTGAAAGTCCTGAATCTGCAACATGCTTTGATAGAATGTGCATCTAGGAAAGATATAAGAAAAGTGCAAATGTAAGATGTACATTCTATCAATGCATGCTGCAGTTTCAGGACTTGCCACTGTTAGAATGCCTTTACATCTAGTGGAGGACAGGGGTTTTGTTATAATCAGGCATTCAGTTGATGGGATAAAGCCCTCACTCACTGAACAGAACAGTCTGCTGTGCACAAAGTCCACAGAGTGAAGTTTTAATCTTATAAAAAAAAAAAAACAAAAACCTCTTCCAAAAAAGTATTTTTAAAAATCTTGTCAACTAACTGAGGACTGTGAACCTGACAAATCAACAGATAAACATAATCGTCACATCTTACCCTGGCAGGTGGCATAAAATATCATACTTCTCCTGTATGGCAAAGTATCTTTTTACTTCAAGAAATTTTACTGTGTCTAAGATATTTGCACAGGGTGTTACTTTTATTTATTATTAAATTATTATTCCTATTTTCCATTTCTCCAAAGTTAGTGGAACAAACATTTCTTATTTAATATAAATATTATCATCATATGGATTATTCAGTTTTTAGTATAGTAAGAACTCTTAATCCAATACTTAGAACAATAATATTTCTTCCTCTCTCAACAGAAGACTTTATGGGTTTAGTTCAAGATTTTTCTTTTGTTATTTGTTTTTATTCAATTTAGGACTCTGTCCTGAAGTAGCTGCTTCTCTGTGGGAGGTCATACAATTATATGGCGGACCTCAAGAAAAACAAACATATTGTGGCTCTGTTTGAAATAAAGTATTAGGCTTGAGTATGGTCCTGCTCTTCCCAAAGTCCACTGCTAAAAGACATTCACGTGGAAACACTAAGAGTCAACAGTGTTGTATGTCTGCAGAGATGTGTATGCACACCTACTCTCTGGGAAATTACTGGAGTCACCTATCAAAGGGAAAGAAAGAATAATAAATTGTCCATTGTGAAGGTTAATCCAATGTGTGACTGAATCACTACAGAAACCACTTTACTCATAAAATGGCATCAGAGTAAACTGGACGCTTATCCACTCTTCAGAATTCAGCCTCAGAGGCTGGGGAGATGGCGAGAAGCATGCACTGTTCTTTCATATGACCAAAATTCATATCCCAGCACCCTCGTTGAGTGGTTCGCAGCTGCCAGGGATCCACTGCTCTAATTCTGACTATGTAGTACCTATAATTGATATGCATGCCCATATACCACACACAAACATAATTTAAAAGTAAAACCAGTCACTCTAAAATTCATTCTGATTTCTCTGATGCAATGGATATTGTTCTACATCAAGTAATGTTAGGAGCATAGCATCATGGATAATGAGAACCAGTTTATATACAACAAAATTTATCTGAAATGGATTATAGGAACGAGTGATAAATCATGAAGTAAGATGTATCACTTCTTCTCTCAGTTGTTTACTTAGTCTTTCTAATGTTCCTATCTTTATGTTATTATATTTCTTGTAAAAATTCATATGAAGCAATTATGTCATTGTCCGTGTATAATGATAAGAAAAGTAGAGTAAGGAGAATTTGTCTAAGCATTATTGATTAATTAGAAATGAGAAAAATGAGAATTCCATTTCAAGCATATAAGAGGCATGTCATACTGTCAAAGTATAGCATAATGAATTAAAACATTACATCTTATTCTATATATGCTTGTATTACTATTTTAATCTATATATATCTAACAGAAGTTAATATTATATTTGAATTATTATTTACTATAAAATAGGAAGAAACTATGCATAAAGTCTCTGATAACATTTTTTAAAATTATAGGTATTTATGCACTTAGTTTATAAGGATGTGTTATTTATAAAAGTAAGATGTTATACTGATGGAGTCACAAGTTTATATTTAGGTAATAGATAATTTATCCTAATCAAAATCCACAAGAGTTATTTTTAAAGACATCTCTATCATTCATCTCATCAGATTCTCTCAGGTATTCATGTTGTGAATTCCTTTCTGCCAGGTAAATTGATTAACAGACAAAAACATCAGTCTTAAATGTGTTTTCAAGATTATCTTTAGAAAGAATGTTTTGCACGTGTGCTGATGAGACTATTTTCTTAAAGCAACAGTTTTCCTTAAGAATCTGAGAGCAGTGTATTTAAACGCAGGATTGACATGAAGAATCCATGTAGTAACATACGCTGTGTGCAGTTAAATTTGTTAAATTGTATAGAAGACTCAACTTGAGTTATATTTTTCTGGAAATTGGAATATAATGGCCTAAAATATTTGAAACTGCAGTAAGAAAATTCTGAGAGCTTGAGATAGTTAAACACACACACACACATACACACATACAATTCAAGTACACAAACACATTAGAGTATTCTATTAAGAACTTCAAGAAACATGTCTGTCTTACCCAACATAACAGTTGTCATTAGAATCACATGAAGTAGATAGCCCTAACTACAGCAATTCCTCTTGCATAGTACCCAGAAAATTACAGCAAACAGAATATTGGATTTCAGGGCCTAAAATACTATATAATCCCCAAACTGATTGTTAAGAATTGGTTTCAAAAGCAGGATTTGAACAAGCACTTATGTGTGAAGGTTGCTTGTCTACACTACAAAGAAGACTTTTTTCCTAAACTTTTTTATAAAACTTATTCACTTTACATTACAATCATACCCCTTCCCTCATTTCCTCCTGGTCCTGCCTGCCTCCTTTCCTCCCTTCTCCCCCTCGCTATCCCCCTACCCAAGTCCTCAGAACTGGAGAGCCCTTCTTCCCTACCAACTGACCCTAACCTATCAAGTCTCATCAGGACTGCCTGCATCCTCTTCCTCTCTGGCATGATAAGGAACCCCGCAGGGGAAAGTGATCAAAGAACAGGCAACAGAGGCAATGGCAAGGACAGTCCCTGCTCCCTTTAGTAGAGGACCCCTATGGAAACTGTGCTGCCTATCCAATACATCTGAGTAGAGAGCCTAGACCCTCTCTATGCATGGTCCCTATTTGGTGCATCAATCTCTGATGACCCCCTTGAGCCTAGATTTTTTAGCTCTGTTGGTCTTCTCTGGATCTTCTATTGCACCCCCCCCCCCATTTATCCATAGGACTCCCTGAGCTCTGCCCAAAGTTTGACTGGGAGACTCAGCTTCTGCTTTGATCATCTGCTGGGTAGAATCTTAAACTTTTTAAGGCTTCTGAAATATTATTGCTGATGAATCAAACTTTTCAAGTTTTTTATACATCCTATAGTTACTATCATACATGTTAAATTGATTTAGAAAACTCTGCAAAACACCATCACATTGTATCTATTCAAAATGATAAAGCATTATAGCATTCGCATAAAGAAATAAAAGTGAGTTATTTTGATTGCAAATCATTAGACAGAGTTAACATGTGGAGAAAGATTGCATTAGCTTTTATTACAACGACAAGTGAAATAAGTATCTGGAGAAGGAATTCAATTGAGACTTGCTAAGCATGCAAGGGGCGATTATACAGCATAGAACCCAATTTTCTGTCCAGTTACTTTCTAGGAAACAGCTTTCGTTGTTAAATTTCAGCAGTGACACTTTCAGGATTAAATTCTGACTGTTCTTGCTGCTGCTGAAGCAAGGAAAAAAAAATCTAAGATGAAAGACCATTGAAAAAATATATATATTTGAAGACTCAAAACAAATACCCACTAATGAGAGAAAACATATGATGCTTATCTTTTAGCATATGGATCACCACACTCAAGAGTGGTTGCTTCCTGTTTCAATGTTCATTTTTATTAACATCAAAATAAAATTCCATTGTACAAATAAGCCACATTTTTGAATAGCCATTCCTCAGTTGGTGGATAGTGAGACTATTTCATTTCCTGAATTTTGTGAATAGAGCTGCAAGGAACATGGGTAAACAAGTATCTCTATGCTGAGATATATATTCCTTTCAGTTATAAGAGTGGTATGGGTGAATTATATGGTAGAACTCTTTCTAGCTATTTGACAAAGTTCCAGATGGTTTTCCATAACGTTTTCATGCCTACCAGTAGAGCACTCCTCTCCATATCATATCCATGCTAACATTCGTGTTTGTTTTATATTTACTCTGGGGTGACATGAATTCTCAAAATGTCAGAATGTCAGAAACTACACCCTTAAATTTCCACCAGCAAGGTGCTTAATCATGAGCTAAAGAAGAACAGCAATAATGAACATGCTAAAGTGAATGTGGAAAGCCCATGACGCCATGGCTATACCCCATATTCTAGTTGGATTGCTAATTTTCTTCATATTTAATTGTTTTTAGTTCTTTGTACGTTCTAGATATTAACTGTCTGTCAGAAGTGTAGCTAGTGAATAGTGTTGCCTTTTAGTTTGGATTTGTAGAGGCCAGGTAATTGGTATGGAGCTGTAGCAGGAGCTTTATCAGTGGAGATGAAATAGAACTCAGTGGTGTAAGGAAATAATGGAGATAAAGTTTTAAAGGGAAATAATGGAAAGGGAAGGTTAGATTAGATAAGGGTGAGGATTGACAAGCAGGATGGAAGAAGAAATATGGGGAGGAATAAGTAACTGTAAAGGCAGTTTAAAACATCACGTGGAAACTTTTACTATAGAAGCTATTTAAAATATTTATATGCTATATTGCCTGGTTTTATTTCAACTAGACATAAGCTAGAGTCATCAAAGAAAATTGAGCCTCAATTGAGACACTGCCTTCATGAGATATAGCTGTGAGACAATATTTTAAAATTTGTCATCAATGGGAGAGGACCCAGCCCATTGTAGGTGGTGCCATCCCTGAGCTGGTGGTCCTGCTTTCTGTACAAAAGTTGACTGGGTGAGCTATGTGAAGTAGGCCAGTAAGTAGCACTCACTTGTAGCCTCTGCATCAGCTCCTGCCTCCCAGTTCCTGCTTTGCTTTGGTTTCTGTCCTAATTTCCTTTAGTGATGAACAACAATGTGAGAAAGTGTAAGGTGAATAAGCCCTTTCCTCAACTAGTTGTTTCTTGATGATGGTGGTGTTTCATTGCAGCAATAGAAACCCTCAGCCACATGCATGTATATAAGAAGAGCTAAAATTGAGTTCATCTGCAGCAGGGTAACAATGCTTCTATTAGACACTACAAGCTAACAAACTTTTAAAACTCCAGTTCCATAATATGCATATTGTGTTTGCCAATAGGGTTGATGAAAGGTCCTGACTGTTCCACATTCTCCCTCGTGATTGACAGTGTCATTGTTAAAACTTTTCTTTTGGTTGTGTATTAATTTCCTGCATCCATAGCCTGGTGTTGTTAAACACAATTTTAAATGCCTCTTTGACATTTGGGTAAAAATAAATAAATAAATAAATAAATAAATAAATAAATAAATAAATAAATAAATAAAACTCCAGTTCCAGGAGTGGGTTACTTCTTTTGTTGTCATTGGCCTGTGAAATCTCATAGCCTCATAAACATTATAAGCAAATGCTGATTCTATTAGTGACCATCTAATATGTTGAAAAAAAAAAAAAAACCACTATAGCTGAGGAGACCACAAGTATAAGACATTACACATGGAGAAATCACATGAGCACTTACCTGGAAGCTCTAACTTTATCATCTAGCTTTTATAGTTATAGAAGGTGTTATCCTTGCTACTGGAAGAGAAAAAAGCAGCTATCAGTCTTACTCAACTATGATCTCTCAGAAGTACGACAGTAACCTGCTTCAAAAGAAATGCTCACTGGTATAATAGTAACATGTACATCATAGGAATATCCAACCATTTTCTGAATATATTTAAGGGTTGTCCCATAAGATTAAAACCATACCTGGCATTGTTATTGTGGTCAAGAACTGTATTCTTAGACTTCCTATTGGTAGACAGCCATTGTTGGACTAGCTGGACCACAGCCATAAGCCGCTCTAAAAATTCCATATAAATAATATAATAATTATTATTATATAAATATAATATAATACTATAGGGATGATTTCTTTAAGTATCAGGAACTTGATTTCCATTTGGTGGATACCTGCAGTTACTGAAGTTTTCTCTAGTTACAAAGCTTCTGGTACAGGCTGATAGTACTGAAAGCCTATTATCTGAACTATCTCTGAAATGCATTAAGACAAATGAATTTAGGCATTCTAATTTATCACTTGCGAAAAACAAGAAATTTAGTGAATCTATATATAAGCCTTTTGATACTTTCAGGAAAGAATAATGATGCTTGGTAATTGATCAGAGCATATCTAGATAAGTTGACAAAAGAATAAGCTTTGTGATAAATTTAACTAATTTCTAACATCTCAGTTTATGGTAAGAAAGGACAACAACAAATTCAATAATACAATTGGTGACCTCCAGATTCTAAGGGTGCTCTGCAAGAGAATATTCTCTTCAGTAGCCAACAAATTCAAATTATGGAAAATCATATCAAAGCCTCATTATAAGATGGACTGAATTACATAAAATATTTGAATCCCTGCCTTCAAGAATACTAGTAGTTAAAGTAAAGGCATGAATTCTTAAAGAATGGGATCCTATAATTTGGAGTGCGGTGACCCTACTGAGACTGAGAACTTGAACCCTCACATTTTCAAGGTTTTATCCTGCCTGAGGAAGTAGTTTCTCAGCATAGATGTATCCCCATCACCAAAACTATTGCCTTTTCTGCCTTTGCCTGAGAAAAAGAATCCTTCATTCTCTGATAAAACATCAGTGCTTTCCCCTTAAAGAAATGCCAGGAAAGACAATATTGTGTCTCCAGGTCAACCAATAATTGCCTCTGGACCTATAATCAGACTTCAGGTGTGCTAGAGAAGAGGTAGTGTGTGTAGTTCATATGAAAATAGTCTATTTCACTAAAGATATTAATGTGTTTGCTAATTCCTCCAAGTAGAAGTCAAGAGAATATATGTGGAAATGGGTTTCAAGGGTGTGGGATAATCGCAGAAGGCTCATAGAACTGAACAAGGGCTGAGTTTTTGAAATGGGCCCACTGAGTGGAGATTCTAAGTTTAATATTGAAGCTTACACAGTTTTACAATGTGGCAAAAGTGTGTTTGAATGATTGGCTTGTGGAAAGATAGCCTAATGAATAAGAGTCAGAGAAGCTGTAGTGGATGTAGACATGTTTTTGTTTTGATTGCAAGTGTGGGATGTGAAACAGATGTGTGTCAGACTCTTCAGTGTTTTCCCACTAGAAACAGACTTGTCAGAGAACAGTTGATATTTGTCCACTAGAGGAGGAACTGCCTCTTTCTTGTAGGGGCAGGTTCTTTGCCAACTGATAAACATCCTAGTATGGATGCATTTCTTATCGTTTGGCTGATCATCACTCCATTTTGAGACACTCCTAGAGAGAACCACTCCAGAGAACACTTTGAGGTTCCAAGTTCTGTCTGCTGCTATGGGTTCCAGCTGTTATAGTTGCAGTCACTTTTGCTTAATTGCTGGTTTGCTGTTTAATGGGCTGGCTGGAATCCTGCTGAATATGCCAGTGGAATCACTCTAAGGAACTGAGTCTAAAAACTTCTACGTCTCCTGCTCCCATTAACCTCTTTTCTCTCCTATCTATGGCAGGTAAGTTGAAAGGGAGGTATAAGCATTAAAGAACCCTAAACAAAGTAATTTGAAAAAGCTCAAAGTCTAGAAGATGCTTGATATCATTTAACTTAGCCTTAGTAAAGGGATTATAAGCCTCAGAGAAATTGAAACACTAGTGGATGTGTTCTGTAAAATCTAGTGGGAAGGCTAAGCAGACATGCCCTTCACTAATCATATAAGATACAAAATGGTGAGAGAGGCTCCAACATATTTGAAGAGTTTTGTTGTTGCTTTTTACCTTTGCTAGACTCTAGGGTCAGAGATGCTCAGTTGGATGAACTAAGTGCAATAGGTTCAATTAGGACCTGAGGTAGCATGAGGCATTTGCCAGCATTGAATTACCAAGGTAAGGTGATCATAGTTTTCACAACAGGAAACATAGGTAACTCACTATCTATCCATTAAGGCCTGACCTGTAATGGGCCTAAATTGTTTTTGTGATGGTATGACTTTTGGTACTGGCTAATCAGTCATGTTGTTTTCAGGTATGTTGAAACTGTATAAGCAGAATAAAACCCTCCAAAAAATGAAAGAAAGACTATATAAGATCTTGGTAAGAAGGAATCTAGACTGGTGAACCAATTCTCAGACATGAGCCAGTTTGCAGACCCATACCCCCTTGAATGAAAGGAAAATCAGGTCCCTGCCAAGGAAGGACTTTGATGAACTACTTAAGAGTTTTACTGTTAGCCTTTCTCCAGAATAACCAATAGATTTCTCCAGTCTATTGTATACTAGTTCAGAATTGACACTGATCTGGAAGAAAGCAAAAACCATGGTGGCACACCAGCTAGCATAAAAGCTTATGGAGTTCAGGTGGTTAACAGAGATTTGGCTGAATTCTAACATTCAGTAGATCAAATAAGAGCCAAAATTCATCCTGCAGTTATATCCCCAATCCAAAAATATATAAATGGCCTATGAGCAGAAGATTGGAGAATTCCTACATTGGTTCTATTTTAAATGGAAAGACCAAACACCAGTCCTTGGAGTTTCCTCTATCAAGAATAATAGTGAATCAAAGACAATATCATATCCTAAAAGGAAATTCAGAAATAAATGCTACAGTCAAGGACTGAAACGATGCAGGAGTTTGGGTTTCAATACATCTCCCTTTTAGTCTCCTATCTGGCCAATGCAGAAGACAGAAGAATTATGTGAAACAACAATCAACAACAAAATAGTTCCCAAGTAGTGACTCCAGTTGAGTCTGCTATACCAGGTATGGTGTCTTTACTTGAGCAGATTAAACACATCCCCTGGTACATGGTATACATCATCCAACAAATGTTGTTTGTTTTTTTTTTTAAGTACTTGTACATAAGGACTACCAGAAGCATTTTGCTTTCAATTAGAAAAGCCAACATTATATCTTTATAGTCTTTAACCTCAAGAATATATTAACATTTGAGCTCTATTTCTTAGCACTGTTTGAAGAGACCTTGTTCACTTATCTTTTCCCAAAAATATTATATTGGTCCACTATAGTGACAAATTTTTGATGATGAAACAAAGACAACAACAGGAACAAAGCAACCACTTTGTACTTGATGATAACATGTATGTGCAATCAGAAGGTGGGAAACAAATCTAACCAAAATTCAAGAGCCTTATACTTCAGTGATATTTTTAAAAAGTCAAATTGTGCGAGGCATGCAGAGATAGTCCTTTTAAAGAAATAAAATAAGTTACTGCTCTTAACCCTTTCTTGACCAAGAAAGAAATGTAATGTCTTGTGGCACAATTTGAATTCAGGGACAGTACATTTATCATGTCTTGGTGTGTGGCCCAGGATAGTAGCTATTTCTCTACCTTTCTGAGTGCTGAGATTATAGGCATGTGCCACAACACCCGGCTAATTCTGAAAATCTTTGATCCAGAACAAAAAGTATAAATTTTGGTGTTAATTTATTCATTTAATAAGTTTTTTATAAAAATAAATAAATAAATAAATAAATAAAAAGAATTTCTTGGCTGCTGTACAGGATGCTCTACAACTTGGACCATATGATCCAGCAGGCCAATGGCACTAGACACATCAATAGCAGATTGGCTGCTCTTAGGAACCTTTGGTAGGCTCATATAGGTGAATCACAGAAGAGATCTCTGGGATTCTGAAGAAAATCTCTACTGTCATCTAAAAGCAACTTAGGTCCTTTTGGGAAATAACTCTTTGTCTGATATTGGACTTATTCTCTGTACATTTGACAATGGGTCACAAATTTGCTATACAACCTGAGCTGCCCATCAAAAGCTAGATATTGTTGGACCCATCATGCCATAAAATAGGATGTGTACAACAGCTATTCATTATCAAACAGAGTGGTGTATATCTGATTGCACATTAGCAGGTACTGAAGACATAAACCAATTACATGAAGAAGTTGTCCAAATGTCTATGGTTTTTACTCCCATTACAATGTTGCCTGCTACCAAGCAAGCAAGCAAACACGATGTGTTTCCTATGTATTCCTGTTGATCATCTGACTGAGGAAAAGAGGACTTGGGCTTGGATTACTTGTTTTTAAACTCTGTTTTATTTGAGGTTTTGAAACCTCTACATCCCTTCCACCAACTCCTTCCCACTGAGTATGAGAAAGAAGGTTAATGGGGAGAGGGGATGCAACACCTTAACTTCTCATGATTTAGGACAATGGGTTCTTTTTGGGGACAATACCTATCCCTGTTAACAGTAAATGCAGCAAGCAGTCTCCTTTGAGCCATTGTGATGAAACATTTGTCCCCTTCTATCTCCAAGCTGCCACACCATCAGTCTCTCTAGTTTCCAAACTGCTGCTCACCACACACCACAGACCACGTGCCACATGTTCTTTCTATAGTCTTTCCTATTTATCTTCCCCAGAATCCTAGACCACACTGCTCTCTGTGCTGCATAAGGTAGAACTTACCAGATGGCAAAAACCACGTCCAACAGGAGACAGTTATCTTCTGTAGACATACTAAAGCACAAAATAAATACCACACTTGGGATTAAACAAAACTATTTAACATAACTGAGTTTACAAAGATGCCAAAACATCCATTACAGTTTGCTGATGTTTCAAAACATGATGCAGGCACAACCCAGAACTAGAAAGCTGAAATATTACAACTTCTTTATGGGATGGCCCTGAAAGATAACAATGATGGAACATCTTCACACTGGGCAGAACTAAAAGCAGTGAACATGGTTATACATTTTGTTTGGAAGGAAAATGTAGCAGTACACTGGTTGGGTCAGTCCAGCCAAGGTGGTGCACACCTGTAATCCCAGATATCTTGGAGGCAGAGATAGGCAGATCTCTGTGAATTTGAGGCCATTCAGGTCTACAAAGCATGTCCAGGATATTCAGGGCTACATAGAAAAACTTTGTCTTGTATAACAGAATACAAGAACAAAAATGCATCAGTTCACTGATTCGTGGGATGTAGCCTGTGAATTGTGTGCATGGTCAAGGACTTGGAAAGAGCATGATTAGAAAATTGATGAGAAAAACATCTGGGGAAGAAGTATGTAGATCTTTCGAGATGTGCAAAGGAAATGATACTTGTTTCCCCTCTACATTCCCGTCAATAGGTGACTTTATCAGAGAAGTTCAGTGATCAAGTAGATAGACAGCCTATCTTGTGAATGATTAGCAGCTTTCTCCAGCCATCACTGTCTTGCCCAATGGGCCCATGAAAGAAGTGACATAGTGTCAGAGGTGGAGGTTATATATAACTCGACAACAGGGATTCTACTCATTGAGGAGGATCTTGCCATATACTGAGTGCCATATGTGCCAACAGAAGAAAGAAAAACTAAATTTCAGATATGTCACCATTTCCGATATTGACCAGCTAGTGATGACCTTGTATCAATTTGACAGCATTGGGTCATTTCTTCTGTGGAAAGCACACTTTGTATTTGTTGGTATAGATACTTGGACTGTTTATAAATTTGCCTATCTTATAATGCTGTTGTCAAAACCAGACAGAAACTCACAGAATGCCTTATGTACAATCATACTATTCTATACAGTCTTGTCTCTTACCAAGGAACCCACTTTACAGTCATAGTCCTACAGTGTTTCCAAAATCATGAAATTGACTGACCTTTGCATGTTCTCTAACATGAAATTCCTGGCCTGATATGATGATCGAGTGGCCATTTGAGGTTACAGATACAGCACCAAGTAGGAGACAACAGCTTGGAAGGCTGGGGAAGTTTTTCTATAATATGATGCTGCATGCTTTGAATAAGCATCCAGTATATGGTACAGCTTTTCCCATATGCAGAATCCATGGGTCCAGGAATTAAGGTGTAGAAAGGATCCCATTCCTAACAGGTCTCACTCCTTAGTGACATATTAGAAAATAAAAAGAAAATGATTCCTATATGGGTGCCCTTAAGTTCTACTGACCTAAAAATTTTGGTTCCAGAAGGTATAGTACTCCTTCAAGGAGATACAGCAAGCATTCCATTGAACTAGAAGCTCAGACTTTCTTCTGGCCACTTTGGGCTTTTGTTGCCTTTAAGGCAACAGGCTAGAACATGAATAGCAGTGTTCATATCGGTAAATAATCTAGATTACCAAGAATTAGATTACTTTTCTACAAAGGAATTAAGAAAACTTCTGTCTGGAGTGCAGGAAGTCTCTCAGTACATCACATTGTATTACCATATTCTGTAATTAAAGTCAATGGTAAACTACAACAGCCTAAGCCAAGTGTAATATCAAAGGGCCCAGAAGCAGGTTACTCCTCCAGGACAAGATCTAAGACCTGCTGAATTTCTTTCTGAGTAGTACAACAAAGTAGTTATAAATAGTAGCTCAGGCCACATGACCAATTGCAGGAATGAGAAATCTACTTGACATGTTGACATGCCTATTTCTTTTATATTTTGGAGTGTATTTGTGCAGTTATTTTTGTTTCATTCCTTGATTTCTTTATCATGCAATGTGGTATCAATTGAGAGAATATTTGTGGTTATTATATTTAAGTTTTAAAATACTAAAATAGTGTTCTTGAAGGACATTGCCACCTATTCAAAATTTGATAATGCATTTTCATTTGTTTGTGGGATAGTAGTATCATGTAAGATGTAATTATGACTAGCTTATTGTTTTTATTTGTAAATTAAGTGTGACATAAGGATCCATGATTGGGTCAAGGTGACAAGAAGTGGTCTTGTGATGCCAAATCTTGGTTGTCACCTTGAATGGATCTGGAGTTAATTTCAACTCCAGTGGCTGTGAGGGATCGTTCTTAATTAAGTAATTTCAAGTGATAAAACCACCCTAAATCCAAATCTTTTGAGGTGGTAAAAATTGCCTTAAATCTGGAATACATCTGCTGACTGCAGCTTATAAAAAGAACATCAAGGACACTCTTGGTTTTTGGCTGATTTCCTTCTCTCTCACTGGCAAGTTAATCCTTCCATGGTATTATAATTTCTGGCATGAAATGTGACCAACAGAGATATAAAGTACTGTGGACTAAACAATTACTGGATTCTTGGACTTTTAGGCAGCCATGGTTAGATTAGCTAGCCCACAGCCTATAAGCTATTCTAATAAATCTCACAATACACACACACATGCACACACACTTATACAGTTACTATATTGGTGATATATTTGAGTGTGATAAATCTATATTAAAATTATTCACTTAATAACTTATTTTGTTGGATCTCATGATGTATATAACTCAGAAATTAAGTAACTAGATTCTCTGTGGACTTAATACAAAAATTTTCCAGTTTGCCTATGGTTTAGCTAGGAAGGATCTGTTTCCAAACATCATGGTCATGGGAAACACAAAACTTCATGGACCATGTGTAAGTGAAAACCTTGGCTTATTTACTGAGTTGTTGACTAAAGCAACTATATACTTGGTCCTTTCTATCAAACTACTCACAGCCAGATATTTGAATCTTTGAAGCCCAAAAGATTAAAATAAATATAATGACAACTTGACTGATAATGCACTTAAATATGTTTCATTAATATATGTAATCTATTGTCATATGCAGCCCTTCTTTTGTGCTATGAAGCCAAGAAGCATGCCAAAGTTTCCAAGGGATATGCATTGAACAAATGTATGAACACTCCAAGTTGGATCTTTTGGAAGCTTCTCCAGAGATAGTTTTTAACACACACACACACACACACACATTATATATATCATTCTGCTTCTTAGGCATAATGTATCATTCCCAATTCTTACTTGTCAAATTATTTTGTTTTTTACACTATGAGTATGTAAATATATTCACATCTTTCTTATCAAGAAATGTTTTCTTATCAATGTGATAATCTTATTAAAGTTAAATATTTCTGAGAGAGAAGATCCAAGATAGTGCTGAACACAAGGGTATCTGATCTGCAGGATGGAGACTAGGGACCAGGATGGGTGCTACAGACCTCAAGACTTGAAGAGCCCTAGGTGAAAGGGGTCCATAAAGTGCAGAGCACAGGTGGGTCTGGCCTTCAGCCACCCAACTGGTCCATGAAGGCCCAGATTCTGGGCCCATACCCACCAGTAAGATGCTACCCTGCAGTATGTCAAGGACTTGGTATCTGAGACTGAACTGTAGGTGGTGTAATTCTACCCTGGATTTGTTGGCCTGGGAAAAATCCAGGAAAACTGGTGCTTCTGACCTCTGGCCAACCCATGAGTCCTGAGAAAGCCCCAGGGGCAGGGGACCTCACAAGCACAAAATCCAAAGTATAGTGCTGTGGAGCATGCCTGCCTCACCTGTGCTCTCTGTATCCCTCTCTGACTGATCTGTAGGCCAATTGGCCCAGAGGGACCCAAGAATGTGGATCTGGGCCTGCCAGTCCACTGAGGGACCCAGAGCCCTATGGGGGCCCAGGCATCTGTGGACATGTCCTCCATTGGCAGCTCCAAGGCCACACACTGCAGTTGACTGATATAAGGAAAGTCTGAACTGATTGGGCAGAAACCTCCATCCCAGCAGACTTTTCCAGAATGCTAAGGCTGAATTGATCTGGCCTGAACAGACTGGGAAGACACCTAGCTAACCACCACAGCTCATCAGGGGCTCCTACATTCTCAGGAGGATCAGAACCTACATGAGGGGACCCAGCAGAAAACTAACCATCTGCCCCAACCCAGAGAGCCATTGCTGCAAGCTCTGGCACAGCCTGACCAGCTGCTGCAACCTAGTGGGAGTGTCTGCACATCCCCAGATGGGAATGAACCAGCCTGAAGGGATGGGGCAGAAGCCCAACCAACTTCACCAAGGCAGAGGCCAGTATCTGCTCACTCAAGTGGAACTGAACCTAGGTCCAACAGCTTAGGTGGATCAGACAGAATCCTAACCAACACCCACAAGCCAGCAGGGGTTACAGAAATCTAGGGCTGACTGAGCCAAGGTTCCCAAAGCCCCACTGCTCTAGGAAAAGGTTTTCAAACCCAGCCAAAGGCAGGATAACTGCCT
This sequence comes from Acomys russatus, assembly GCF_903995435.1. Classification (NCBI taxonomy): domain Eukaryota; kingdom Metazoa; phylum Chordata; class Mammalia; order Rodentia; family Muridae; genus Acomys; species Acomys russatus. The sequence goes on along the minus strand of NC_067145.1, from coordinate 14,621,646 downwards.
TTACTTACCCTACCTTGAACTGATGCTAGGACTGCAGAACACCAGCACCAGCCTCTGCTAACCCAATCGGGAGGGTAGTGTGTGGAGTTAAGTCCCCTGAAGCTGAAACCAGGTCACCTGCCTGATACAAGGAAGGACAGCCGAAATCACTTCCCAACATCATTGATGGCAAGATGACTAGAGAAAAGCTTAAAAACAGAAACAACAAAAACCAAAACAATATGGCATCTCTAGATCCCAACTATCCCAAAGAAATCAACCCAGAGAAGTCACACACAATTGAAACACAAGAAAATGACCTCAAATCCATAGTAATGAAGATGTTATTTGAAGAAAGAATAAAATCAGTAAACAAATGCAAGAAGGTGCAGCCAAATATATTGAAGACATTAAAGAGGCACTGGAAGAAATTCAGAAAAAATACAAACAATCAGATGAAGGAAATCAGTAAAACAGTTCAAGATCTGAAGATGAAAATGGAAACAATGATAAAATCATAGACAGAAGAAAGCCAGGAACAAGAGAACTTAGAGAAGAAATCAAGTAATGCAAAGGTGAGCTTCTCTAAATGAACTCAAGAGATGGAGGAATGGACTTGGGATTGAAGATATTATGGTAGAACTTGAAGCAACCATCAAAGAAAATGATGTATCTGAAAAATTCCTGATGCAAAACAAAGAAGAAATAAAGGACAATATGAAAAGACAAAACCTGAGGATAATATGCATTGAGGAAAGAGAATATACCTGGCTCCAAGGCCCAGAAAATGTATTCAATAAAGTCATAGAAGAAAATTTCCCCAATTTAAAGAAGGAGATGCATATAAACATACAAGAGGCCTGCAGAACACCAAATAGATTATACAAGAAATGAAAATCCTCCCACCACATAATAATCAAAACATAAAATGTACATAAAAAGAAAAATATTAAAAGCAGCAAAGGAAAAGGGCCAAGTAATATATAATGCCAAACCTATCAGAATTTCACCCAACTTCTCAGCAGAGACCATAAAAGCCAGAAGAGCCTGGACAGAGGTGCTGCAAACCCTAAGAGACCACAGATACCAAGCCAGACTACTATACTCAGTGAAACTTTCAATAACCATTGGTGGAGAAAACAAGATATTCCATGACAAAAACAAATTCAAACTGTACCTATCCACAAATCCATCCATAGAGAAGTAACTAGAAGGAAAATGCCAACCCAAAGTGACAAATTACAACCAAAATTACAGAGGAAATAGATAACTACACTGTCACATAACAACACAAGCATGCTGCTGTAACCAACATCAAAGTCAAGGGACTTAGCAGTGACTGGTCATTAATACCTCTCAATGTCAGTGATCTCATTTCTCCAATAAAAAGACACTCTTCTACATTGAAGAAACACGTCTCAGCAACAAGGAGAGACATTACCTTTGGATAAAAGGCTGGAAAAAGGTATTCCAAGCAAACAGATACAGGAAGCAAGCTGCTGCAGCCATTTTAATATCTAGTAAAATAGACTGTCAAGTAAACTTAATCAAAAGAGATGAAGAAGGCCACTTCATATTCATCAAAGGTAAAGTCAAACAAAATGACACCACAATTGTGAACATCTACACTCCCAATACAAGGGCACCCACATTTATAAAAGAAATATTAACAAAGCTTACACCACACATCAACCCACACACACTGAGAGTGGGAGACTTCAACACCACACTTTCACCAAAGGATAGGTCAGTGAAACAGAAACTAAATCAAGAAGTAATGACACTAACCTATGTCATGAGTCAAATGGATCTAACAGATATCTACAGAACTTTTCACCCAAATACAAAAGAGTATACCTTCTTCTCTGTACCTCATAGAACCTTCTCCAAAGCTGGTCACATAGTAGGTCACAAAGAAAGCCTCAACAGATCAAGATGACTGAAATAATGCCTTGTATCCTATCAGATCACGATGGTCTGAGGCTGGACTTCAACAACAACAGAAAAAAAAAAACCTATGCACACATGGACTAAACCATTTTCTACTTAATGACACCTGGGTCAGGGAAGAAATAAAGAAAGAAGCAAAGACCCAATAGGAGTAGATGCATGGAAATAAACTCAGGGCTAAAATAAATATATTAGAAGCAAAGAGAAAATTCCAAACAATCAACAAAACCAGGAGTTGGTTCTTAGAGAAAATCAGCAAGATTGATAAACTGTTAGCTAAATTAACTAAAAGGCAGAGAGACACTATCCAAACCAACAAAATCAAAAACAAAAAAGGAAACATAACAACAGACACTGAAGAAATACAAAGAATCATAAGGTTCTCCTTCAAAGACTTATATGGCACAAAATTAGAAAATCTAAGAGAAATGGACAATTTTCTTGATCGTTTCCATTTGCAAAAGTTGAATCACGATCAGATAAACAAATTAAATAGTCTTTTTTCTCTTACAGAAATAGAAATACTCAGTTTGAGCGGGACCCCTGGGTGCAAATCTGCCTATCATATTGTTCTACTTGTAGATTTCTAGGACCCTCTGTATCCTTTTATTTTGCTATTCTCCCATGCGTCTCTCATTTAGAGTCCCAATAGGATGCCCTCCCCTCTGTCCCAGTTTCCTGGTAAGTGAAGGCTTTCGTGGGACATGCCCCTTGGGCTAGTATGCAGATATAAGTGAGTATATACCATTTGATTCTTTCTGCTTCTGGGTTAACTCACTCATTATGATCATTTCTACCTCAATCCATTTATCCACAAATTTCAGGGATTCCTTGTTTTTAATAGCTGAATAGTATTCCATAGTGTATATGTACCACAGTTTCTTTATCCACTCTTCTACTGAGGGACACTAAGGCACCAGCCAAGGACAATACAGGAGGTAAACTGTAAACCCCTTCCCAGATCTAGCCAATGGTCAGAATATTCTCCACAGTTGAGTGGAGAGTGTGATATGACTTTCTCACGTACTCTGGTGCCTCACATTTGACCATGTCCCCTGGAGGGGGAGACCTGGTGGCACTCAGACGAAGGCCAGCAGGTAGCCAAGAAGAGACTTGATACCCTATGAGAATATACAGGGGGAAGTAATCCCCCTCAGGAACAGTCATAGGGGTGGGGAATAATGGGAAAAAGGGGGGGGGAGGAGTGGGAGGATACAAGGGATGGGATAAACATTGAGATGTAACAAGAATAAATAAATAAATAAATAAGAAATAGAAATACTCATTAAAAATCTCCCACTGCCCTCCCAAAAAAGCCCAGGTTCAAGTGTTTTAAGCAAAGAATTCTACCATACATTCAAAGAAGAGATAATATCTATACTCTTCAAGCTACTCCAAAAGAGAAATGAATGGAACATTACCAAATTCCTTCTATGAGGCCACAGTCACCTTGATACCTAAGCATCTCAAAGACCCAAGAAAGAAAGAGAATTTCAGACCAATTTCTCTTATGAACATTGATGCAAAAATGCTCAATAAAATACTTGCAAACAAAACCCAATAACACATCAAAGATATCATTCACCACAACCAAGTAGGATTCATTTGAAGCATGCAAGTATGGTTTAATATATGGAAATCCATCAACGTAATCGACCATATAAACAAACAGAAAGTTAAAAACCACATGATAGTCTCCTTACATGCTGAAAAATCATTTTGCAAAATCCTGAACCCATTCATGTTTAAAGGTTTGGAGAAATCAGAGATACAAGGCACATACCAAAACATTATAAAAGCTATATACAGCAAGCCAATAGCCAACATCAAATTAAATGGAGAGATAATCAATGAAATTCGTCTAAAATCAGGGACCAGCCAGGGCTGCCACTTTCGCCATATCTCTTCAATACAGTTCTTGAAGTACTAGCCAGAGCAATCAGACAACAAAAGGAGATCAAGGAGATCCAAATGGGAAAGGAGGAATTCAAATTATTCCTAATTGCAGATGATATGACACTGTACATAAGTGACCCCCAAAATTACACTAGAAAACACCTACAGCTGATAAATACCTTCAGCAAAGTGGCTAAATGAAAAATTCAGTCAAAAAAGTCAGTAGTCTTCCTGTATACAAATGACAAATTTACTGAGAAAGAAATTAGGGAAACTATACCCTTCATGATATCCAAAAGCAATGTAAAGTATCTAAGAATAACTCTAACCAAGCAAATGAAAGACTTATTTGAAAAAACTTCAAATCTCTGAATAAAGAGATGGAAGATGACATCAAAAGATGGAAAGATCTTCCTTGATCATGGATCGGTAGAATTAACAGTAAAATTGGGCGTCTTACCAAAAGCAATTTACAGATGCAATGCAACCCCTATCAAAATACCAATAGTGTTTTTTAAAGACATTGAAAGATCACTTTTCAATATCATATGGAAAAATAAAAAAAACCAAAATAGGTAAAACAATCCTGTAATATAAAAGATCCTCCAGAGGAATCTCCTTGTCTGATCTCAAGCTGTACTAAAGAGCCAAAGTACTTAAAACAGCTTGAAACTGGCATAAAAATAGGCTGGTTGACCAATAGAATCAAATTGAAGACCCAGAAATAAATTCACACACATATGGACACTTTATTTTTAACAAAGAAGTCAAATCTATTCAATGGAATAAGAATAGCATCTTCAACAAATGTTGCTGGTCTAACCTGATGTCTACATGTAGAAAAATGCAAGTAGATCCATGTTTATCACCATGCACAAAACTCAAGTCCAAGAGGATTAAAGACCTCAACATAAAACTAGAGACACTAAATCGGTTAGAAGAAAAAGTGGGGAACTCATTGGCACAGGAGACATCTTCCTGAACAGAACTCATTTGCACAGGAGACATCTTCCTGAACAGAACTCCAACAGCTCAAGCTCTAAGGTCAACAACTAATAAACGGATCTCAATGAGGCTGAGAAGCTTCTGTAAGGCAAAAGACACTCTCAACAGCAAAGCGACAGCCTACAGACTGGAAAAGATCTTCACCAACCCTACATCTGAAAAAGGACTAATATCCAAAATATATAAAGAGCTCAAGAAATTAAACACCACCAAACCAAATAACCAGATTAAGAAATTGGGCCTATAACTAAACAGAATTCTCAAAAGAATGGCTGAGAAACACTTAAAGAAATGCTCAACATCCTTAATTATCAGAGAAATACAAATCAAAATGACTCTGAGATTCTATCTTATACCCATTAGACTGGCTAAGAACAAAAGGTCAAGTGCCAGCACATGGTGATGAGAATGCAGAGAAAGGGAAACATTCCTTCACTGCTGCTGGGAGTGCAATCTTGTACAACCACATTGGAAATCATTCTGGTATTTTTCCAGAATACTGTGCTACATTTACACTATGGAATACTACTCAGCTATTAAAAACAAGGAAATCCTGAAATTTGCAGGAAAATGGATGAAACTAGAAATGATCATACTAACTGAGTTAACCCAGACCCAGAAAAATACACAGGGCATACACTCACTAATAATTGGACACTAACTCAACAGGGATGTTCCCTAAAAGTCTTCACTTAGCCAGAGATTCAGTTAGATACTGAGACTTCCTATTGGGACTCTAGGTGAGAGAAGTAAGGAAGAATGGGCAAACAGAGGGATCCAGAGGGTCCTAGAAACCTACAAGAAGACCATTAAGACTGCCAGATCTGGACCCAGCTGTGTCAGCTCAAACTACCGTAACAACCATAGACGATGCATGCAGTAAACCTAGAATCTCTTCAGATCTGGCCAATGGACACCACATTCTCCACAACACTGTGGAGAGCAGGGACTGACTCAGACATGAACTCTGGTGCCCTTATTTGACCACGTCCCCTTGATGTGAGACTTGATTACACTCAGAGGAAGAGTAAACAGGCTACCAGAAAGAGACCTGATAGGCTGTGATCTTATAATGAGGGACAAGGTCCCCTTCTTTCACAGACCTAGAGGAGGGGAATAGGATGAAAGAGGGAGGGTGGTGGAACGGGAAGACACAGTGAGGGGATAACAAATGAGATGCAATCTGAGTAAATTACTTAACTAAAATAAGAAAATAAAAAATTAAAGACAAATATTTCTTTTGCAACCTTCCCAGCAATAACTTGGCAATTAATTAAAACAATTATTTTGTAGGCATCTCCTTGTCTTTATTACTAAGAAAGGTTTAGTTATTTTATATATTAATAAGAAAAATTATAATATATTATATGAAAATATGTATAATTAGAAAATTATATTCTAAAGTTTAATTTATCTTTTTCTCTTTGTGATAAAGAGAATATGGTTAATGTATGTAAACTATAATCAGTTTGTTATCAAAAACACTATCTTACCATAAACTCCCCAGATATGTTTTATCTCATGTGCAAAAATAATTTAAAATCGATTATTGATTATGTCATGCCTGAATAAGTGATGATTGGACATGGAATGAAAAATTACTTTTAACCAAACAATTCAATATGGTTTTGTAATATAATCTATATAATACTAAACTAGGAAAATGAATATTTAAAAAGATGCTTAATGTTTGCTAACCCAATAAAAATTTCTTATGACATAAAATATCACAACTCTGTAAATAGGATTTTTTTTTGTTGAATAAATGGATGCTTTAAATTAAATCCAACATTGTATAACATCACTTCCCCTTTTATCTTTAATATCAATTTATTCAAGTTTATTAGTCATTTTGAATTGCTATTGAAATTTAATATCAGATGAGAGAATCATGTATCAGAATAAAAAACAATGACATGTAATATGAAGTTGGTAATAAAAGAGGCAAATTCTTTCAACTGAATAAAAAAAATCACATTTAATAGCATCCAAGAAGATGGCTGCCAAACAAATTACTACTTCTATGCTGCAGAATAGTATTCATTAGAGTTTACCAGGAGTTTCTTATATTTACATAAAGATATGGACTTATTTTCTATGACTTTATTTTTAATCACCCAACTTATACTTAGTAACAAAATGTGTTAGAGTATGAATCAAAAATTAGATACTCAACACTGTGACCAGATTTAAATAAAATGATTTTCAGAAGTACAGTGAGTATAGTCTAAAATGGCAGACATTTTAACCTGGTTAGGTACCAAAATGAAATTTTTACAATTGTAATACCTCATTTGAATTGGTTTATAAATGCTATGTTAGCTATGAGGCAATGAATTGTGTAATAGAGTTTTAGAAATCCTTTCTACCTATTCATGTAAAGTACCACAGAGGTGAAGTTTCAAAGTCATGGAAACTTTATATCACACTAACAGTAGGAGAAGTTTATAAAAATTCAGAAACTATTATCGTTGTTGCTCTTTTCACTACTAAGTGAACTTATATGAATGTCAAATACAATTTTGATCTGTGACATAGGTACATAGAATTTAGATGCATATTCATAATTATATGAGTTTTCACTTGAATGATCATTAAAAACATTTAAAAAGGGAATTTAGTTATATTAAAGTTGAAGAACACAAGTATCATTGATTTGTTAAAAGATGTCCTTTAGTACAACTGTTTTTTTTTTTTTTTTTACAAAAACAGAGCATATTGTAAGTCACACTACTGGAATGACATAATGTTTATTTCTTCTTTTCCAATCTTAATAAATACATTTAAAGATATAATTGCAAATGGATATATTTTAAATCCCTAAAAATTATATTTACCCTTATAGTAAGAATAAAATATAAATTTTTATAATTATTAATAAGACAAAATATGATTTCCTTGTGAAGGCAGGCAAATTTTTGTATCAAAAAGTTCTACTTTTTATTAACAAATACAAAGGGAAGGAAGTATATGAATTTTTTTCAAAAAAGCTAATTTCAGGAGAACCATGTGAAGTTGAATTCAGTAGATTGCATTTTCACCTTCTTTCCAGCATCCCTTGTATCCATATACTTGTCCAAATAGTGGCTTTGAAGTTCTTCCCACCAACTGTGCTCTTGTACTTTTGATCTTGCCTTTTTCCTTGACATACTTCCAACTGACTTTCATGTTTACTCACACTGTGTAATTAGGAGAACATGCTCATTCTGTAGCTCTCAGAAGAATGGGAGATACAAAAAGAAGCACATGAGTACTCACATAAGCATACGAAGATAGTACTAGTGCTCCATCACTTAACCTCATCCTGAAGTCTGTTGTGTCACCAGTGACCCATATTGTATATGTGGATTTTGTTCACAAACTCTAGATCCTAAAGCAATTCCCTCGGAGCTGACATGTGAACATTTAAGTAAAAATAATACTGCTCTCCTCAGCCTCTGAATTCAGGCAGCATTTGGTAGTAGATATAAGAAGTAAACATGGAAATTAGCATACAGCAATTACAAACAAACTATGCAGAATATCATAACTATAACCACATAGTGAATTGATGACAGAGAGATAAAATTCCTCGAGGATAAAAGAATGATAACAGTTGGCAGGATAGGCTATTAGTGTAGAATACGGGCAGCATAACAGGGGCCTCATCTAAAAAAACCTTAGTATTCTTCCCTAGCAGCCATCCATGCCAACAGCTTCTCAGCTAAGCAGGCGCTTCTTGAGCCCTCTCCCGTTCATGCTGTGATTAAAGCTGGCTTGTTCTTACCTTTGGTATCTGTTTTTAAATTTCTTGGTAAAATTAAATGACAATATCTTACTAGATTGAAAACAAATACATTTGGTTAAAATGTTGCAAAAGTGGCATGTACTTTAGGCAGTATATTTGAAATGAAATGTGATCATTTTAGCTATAAATAATAATGTATAACAAAAAAGATCTCATTTTCAATGGAATTCATCAGTGTATTAAAATAAAAACAATTTTTCATGGATATTCTTCAATGAATAAAACACCTTCACATTATACTAAATCATATGATCTTGGAGACTGAGTCCACTAGATCAGTTACTGGTTGGGTTTAAAAGATCCCTCAATGTGGGTAGGAAACTCAAGTACCCCAGGCAAAAAACTCAATGCTCAACAAAGCCTCTAATATTCTGTATGGGTCCCTGCTTTTGACTACCAGAGCCCAAGCTGTGATCAGGACTAAAAACAAGCAGAGGTGACATGCAAAGACACACATGCAAAATGGGACCAGTAATAACTTTTTGACAGCTTAGTTGTGTGGGATTAGAGATCCAGGCAATCAGATCCCAGCAGGTTATCCATAGCCCTACCTGTTCACTGGCTGTGACACACATTTTCAACGAGAAACTCTCAAGAAAAGAGAAATAAATTTGTCTGAGTTACTGTTCTATTTCTTGAGGAGGCACAAAAACCAAATGAATTCTTTAAAGGGAAGCATTTAATTAGGGGCTTGCTTAGACCATAATCACCATGGTAGGAATCAGGCAGGCCTGGCACTAGATCAATAGCCTGATCAGCAAGGATCAGGCAGAAAGAAAGAATGGAATGGGCTTGGAAATCCTCAAAGTGCATCCTCGGTGACATGTCACCTCCAACAGGTTACACTTCCTAATCCTTCCCAAATAGTTCCAGTAACTGGGCACTAAGTAGTGGAACAAATGACTCCACTGCAGCCATTCTCATTCAAACCACCAAAGCAGGAAAATGTCTTGCTTGTTCTTTGAACAAGATAATTCTCATGTTTGGAGCTGAATAGAGTTAGTTTCCAAGACTCCCTCAATGGCTAAAAGCACACTGCTTTCTGCCTCAGCCACCAGACAGGGTAGTCTGGTCCTTAAGAAATGTTGAAGATCAGAGACTTGTTATCGTTATTCTCATTAGTGGTATTCAGAGGTAACCTGAAGTTCTTGAAATCTTTGACCTGTAGAATTTACTAGAATTGCAACACTTTTAAGAGTTGCAACAGTCGAGTGTTAAAATCTCTCTGCTCTCTAGAGATCAAACTTTGTTACTTTAAATCTTGTACGATTATTCATTTTAAGTTGTTTTACCCATTGAGAGTTGTTAATCTTGAACTAACAATAAAGTACCTCTAACCTTCTCATGGCCTTCTCACTCCATTCTTGTAGGAAGGTATAATGGGATTTTCTCAGAACTGCCAGCAGTTAATATAGGATACAAACTTGCCATAGAGAAGCCTCTGTCCACAGTTTCTCTTCTCTCTACAGGCCCTCTGTCTTCCTGCCCCCGTTCTCCCCAGATCTGATCTCAACCCTCATTTCTCTCTGAGCTCCCTCTGCTACCTTGTTACCTTTCTTCAACCACTTCTGCTGTCTATTCTATTTACCCTTCTGAGTGACATTTAATCATCCTCCCTTGCATCCTCCTTGTTACTTATCTTCTTTGGGTCTGTGAATTGTAGTATGTTTATCCCAAACGATATGGCTAAAATCCTCTTAAGAGTCAGTACATACCATCTTTCTGGGACTGGGTTATCTCACTCAGGATAATCTCTTCTAGTTCCATCTATTTGCCTAGAGGAGACCTAGACAGAGCACGCTCCTCAGAGGATATGGAGGTAACTCTAGCTGAGATTCTTAGTATCAGTGGTCATAGAGACTGAAGAGGACACTCTCTAACTAAACAGGACTCCTAGTGGTTTGAATGAGAATGGCAGCAGTGGGGTCATTTGCTAGATTATTTCCTGCCTATTTAGTGGAACTGTTTGGAAAGGATAGGAAGTGTAACCCTGTTGGAGGTGGCATGTCACTAAGGGTGGGCTTTGAGGTTTCAAAAGCCCATGCTAATCTTTCTCTCTGCCTGCTCCATTTTGATCAGGCTATTAAAATAATGCCATTCATGTCTCCTTCCTACCATGACAATCACAGTCTCAGCAAGCTCCTAATTAAATGCTTTTTTAAAAGATTTGCTTTGCTTATTTTGCCTCCTCAAGCAATAGACTATTAACTCAGACAAATTTATTTTTGTTCTGTTGAGAATTTCTCTTTGAAAGAACTTCAACCCATAATTACCCTGCCCAGATGTGCAAGGATAAAGACAGAGCAGAAATTGTGGGAAATTCCAACCAATGTCTGGTCTACAGTGTGGCCAACTCTGTGGGAGAAAGATAGCCCTGATAGTATTAATGATATTCTGCTATGCTCACAAACAGGAGCCTAGCATAGTTGTCCTCTTAGATGCTCAACCCAACAACAGATAAAAATGATGCTGAACTTCACATCCAAACGTTGGGTGAAGCATAAGGATCCCCGTGGAAAAGGGGGGCAAAGGATAGAAGGACCTGGAGGTGGCAAGAACTCCACAAGAAGACAACAGATCCAACTAACCAAGGTCAACTGGTCATGTAGAAACCATGCATAGGCTAGTCCTAGGCCCTCTACACAGACGTTCCTGATGGGAAGATCAGTCTACTAGTAAGGAGGGTGTACTATTTCTCTCATGGATTCTGTTGCCTGTTTTTGGATCACTTTCCCCTGTTGGAGCTGGATCACCAGGCCACAGTGGAAAAGGATACATTCAGTCCTGATGTGATGTGATAAGCTACAGTGGGTTGCAGGGGACAGGGGTTCCACTTCTTTTAGAGAGAAGAAAGAGTGATTGGCTAAGGGGGAGGGACCAGGAGGAGAAGAGGGAGGGGCCTATAATCAGGATGTTAAGTAAATAACTATATTAATTTTAAAAATAATAATACACGAGACTTCAATATAGTTTAAAGCTTAAGGCCATTTGCCTGGCAGACTCTCAGCTAGCTACTAAACTTAACCAGGAACTCTCCCAATCACGTGGGTAAATCTTTATCTCTCTGCTCAACAGTGGTCAGTCTGTTCCTTTCCAAGTCCTCCTTGATCTTCCTGTGTCTGCTTGTGTCACCCCAAATAACTCTCTCTGCCTGGAGATTCTTCCCTAGTATTTCCTGGCTTAGATCTTGTCTGTCAGCTCTTTATTACAACAAGTCAGCAATGAGACAAGACCAGAATATCATTCTGATTGTGTCTAGGTGTAGAAGTCTATCTGACCTTCAGGTATCTAGGCATGTGTAGAATGACAAGTATTTACAAATAGAAAGCTGATAAAGGGCTATAGAAATGATAATTTCAAATCCTGCCAACACAGGCATTTTTTGGTTCCTATGTACTTATTGCTTTACTTTGAAAACATAATCAGGAGGCTAAATAAAGCTTATTTATGTAATTAATGAAAGTAGTGCCTAACATGACAACAAGTTTCATTACTTAAAGGTGGCAGACTATAAACTTGCCTCTCTTAATTATCCTAAAGACTTTAAAATAGTAACTTTCATAAGACTAGAATTTTTACATTATATTTGTATGGTTTGTGCACGATACCTTAAATAAGAGTTGAATCATACATATAGTCTGTTGTAGCAAATATAACCTTAAATATATATCAATATTAAAAATCCATATCAATCTAAAATATTTGCAACTTGTTATAGCTTTCTTAGTCTAAAAGGAGATACAATAGTCCACCTTTCTTTTTCCTATCAAGGAGATGTAATAATCCACATTTCTTTTTCCTATAAAGGAGATATAATAATACATCCTTCCGTGTCCCTTATATCCCTATATTCCTCTTTCAACCCCTAACATGGGATAGGGGACAAAGAAGGATGTAGTGGAGAAAAAGAGATCCCACAATCTACCCTCTGATGGTGTTTTCCCCTGACCATGATCAATAACAACTTGTAACTAAACCTCCCTAAACAACAATAAAAATCCATAACCAACCAAACAACCAAAAGTCACCCACCCCACGTCTCAGGAATGAGGGAATTGTATTCTCAAAATTGTTTCCTGCTGTCTGCAGGTGGTGTAATCCCATGGAGACTCTATGAAAATTGGGCAATTGGCAAAGTTCTGGGAGCAGAATATTAAGTCTTTTGAACTTTCTGCATCGCATGAAACTCACTCTCGGAGAAGATTCTCTAATCGTAGTAACTAGCTAGACCACAGAATGTAGTGACCACAGTTGAATATATTCATGTAACATACATGACCCACAGAATATTTCTATTTTTCACATCTTTTTATTAGATGTCACTATTATTCATTTATATCTATGATCTATATATTTTATGCTATATGTATATTCTTTCTCACCTTCTGGTAAAATCTTCTTTTTGTATGTTCTCAGAAAGTTATACAGTAAAAGAAGATATTAAAATAGTATATTTTAATTGGATCAATAAAGAAAGAAAATGAATAAATGAATAAAATAATACCATTAAAATAGTAAATCACCTTTCAAATACCACACAGTCTTTTCCATTGAACAAGGAATCATTACAAAAATAATTTGTCCAATTTTCAGTCTTTGAATATATTCTATGAGTAATATAAATTAATGGCATCATGCATTCCTACAATGGCCAAAATAAATTACTTCTTACACAAATTTTAGAAATACTCCCAGAAAAAGTTTAGATTATAATTTGAAAAATGTTTATTCATGAAGATAAGAAATGTGCAATGCTGTACAGTTTTGTTAACTTGATACAAGTGAGAATCATCAGAGTGGAGAGAACCTCAATTGAAAAGATGCCTCCATAGGATTGGGTTGTAGGCCAGCCTTTAGAAAATTTTCTAAATTAGTGCTTGATGTGAGAAACCCCTGCCCAATGTGGGTGGTGCCATTCCTGGAATGATGGTCCAGGGTTCTATATGGAAGCAGAGTGAGCAAACAACAAGCAGCAATCTAGTAAACAGCACTCCTCTTTGGCTTTTGCCTCAACTCCTGCCCCCAGGTTTCTGCCCTGCTTGAATTTCTGCTCTCACAGCTCTTGATGATGAACTGTTATATGGAAATAAAAATGAAATAAATCATTTCCTCCCCAATATTCTTTTGGTCATAGTGTTTTATTACATAAATAGTAACGCTAACAAATACATGGGTATAATATCTATTAAATTTCCAAAAAAAAATTCAGTTCATTCAATACAATAAATAGCATGTTATATGCTAACTCAATTTTAATCGAAGAAACAATTCTCAAATCTGCTATTCCATAGTAAACTAAGCATTGCTACCATGAAATAATTAGTTGGAAAACTGCAATAGAATACAATACTTACGATTAGAGATGTCTACTCTTTTTTAGAGTCAGTAAAACTTGAAGTCCTTGTGAGAACCTAAGAGAAGTTAAAAATGTATGCAGCTTACTAAAGACAATATATTGGATCAATATGAAGGCACCTTTCAAAGGAACTGTTCATTCAAATCCTAAACAGTGATTAATAATATATATTAATAATAATATAATAATATATAATATATATAATAAATTACACATGTACAGACAAATCTACCAGGTATATAAGTTACTCATAACTGTTTGTAAACATGGATATATAGTTGACCATATTTAGTAATTCTTTTAAGAAATAAATGAAGTGATAGGAGAGTAGTTTATGGCTAACAAGGTGGCATGAGAAGTGAGACCCAAAATCTAATCTTCAGCCCATGAAATGAAGACAGAGGAAGAAAAGGACAGATGGGCAGGGCAGAGGAAAAACATTGGTTAAAGTGCTTTACCCACTGAACTATCTTGCCACTGCCTTCTGACCTTAATACATAGTGTGAGTTGTGTTTTTGTGGATACATTCACAGGATGGCTCTGCTAAAGTATGTAGTCATATCATTTTTCCTTCATTTTGTCCTGGCAAAGAGAAGGTAGAAAATTACCCTTCTAAGATTCACGTCACCATGTGATTATAAAGTAAAAGTTCTAAGTATATAAACAAAATAAATCACAACTCAAAAGCATTTAATCATTTCTAAGTATAAGTGATTATATTTACTCATGATTTATATTTGTTTGATTTGCCTAGATCAATGGCAGTCATATTTAGAAAGTTTGTCTAGATGTCATTTAGCTAAAAAACATGTTATATTTATGATCAATGTTCATTTTAACTACTTCAAGTAGCAACTACAATTTATTTCTGCATTTAGATAGGCTAAAATATGCTTTCCTGTTCTGTATTTTCAATACCTTTCTATTATTTTTCAGGGAAATGGTAATTTACAAAAGGTGACAATTTGCAGAGTAGGCTTACTGGAATGTATTTTTTGCAAAATGCTCTCTTGATAGTAACCAATGACAGAATCTCTGTTTACACTTTCTCATTTATTTGCAGGTTCATACATTATAAGCTTGGAAATAGAAACATTCCTATCTCAACTTTCTCTACTTAAAAAAATGAATCTTCACTACAAAGGAACTCAGTTGAATGCTGAGAGTTGTAAACTTTTAAAGTAGATATAATCCATTATCCACATATAATATAGAAGAACTTTTTTCTGACCTCATCAGGAAATGACCAATATAAGGAGAAAAAGAGATTTTATCATGCATAGAAAGGCATATTATTTAAATTTCTCACCTGTGTTTATGTATTTCTGTTACAAAGCAGCCCTCATTTTCTCCCAACTCAACAAGTACATTTTTCTTCTTGAGGCAGAGCTTTAGGGTACATTACAGGCTTGTTTCCAGCTTTATAGACTCCTGCCTCATGCTTCCAAGTTATTTGTTAGCAGAAATGTGCCACCAAACCTTGGTTCCCAATCTTCTAGAATTTTTTTCTCTACCCATTTCTCCAGTTATTTTTCAAATTTAAATTGCCTTCATTTTTAAGTTCATTCTGATGTAGATTTTTTTCTAATTATTTGAAAGGCCCTTCATTGGAATATTATAGCCCATTGTAGTCATCTCTTTTCTTGATTAAAATAAATCATTAACTTACGACCCTGTTTGCTTAATTTTACTGCTCACAGTGTTCTGTGTTTTAGCACATCAATGAGCTTGACCTTTTCAGAAATTGCATTATTTAGAACTTATAAGTTCTCTACTAAAACAGTGGGTCTATGGTCAGGCATTGCTCTTGGTCCTTCTATGCTTTTCTCTGGTTCACTGGGGCTGTAATCCCTTAAAGCCCATGTACAAGTATGAACTGTTTTATTACCTTGATAGTCTCAGCACTTGGAAGGCTCAAACACTATATTCACCATAGTTTTATGATGAGGGTAGGCTAAGCATTGAGATCCAATATAATAACCTAAATGATAATCAAAGATAATAATGAATGAATTTGTGACTAAGGAGAGAGATCCAGTTAAGGAAGCCAGGTTTGCAGACATAGACATATCCGAGGAGCTTACTATCAAACCAATCTCATCAAAATCATGAGTTTCAGATGCAGTGAGAAACTGTCTCAAAATTATGGTGGCAATGCTGTTGAGGAATTCATGCTGATATCCATCTCTTGTCTCCATATGTACTGCATAAGCAAGTACATAAACAGACATATGCATTCACATTTATACAAAATATACACATTTGGACACATAAATACACACTACCAATACTACCACCATGACCACCACCAATGCTAAAACTACCAAACAAAGAAAAATGAAGTGTAAAAAGCTATAAAAATGTGTGTAGGCAGAGCTAATGTTAGCATTAACTGTATAAAAAAAGTAAGTACTGATGTTTTATTTCTAGTGTATTCCTAAAAGTCTCCTGATATGATGTTGAAAACAGCCCCATTTATCACATTTCTCTGTAATTGTTAACGGACTTAATTCCTCAATATTCTTATCATTTTAAATTCTTCTAAGTCCTGCATAATTTTTTTCACACTTGAAATAAGACAGGTCACTATATTCTTTTAATTTTGTTACAAGGTCATATAACAAAACTAAAGATCTTCAGAAATTATCCTAAAATATCCTTTCAACACTCACAAATCTGAAGATGGGTATACAACTTCAAACACAGATACCAATGTTACATTAAAAATCATTACTACCCCCATCAGAGACTTGAGAAGGGATAAAATTAATAACCTGAGTAAAATTAGTTACTTAGGGTTAAGATGGTTTTACGTCTAGATAGATGTTTTAAGTTGATAGAGATGAGATACAATAAATATTGATTTATGTTTAGAATTTTAGACTCACCAAGATAGGAAACAATTCTCCAAGGTTGCCAAATATAAATAGGCAAAACACTATGAATGTAACATTAACATAACTCCTGATTGTTTTGTGGTTCTTCTTGCTCTATATAGTTTATCTTTTTTTTTTTTTTTTTTTTTTTTAAGACACAATTCTCTCTTGAGATGTTGCTCAGGGTTGTCCAAGAGATTCACAAGACATTACAACTATTGCCCTTGGTTGCCTCCCAGAAGTAGAAGTTAAGCCCCTATTTTTTTTTTTTATTAATTTATTCTTGTTACATCTCAATGTTTATCCCATCCCTTGTATCCTCCCATTCCTCCCCCCCCATTTTCCCATTATTCCCCTCCCCTATATATAGTTTATCTTATTTGTGTGTAATGATATAAATTTATACATAAAAATAAAAAATATTTAAAAAAAGAAAAGAATATATACCATTTGATTCTTTCTGCTTCTGGGTTAACTCACTCATTATGATCATTTCTAGCTCAATCCATTTATCCACAAATTTCGGGAATTCCTTGTTTTTAATAGCTGAGTAGTATTCCATAGAGTTTATGTACCACAGTTTCTTTATCCACTCTTCTACTGAGGGACACTTAGGCTGTTTCCATGTTCTGGCTATTATGAATAAGGCTGCTATGAACATGGTTGAGCAAATTTCCTTGTTGTATGCTGGAGCATCTTCTGGGTATATTCCAAGGAGTGGAATAGCTGGGTCTTGAGGAAGCCCTATTCCCATTTTTCTGAGATAGCACCAGATAGATTTCCAAAGTGACTGTACTAGTTTGCATTCCCACCAGCAATGAAGGAGTGTTCCTCTCTCCCACATCCTCACCAGCATGTGGTGTCACTTGAGTTTTTTATCTTAACCATTCTGATGGGTATAAGATGGAATTTCAGAGTTGTTTTGATTTGCATTTCCCTGATGACTAAGGAAGTTGAGCATTTCTTTAAGTGTTTCTCAGCCATTTGATACTCCTCTGTTGAGAATTCTCTGTTTAGTTCCAATGTCCCACGAAAGCCTTCACTTACCAGGAAACTGGGACAGAGGGGAGGGCATCCTATTGGGACTCTAAATGAGAGACACATGGGACAATAGCAAAATAAAAGGATACAGAGGGTCCTAGAAATCTACAAGTAGAACAATATGATGGGCAGATTTGGGCCCAGGGGTCCCGCTCAAACTAAGGCACCAGCCAAGGACAATACAGGAGGTAAACTTTAAACCCCTTCCCAGATCTAGCCAATGGTCAGAATATTCTCCACAGGTGAGTGGAGAGTGTGATATGACTTTCTCACGTATTCTGGTGCCTCACATTTGACCATGTCCCCTGGAGGGGGAGACCTGGTGGCACTCAGAGGAAGGACAGCAGGTAGCCAAGAAGAGACTTGATACCCTATGAGAATATACAGGGGGAGGTAATCCTCCTCAGGAACAGTCATAGGGGAGGGGAATAATGGGAAAATTGAGGGGGGGGGAATGGGAGGATACAAGGGAGGGGATAAACATTGAGATGTAACAAGAATAAATTAATAAAAAAAAAAGAAAAGAAAAGAAGACAAAAATTACTAAACAAATATTCCAGTGGAGACTTTACAAAAAAAAAAAAAAAAAAAAAAAAAAAAAAAAGCAAGAAGCAGTAATTTCCTGTACTCTTAAAAATGATTCAAATAAGAAACAAGCATTTTGTGTATATATGCAACTATACTGTAACAATATATGTCTAAGAACAATTTTGCAGGTCAAATAGAATTTGGTCCGTTTTGGACATGAGAACTGTACCTCAGTATTTAGCAAAGTCTCAATAATTAAAATCTGAGAAGAAATATTATTTCTGGCTCTAATGTTCATGAGTGTTTTAATCACAGTACACCTTCCAAGGATTTTATGGAAAGGTGGAGGTGTAAGTGAAGTCTCTGAAGAAGACTCAAGGAAGAGGTCTTATATATTTCATTTAATTTGGTGGATTTGGGGTCCTAGTAGATGAAGTTGCTACTATATTACTCCCACTGTGGTACTGGAGGAAGACGTGTTGCTTTGTAAATCATGCTGAAATGGAAAATAAGTGGTTGAACAGTGTATAGGAAAGAAATTTGCTTCCGCTGACTTTGTATTTAAAGTTCTCACGTTGAAGTTGTCCCAAGTCTTTCTGAATAACGAAGACCTTTTATAATAAATCTAAGCAGCTGAGCAAACTTCCCAAAAAGGAATATATGCATTTGGGTCATTATTATGAATTGGCTTATATAGAGTAACCTTATAGGAATAAGAATCCCCAGAAAACTCCCCTCTACTCTTAAGAGAGCAGTTTCCTATAATGAAATGTATGCTTTCAAAGTAAGATGGGCGCTTGAATGAAGTAACTTCCTCCGTTGCCTGACTCGCCAAGGCTCATGGTATCAAATCCAAACACACTGAAAGAAAAAGTACCCATGAACGAGACAAGAACTTAGTTTAAAGTAATATTAGAAGAAGGAACTACAAGTTTACATTTTACTTGAGTAGAGATTAAGAAACACTTTTGGTGAAAGATTGGAGAGCCTTACATCATAGTGGTACTGTGAAGTGTTTAAAATGCCAGACAAAAGTGAACCTCTTAGGATATTTGGCCTTAGTGAGTTAGTTCAATGACTGTCAAGTAGCATTAATGGTTAGCCTAACTGGGTGAAAGAAAGGACTTCAAAAGTATTGCCTCCTATCACAGAATTGACTTTTAAAGGTTTAAGGAGTTGAAGAGATAGAAGGATGTGAAAATGGATTTATAAACTCAAAAGCTCTGAAAAAAATATTCTCTATCCACATCTCTTCAACGTTCTTCCTAAAAAAACTTTGCAATCAGCATCTTGTGATGGAGAGGCACTTAAAGGAGTTCCATTGATCCTTGTTGGAAAAAATGTCATGCTGAACTTGCGGCTGAGAAGACATAAACCTGTAAGTCACACTGGTGATCAGAATTCACCTGTGGAGTTTTTGTGAATCTATCTCAATATAGCCATGGGTATCATTAGAGCTCTTCTCTCTGTGACTGCCTTCAGCCTTGGGAAACTGTTGCCATAACTGAGCATCAACTTCCAAAATTGTATCACAGTAAGTACAGAAATAAGGGAGGGGTGGAAGCACTTTAAACCTTTGTTTTTTTTTTTTGTTTTTGTTTTTTTATTTGTTTTTTTTTTTTTTTAACAAATAAAGATGTGAAACCAAGCATTGCTTACAGATTACAGATAGTATTTCCACATTCAAGGAAATAGAAAGAGAATTCAGAGATGTCCTTCTATCAGGTTAACTTAATTAATCCTTAGCCTTGTTAGAAAATGATGTTGAGGAATACATGTAAATTACAGTGTTTTTATTGTGAATTTTTGACTTTGACCATACCTGTTGTTTTATCTTTACTGGAGGTAAATAACTGGTCTTTTGTTCTTTCTATACTCATATTATTGATTCTTTTTCGTGTGTGTTTTTTGTTATATTTTTTCAAGTGGGTAATGCTACTGACAGTCTTATTTTGCTCTAAGAACATCAGTGGCACTATGCTGTCTAAGATCAGTGCTAACAGATTTCAACAATTCTGAGTCAGAGATAAGCTCCCTACTGTGTTGAGCATTTCTATTTTACATATTTTCTTGCTTCATGGTGTTAGAGATGTTGTGGCTGGAATTCATAATAAAAAATAAGGCAAATATGTCAAATAAGTGTTAAGAAAGAATGTCAACCTGAACATAAGTTAAAATCCAATAAAAAAATAGAAACCTAACATAATAAATAAAGCTCAATAATTACCCACATTTTTGATTCATGGATGTATCATTTTTCATATATATCAATATTGCTTTAGACTATATTTTAAGAAAGCTCGTATGTCTGCATTTCATGAGTGGGATTCAGGGCCAAATTATTACTTATAATTAAGTCTTCACAAATATTTACTACAGCAATTTTGACTTATAAGTACACACATACACAAATTGTTCTTAAACAATTCTGGCCAGTTATAAGGGTTATGTGAGAATTCTGATAAACTCGATAGGGAAACCATGAATCATTCTGAGAGGATGAGAAGGATACTGATTTGACTCTTTATTCTGTTGGGTTTTGACCATGTAATGATGTAGAGCCACATGCAAAAATACACCTCAACCTCAACCTTATGCACTAGGCATTATCTGATCCACTG
Organism: Acomys russatus; assembly: GCF_903995435.1. NCBI lineage: Eukaryota > Metazoa > Chordata > Mammalia > Rodentia > Muridae > Acomys > Acomys russatus. The sequence goes on along the minus strand of NC_067145.1, from coordinate 14,600,607 downwards.
AGTCATAAAATTGAGTTGTACTATAAAACTTCATACTCACCTAGAGTGGCATGTACTAAATTGAGATCTACTACTAGGGCTGAAGATAACTCACTTACATCCTATAGTCAAGTGTATTAAATTCCCATAGTATTCACTTGTATTTCCTTTCCACCTATTTCTCAATTCACAACTCTAGAATCATGGAATTTTCTGAACATGAACATTTTTCTATAAAATTGCATGCTTACTTTATGAATCATTATTCATGCAATACAAATCCTGGATATGAATATTATGATTTGAACTATGGTGTCTTTACCTGGAAAAAAATGTTCTCTTGATAAGTCAGTTTATAAGTGTGTAGCTCTCAACACAGAATTTTGCTAAGACAATGGATTGTTCTCCTCACACTGACAACGTAGCCCCACTGCTGAGGAGGAGACCCACATAACACATTGACTATGAAGAAGTTGAGCTGATGGCTGCATGGAACCATCACCCCTCCATTCTAGTGTCTTTGGTGTGGGAAGTTACTTTTCAGACTACCATAAGAAAAATATAAGCACAAACTCAGCCACAAAACCTTTTACCTGCAATCTCCGTGCCTGAAAGATATGCAAGGAAATGGTGCTACAGAACTTGTAGAAGTAGGCATCAATGTCTGTTTGTACTAAGGCCCACTCCACAAAATAGAACTCATACTCGACACTACTTTGACAACCAAGAACCAGAAACTACATAACCCAGAGGCCTAAAGTAAAACCAAACACTACTTGTCTAATTTTTTTTAAAGTTACAATAAATTACTCCTAATGATATTCTGCTATACTCACAGATCAGTGCCTTATTCAGTAATAATAAGCAAAGTTTTCCCCTCAGGATATGGAAACCGGTGCAGAGATGAACAGCCAGACATTATAAAGAGGAAAGGGGTTCTTGGGATACACAGTTTGAGCTGGGATCCCCTCAGAAGAGCAGGCAGGAAGAGCGTAAGAGCTAGAGAGGATGGAGGACACTAGGAGAACAAGGCCTTCTTAATCAACTAAGCAAAGGTCGCATGAACTTACAGAGATTGAAGTAACGGCTGTATGTCATGATAGGTTATAGTTTGGGAGCCTTTTTCTAATCACTTAATCTAGCTCCCAGATAATGAGATGGAGACCTATTAGATTATTCAACAAGCTTTGAGCACTAGCTCCAGGAAAATACTCATCTATTCTAACCCTTTATCCTAGTTTGGTTACTTCCCAGCCAGACACCCCGAATTACTTGCCATATTAGTCCTGTCTGAGCTGCTGCTTCTTCATCAAGTCAGTCTTTATGGCCAGCTTTTCATGGCTATATTCTTTCTCTCCCTCATTCTCTTCTTTTTTCTATTAGTGACTCCAAGACTGGGAATGGAAGTCCAGTCTTCCTGCCTCCTCTGCCCAGCCATCGGCTCTCAGATTCCTTATTAACAAATCAGAGATAATTGGGAGGTGGTGTTTACTTGACATTGATACAGGAGATTCTTCATGATAATGGCAATGTTTAAATGTTTATGTATGGATTGTAATCAGACCTCTCGCCCTAAAAGTCATCATCTGAATACACAGCACACCAAATTAAACCCCAATGATAGTATTTCTCATTTAATATCCACCTATGTAAATCAGACTTTAAGATTTTAAGATCCTGGAGGCATTTTTACAAATTTCTCTGGCATTTCTTTGAACTACAACTATATAAATAAACATAACTTGATAGTCATTAAAACATAGACAATTATAGAAGATGAGCCACAGATATTCATGCAGTGTGTGTATTTGTGTGTGTGTGTGTGTGTGTGTGTGTGTGTGTGATGAAAAAGTTATAAGGAGACAGTTCTTGGGATGCATCAAGGGGATGATTAAATCTTAGTTATATAATTAAGATTATGAGATATAAACATGCATCTTGGAAACAAAATAAATGTGGAATTTTTTCCAGAGTCACATTACCAATGATTAAATAAACATATATTTGAAAATAATGTACTAAAAATAAATATATATATATAGAAACAAAGAAATAAATATATTTTGAATATGGGTACTACAAATAGTATGTAGCCTTAATTATTAGAAAATTTAAAAATCTCTTCATGTCTTTCTACCTTTTTCAGTTTTGCAAAGTAGAAAACAGGTCTGAAATATATCAATTCCATTCACATTTGCTGACTATAAAAACAAAATCAAAGAAGCCATACTACTGATATACAATCCTGAAAGTTATTTCTTCAGAAATCACAATGGCAGTGATCCTAAAAATGTTACTATGAAATAAAACAGAGGAAGCAATTGGCAGGAAGAACATGAAGATGAAATAAAAGCTTAGGAGTTCTACATGAAATACAGCATAAAGTGAGAAGTTCTGTAGTAGTATAAACTAAGCTGAGTACCAAAGGGAGACAGATAAATATAACCCAACTCCTAAAAAAAAAAAACAAAAAAAAAAAATAACATTGTTCAAGTGCATAGAAGATCAAACAGGTTTTTTCTATTTCTTATAGGAGATCAGAAATGCAACCTAGGAGAATTCTCAGACTTCAGTTCTCAATAAATTAAGATCAATGAAAGGCTATAGTATGTCTTCATAACAATGGAAGGATAAGCAGAGTTCACAGCTTACATTATGCTACTCGATTTAACAGAATTTTCATCGTAAACAATCTTAAAGAAGTATGGCCTGTCTCTGAACCCCAGGTCTTCAGCACAGCAAAAGATATGACACCTGGCAATGCAGTGCTTCCATTGTGGCCTAACAAGGATGGAAAACACATTTTCACAGCGAGTTTCAGGCCATTGGTCTTCACAGAGAATCTCTGGAGTTTAGGGTACTATTAGAATGTCACACGCCTTACAATCTACATGTTGACTCTGAGGTTCTCTACAAAATGTGCACAGACAAATATATATCAAATACTGAAGTCTAAGCCTCTTCCACTCTGTGACTAACTTGTAGCAGAAGCTTGTCCCTCGTGTGTACAAAGGTTTTTGAACAGAGTTGGGTTAAGTTACTTTAGTAATTTGTTTTATTTTGTATTGGTTTACAAATTTGAGAAAGAAAATATTTTGATCCACAATCCTAAATTGCACAAGACAATATTTGTGTTAATCTTCATATTTAAATGGTATTAATATGTTTTAAATATATCATTACACATAATTTTTTGGATTTTAAAAAGCTTAGATGGATTCACATGAAATAATTTAATATTTTATTAAATCTAACTTGTCAATCTATTTATTTTTTGTATTTAATTTGTTTATTTGATAACATCTCACTGTGCTGCCTAGGTATACTTTGAACTTGATTTGATTTAGTATTTACTTGGATCACCTGAGGATCCAATACATCTTATTGTATTTTATTTTGCCATGTTTGGTGGCTATGTCTTAAAAGACTATTTTTTTTTCTAATGAGCAATAAGAGGGAGTATATCTGGAAGTAAGAGAAGACAGGAAAGAATTGGGAGGGACAGAGGGAGGTAAACTATAATTGGATATATTGTATGAGAAAAGAATCTATTCTCAATAAAAGAGGAAAAACAGAGAAAAGGGGAAAATGGCAACAATGCACTTTTCTTATAATCAACAAGAAGCACATCTAAATTCAGTAAACACTTAAATGGAATATTTATTAGATTACTTTCTGTGGATAATAAAGTACTATAGGGGGAGGGAGAAAGAGAGAGAGAGAGAGAGAGAGAGAGAGAGAGAGAGAGAGAGAGAGAGAGAGAGAGAGAACAGCTTCCTTAAATAAAAATGTATAATAACTCTACATTAGTTTCAGGAAGATAAGGGGGAATAAACATGATATCATGCAGGTACAGTGGCACACACCTTTAATTCCACCATTTGGGGAAACAGAGGTAGGTAGTTCTCTGTGAGTTGGAGGCCAACTTGGTCTACAAAGTGAGCCCAGGACTGCCAAGGCTACAAAGAGAAACAAAACAAAACAACAACAACAACATCAAGATGATATCCTTGATTTTCTGTCATTATAGCATATTTAGATAATAAATATAAGGGTGGCAAATACGAATAATCAGTTACTTGCTGTTCATGCTAAGGATCTTAGTTTGGCTTTAGCACGCATGTCAGGAGTCTCTCAGTCACAAAATAAATCAATAAATAAAGTGTTTCACCATCATACCTAATCTTTGTTATAAATGTAAATGGTTCTATTTCATGTTGTGCTTTTTTTTTTTTTTTTTTTTTTTTTTTTTTTTTTTTTTTGGTGTGTGAGACAAAACATCAGTTTTACCATTGCATTTGCATTTTCTTGGATCATGTGAGGAACAAAATATCTCCACACTGATTAAATCCAATAATCTAAAAAAACTTTTAGCTTTTTTTGCCAATGCAAATTGAATTGCTAATTTTATTTGACCATATTTTGTAATATGTGCAGTTTGGACTTTTAGCTCCTAATTGTTTTTGCACTATCTTCTTTTCCCTTCCACTTTTAATAATAAACACATTACTTAAAGAAGTCACAAGATTTATAAAAAATAATTCTCACTAGGAATAACTTTATGAGTCATATATACCTGGAAATGATAGCCATTTGGATTTTGAGATGCACCCACAGGCCTGTCTGTTGGTCTGTTCTCACTCCTGTCCTGCTGTTCCATTAAGGTGCATTCTGGGCTTGCAGTCACACAGAGGAAACAGAGGAAGGGGATCCTGATGAGACCTGATAGGCTATAGCCAGATGGTAGGGGATAAGGGCTCCTCCTGTTAGAGGGCTAGGGGAGGTGAATAGGGCAGAAAAGGGAGACAGGGTATTAGTAGGAGTTTGTAAGTGAAGAGATAACAGTCAGCCTGTAATATGAATAAACTATAATAAATAAAAAGTAAATAAATACTCAAAATAAAGTTATATATACTTTTTTAGAAAATTGATAACCTGTATTATCTAAAGTCTAATATCTATCAAAAATTTATTTTTAAGCTAAATCAAAATCAAATGAATCATTTATAAAACTGTTAAAATTAAATCAAGATTGTTCCCATGATAGCAGGATGTCACACACAAGTGTCACACTTCAACCAGAATAGAATGTTAATTTTAAAGGGATCTTTGTCAATAGACATCTTAATGGTACCTGATGAACTTTATATTCCTTATCTAATTGCATATAAATGGAAAATATTGGCTAAGTTAAAGGAATATCTACTGAAAAATGAATGTACAACACTTAGTAAAATACGTGCATCCATTTGTTGAGGATAATCTCAGTTCTCGGAGATAACTATAAACAGCTTTTTTTTTTCTTCAGTTGTCTAATTCTGGATGGCAATTGGGTGGCCATATGCCCACTCTCTCCATTTACAAATCTGCTTTTGTATTTATTTTGCTGAACTCTAGTCAGAGCTATAGCAGTAATAGAGACTGTTGATACTTCGAATGAACTGACTTATAGGAGTTAATCCATATTGTTGATATCTTAAGGAGGTACGTTAGACTCATAATGAGACCAGAAGTCCAAGACTTTGTATTCAATCACCACAACATAACAATTCAAGTATTTTATGAACAGTATCTGAGTTAATAATATGCAATGCCCGGGAGATTAGTTGGTCTTTGAATTAGTTTAGTACTAATAAAATCACCACACAAAAGTAAGGATGACCGAGGACTCATTTTTAAAGATAAAGAATTTCAGATTTTTCTGATCTTTAATGTTGTGGGCAAGCTCCATTCAGCTGGCACATGGCCCTTAGCATTTTATACCCTCAGTTTTACCAAAGTCTCCTGAGCATGAACTGAGATTGAAAGGACTTTCACACTTTCTTTGAGGTAAGTCTGTTTATTTCAGTCAATACTTGAGCAGAGTAATGTGGCCAGGACCTTGGGGCCACTTTTACTGTCTTTCTTCCATTAATTTTATATTGCCAAAGATGTTCCCCCATTTTTTTGGTTTAAATCAATACATATTTCCTGCCATTAGTTCAGATCTGTATGCTTAGGTCATTTGATTTCTTGCTCAGGATCTCACACGTCTACTAATGAGGTTTCAGGTCAGCTTTCTTCCTTCTCATGTGGAGGCTACTAGTAAGGAGCCCCATTTGTAGCTCTGGAATTACTGAATAAACTCAGTTTGTGCTGAGGAGGGCAATGAGTGAGGATCTTGCATGTTTTCTGTAGTGGTGGTGCATCTATCATTATTTTTATTATCAATGTCATCAGTGCTGGTAATCAAATTAAGGGGATTGTACACATTAGAGATGTTTTCTGCCACTGGCCTACAGTCTCAGACCACAGCATATATTCTTGCAATCTAATGACAGCCCAATGACATTTCTCAGTGGGGTGGAGTATTCCAGGGTAGTCTGAAACTTGGCATCTTCTGCTTTAGCTTTCTGAGTGCTGGAGCTATAGGTGCATGCCACTATACTCTGCAACATAACTGAATCTTTCTCATCCTTTTCTTGAAATCAGAACTCAGACTTTCCTCCATACTATATTTTTGATCAAATGGTAGATGTTGACTCAGTAATTTCCCTTTCTATAGAAGTTGTTAAATTGTTATTTGTCCATTTTAGTGGGTAACTCTATAGAGTTACTATATTGCTCAATGTTCATAGACAATTTGATCTCATGGAGAAATGCCTAAAGGAATGATTAGTGAAGGGGGCTTCTCCTAAAGTAAGTAAACAAAGTAGATGTTGCTATCAATTACTTATATGTGAGGTGAATAATGTGGCAGAGGCTAGTGGCCTAAATGGAGTACAGTGAGGAAAAGAAGAAAGTATGCTCATGCCAGCAAGAATTCTCACTCTATCCACTTTTATCATTAAATCAAAAATTTGATGAAAATATAAATGTCTATTCCAAGAAGATAGGAGAGTATTATATTAAAGCAAGTTGCAAGCAAGACATAATTTAAGTCATAATTTATAGCCTTTGAATAAGAGCATTTTGTGGTTGGAGGAATTCCTAGCAAAAATGACAAGATATTGTGAAATATCAAGGAACTGAAATGGGAAAGCCTAAAGAGAAAGTATTTGGAGTAGATAATACAGAGAGTAGAAAATATATCACTAGCTGGATTTTTTTTTTTTTTTTTTTTTTTTTTTTTTTTTTTTGTTAAAGGTCAAAAGTTTGAGACTGATTTCCAGAGAGATATCGCCTCTGTAAGTTTCAGTTTACATACTGAGTACCATATTTTAATTTTTGAAGAGTAGAAACCTGGAAGACACCATAAATACCATAAATTATATCTTGGCATGATCACAGCTTCACATGGTTTAAGATAAGTATTTTATCATTTATAAATATTTTTAAAGATCTTCTCTTGTCTCACACATTCTTGATTTTCTAAATTAGGCTTATGTGTAGTTTCTTGTTGATGACAAAGGAATTAGATTTGACAACCTCAAACAGGAAAGTGCAGAATGTATTTCCATATACCTGTAGTCCAAGCAGTTACCACTACCACTACCACCATTGCTGCCACACCATCACCATCCCCCTGACACACACACACACACACACACACACACACACACACACACACACACACACACACACACACACACACTTTTTCATCTTTTAATTATTAATAATGACGGTAAAAAGTTTAAGGAATGGGGTAGCCTAATACAAGAGGATATTGGCCAGAACAGCTTGAGTTCTGTTTTCGGATTCTCAGAATCGAACATCTCCCAATGTGTTAATTAAGAGATTCTTATGATTGAGCCATATCTATAAGGAGGTTCTTTGGTGTTCATCTTCTTCTGGGGTAGGCTGGGTGTTTCCAGGAGTTAACCAGTCTCATTGTCAGTAAATCTTTAAAATAATATTAAAAACATTTTAAATACCATATTCCATATATATCTGAGGTTTTTTAAGGCCTTGTCTAGATATTTAACTTTATCTTTCTATAGACTCATATCTATTTGTTGCACTTAAGATGTATATTCGTCCTTGGCTGGTGCCTTAGTTTGAGCGGGACCCCTTGGCCCAACTCTGCCTATCATAATGTTCTACTTGTAGGTTTCTAGGACCCTCTGGATTCTTCTACTTTGACATTCTTCCAAGCTTCTCTCATTTAGACTCCCAATAGGATGTCCTCCCCTCTGTCCCAGTTTCCTGGTAAGTGAAGGCTTTCATGGGACATGCCCCTTGGGCCAGTATGCAGATATAAGTGAGTATATACCATTTGAGTCTTTCTGCTTCTGGGTTAACTCACTCATTATGATCATTTCTAGCTCAGTCCATTTATCCACAAATTGTGGGAATTCTTTGTTTTTAATAGCTGAGTAGTATTCCATAGTGTATATGTACCACAGTTTCTTTATCCATTCTTCTACTGATGAACACTTAGGCTGTTTCTATGTTCTGGCTATTATGTATAAGGCTGTTATGAACATGGTTGAGCAAATTTTCTTGTTGTGTGCTGGAGCATCTTCTGGGTATATTCCAAGAAGTGGAATAGCTGGGTCTTGAGGAAGCCCTATTCCCATTTTTCTGAGATAGCACCAAATAGATTTCCAAAGTGGCTGTACTAGTTTGCATTCCCACCAGCAATGAAGAAGTGTTCCTCTCTCCCCACATCCTCGCCAGCATGTGGTGTTGCTTGAATTTTTTGTCTTAGCCATTATGATGGGTGTAAGATGGAATCTCAGAGTTGTTTTGATTTGCATTTCCCTGATGACTAAGGAGGTTGAGCATTTCTTTAAGTTTTTCTCAGCCATTTGACATTCCTCTGTTGAGAATTCTCTGTTTAGTTACAAGCTAGAAATGATCATAATGAGTGAGTTAACCCAGAAGCAGAAAGACTCAAATGGTATATACTCACTTATATCTGCATACTAGCCCAAAGGGCATGTCCCACGAAAGCCTTCACTTACCAGGAAACTGGGACAGAGGGGAGGACATCCTATTGGGACTCTAGATGAGAGAAGCATGTGAGAATAACAAAGTAGAAGGATCCAGAGGGTCCTAGAAACCTACAAGTAGAACATTATAATAGACAGATTTGGGCCCAGGGGTCCCGCTCAAACTAAGGCACCAGCCAAGGACAATACAGGTGGGAAACTTTAAACCCCTACCCAGATCTAGCCAATGGTCAGAACCTTCTCCACAGTTGAGTGGAGAGTGGGATATGATTTTCTCACGTACTCTGATTTTCTCACGTACACATTTGACCATGTCCCCTGGAGTGGGAGACCTGGTGGCACTCAGAGGAAGGACAGCAGGTTACCAAGAAGAGACTTGATACCCTATGAGCATATACGGGGGAGGTAATCCCCCTCAGGAACAGTCATAGGGGAGAGGAATAATGGGAAAATGGGGGTGGAGGAGGAAGAATGGGAGGATACAAGGGATGGGATAAACATTGAGATGTAACAAGAATAAATTAATAAAAAAATTTTTAAAAAGATGTATATTCTTGTGATAGAAATAGACTAGCAATTGTTATGACCATGAATTGATCAACTAACAATTAACTTGTATAACTTATTTATCCTATTCAGCCTGCAATATCACTTTTAAAGTATTGGAAGTAAGTCTTGTATTATAATTGAGTTATATGGGTACAATACCTTATATTAGAGTAGAGATATATTTAATGTGTGTGAAGAATAATCTTAAATTTGAATTCTATACCACTGTATCTAAAATTAAACCTATTTTGAATCTCTCTAAAAAATCCTATACCAATGAATTTAAAATAATCTTGTGAGTGACAATTGAGGCATTAAGGTGAGGAGTTCTATCTTCCCTATATGTTTCTATATTCCCCCTTATTTCTTTTTAACCCCTATCTCCGAACAAGCCACTGGGCAAAATGTCCTCATTTCTACTACAGACAGAATTCTGCCATAAAAAGGGGCAAATAGAGTCCTTGGATGCAGGCAGAGTCGACAGCCAAACTCTGACAAGACAGAGTAAGCAAGTCCTTAATAGTTCCTGCCTCACAAATATATCTGTGGGCCAGAAGACTGAAGATGATGCTTCAACATTATAAAGTGTTTTGTATGACTATTCATGTAGCAAATTGTCTCTGTAATCTTATTTGGAAATCTACTAACCTGCACTCCTGCTATACTCAGGTAATCAAGTTTATTCCTTCTCAAGACTCTGATGGAGTTGAAGACCAGATAGTTAAGTTTTACAATTAAGCTTAGTTTATTTAAGAGTTAAGATGTTTTAGGTCTAGATAGATGTTTTAAGTTGATAATGACATGGTTTTATTGAATGTTTTTGCTAAATTTTTATGAAATGAAGTTTTTAGATATAATTTCTAATAAAATGCTGATTTTTGTGTTTTGGTCTTTACAGTATTTTACACACTTGTATCTGTGAAAAGGCTCAGTATTATTGTTATATTTTTCTTACAGGATATTTGATCATACTGTGAACCCAGAAATTGTATTATTTACCAAAAAACCCTATTTCTAGTTGTGGTATTGTCTCAGCCATAGCTTACATTTTTAACCTGATAGCTTTATGCTTAATTATTTTAAACAGGAATAAATAAATTTAACCACAGGTCAAAAGGTGGAGCAACCTGTTCATAGGGCATGAGCATTAAAAAACAAACAAACAAACAAACCAACAAACAAAAAAACTAAAAAGAAGTCAGGAGGATGGATAGAAAGATGCACAGAAAGTAGAAGGGAGGAATATTCAGTTTAAAGGATGTTTTTTTTTTTTTTTTTTTTTTTTGAGAAACCTAGTTTTCCTTTTGGGATTTTGGCTGAGTAGAAAGCCAAATGAGTGCTTTCTCTATCTCGTTGAAATAGTGGGCTTTTATCCTAGTATCTGGCCCCCAAGTCTTTGTTGGTAAAATTGAACATGTGAGATTTTATTTAAAAAGCAACATATTTTAATTCTATAAAAAGGGATCAAGAAACAATTCCTAATGCCATCACTTAAAATTAAAAATTATTATAAATGTACCTTATAAGAAAAGTAATATTATAATACCACAGTAAATATTTAATGATTATATCAGTGTATTTCTTTAGTCTTCATTTTCATTCAATAAAACCCTAACATACATATATACATACATATATACATATACATATATATCCTTATTGCTACTACTTTTCTACACAACCTCTTCCAATATTATTATTATGAAGATAGTGGATTCCAAAATGGCGTCAACCAGTATGCACCATAGCTGATCTACTCCGAGGAGACCAGGGACATGAATGGAGCCACAGGCTGCTGGATTTTGAGAACTGTGTGTGAGTGGGGCCCCAAACTCCACAGACCACCAGTGGGTCTAACCCCGGGACAAGCAACAGCCCGGAGGTGCTAACCGCACTCCCCAAACTCTGAAACGGAATCCACAACCAAGCTGCAGCCAGCACATAAAACCCATCTCACCATTTGGGGAGGGGATTTTCCAGAGCCCCCAACCTGAGGAGTCTCAGCGAATAGGGTGAAACTACCATTGAACCTCTCCGTCCACACCACGCCAAACTGTGGAGGTTACCTGCCTAGCCCGAGTGGAAACACAGGTGGTAGGACTCACCAAAAACAGCTAGAGCTGGCAAGTAGCTCGCGGTCCGCGTCCTGGGCCCAATCTGAATCCAAACACAAAGAATTGACCCTGCAAACAGGGACAGTTAGAAACCACCGTGGATTGCCCCCACAGCGCAGTGGGACCGCCCATGTTATCAGGAGATGTGGGTCTTGCTTGCAGCCTCTAACTGCAGACCTAAAGTGAGCTGGGAGCATTCTGGCTTTCATTGGCAGAAAGAGAAGATACAGGGGATTCCTGCCAGCGGTCTGAATTGCCATTGTCACCAGCTGCCTGCCCAGGCTGCCGGCACTGACTCAGCACTCCCCAAACAACAGAACCTAGCTGGGTCCATTCTTGCGGGCACGACAGGACCTCCCATGATATGGGGAGCAGTGGATTGTGCTTGCAGGGCCTAACTGCTGACCTACAGTGAGCTGGGAGTATCCTGGCCGTCACTGGCAGAAAGAGAAGACAAAGGGGATTCCCGCCAGTGGTCTGAATCGCCATTGTCACCAGCTGCCCACCTGGGCTGCCGGCACTGACCTGGTACTCCCCAAACAACAGAACCTAGCTGGGTCCATTCTTGCAGGCACAACAGGACCTCCCATGATACAGGGAGCTGTGGGTCATGCCTGCAGAGCCTAAATGCTGATCTAAAGCAATCTGGGAGTGTCCTGGCTTACAGGGGTGTGGAAATTGCTGCCTCCTTGGATACTGCCAGTGGCCCAAAACCATACTGTCTTAGGCCCACCAGGCACTGATCCTATAATCTCCAACAGGCAGATCCCAGCTGCGTCAGCTCCTGCAGGCCCAGCAAGAACTCCCAAATTCATGGGAGAGGCTACACGATCCTACAGAGTTTAGAGGCAGAGCTAAAAGACAGCTGCAGCCCAGAAGATCTGATCCACCTGACATCTTGGCTACAAAGCAACAGGAAGGACAGGCACCTGGGATCAACATACACAACCAGAGAGCTTGTGTGCTGACCTTACTCTAGAGCCCAAAACTGCCATTCTGAATTACAGCAGTAAGGTGAAAAGGCCCAAAAATAAAACTACTTTGCATGACTCAGCCTGGAGCCTAAGGTGTTGAGAAAAATCGCCAGGAGTAGAACCTGAATCACCTGCCTGGTACAGGAAAGAACTCCCTGATCCCCACAGGCAAGGGCAACCTACCTATAATCAGGCATCAACTATTCACTCTCAAACAGGGACAGCCACTACAAACCACCTCCCAACACCAGAGTCACCAAAATGACAAGAGGACAGTGAAAGAATGCTAACAAAACCCAAAACAGGTTGGCATCTCCAGATTCCAGCAATCCCAATGAAAACAACCTGGAGAACCCAATAACAATTGATATACAAGGAAATGACCTCAAGTCCTTAGTAAGTAAGATGATAAAGGAAGAAACAAATAAAATCTGTAAACAAATGCAGGAAGAGGCAAACAAGAGGACTGAAGATTTAAAAGAGTCATAGAAAGAGGCATTTGAAGAATGTCAGAAAAATACAAATAACCAGATGAAGGAAATCATTAAAACAGTTCAAGACCTGAAGATAAAGATGGAAGCTATTATAAAGGAACATACGGAAGAAAAACGTGATCAAGAAGCATCAGAAAAGAAAACAAGCATATCAGAGGCGGCCTTATCTAACAGATTGCAAGAAATGGAAGAACGAATATCGGGACTTGAAGATACAATCACAGAACAGGAAACATCCATCAAGGGAAATTCTAAGTCTGAAAAGTGCCTAACACAGAGCATTCAAGAAATCAAGGACGCCATGAAAAGATGAAACTTGAGAATAATAGCGATAGAGGAAAGAGAAGGTAACCTACTCCATAGCCAAGAAAATATCTTTAATAGAATAATAGAAGAAAATTTCCCCAATTTGAAGAAGGAGATGCATATGAGCATACAAGAAGCATACAGAATACCAAATAGAATAGACCTGAAAAGAAAATCTCCCCACCACATAATTATAACAACACAAAATATACAGAACAAAGAAAAAATATTAAAAGCGGCAAGAGAAAAAGGTCAAGTAACATATGAAGGCAAACCTACAGAATTACTCCGGACATCTCAACAGAGACCACAAAAGCCAGAAGGGCCTGGACAGAGGTTCTGCAAACCCTAAGAGAACACAAATATCAGGCAAGATTACTATACCCAGCGAAATTATCAACCACCATTGACGGAAAAAACAAGATATTCCATGACAAAAACAAGTTCAAACAGTACCTAGCCTCAAATCTGGCTTTACAGAAGTTACTAGAAGGGAAACTCCACCCCAAAGGGTCAAACTACAACCAAATCAACATAGGAAATAGGTAACTATACCATTGCAAGATCACAACCGCACAAAATCTCGACTATTACAAATACCAAAAATGAAGGGACTTAGCAATCACTGGTCATTAATATCTCTCAACTTCAATGGTCTCAATTCTCCAACAAAGAGACACACACTAACTGAGTGGATGCATCAACATGACCCAACATTCTTCTGCATTCAAGAAACACATCTCAACCACAAGGACAGACATTGCCTCAGAGTAAAAGGCTGGGGAAAAATATTCCAAAAAAATGGTCACAAGAAACAAGCTGGGCTAGCCATTCTAATATCCAATAAAATAGACTTTCAACCAAAATTAATCAAAAGGGATGAGGATGGACACTTAGTACTCGTCAAAGGTAAAGTCAATCAAGAAAACATCACGATTTGAACATCTTTGCTCCTAATACAAGGGCTACCACATTTGTAAAAGAGTTATTAACAAAGCTTGAACCACTCATCGATACCCACACATTAATAGTGGGAGACTTCAACACCCCACTTTCACTCAAGGATAGGTCTTTGAATCAAAAACTAAGCCGGGCAATAACTTCATTAACCAATGTCATGAATCATGGATCTAACAGATATCTACAGAACTTTCCACCCAAACGCAAAGGATTATACCTTTTTCCCAGCTCCCGATGGAAGCTGATCACATAGTTGGTCACGAAGCAAACCTCAACAGATACAAGAAGATTAAAATAATACCTTGTATCTTATCAGATCACCATAGTCTAAGGCTGGACTTCAACAGCAACAGAAATAACAAAAAGCATACTAACACATGAAAACTAAACATCTTTCAACTTAATGACTCATATGGAGAAACAAAAAGCCCAGAATACCAAAAACAATCCTATACAATAAAAGATCCTCGGGAGGAATCTCTATACCTGATCTCAAGCTGTACTATAGAGCAACAGTAATTAAAACAGCATGGTACTGGCACAGCAATAGGCTAGTGGATCAATGGAATCGAACTGAAGACCCAGAGATGAATCCACACACAATTGGTCACTTGATTTTTGACAAAGAAGCCAAATCCATTCAATGGAAAAACGACAGCATCTTCAACAAATGGTGCTGGTCTAACTGGATGCCTACATGTAGAAAAATGCAATTAGACCCCTATTTGTCACCATGCACAAAACTCAAGTCCAAGTGGATTAAAGACTTCAACATAAAACCAAAGACATTAATCCAGTTAGAGGAAAAAGTGGGGAAGAGTCTGGAACACATAGGCACAGGAGACAACTTCCTGAACAGAACACCAACAGCCCAGGCCTTAACATCAACAATTAATAAATGGGACCTCATGAGGCTGAGAAGCTTCTGTAAGGCAGATGACACTGTCAAGAGAACAAAGTGAAAGCCTACAGACTGGAAAAAGAATTCACCAACCCTTCATCTGACAAAGGTCTAATATCCAAAATATATAAAGAACTCAAGAAATTAAACACCACCAAACCGAATAACCCAATAGAGAAATGGGACTCAGAACTAAAGAGAGAATTCTCAACAGAGGAATATCAAATGGCTGAGAAACACTTAAAGAAATGCTCGACCTCCTTAGTCATCAGAGAAATGCAAATCAAAATGATACTGAGATTCCATCTTACACCCATCAGAATGGCTAAGATCAATAACTCAACTGACACTACATGCTGGTGAGGATGTGGAGAAAGTGGAACACTCCTTCATTGCTGGTGGGAATGCAAACTAGTACAGCCACTTTGGAAATCTATCTGGCGCTTTCTCAGAAAAATGGGATAGGGCTTCCTCAAGACCCAGCTGTTCCACTCCTTGGAATACACCCAGAAGATGCACTACTACACAGCAGTGACATATGCTCAACCATGTTCATAGCTGCCTTATCCATAATAGCCAGAACAGGGAAACAGCCTATGTGTCCCTCAGTAGAAGAACGGATAAAGAAACTGTGGTACATTTACACTATGGAATACTACTCTGCTATTAAAAACAAGGAATTTCTTAAATTTGTGGACAAATGGATTGAACTAGAAATTATCATAATGAGTGAGTTAACCCAGAAGCAGAAAGACTAAAATATTATATAATCACTTATATCAAGACACTAGTCCAAGAGGTACGTCCCCATGAAAAACTTTACCTACCAGGAAAGTGGGTCAGAGAGGAGGACATCCTATTGAGACTTTAGGTGTGAGAAGCCTGGGAGAATGAGGAAATAGAAGGATCCAGAGTGTCCTGAAAAACTACAGGCGTGTCGGGGCCCTGTGGTCCTCCTCAAACTATGGCACCAGCCTAGGAAAACATAGGCAGTAAACTTCGAACCCCTACCCAGACTAGCAAATGGACAGGACATTCTCCACCATTAAATGGAGGAGATCTGACTTTCACACAAACTCTGGTTCCCCATATTTGACCATGTCCCTTAGATGGGGAGGCCTGGTGGCACTCAGAGGAAGGATAATAGGTCACCAAGAAGCGACTCGATACACTATGAGCATTTACAGGGGGAGGAGGTCCCCCTCAGTCACAGACATAGGGGAGTGGAGTGGAGCAGGGGGGGGCGGGGGGGAGAAGCAGGAGGGAGAGAGGAATGGGAGGATACAAGGGATGGGCTAACAACTGAGATGTAATTTGAATAAAAACAGGAAAACAAACAAACCAAAAAAAAAAAACCAACCCCCCCAAAATAGTAGATTTCCCATCTTTCTTTTAGTATTCTGTATATATTAAAGCAAATCTATTTGCTATACTTACATAGTTATGACTTTGAAATGCCAATCTGCCTTTGCATTTTTATGCTTGAAATATCCGTAGCCTCAGGACAGAGGTAGAAATGCTTAGCTTTCCAGAAAATCCTTCACAACCTTTAGCAAACTTCAGTAGAACTTTTATTATGTGTTCTCTTAGTCCTAAAAGGTGAACATATTCTTTCATCTCCTGACAGGGTGCTAATTTATGTCTGGTCTTCAAGATTCCTTAGTAGATTCTGCAATAATTTTATATTTAATCTGTTAGTTTTGTAAAAAATTAAGGTATTACACTGCAGATGTAGCTCATTGGAAGAATACATATCCAGAAGCTCCCATACCACAAGAGAGGGGGCATTATCTTTGCATTTATATAAAACAAGTCTGAATAAGTTTGATGATAATTTGTTTATATTTACAGTGTCCTTATACCTTCATATGGTAATGTGTGAGACTGTCACTAACAGTAATACATCTTTTCTTAACTAGTCTCCTTCCTAAATAAACTGTCAGTTCTTCCCATTCATAATCTTTGAGGGTATTTTTTTTTTTTTTACTCTGGCCAAAAAGAATCTTATGTTCTGCTTCTAGTGTGATAATCTAGCTTATATATATTATTATGACCTAAGGAAAAATACAGTAAGAATAGGCACACTACAAAGTAATGATGCCAGGGTCTTGTGACAGTATGAGAAACTATATTAGGTGAATATAAAGAAATATGTCAAGCATCATGCATTTTATTTTTCTTTAAAATGTGCATACTAACTTATAAACCTCCAAAATTCTGGCATGAGGATGTGAATCCTCTCGGAAGGTCGCTAAAAGACGAGACCAGAGAATAATAATTGAGATTAGTGTCCTCAGAAGAGAGGACAAAGAATGTTTCTTTACCTCCTATAACATGCATGATGTAGGGAGACAGTGACTGCTTGTGTCCCATTGGGCAGGCTTTCAGCACTGTATATGCCAGAGCATTCCATTTTCAACACTATGGAACTGTGAGAACTAAAGTAATGCCATTTGTAAGTGTGTGGTATTCTTCTACATCACCCTAAAACTGCTAAGGTAGAGTACGTTCTCGAACATATGCATGCAACAAAATCGTACCACTGGTAGACAATAATTTAAGGAAGACTGAAAGAAAGAGAACGCAAGTATATGATGGCGAGGTAGTCACATTTCAATATTATGTGATGCTTTTCTATTTTGTCTAGTTTGTGTTACTTAAAGTTTATATATATATGTGTGTGCGTGTGTATGTATGTTTCATATAATTTATTTATTAGAAAAAAATCTGCTTTACAAAAGGCAAACAAAGCCATGACACACAAGCTACAAACATCAGTAAGAATTTAGTCCATGTAACCCGAAGGATCAAGAGCACGTACAGATGTTCTGCAAAATAATGGAAGAACGGTGGAACAATTATCACTTAAAAATGAAAAGAACTTCACATTATAAAGCAGTTATTTTACTATACAGGCTATTACCTGCACTGATGAATAAATTCTTTTTTTATTTATTTTTTTGCACATAAATGTTCCAGTCAACCTTTTAATTTCTCAACAAATATACAAAATAATGCCTTACTTGGTGACAACTTTTAATGATTTAATTTGGTTTTGTTATTTTAATTTATTCACTTTATATTCCAAATGTAGACCCCTCACTTTTCACCTCTCCATCCCACTCTCCCTCCTTCATCCCCCTCCACCCATCCCCTAGTCTTCAGAAAGGGGGCCTTCCTCCCCTAACATCTGACCTCAACTTATCAAGTCTATTCTGGACTGTCTGTATCCTCTTCCTCTGTGGCCTGGTAAGACTGTCCCCCTCCAGGAAGAAGTGATCAACTAGTGGGCACCAGAGTCCACGTCTGAAGTAGTCTCTAGTCCCCACATTATGGGACCCACAAAGTCTGGGATGTCTATCTTCTAAGTCTGAGCAGAGGGTCTAGGTCCATACCATGCACGGTCATTAGTTGGTGCATCAGTACTGCATCGCTCCCCACCTCCACTAGGAATTGTTGGCTCCAAAAGTCTCCTTGTGGAGCTCCTGTCCCCTCTCAGTCCTTCTATCTTCCAACTCTTCCATAAGACTCCCTCCCTTCATTTCACCCCACGTTTGCCTATGGGTCTTTGTGTCTGCTTCAGTCCACTACTGGGTGGAGTTTTTCAAAGAACCTCTATGGTAAGTTCCCTCACTTCAAATGTTACTGATATATATTCTATGTTCCATTCTGAATGAGAATTAAGCATTTTCCCTATGGTCTTCCTTATTATTTAGTTCTTTTAGGTCTGTGTATTGTAGTATGGTTATCCTGTATTATTTGGGTAATATCTGTTTATAAGTGAGTATATACCATGTCTGTGTTTCTTGGTCTCAGGTACCACACACAAGATGATCATTTCTAGTTCCATCCATTTGCCTGCAAATTCCATGATTTCCTTGTTTTTACTAGCTGAATAGTGTTCCGATTTGTAAATGTACTACAGTTTTTAAATTCATTCCCTAGTTGAGGAACATCTTATTTGTTTTCGTATTCTGGCTATTATGAATAAAGCTGCTGTCAACATAGTGGAGCAAATACCCTTGTTGTACACAGGAGTATCTCTCCAGTATAGGCCCAGGAGTGGTATAGCTGGGTCTTGAAAGAGAACTATTCCCAGTTTTCAGAGAAAGTGCCAAATTGATTTCCAAAGTGGTTGTAAATGTTTGCACTCCCACCGGCAATATAGGAGTGTTCTTTCTCCTCATCCCCTCAAGCATTCACTGTCATTTGAGTTTTTGATCCAAGATAGAATCTCTAAGTCATTTTGATTTGCATGTCCCTGATAACTGAGGACGCTGAGCATCTCTTTAAGTGTTTCTTGGCCATTCCATATTCCTCTGTTCTCCTAGGCATATACCCAAAAGATGCTGCACTCTACCACAAGGACATTCTACATTTTGTACTCTTTAAAGATAATTAAAATCAAAACTTTGATGCACTAGAAAAGAACAGTACTGAAGACACAAAATACAGCCTTGAATGGTTCACTTGTGCTTTTAATTATTCCATCAGTTTATTCATCTCCTTTTGAATTTTTAATCAACAATAATAAGAAGCCACATCATACCATTTAACACTTTCCTGAGAAATAACATGTAATCTTTCATCTTCATTGATTAAACAGAAAGTTTAACAGTCTGTTGACCAATAGCGCATTTCTACATATTTGTAAAATAAATGTAAATTTTATTTGAAAAATAAAATGATCCCCATTTCTTTTAGAAACATTATTTACAATTATTTTTAAAGAAACAAAAAACAAAAGACAAAACAAATGTACCCAAAAGGGCATACCACTTTATTTAGATCTGAGTTGTTTGAACTTCTGATCCTCTTTTTCTCCCATGATGGAAATTGAACGGGGAGTTTACAAAACTTTCAATCTGGGCAGGCGGTTCAGGAGAGATGTTCAAAATCATCCTACCCCAAAAGAAAAGAATGTTTAAATCCTCTCCTGCAATGTGTGCAACCAAACACAGGGCCCTGTGGAGAATGCTGGCTCTCTCAGCACCAGCCCAAGTCCCTCCCATCCTCCCAAAATGTCCTCTTCAGCTAGCAAAACATTCTTGAAATTTGTTCAGGAACACATAGTGCATGGTACTTGTAGCAAGCAGCCACCTGACCAGAGACAAGAGACTGCTACGGCCTGCTCCCGTGCTTTTTGGCAGGAAAGATGCTACACACCTTAATTTCCTCATCTTCACTCTCTTCATCCTCACTTTCGTCTTCAGAAAAATCATTGTTTATACAAATGATCTGATGCAGACCAGTGATCAGCTCAGGACCAGAACCTGACTTCAGGAGGAAGGTTACAGGTGGTTAGAACTGGAAATCATCCAGCCTGAGCATGGGTTGGCAAGACAACCAGAAGTTGGCCACAGGAAATGCAATGTCCAGGTTTTTGTGATTCTGGGCCACAACTTTCCACCATGTTACACTTGTCATTAGCCCCCTGGGTAAGACATGGCCTTTTCAAAGCCAGCACATGTTCATTTTCTTCCTCAACCTTGAAAGTGAAGGAGTGTGTGTGTCCAGAGAACTCACAACCAAAAAAAAATTAACCATTGTGACTGGAGCTGGAACCCTCAGGCCCTTGATGCCCCCAACCCAGGCTCCACTCTCTGGATTCAAGAACACTAAAACAGCAGAGCACTGGTGGCCATGGGAAAATGTTCGTGGAGGCCACCTACAATGATATTTTTATGATTAGATGCTATAAAAACAAAAACTAAAAAACCACATATCACATGACACAGCAATCTGACTTCTGGGTTTATATGTAAAAGCAATAAAACCACTTACCTCTTTATTTTAGTATTAACAATAGCTTGGGTGTAGAAATAGTTTAAATGTCTTTCATATGGTGAATAAATAAAGGATAAACACACACACACACACACACACACACACATACAAATATCTTACTAATGGTCAATTTGTATTTGTCATAAATAAACCTATAGGCCATAAATCAATTCTTCTTGATTTGTTTCATCAGACGTATCTTACTAATAACCTGGACAGTATATGCACCTACTAATCTAACTGTTAGGAAGTCAATAGAAGCAGTCCTTACAGATGCCAAATCTAGTTGTGTATGCCTTCTGTCTCCTCTAGAGAAAATGGACATTTGAGCCTTGCCATAATTTGGCTCATGAAGAACTTGAGCATCTTTTCTCTCCACAATATTTTAATGTATATCAGGATACAAAATAAAATTAATTAAAATTCTGAGAACTTTCCTCTCAATGAACTTACTAAAAGGTCTCACTATATAGAGCAAATTGATATATCCCATTTAGGGTGAAGATTATAAGCTGTTTTATTTGATCTCTGCTAGAACATAATTGGAGCTAAACTGAACAATGTGTTGCTTAGGATCCTAGGCTTACTATGTGCTATCTTTTTATGTTAGACACTGGCCACTTTCACTATGCTCTGACTAATTGGTAATTTTCAGTAGGTACCAAACAAGAGTTTCTGTGCTGATCCAAATTGCCTTTTAAGTTGTTCTTTCATTTGCAGCATATGCACTGGGGGTCTCATTTTACTTGAAGTATAGATGTCATACTGATACACTGTAAGTGATTATCTCAGACTTTCATAAGATTTTGTTATCAGTATCCTTATACGTAGTCAATACCCTCCTGAAACACAGCTATTGCTTTAGTATATTTTTAAGAGGATTATATGGTTAATCTGCCCAATATCTTGAATTGCTCATTTGGTACATGTTTTAGTTAGGGTTTCCATTCCTGTAAGAAAACCACATGACATAGACAACTCTTATAAATAAAAAATATTTCATTGTGGTTTGCTTACAGTTTCCAGGATTTAGTCTATTATCATTATGATGGAAAACATGGCAGTGTCCAGGTAGGCATGTTGCTGAAAAAGTAGCTGAAAGTTCTCTATCTGGATCCAAAGGCAACAAGTAGAAGACTCTTTTCCACACTGGGAGGAGCTTGCTTGCACAGAGGAGAACTCAAATCTTGCATCACATTGACACATTTCATCTAGTCAGGCCACCTGTACTCCAACAAGGCTACAGCTCCTAATAGTGAAATCCTCATGGGCCAAGTGTTCAAACACATGAGTTTATGTGAGCCAAACCTAGTCAAATCACCACAGTACAGAAATGTCAATTTGTATATTTGTTAAACACACACACACACACACACACACACACCATAAATGTTTAATTTATCAGATATCTTAGCCAATTATTTAAGGATAAACCACAATTCACACCATGATAATCCTTACGCATGACTTGATCCTTTATAGCTTGTTACATTCAGTAGTTTAATCAACAAATCTCTTAAAGGAGGATATTACCATAAGAAAACCCTAGGATTTTGGTTGCATTTTGAAGCTTCTCACTCACCTTTGAAGATGGTTTACTATGTAGATTAAATCACCTTTTTCTTCTCATGACATGTTATACAAATTATACTTGAGCATATTTTCTCATCTGCTTCAATTTCCCTATTTTTTTCCTGGGAAACCAC
Organism: Acomys russatus; assembly: GCF_903995435.1. Taxonomy (NCBI): domain Eukaryota; kingdom Metazoa; phylum Chordata; class Mammalia; order Rodentia; family Muridae; genus Acomys; species Acomys russatus. Next base: position 14,577,964 of record NC_067145.1, on the reverse strand, counting down.
AGAAAATAGAGGATCAGGCTTTTTGAGTAAAGGTGTGAAAGCTATGTTCAGATACAAATAAAAAATCAAATAATTACAGAAAAAAATTTTTCAGATCTCTAATTGAAAGAATGATTGTATTGCTAAACACTTTATATCTCATATAGATTTGGTATCATTTTTAATGAAAAGCTTATAGAAGAGTTACACAATAAATTAACTTTTGCTGAGTATTTTCTGTCCCAAGTAAATAAAACCGTTTAAAGTCCTTGTAAAGGCTGTATTACACAGTGACTAACAATTACTGATATGAAATTCATGGTGAGTGTAATGGTCAAAATATTTAACCCAAGGTACAGTAAACTTTGAGGTTCTGTTTTTACTTTAAATTGGGTATTGACTCACTTATGGGACATAAAATATTTCTGTAATCAGATGCTATTGGATTTTTCACTGCTTTATTACTGAAGTTTATTGTTCAATCAAAAAAGCATATATTTTAGTGCCTGTGTTGACAGGAAGTAATTCCAAATCCTTCATGCTGAAATTCCTCTCCCTATTTCTCCTTCTGCCCTTTGTGAAAGAAAGAACTAGTCAGCAGCTTTTGCATTTTCTCAATTCATTTTCATGCTTCACTTTGTATAATGTAGGACATTATTAAATACATTTTCACAAAATGTGATGATTTTTAAATATAGCAGAAAAATCTACTTAAAATATAGACATTGCAGTTTTGTGCAAGTTTTCTCTTGAAAACTATTGATTTTGTTTAGTGATTGGAACAAGAAATTCTAGTCTAACAAAATTCACGTGAACATAAGATTCCTTGTCTCACTGTATCATTTTCTTAAACACTGTGAAATATAAAGATGGCCAATTTTAAGTTATTTCAGCTTGTATCAAGTAAAAGTATAGTAAGCACTTATGTGCATATGTGCAGAGTTCAGAAATTCCATGTTCTATCGCCCTTTACTTCTATCTGTTAACACAGGGTCTCTTGGTGAAAGTGGCAGGCAGGACTGTATTTAACAACTTTTAACTACTGCAGTGTCTCTACAGTACCAAGCTCTATACGTGGGTGCTGGATATGAATTCAGGCCTGCTTACTTGTTCTACTGATCCATCCCCCCACCAGCCCCAAGCTCAAGCACCATTAAACAACAATAACAAAAAATATATTTTTCAGGAAATAAAGTTATTGTTTTTCTTCTTAGTTTTACACTAAAATTTCTAAGATAATTAGGAGTTTTTCATTAGCCTGTTATTGAACACTAATGCATGTATAGACTATCACAACAATATTACGTGCCAAAATGTCAGCAGCTTCTATTGCTTTCTTTTCTTTTTCTTCTTCTACAGATGACATGTCTATTCGAGGAGCTGGTCCAATGAAATCACCCACTAAAGATGAGTAGAGTAAAGTTGTTTTTTTTTTCATCAAGTGATATGCTTTATATGAAGTTGGGTAGAGCAATTTGGTGCATACATGTTTAAGACTGTAATATTACTTTCGTTAACAATTCCTTTAAATAGAGTGAAGTATTGTTCATCTTTTCTGAGGAATTTTGTTTGAAACCTATTCTGTCTAACATGAAGAAGGTGACACCTCTCATATCCCTTCCTCAACCTACCCTGACATGGGCCTCCAGCTTGTGACAGAGATGCCCCTCCCACAGTTTCTCTTTTCTCTACAGGACTTTTGTCCTCCTGACCTCACTCACCCAAGTTTTGATCTCCATCCAAATATCCCTCTTGTGTTTCCTCTCCTACCTTGTTCCCTCTCTTTAACTACTACCTCTGCCTATTCTATTTCCCCTTCTGAGTGAGATTTAAGCATGCTCTCTTGGATCCCCCTTGTTACTTATCTTCTTTGGGTCTGTTCATTGTGGTACATATCATGGGTTTCTTTCTGGGACAGTGTTCCCTCATTCAGGATGATCTTTTCTAGTTCTATCCACTTCCCTACAAACTTCTTGATTTCTTTGTTTTAAATAATTTATTGTTATTCCATTGTGTAAATGTACCAGTTTCTTTATATCATATTCATTTAGGACTCTAGCAAAGATTCCTGGCAACAGGGACCATACAGGCTGAAGAGACACACTGTAACTAGACAAGTCTCCTAGTAGAGGGTGGAGAACACCAACTCACCCACAGAAACTTTGGCTCAAAATTTACCTTGCCTATGAGATGTATGGGGATAAAGATAGGGCAGACAGAGCAGAAATTCAGAAATTTTCTAACCAATGCTGGCCCAAACCAAGTTACACTTCATGGGAGAGAATCAACCCCTGACACTATTAACAATACTCTGCAATGCTGGTAGACAGGAGCCAAGCAGACTTGTCCTTTGGGAGGCTCTGCCAATATTCACAGCCAAACATTGGGCAAAGCATGGGGACTCTACTATGAAAGTGGATGGAAGGAGAAAAGGACCTGGAGGTGACAGAAGCTTCACATGAAGACCAATATAGCCAACTGACCAGGACCAGCAAAAGACCTTGCATGGACTGGAAATAGACCTCCTACAAAGATGTAGCCAATGGGTAGCTTGGGCTTCGTGTCATCCCTTATTGAGGATAGCAGGAGCTCTCTCTGGCATGGACTCTCTTGCAGGCATTTCAATTACTTCTCCCTGGCAGAAATGGCTTGCCAGGTCACAGCAGAAGACTTGCTCAGTCCTGATGCTTCTTAATGAGCTGGTGTAAATAGGTGCATAGGGGGCTCCCTTTTCTGAGGAATAAGGGAAGAGAATGGGGAAGAGGGAAGGACTGAGAGGTGAGGAGAGGTGAGGCTACCACTAGGATATAAACTGATTAAATATTTTTTATTTATTGTAATTTATTTACATTACATCCAGATTGTTACCTGTTCAGTCCTATCTTTCCATTCCCATACTCACTCACTCCCTCTTATACCCTTTTTACCTCCCCTAGAGCTCTGATGGGGGAGGAGCCCTCCTCCACCATCTTCTGACCACAGCCTATTAGGTATCATCAGGATAGCCTGAATCCCCTTCCTCTGTGTACCTGCAAGGCCTTACCAACAAGGGGAAGTGATCAAATCACAGGCACCAGTGTTCATGTCAGAGGCAGCCCCTGCTCTCCATCCTCCTAACCTTTGGAGAATGAGCTGTCCATCAGTTGCATGTGAAGAAGGTATGTAGGTCCTCTGTATGCACTGTCCTTGGTAGGTGTATCAGTTTGTGCAGGTCCTCCTGGGTCCAGATCCACCAGCCTTGATCATCTCCCTATGTAGATCCTGACCCCTTCGAGCCCCTCCATCCACTGACTCTTTCATACAACTCTCAACTGTCTACCCAGAGTCCAACCGCAAGACCCATTGTCTGACCCTATCACCCACTGGGTGGAGTCTCCCAGAGGATACCTATGTTGGGCTAATATCCACTTATAACTGAGTATATACTGTCTGTGTGTAGTTCTGGGTCTGGGTTACATCACTTGGGATGATATTTTCTAATTCCATCCATTCACCTGCAAATTTCAAGATTTCCTTGTTTTTAATAGCTGAGTAATATTTCATTGTGTAAATGTATGACAGTTTCTTTGTCCATTCTTCAGTTGTGGGACATCTAGGTTGTGTCCATATTCTGGCTATTAAGAATAAATCTTCTATGAACATGGTTGAGAAAATATCCTTGTTGCAATGTGAAGCATCTTTCAGGTATATGCCCAGGAGTGGTATATCTGGGTCTTGAGGTAGAACTATTCCCAGTTTTCAGAGAAAGTGCCAAATTGATTTCCAAAATGGTTGGACACTTTGCACTCCCACCATCAGTGCAGGAGTGTTCACTTTTCTCCTCATCCTTACCAGCATGTGCTGTCACTTGAGGTTTTGATCTTAGCCATTCTGATAGGTGTAAGATGGAATCTCAGAGTCATTTTTATTTTCATTTCCCTGATAACTAAGGACTTTGAGCAATTAACTCTTTCTCAATTATTTGATCTTCTTCTATTCAGAGATAAAGAGCACATACCTAAGCAAAATAAAGGTTATATTCAGTAAGCTCATATCCAACATCAAATTAAATGGAGATAAACTCAAAGAAATTCCAATAAAATCAGGGACTGGATAAAGCTGCTCACTCTCTTCATATCTCTTCCATATAGTAATTGAAGTACTAGCTAGAACAATAAGAAAACAAAAGGAGATCCACATCAGAAAGGAAGAAGTCAAAATAGCACTATTCACCAATGAGATAATAATGTATATAAGTGACCCCAAAAATTCACCCAGAGAGCTCCCACAGATGATAAACACCTTGAGCAAAATGTCTCGATTCAAAATTAACTTCCCTCCAAATCATTAGCACTCCTGCTTACAAATGACCAATGGTCTGAGAAAGAATTTACAGAAATTACATCCTTCACAATAGTCACAAAAATATCATAAAATATCGTGGTGTAACTCTAACCAAGAAAGTGAAAGACTTATATGAAAGAAATTTGAGGTTTCTGAAGAAAGAAATAGGAGAAGATATCAGAAGATGGAAAGATCTCCCATGCCATGGATCAGGAGGATCAACAGTGTAGTAATGATTATTTTACCGAAAGCAATATACAGATTCAATGCAATTTGTATGAAAATACTTACACAATTCTTTACAGACCTTGAAAGATCAATTCTCAACTTCATATGGAAGTACAAAAAACACCTAGAATAGCTCAGACAATCCTATAAAATAAAGGTCTTCTGGAGGAATCTCAATCCTGGATATTAAGCTGTAATATAAAATAACAGTAATAAAAATGGTATGGTACTGTCATAGAAGTAGGTTTGTTGATCAGTGGAATCTAATCAAAAACCCAGAAATAAACCCACATATTTATGGACACTTGATTTTTGACAAAGAATCCAAAACATACAATGGAAACAATTAGTATTTTCAGCAAATAGTGTTGGTCTAACTGGATGTCTATTTGTAGAAAAATACAAATAAATCCATATTTATCACCCTGCACAAAACACAAGTCCAACAGAATCAAAGACCTCAATAAAAAACCAGACACACTAAATCTGTTAGAAGAAAAAGTGGGGAAGAGTCTTGAACTCATTGGTATAGGAGACAACTTCCTGATCAGAATACCAATAGCTCAGGCTCTAAGACCAACAATTAATAAATGGGACCTCATGAAATTGAAAAGCTTCTGTAAGGACACTGTCAACAGAACAAAACGAGAGCCTATATACTTGGAAAAGATCTTCATTAACCCTACATCTGACAAAGGGCCAATATCCAAAAAATATAAAGAGTTCAAGAAATTTAACACCACCAAACTAGACTATCCAATTAAAAATGGGGCACAGAGCTAAACAGAGAAAGAGAAACAAACAAACAAACAAACAAACAACAACAACAACAACAAAGAGCGATACCTATTTTTAGGACTTCTCATTTTCTTGGATAATTTTTGCATCCGGTCACTGAAAGGCGGTTCATATCTCCAAAGGTAAAAATGAGTTTCTGGTATAAAATTAAAAGATGGATTTTTGTTTCTTAATTTAATTAATCTCTGTCTTTTTTTTAAAAGCAATTGAAACCATTAATATTTAAAAGAATTATTGAAAGTTGTGAGTTGACTTCTGACATCTTGTTATTTTTTCTGTTTGTATATTTAGTTCTATTTTGCTTAGTTCTTTTTTCAGTTGAAATATAGATATTTGGGTGATGTTTTATTCCATGGACTTTGTCATTAAGTTACTGAAATGTTGGCCATTATGTTCTATGTGTTTATACCCTCTGAGACCATCCAGATCTCCTCAATCTCTAGGAGGATGAGAGAAGACAGGATCTAAGGAGGATAATGCATTTTATTTTTGGATGAGAATGTAAGTGGCTTGACTACATATCCTCCCCCTTAGAGGACTTAAATTTTCATGATCACAACTAACCTGAAAAAGAGACAAAGACCAGTAGCACAGAAATAGCCATAATAACTTACTATTATTGTTCTGCTAAAAGGGCATATTAAACTAGCTTCAATTAATTTGTCAATATTATCACAGATTAGTGACACTCTCAATCCTTATCACCAAAACTTTAATTTTTTTTAGTAGGCACAGAAAACCACAATAGGCCAATATGCAGAGAACAAAAGGACTGTGGAGTGTTCAGCCTTAAACGGGACATTTATATCATACTTCCTGCACCAAGGGGCAAGAATCATTATGAAAAAGAGAGTAGAAAGACTGAGAGAGAGGTGGTGGGTAGCTACAGAAAACAGAGTTTTCCTGGACGTGTCAAAGAGTTGCTCTATGATCTGACAGTGGTTATAACAATATTTAGAGACCTGAAGAAACTTAAACCAAAAGTAAATCCTGACATGGAGGAGTGAGGTATAAATGCAGTTCCATGCCTATCTGAGGAGTTGAGGAGTATTCACAGTTGATAGCTTCAGTGAGAGAGAGATTCCATTTTAAGGGTATGACTCTTTCACATGACCCACAGAATCAATGAACCTGGCACCACAGGTTCTCATAAAGACGGAAGTGGCAATTGTGGAGCTATATGGCTCTCCCTTAGGTCCTCTGGAAATGTGTTGTGATTGTTTAACTGAGGTTTTTTTGTGGGACTCCTAACATAGGAGTGTAGGGGTCTCTGACTGTTTTCCCTGCTCTTTGGACCTTTATTGCCATACTAGGTTGCTTAGTCCAGCTTTGATGTATGGCTTTGTGCCTAGAATTACTGAACCTTGTTATGCCATGTTCTAGTGATATCCCAGGGATATTTCTGAAGGGAAATGGAGCAAGAGTTCTGGGGCAGAGGGAGGTAATGGGAGAACTTGGAGGAGTGGAGTCATGTGAGCCTGTGGCAAGAATTATTGTATGAGAGAGAGTAAACAAAAAGAAAAAATATTGAAAATAAAATTTTAAAAAAGAGATAATGTGGCTCCTGATTAGCCAACCATGCGTCAATGAGTGTCCCAACGCCATGAGTGTAAGAGTTGCGTGAACTGAACCTCTTGGGCTTTGTTTTGCTTACCGTTTTTTTTTGTTTGTTTGTTTTTTGTTTTTTTTTTTTAAGGAGGGTTTTGATTTGGTTTGGTTTTAGTTTTGGTTCTTTTGGGTACATATGGCTCTTGTAGGGAACGTTGTCAGCACAGATGGGAATGTTTTATTTAAACAATATATATACAGATTTACTTGGTAGGTTTTGCTCTGTTTTGTTTGATAGTCAGTACTATGAGTCCTTCTTACTCTTTCACTCATCCTTACTGTTATTTGACACTCCTCATTCCATCTTCTGTATTTATCTCCCTTCCTACCTTTATAATAGAGCCCCCTTTTCCTCATTTCCCACATCAGACCACTTATATTGGTTATTCCCTTCTGTATTGCTACCCCATAATCTGCTCATCAGAAGTGATCCTTTCTAACTTTCTCAAATTTCTACAAGATATGTACTCACATCTGAAGATTGGAGCTGTGAGCCTTAGACTATACAGAACATGTGACACTTACCTTTCTGTGTTGGGGTAACACAATCAATCTGATCTTGAGAATGCTCCACAGCGATTTTAGTAATCACTGCTCCAGTTTTCAATCCCATGAACAGGGAAAAAGAAATCCATTTTTCCCATACTCCTTCCAGCATTTTTGATGGTTGTTTTGTTGATCTTTGCTATCTTAAGAGAAGTACTCTGAAATCTCAAAAGATGTGTGTATGTGTGTGTGTGTTTGTGGAATTCTTAGGGACAGTGAACATCATCATCATCTTCTTCTTCTTCTTCTTCTTCTTCTTCTTCTTCTTCTTCTTCTTCTTCTTCTTCTTCTTCTTCTTCTTTTTCTTCTTCTTCTGAGAACTCTATTTTTGGGTCCCAGTTGTGTTATTTGCATTGCTTTATATAAAACTCTTGAAAGGATTAATCTATATTTACAGAAAACAGAGTGACAGTGGCCTGTGAAGAGTGGAATGAGGCAATTTAAAACAGGAGAAAAAGCCTTTGAGATATAAAAACTACTAATTCTCTTGATTGTTATGATATTACAAATATAATTTATTAATCTATAAAAATTTAAATTATTTTAATGCCTCATACATCAATTATACATAAAATTTTCAAATGAAATTGAAAATACACACACACAAAAAGACACAAAATTGGGTGGATAGGGAAGGGAACATAGATCTTAGGGAATTTGGGGAAGAGAGTAAAAAATGATCAATATATTTTGCATAAAATTCTCAAAAATTAATCATTTTTTTAAAAAGAGATGGTCTTAAAAGCTATAATCTTATGTCTCAAAATAGATCATTTTATTCACTTTTCTGATTGTAGATAGTAAAGTGTGGTGTTAAAAGTGAACCTTCATTAATAAGCACTGTGATGTCAGCCAATAATGAATTGTGTGCAGCATCATTTGCAGATCATGCTGAAAGCCTTCCAGTCAGTAAAAATTGGTCAACAATTGTAGGCTCAATTTTCTTAACAAATATTTTTATTACAAACTTATTAACCGAGTACCTCACTTATAACCCGACTAACCTAAACAATAGGAAAAGAGATTAAAGAACACAGTAATGAAACAGTAAGGATATCAGTTCCGAGGAACAATTCTCCTGGTGTAATCAGCAGGATTTCTTCTGCTGGAACTTAGAGCAACCAGAACCTGAAACCTCAACTGGAGCTGGAGCCCCAAAGCCTTCCTTTGAGCAGTTCTTTCTAGGAGCATCTCGCAGTGGAGCAATGAACAGCCAAAACTATCCCAAGTTTCCAAAGGCTCCGCCTCTTGTTTTTGGCTCATTTTTATATCTCCTCTCATCACTTGAGCTGCTTAATAACCAATCTCCCCCACATGATGGTTTGACTTCTAAGGGGATAAACATCACCTTGTTCTCTCTCACCAGTCTTTTTCTCATCCCCCACTTGTGATCTAAACAAAAAACATGTTTCTTTTTTGTCCTGTTTTCTAGTTTATTAAAGGGGATAGCGGTTCAAGTATCAAATATCATCACTTTTCTTACAACTGACACCAACAGGTCCTTTGCTCAAAGTCTTCAGGAATAGCTCTCTCTGTCTCTCTGTCTCTCTGTCTCTGTTTCTCTCTCTCTCTCTCTCTCTCTCTCTCTCTCTCTCTCTCTCTCTCTCTCTCTCTCTCTCTCTCCCCTCTCCTCTTCTCTCCTTGTCTTCCTGCCTCTCCTTTTCTATCTCCCTCTCCTCTCTGTGTTTCCATATATGTGTGTGATTAAATGCATAATAAACAAAAATTACCAATTACAAATTCAATAGTATTACTACCTTCTGATTACTTTATTTTTAATAAAACTGATCACACTTTTGCTTTTACATAGTCTTTTATTTTGCATAATCTTTGAAAGATCACACTGAAAGCTAAGGCTACATCATATCTTGACTGCCTTCTTTGACTTGAGATTCTTTAACATTTCATTCATTATGAATTCAGCTTCTAGAGAAATAAACATATTTTGATTGATCTTCTACTTAAAATTTCAAATGATTTCTCACTTCAACATTTATCACCCTGACATTTAATACTTTTTAAATGTGGGCATTTATCTCCCTAAGCTAATATATCTCTGGTTACGACATGCAATTTACTTGTCTAAAAGAAGAATCCTAATATATTTTGATATATTTATCACATAGTACTTTCTTGTTCATGGTGTCTCTGATTGAAATTTAACTTTCTTTGAAATCTGTAGATGCCCAAACAAATCCAAGAGACTCTGATATATTCACATTTTAGATATTAAGTGGATGGTTTGGGACATGCTGCTTGTTGACTGGTATGTCAGTACTTTGTTGCAGTGTTATGTAGTGTGAAATATAGGTTTCTACTCTTAAAGTGTAACTCTGAAACCAACACAGTGTATCCTGGAAGAACAACACAAATTCTTGCTGGGACTTTCTACTTTTAGGTCTTAAAATTGAGAGCGATATTAACTAAACTTTTTTTGCTACCTGTTAATACCATCTGGAAACTCTTTCTGATTCTTCTTTTATACCATTTCAGCACTTCTTCCACCATAAGATACCACTTTTCACCCTAGTTTTATTCCATTTCAAAACGATGAAATCAGGAAAGTAAATGCTGTTTATATAATGCTGTCTTCCATTATGATGACTTTCCATCAGCAATTTTTGAAAACATCTCATTTACTTCTTCAAATTGCTCTGAAAACCTCTAAAATGGTCATTTATTCCCCTAGTCACTACCGGTAATCTAGGCAATGTGTCTTTTCCAACTGCCAATAATACTGATTTATACATCCTGTTGGGGGTTTTACTTGTTACAATCAAATGGCAATTTTATTTCACTGAGCAGTAACTTGCTGAAAATTAATAGAATTTGTTCATATTTAGCTTTGGTTGGAAAAATGAGTATTTTCTCTAAAAGTGTCAGTGAAGACAGAATTAGTTTTTTAGTGTAAGACTACCTCTGTCATTAGCCAGAAAATTAACTGTCCTTAATCAGATGGAAATGAGACCTGTTATTAGGAGAAAAACAATATGTTTGTGTGGATCTGGATTTAATGTCATATTACTTACTATTAAATGCTCTTATTATAGAAATAATTTAAGTATTAGAATCACATAACAACAATATGATGGAGTCAGTATGCCTTACGTGTAAAAATTTCTCATTTATCAACTACTATAATTACTGAAAAGTCATTATTGTTTACATGACAGTGTTTCCCCAAGGATGGTTAGGAGTGAAGAAATAACTTTAGAAAAATATTATATTTTCAGAGACATTGTTGATTTCTACAGAATAAAACTAAATAAAATCAATTACTCCAAAATCCAATTTTATACATACCTATGAAACTTACTTAAGTTGAGATGAACTAAGCAATTACTTTGGATTCTTTTACCACTACTGGTTTCTTTTACAATATATGTGTTAAAACATACTCAGAGGAAGGATAGCAGATTACCAAGAAGAGACTTGATACCCTATGAGCATATACAGGGGGAGGTAATTCCCCATAGGAACAGTCATAGGTGAGGGGAATAAGGGGAAAAGCGGAGGGAGGGAAGAATGGGAGAATACAAGGGATGGGATAACCATTGAGATGTAACAAGAATAAATTAATAAAAAAAATTTTTAAAAAATTAAGCACAAATATAATGACCCCAAATATCTTCATTTATTTACCACTTATGTTCAGTCAAAATTGTAAAACAGAATGAGTAATTGGAAAGATTTGGAGGTCATAAAAAGCAAATTACCTGCCAATTTTCATTTCTTGTCATTTTTCCAAGAAAAAAATAACCTTGCCCTTGTAAATGAATACCTTGGGGCATGTACTGTATTGGATTTTATGTCAGGTCATGCGAGGCTCATGATGGACTTTAAGCAGTACAACCCTGACATGACAGAGAATGTAGCTTTGAGTCCTTAAATTAGTTTTCTGTCATCTGAGCTTCTACTAAATGACACTTGTTTTTTCAAAGTCTCTAAATGATTGATGGTCTGATATTTTAAAACACTAAGAAAGAATCTATAATTACCCAAGCTAACCACATGCATCAGAAATAACACATTCTCTGTTTCTGTTCCCTGCCTCCTCAGTGAACCCTGAAAATTTGTTATTGGAAGATTACATATAATTATGTATGTAACAAATAGATTTCTTTTAGAAACTCAGTAATCAAACAAGTATTTATTTATATATTAAGTATGAAGCTATATTTATTCCTATGATACATGTTTGATACTGTAAGACAATCTATAAATCCTTATTTTAATATCAATTAATTTTACATCACAAGAAAACATGAAGGGTTAGAGTTAGGAAGCATTCAGATCCATGTTACTATTTTTCCTAATTACTTAATTTTCATACACACACCCAAAATAAAAACTTAAAAATTAAAATATGTAGTTATGTGCTAGTAGAAAATTCCATCTCTGCAATGCACCTTCAATAAACACAATGAAATCATACATAATTTATTCATATGCAACACAATTTAATGACTATGCTAATATAATTCATAATAAATTTTATTTTATCTAAATTCACCCTATTGTCCCAAAATATTTTAGAGAGTACTCCTACCATAATAAGCATATGTTAATCACAACACATTTTACTTTGTTGTGAATCTTCAATCTATATATCTGACTATAGTTTCAATAACAAATTTTTTAACTGGGTGGATGTTTTTGCTTAGAGATGTGATAACTTGTGTACCTCAGATTATCCCCAAACTGAGTGATGTATCTTCTTCATATTCCATAGTTTTGGGATTACATCGACCACTATATTTATTATGCTACTCTCTTGTTTATGCAACCTTTTGACTTTATTTGAGACAGGGTCTCTCTGTGTAGTCCTGGCTCTGATGAAACTCAATATAGTAATCGGCCTTTCACTCACAAAGATCCAAATTCATCTGCTTCCTGATTGCTTTTTCATTACAGAGATTAAACTCCTGTACTATGACTCCAAGCTATATTTGGTTCTCTGTTCCCATGAAATGGAAATCCTCCCTAAGCAGAAAAAAACATGTAGTCAGAAGAGTATAACACCCAGAAAATATCAAGTGGTATTATCTATCAATTCCAAATTATAAATGATGATAATGATATGTGACACTTCATATCATGGTTCACTGTTTCTGTGTATGTATTTTGTCTCTGTCTTTCTGTGTGTATCACTCTCTTTCTCTATGATAAACTGAAGGGTGAGTTCAGGAACTTAGCATGCTCCCTTCAGCCAATGGCTGATGTTAGCTGTCAAGAGAGTCCATATGCTTTTAAAGGAGTCTCAGGTGGAGGATTGAATCAATTATAATGGCCTGTGAACATATTTGTATAACATTTTTATTTGTTAATTAATATAGATGTTCCCAGCCCACTACAGACATATTATTTCTTGGGAAGGTTGGCCTGGTTTGAATAAGAACACTAAAACCAATCAAAATGAAGAATGATAGAGCCTGGTCCATATGACTATACATATGAAACAATTACTACATCGAAGTCTCAGGACAGATTTTAGAAGAGAAAGCAGAAAGATTATACGAGCCATAGGAAGGGTGAGTTTGCAGTGAGATTGTGTCTTCTAGTACCACCAGAAGCTACACATATAAAGCCTCACTAACCTGACTGCCTAACCATGAGCTGAACAAGGACAACAGCAACGTATATGTCAAAGTGGATGGAGAAAAACACAAGGCCTCAACCTTACAAGCAATTAAGGAATGTTGAGAGTGGGCAAAATAGTCTTCCTCCAGGTAAGAGGAACCAATTGGTTATCTAATGCCAAAATGGTAAGCCCTGAAAACATGTATATAAGTAACATACAGACAGGGACAGTAATAATTAGGAATATATATAGTTAAGTATAATATATACTTTATATATAGTAATTACATGTATAAGAATATATGCATACATACCTTAAAGTATCAACAATTGATAGAATGGAGGATTTGGGGGAAGAAAAGGGGAAATTATGCGATTATATTGTAATCAAAAACAAAACAAAACAAAATAATGACGTCTCTTCTTGGCTACCTGCTGTCCTTCCTCTGAGTGCCACCAGGTCTCCCCCTCCAGGGAACATGGTCAAATGTGAGGCACCATAGTACCTGAGAAAGTCATATCACACTCTCCACTCAACTGTGGAGAATATTCTGACCATTGGCTAGATCTTGATACCCTATGAGAAGATACAGGGGGAGGAAATCCCCCTCAGGAACAGTCATAGGGGAGGGGAATAATGGGAAAATGCGGGGGGGAGGAATGGGAGGATACAAGGGATGGGATAACCATTGAGATGTAACAAGAATAAATTAATAAAAAAAAAAACCAAAAAACAAAAACAAAAAATAATGAAAACAAAAAAGGAAGCTGAACATTATCATAGGAGAAAGCAAATGAGTGTCATTGCTAGATTTCTTGCCCCAACTTCGTTCAAAGATGTACTGTAACCTGTAAGATGAAGTAACCCTTTCCTCTCCAAGTGGCTTTTGGTCACAGCAACAGAAATGTAAACCAGGATAACTATCCTTTGTTCTCTTTTCTTTGAGAACCAGTATCCCTAAGGAGCCCAATCTGCCTTGGACTTGTGATCCCTTTACCTCAGTGTTCAATGAACAGCCACATGCTTATACGTTTTATTTCCATTGTTTCTATCCATCCTTTTTCTTTGATTTTTTTTCCTATCTTTGTGACTCAAGATAACCATAAACAAACAAACTACCTGATCTAACCTGGAAAATGTTGGGATTTGAGGTGAGCACTACCATGCTAAGAGTGATTATTTTTATAAATAATTTATATTGGGACTATTAATGATATTCAGTAGTGATTTTTTTACCACTATCACAGTGGCATAAGAATGGTTATTTCTTTGCTAAGAGTGACTTATTGAATGAAGTTCAGGTTTTTTAAAAATAGCACAAGAGTTTGTCTGAAAAGTTTTGAGGCTAGCTATAGGTAATGGATGCAATTCCCTCCAAAACAAGGGCAGAAATAGAAGAAACTACTGTTGTTTGAGTAGAGCAGCACTCAGGTATACTAAATAAATTGAAGAAACTGTAGAAATGAAGACTCTAGATTACCTCATTAAAAACGAAGACTTGAAATATTCCCTTAACTGTCCCACTACATAGGCTAGGTCTGATTGGCTTTACCCATATAAGAATAAAAATCAATATTGAACCACTAAAGTCACTTATATTTCAAATTTTCTGAGGGTTGGATGATATGATGGGATTTGGTATCATGGAAAACATACTCTGTACGCATGCATAACAGTGTTTACAGACAGCCTTAAGTGAGGTGAAGTCCCACAATGAAGCACATGTAGCCATATGGTAGATTTGGGTGCCAGACCAAATAAAAAGATGTTAAAATGTGAAGAAGATAGCTGAGTACTAGCACGCATCTTTTCCTGCTTCCTGACTGCAGAGGCAACATACATAACCAGTGACCTTCAGCTTCAGTTGCTGTATTGTACTCTGAAGTCAAACTGTGAGAAAAGCAAACCACTTTCTCAAGTTTTTAGTCAGTAATTATTTTAAAGCAAGAAGAAAGGTAACTAACTCAAAAAATGGACAAAAAAAGTGTTTGTTGAAATCTAAATCGTTCTTAAGTAGAAAGTTTAAGATATTGTAGATGAGGATTTATAAAATTGTTATATGACATTTTAATAGAAATTTGAAATAACCAAGTACTGATGGCCTTGCATATAGTAAAGATCGTGTTTCTGAGATACTGGAATCAAGGCTGGGCTACAAGGCATTGCTAATATATTATAAGGAAGAATGTGGAATATATTACATACATTTCCTCAATCTTGAATAAGACTGAATTTAAAAGTTATGGACTAAGTTTCAAGGCAACATAATATTTAACCTGTGGCATGGTTATTGCTCACTATGACTCTTATGCTTTATAATGAATGTAAATATGAATATATGAAATTTTTGTCAATGAGAGAAGCATGAGGGGATTTAAAGGAGCCAAAAAGAAATGGTTAAAGAAAATACATTTACTTGTTACATGTTATTTTCTTTTTTAAATTATTTTATTTTTGTGCATATACATTTATATTATTACACATATATACAATAGATTACCTATGGCAAGAAGAACCATGACACAATCAGGAATTATATAAATATTACATTCTTAGTGTTTTGACTATTGGTATTTGACAGCCTTAAAGAAGACATATTTCCTATCTTGGTGCATCTAAATTTCTGAATGTTACTGAATCTCCATCATATATTGTTGTTATCAACTTAGAACACCTATCTAGACATAAAAACATCTTAACCCCTGAACAACTAAGCTTCATTGTAAAACTAAGCTATCTGGACTCCAACTCCCTCAGAGACTTGAGAAGGAGTAAACTTGATTATTTGAGTATGCTGGGAATGAAGATTAGTACCTTTCCAAATGAGAAGATGACAAAGACAGTTTTCTACCTGAATAGTCACACAAAAACTGCCTATAACACTGAAGCATCTTCTTTAGCCTTCTCGCCCAATAGATCTGACAGACATATTTGTGAGGCAGGAACTATTGAGGACTTGCTTACCCTGTCTTGGCAGAGTTTGGCTGTCAACTCTGCCTGAATCCAAGCTTGCCCTTTATATGGCAGAATTCTGTGTGTGGCATAAATGAGGACCTTTTGCCCTGTGGCTAGTGCCACATTTGAAGCCCTCTCCATAAGGAGGTTCTTTGATGTTCATCATCTTCTTTGAGGTAGGCTGGGTGTTGCCAGGAGTTAACCTGTCTCATTGTCAATGAATCTTTAAAGTAATAAAAATATTTTAAATTCCACATTCTGCATGTCTGTGGGGTTTTTGAAGACCTTGTCTTTCTATAGAGTCATCTCTATCTGCTGTACCTAAGATGTATATTCTTGTGATAAAAGTAGACTAGCAATCGACATGACCATGATTTAATCTACTATCATTTTATTTGTATTACTAAACAATTTGATAGCACTTTCAGAGCATTGGAAGTAAACCTTTATTATAATTGAGTTATATAGGTACAATAATCCACATTAGAGTATATATATCATGTGTGTGAAGAATAATCTTACATTTGAATTCTATACCACTGTATCTAGAACTTATTTTGCAAAAAACTTATTTTACAAAATTCTATATCAGTGATTTAAAAGTATCTTGTGAGCGACAATTGAGGCATTAAGTTGAGGAGTAGATTCACTAATCTACTTTTTGTTCTATCTTCCTTGTACACTTACATATTCTCCCTTCTTTCTTTTCAACCACTTTCTCCAAACAGGAAGTCAATATCCAGTATACTATGAGGAATGAATCCTGTCAGGTCTGATCCAGTGTCAGCGTCTGGTTCTTTTGTTCTGTAAGCATACAATTTCTCACAAGCAATATACAATCCTAAAATTATACATGTATAAAAGGTATGTGTGATGCATGTAACAATTAAAGCTGGATTTCTGCTCTTTTTATGAGCAGGAAAAGAAGACATCTGTAAATCTTCATTCATGCCATATGAAGAATGGCATCTAATAGTAATTCATAGGGTTTCTTTAGTCAAAAATAATCATTGTCTATGCCTAGACATTCATGTTTCAGCCAATCTCAGAGCTATTTCCATATGATGGGACTAGCAACATAAGTTACCTGCTTGTTCTCCAGTTTAAATTCTTCACATCCTGATTTTAGGCCCCTCCTCAATCCTTCCTGATACCCCATCCCTCCCTCATCCCCTCTCCCTCTCTCCTTTAGAACTCAGAAAGGAGAGCCCTCTTCCCATCTATTTTATTTTTTTTTTTAAAGCGTCATAAAGATGGGAAGGTGGCTCATTTGGCTAAGTACTTGCCATAGAAGCACGGGTTGTGAATTTAGAGGCCCAGCCCATGGAAATGTCATGCATAGTGATACATGCCTGAAATTCCAGTATTAGTAGGACAGATACAGGGGCATTCCTTCATTGAGTCAGGCAGAATAGACAGTGGGAGATTTCAGATTCAAAGAATGTCCTTGTCGCTATTCTATTACTTTAAAGACATACTATGACCATGGAAACTCTTAAAAAGGAAAGCATTTAGTTGGGACTTGCTTACAGTTCCAGAAAATGAATTCATTGTTATCATGGTGGGGACCATGGTGTCATGAAGGTAGACATGGTGCTAAAGAAGTAGCTAAGACTACTGTATCCCAGTACATAGGTAGGAGGAAGAGAAAGTTTATCAGTAGGCCTGTCTTGGGCTTTATCTCAGTGCACCCCATGGTGTCACATTTCTTCCAACAAGACACATTGACAGACCGCACCTCTTAACCTCTCACAAATAATGTTACTCTCTGATGAGTAAGCATTGAACAATGAGCTTACGTGTGCCATTCTTATGCAAACACACACACACACACACACACACACACACACACACACACACACCACAACATACTAGATAGAGACTGGCCAATGTTGATTTCTATTCTGTCCACACATGTGCTTACACACACTGTTAAAGAATTCTCAGGCTCTACATGTAGACAATAGAAAAGTGCCTTGAAACAAAAAATCCACTCTTCAAGCACTCCAAATTGTGAGATGAAAATTCATTTGAAAGAGGATCATGTAATATATAACTGCAATAGAGATATTCCTTGCTCACACTGAAAATTAATGTTTTTCTAAGTTCTAGCACCAAAACATACAAAATAATGTCAACAGATATTGTATAGCCATGCTACAGCTGTGATAACAGTGAACTAAACCTCATTATGAATTAACAGGAAACATTGGCAAAGTACTGCACATGGTAGAAGTTTTTTCATGATGTAAAATACAAAGGTTACGGATGTTTGCACCATAGTTCTAGGAAGAGTGCCTGGGTAGTCCATGTGTGAAAGAAGCCATCTGTTATAATAGATTACAGAAAACCATTGCAAGATTCTATGACAGCGAAAAGGAAATTGTAAGACACCTAAAAATGACGTAGTGGTAAGAATGTTTAGATATTGAGGAAACTTTGTACCCAGAGGCACCATGTGAATCTAGCCATGTGAAGGCTACAGGTATTTCAGGCACCAGAATTGAAGGACTGAACTATTTAAGACTCTGGGAAGCCAGATGATGACACTAAATGATCTAGATATCAGACACGGAACAAGGAAGAGTGATCTTGCTTTAGTTTATCTCTTCCTTGTTTTCCGTCCCTCCCCTCTTCTAGTAGCTGTATACAAAATGCCATCACACATGATTTAAAACAAATAGAAAAGCTTTTGGATTTTTGAACAGTGCTCTAATTTTTAAGATTTTGGAGACTTTTGCCATTTAACTAAATTTTTTCATTTTAAGATAGTCATAAGACTTTGAAGACCATGGATGGAGTATTAGGACTGAAACTGATGTGTCTGTCAGTTTAAAATGATTCATCTTTATTGTTAACCTGATTAGATTTGGGATCACGGAAATACATCACTCTAACCATTTTTGAAAGGGAATTTAGGAGTTTAGCTAAGTGGCAGAAAACTCACTCTGAATGTTGTAGTACCATGTGATGGACAAAGGTTTTGATATTGAACAGAAAAATAGAAAGAGGAAGAATCTAGGTACTGTGTGTGTGTGTGTGTGTGTGTGTGTGTGTGTGTGTGTGTGTGTGTGTGTATAACAACTAAAAGGAAGCCATAGATATGAGAGGAAGCTAAGGGACCAGGACATGGTTAGTGTTGAAAAAAGAAAAGAAGAGAGGATGCTATGTAATTATGTTTTAATTTTTTAAAAAATTTAAAAAATACATCTCTCAGTTTCCTGCCTGTGTACCCAGGGTCTAGATCTCTTCACACATTCTCTGTTGTGTAAAATATATTTCTAAATTGCAAATGGAAACAAATACTTTCTTATGTTTAGAAAGATTCATTAATTAAAATAGAAACAACACCCTTTTAATTGAATTTGATAATTTTAACTTCACAAATTATAATATTCATTTACTCAAAAGACACTTTAAATATTTTGACATAATCAACTAGGAAGAGAAATAAGAACTCATTCTAAAGGGCAATTTCCACAAAGAATATATTCTAGAAAGAAATTTGTGAATTGAAAATAAAATTTAATATGATTAGCCTTAATAAATTTAAATTTCTTGTTTTAAAGTGAAAAACAGTTTCATAAAATAAGGATTGAACTCCCTAGAAATGACATATGTTTTTGATAGAAATGCAAATTCTTGGCATGATTATTGAAAGTTCTTTGCCATGTTTTATTAATGAATATATATATATATATGTATATATATATGTGTGTGTGTGTGTGTGTGTGTGTGTGTGTGTGTGTGTGTGTGTCATCCATACATCACTATTATTTCCCCAAGGAAAGACAACAATGTTCATAAAATACGTTATGAAAACATTTACATTAGCTCAGTTCTAACTACCAATGATAGAATATTACTAAATGAATAAAGTTATTCTGTCAAATCCATATTCCATAATTTGGACATGTTGTAAATTTCAATGGCCCACATATCAAATATTTCATCTCTACTAGAAAAGTGATTTGATAATGGTAAACATTTCATTCTGGATTTCATGGAAAGTTCATATGATATCAGTAAAACTGCATTTCAAAGGGATTAAAGTAGCACTCATGACACAAGGAGATTCCTTTCACGCATGCAATTATTCAATGATTGAACCTGACCCAAGAAGTACTTGGTTTGGTGGCCTTGTGAAATTCCTGTTGGGAAAGGTAATACTCTTGGTCATCTATGCTTCTTTTATTCACTGGAAAGCCTTCACAATAACTGAGCAGATACTGGCCCAGTGCTCTTTACTTCCAGAACTAGATTAATGACATGTACTTTGAAGCTCTTTATATGGACTCAGGTACACACTCTATCTTACTAAGGGAAAACTGACTAAAACATCATGAATGTTATAATAGTCCATAATAAACTGTAAAGAAAAAAGAAACATGGCTACAAGTAGGGCAGTATGTTGTCTAAAGTGATAGCATTTGAGATGCTTAGGCAAGGAAATACTATATGTTAGCAGTCCAATTGGTCCTCATAGTAAATTCTAGAACCATCAGGGCTACAAAGTGAGACTCTGTCAAGAACAACAACAACAAAGAGACATTATTATATCCAACTATTTGCACAGTTTTTTTTTGTTACATGGAGAATAAAATAAGCAAAATAAACAATTTTAGAACCATCATTTTATACGATATTATAATAAATGAAACTTGTGAAGTTATTTTCTGGAAGTAGTAGGAGTGCTGGAATCAAATATATAGAGGAGACTGTGGAAGACAATAAAAGTATTCTAAACTACGATTATTGTGTGTGTGTTATAGGACAA
Organism: Acomys russatus; assembly: GCF_903995435.1. NCBI lineage: Eukaryota > Metazoa > Chordata > Mammalia > Rodentia > Muridae > Acomys > Acomys russatus. The sequence goes on along the minus strand of NC_067145.1, from coordinate 14,557,169 downwards.
AATTCTTTTTGAAAAGTCATAGAACTAGACTCTGCAAAAATGTTTAGTGTACATAAACCATATATCTATAAAATTGATACAAATTATTATGTTTCATATACCTGTTTGTATTATATATTAATTTGTATTTTGATTCTTATTTAAAGCCATATGTTCTGTGTCTTGTGTGTAACCTTGATTTTTATAGTTAATAGTATTTTTCCTCTGTCAATATACATATGTCTTAGTTCCTGATGCAATAACTTTGCAAATGTGTGTAAGGAAATAGCAGATCTAATCACAAAAACATAATTTCCCTGCTTTCTATGACATTATGTTTGTATGAAATCTTTTCTGTTACATATTAATGATACTATTTTGAGTATTTGTCAAATTTATATAATAAAATAACATTAATAGTTTAAACCTCAACTGCTTATTCTCAAAGTTCCAACCTTTGGTAATCCATGTCCCAGGATGAGTAGTTTGACTTCCTCTGAGCCCCTCACCTTGTTTTCTGAGAGATGCCTTGTACTGGGTCAGAACCATGAGATTTCTTAATGAGCCTTGGTACTGCTTGCTCTCGTTCTGAAAACACCAGTATATTACACCAGAACATCATTGACATTGTTTACTATTAATAGTCTCTTAAACATTTATGCCACCATATTTCAGGCACTGCTTTAGTATTTAGTGATGCATATATGAATTTGGTGGTGACACATTCCAGTTTTAGGAGAAAACAGAATTAGGTCATGGAAAGGTCACTTTTTGTGAGTCTAGTAAATAGAATTTCAAATCCTATTTTCATTACTTCATGACCTGTGATGAGCATGTTGGCTTCTCCAACTGAACTTTCCTCATGTCTAATCAATGGGGAATAGAAATAAGTTAACTAAACTGATCTGAATTTACAAATAATATGATCTTTCATTTTTCAGACAATGAAAATATTGAACAAATGGTGGTTCTAATTTTATCTGTAAATCTGAAATATCAGTATCTCATTCCATAAAAATTTTGTGAAATTTTGTCTGTATTTACTATTAAGCATCTTTATTAGTGTTTTGAATAAACTTCTTGTTCCTAAAGTGTTCATATCTTTATCCCAAGTCCCTTACTGTCTCCCTATTTATTAACTCAAAGTTTGCATTTTTATAAATTGTATTGATATAAACAAATTTGAAAAGAAAAATGTTAATAAAATCATTGGCATGTTTATGTAAAAGTACATATCATATTAGCCAAGTAGAATGTTTATAATAATAAAAAATGTATGAGATGATTTCCTCGGAAAGAATATCTTTATTGCTGTAGTCTTCTTTCTGCATGTGGGCATTCAATCAATTGAACATGGATTATACATCTGCAATGGCTCAGAGTGCAGCTCTGTGACCCTTGCCTTTGCGATTCCTTGGCTTCATAGTACCACGCACAAGAAAAGCACAGTTGCTGCTGCAATGAAAATATTGGGTTTTCCCCCTTTATCAATAGTCTCTAACAAATGCAACATTATAGTATTTACATAATACTTAAATTACCTTCAAAATCTAAAATTCCTTTAAGTATTGGAAAATGTATATAGGCTTTGTTCTGAAAGAATACCGTTTAACAAAAGAGGCATGAGCATGTGTCAGTTTGACGTTTACAGAATTCTCAGAATACATTCTCTGTAGATACCATGCGATATCTAAACTTTTAAGTAGTGCCTTCTCTTTATTAACACTTTTGACAATAATTGTCTAATTTTTTTTAATTGGAAATATTTTCTTCTGGAAATACACTGTTTCACATAAAAGTAAAGTAAATATTCATTCTGTCTTACCATTGTAAACAGAAATAAATACTTGCATTAAAGCATCATTGATAAAGCTGTGAAACAGAATTTTCTGCAGCAAGCATCCACATTTCTAATTTTAAGAAGGAAGAATCATCATGTTTATAGGTTTTATAGTAGAAAATGTAAATATTACACACAGAACTGGTTTTCTGTTATAATATCCTCAGTGAACTACTATATTTAACTATCCCCAGCTGTGATGCATCTAGTTCTGATTTTATAACAGGTCTGAGGAGCAAAGAGCAGCTACTGCCATAGCAATTTTCTCCTCTGATTGCACAGGAATGCCACCTAGTGTCACAACAGTTACTGAGTTCTAGCTGCTTCCTAAAAGAAGTTAACATTCTGCAGCATAGTTTGACAAGAGATTCAAGGTTATATAGCAAGCAAACAGTGCAGAATGAACTAACATACCCTGACAACAAAGAAAACTCAGCCCAATGAGGCTTTAACAATTTGGAGTTTCGTATTTTGTGGAAAGTAAATACCAAAAAATTCATCAAGCTATTTTTCTCAAGCCATAGGTATTAAAGACAATAAATTTTTATGCAATCTGCTCAATGCTTCATTGATTTACATTTTAATTTTGTTTTACAATAGCCAGAAATACGGCAAAAACATGCTATTTCTGATGTTCAGAACACTTTAGATGTTGTGAATTTCTAGGGAAAATGAAGAAAATACAAGCACAACTCGAGTTGAAATATTTTCTGTGATTAAAGTAATCTTAATTGATACTATTGCTAACTGCTTTTCCATGCAACCACCTTTGATGACTTGATATAAGAAAGATTTCTATAATTTCAGTGATATTCAATATGAAAATGAGAAGCAAGTTCATTCATTGAGTTTGTCAGTTTCTATTTTGTAACTGACTTACATAAGTACCATTTTCAGATACTTAATTTTCAAGCTTTGAAGCCAGCTTAATTATACAAGTGCTCTGAAGAACTGCTTCACTAATTTTTGCTTATGAGGGGGAACAGTGGTTTATTTATTTTTTCATGAAACATGTACTTGAGTGGGATGTGTCAGGAAGTAGCATGTAGAAGTCAAAACGGAAATTAGTAGATGAAAAGATTTATGTCACAATTAGAACAGAGGTATGTGACAGTTACATATGTATGCAACCCACTGTCATATTTCTGCATTCTTAAAAATGAACCTGTATACATCATTACTTGAAGTTTCCCTGTCAATTAACAGCCTTAACAAGCATTCCTGATACCATGACAAAAATCAAGCTATAGGACAATTCTGCGAAAGGAAGCAGTGTTGACCATTGGAAGATAGTAAGAATCTGGGTTATAAGCATAGCCCATAGGAATGTGCCTGGTACCCAATATCCTAATATACATCTTCAGATACAGCTCTAGAGTACTCTTTAACTCAATCAAAAACAGTAGCAGGCAGACTTAAAACTCTCTTCTAAAGATAGATGGATCTGGTTGTTTCTCGTGTTGTTCCTAGACACCATGTGCACCAAGAAAAGGTTGCTTTCAATATTAGTTTAAAAATATATGTTTTAAATCATTGATATGCTATTTTAAAGAAAGAATATTATATTTTGAAATTGAAGATGATTTCATTTATTGGTAATAAACAAAAATCAGTGTTCACATCTTGGTCCACCTGAACTTAAAATTAGCATGTCTACTGGTAAATGGGCCATATTCTAAATGTTGTTTATATTTTCTCAGATGGTGGGAGGTAATGACAGCAATTTCCAAGCCTTTCTTGCCTGATTTGAATTTTCCATGGCAGGTTCCACTCAGCTGTTCTGGCTTAAACTCCTGTACAATCTGACTGATTCAAACAGGTTCCTTTTGGTCTCTGATTGAATTCTTTTTTGTTCAAACTAATTCTGGCAATATGTTTTAGTCTTCAGACTCCTTGTCATTCTCTGACTCATTCTGCCTTCACCTGTGTCTAGCTTGTTCTCTTTGCAGCCTGTCTCTGAAGAAACTGTCCCAGTAATCAAATATCAGTTAAAAAAGAACAAAACAAACAAACAAACAAACAAAACCAAACAACCAAACAAACAAAACCTCTATCTCTCTCTCCCTTTGCTGTTCTTAAACAGGCTTTCTTTTCTGTTCTGTTCTCAGGAGAGTTGGGCATATCATGTTTCTGATTCAGTCAGTCAAATCTTTCACAGAATTGTCATTTTGTCTGGCCCTCAATGAAACATCACTTTCATATGTGGCTGCTTTTTTCTATAAACTAACCTTACCTTCACTGTTTGGAATTAAAAGTGTGTACTAAGGGTGTGCCTGTACTTCAGGCAGATCATACTGTAATCCAGAGCTTATCTGCATTCCAGTTGAACCTCATAGACCATGGAAGTTCTTTGGCTGTGATTCCCCTGCCAGAATAGCCTTGTTGCTGTATTAAAATTCTTCTATAATATACTTTTAGCCATGCTCTGTAACTAACTAAATATATGTAAAAAAAATAACTTTTTATAATTTTCTTCATTTATAGAATGAGGCATTTTTGTGTATTATCTATAAATTTGTTCTTTGTTCATTCAATATTTTGATTATAAGAAATCCAAATATTATGTATTCATTTTGCCACATAGCAAAACATTCACTATGGTGTAAATGACTGAAAGAAGATTTTAGTAAGGAAGACATTGGGGCTTTGGCAATAGGAATGTGGAGACTACGAATGAATCAAGTCTTTAAACATTAGTATTTACCAGTTTGCATTCCCACCAGCAATGAAGGAGTGTTCCTCTTTCTCCACATCCTCACCAGCATGTGGTGTTGCTTGAATATTTTATTTGCCATTCTGATGTGTATAAGATGGAATCTCAGTGTTGTTTTGATTTGCATTTCCCTGATGACTAAGGAGGTTGAGCATTTCTTTAAGTGTTTCTCAGCCATTTGATATTCCTCTGTTGAGAATTCTCTGTTTAGTTCTGAGCCCCATTTCTCTATTGGGTTATTTGGTTTGGTGGTGTTTAATTTCTTGAGTCCTTTATATATTTTGGATATTTGACCTTTGTCAGATGTAGGGTTGGTGAAGATCTTTTCCCAGTCTGTAGGCGGTTGCTTTGTTCTGCTGACAGTGTCTCCTGCCATACAGAAGCTTCTCAGCCTCATGAGGTCCCATTTATTAATTGTTGATGTTAAGGCCTGGGCTGTGGGTGTTCTGTTCAGGAAGTTGTCTCCTGTGCCTATGTGTTCCAGGCTCTTCCCCACTTTTTCCTCTAACCGATTTAATGTCTCTGGGTTTATGTTGAGGTCTTTAATCCACTTGGACTTGAGTTTTGTGCATGGTGACAAATATGGGTCTAATTGAATTTTTCTACATGTAGACATCCAGTTAGACCAGCACCATTTGTTGAAGATGTTATCATTTTTCCATTGAATGGATTTGGCTTCTTTGTCAAAAATCAAGTGACCAATTGTGTGTGGATTCATTTCTGGCTCTTCGATTCAATTCCATTGATCCACCAGCCTATTGCTGTGCCAGTTCCTATAGACAACATCAGACTTAAAGAAGAGAAACTTCAAGCAATTCCACTGAAATCAAGGACAAGTCAAGCCTGTCCATTCCTTCTGTATCTCTTTAATATAGTATTTGAATTCCTTGCTAGAGCAATACAACTAAAGGAGCTCAAGGGGAAAACAATTGGAAAGTGAGAAGTCAAAATACGGATATTTTCAGGTGACAGGATAATATACATGTAAGTGACCTCCAAAATTCTACCAGGGAACTCCTACAGCTGATAGTTTCACAAACCCAAAGAAGATAAATAAAAAGCAGGCCCCAAGGGAGGCCCTTCTTGAATCTCACTCATATGAGGAAATAGAATAGATAGTAAAGGTGGATGTAGAGAGGGACCCGAGTATGAGGGGTTATTTGGGAGGGAAACCAGGGAAGGGGATCAAATGTGTGTGTGTGTGGGGGGGGTGATGGAGGGTAGAAGAGAGGGCTTAGAGAGAAAAGGGAAACTGAGGGTGGGAGCATCACTGTGAGCATCTGGAGACATGCCAGACCTTTAGTGTAGCCTAAAGGGAAGATATATGGATGTCTAGCTAAACTTTTTTGAATTGGGGAACTTGAGACTGAGAAGGCCACTTTGTAGACAGGCAGGACTTATAGTGGTGGAAGGGGAACACTAATCCACCTATAAAACCTTAAACACCAAATTATACCCTAGCAGAGATAAAGATAGAGAATGAGGGAATGTCTAACCAATGCCTTGTCCAACCTGAGACCAACCCCATGGGAGAGAACCAACCCCTGACATCATTAATGACACCTTGCTATGTTTATATATAGGAGTCCAGCATAACTGTACTCTGAGAGGTCCCACACAGCACCTGATTTGATCAGGTGCTGAGACTCACAGCTCTGTACTTGGCAGAGCTTGAGGAGTCCTGTAGAAGAGTGGGTGGTGGTGGAAAAGAACCTGGAGAAGAAAAAAATACCACAGGAAGACCAGCAGAGTCAACTAATCTATACCAATGGAGGGATACAGAGCTGGAAGCATTAACCAAAGAGCATGCATGGACTGGATCTTAGCCTCCTACATATGCAACTGATGGACAGCTTGATTTTATGTGTAGTTTTAGTTACTTGAGCAGGTGCTGACTTGGACACTGTTGCCTGATTTTGATCACTTTCCCTAACAGAGATGCCTTGACGTCCTGGTGTGGGTTGGTGAGGGGCAGCTCCCCTCTTCTGAGGAGAAGCAGGTGGGTAATAGGAGGAAAATGTTCGAGGGAAGGACCAGGATGAAAGGAGGGAGGGAGCTATGATCCAGATGTAAAGTTAATATATACATTTAAATAAATATTAAAAATTAAATAAAAATAAGTCTAGCCATTAATGGTGGACCATCTCTCCAGCTGAGCTTCGATGCTACCATGCCAGAAAGTCTAAGATTAAAATCACAATCGACAGCTCATGCTGGCAAGTATATGGAGCAAGGGGAATATCACTTCATTGCTGGTTGGAGTGCAAATTTGTTCACCCCCTTTGGAAATATGATTGTTTCATAGAAAATTGGTAATCAATCTACCTCAAGACTCAGCTATACCACTCTTGGGCATTTATCCAAAAGACACTCATTCCATCCTGCCACAAAGACACAGCTCAACTATGCTCATATCAGTTTTAATCGTAATAAGCAGAAACTGTAAACAACCTAGATTTTTCTCAAGCAAATAATGAATAAAGAAAATTTGTTACATTTACACAATGGAATACTACTCAGCTGTTAAAAAAATGGCATCATGAAATTTTTGGGCATATGGAGGTAGAGAAAAATCATCTCAAGTGAGGTAACCAAGACCCAGGTAGACAAACATGGTATATATTCACTTTTAAGTGGATAGTTAAGGAACAAGGAGGGCTCTGGTGGGAGGGTATGGATCTTCCTGGGGGAAAAAAAGAATAGATATTGTGCATAGGCTGGTGTGGGGGGAACAGGAGGAATCAGATGTGGAGAGAATGGAAGAAAAGAGTTCTGGAGAGACAATTGGAGTTTGGAGAGGGGAAATTTTTGGGCAAGGTAGTAGAATGGAGACTCCTAGGAATCTATTAGAGTGACCCTAGCTAAGACTCCTAGTAATGGAGGATACATCATCTGAAACTGCCATCTTCTATAAGGCAAAACTTTTAGGGGAGGGATTGGGATATCAGCCAAGACACAAAGCTTTCAACCTACAATTTGCAATGCCTGCAAGATGTGCTGCAGTACATGTAGCTCAGAAATTGTGGGAGTAGATAACCAATGACTTGTCTGCCGTGAGACCCATGCTATGAGAGTGAACCTCAGTCTTGACACTGGCGGGAGATTCAGAATCCAGAGACCTAGGATATAACCAATTACAACTGGCAAAAAAAAAAATTAATGAAATGATTCCTAATGATATTCTACTATACTCAGATTGCCCTAGCCAAATTGTTGTCAGAGAGGCTTCATGGAACAACTGACAAAAAAAAAAAAAAAAAAGATGCAGAGACCCACATTCAAACATGAGGCAGGGCTGTGGTAATCCTGTTGAAGAGAGGAAGAAGTACTTATAGGAACCAGGGAAGTCAATGACAACCAAGAAAAACCACAGAATCCATAAAGGTGGATGCAAAGGGGCTCACTGAGACTGATTGGACAACCAGCAAGCCTGAATGGATCTGACCTAGACCCTAAGTTACAGTGTGTAGCTTGATATTTTTCTAAGAATCATATGGGGGTGCTGCTTTTGATGCTTTTGCCTGTTTTAAAGATCCTTGTCCTCCTTCTGGTTTGCCTGCTTTGTCCAGCCTTAATATGAGTCAAGGGACCTAATCATAATACAACATGGCATGCCACGTTTGGTTGATATCTCTGGGAAGCCAGCCCTTTTCTGAAAAGAAACTGAGGAGGAGTAGATGAGAAAGGAAGAGACGAGAGAGGATAGGAAAGGTCGGGGGAGGGAGTGGAAAGAGGTAGTGGAACATCTGCAATTTGGATGTAAAATATGATAGAATAAAGTATACAAATATAAAGAAAATGCAAGGCACAATTGAGAAGAGAATATTTTCAGATGTTCATCTGACAAAAACATGTCATGTTCAGAGTGCAAAAATAAATCATAGTGAAACTTGAGAGCATGGCTCAGGACTATATCACTAGTATTCATGAGGCAATGGCACAAGGATTAGAATCCGTACTTTTCCCAATAATGTAAGCACATAAAATGATGGTTTTTATTGTTATCCTTTTAGGAAATGCAAAACAAACCATTATATACCCCAAATCTAAGTTTTGAAATGGCCCAAAATATTAACCACTGACAAACACAGGGACTGAAACAGAGAGAATATGAGCTTTTATCCTTCTGGATCTGGGTTACCTCATTCAACACAAGTTTTCTTAGGTCCAAACATTAGCATGTAAATGTTGTGACTTCATTTTTCTTTACAGTTGATTAGTATTCTAAAGTATAAATGTACCATTTTTACCATCCACTCCACAGTTAAAGGGCATTTAGTTTGTCTCCATTTCCTAGTTGTTGTAAATAAGGAACAATGAACATGACTAAGTACCTGTGAAGTAGCATGTTGAGTCCATTGGACATATTCCAAGGAGCAGTAGAGCTGGGTCATGATATATATATATATACATATTTTTTTTGAGGATCCTATATACCGATTTGCAGACTAGGTACAAAAATTTGCATTTCCACCTACAATGAATGAGGATTCTCTGCTCTTTCCAGCAACCTCACTAGCGTTTGTTGACATTCACTCTGTTGGTTTTAGCCATTTGTGACTGGGGTTAATATGGTGTAGTCCTGAGTTACCTCACTGTATGGTTGAAAGATAGTCCACACTAAGAACACAGTTCTCAAATGATTCTAGGAAAGCCTCCTTCTAGTTGTCTCATATTTCTTGTTCCAGAGAATACTCTGCAAATGTGAGAAGCAATTAATCATTCTGTATAGCTGCAGTACCTATAAGCCACAAAAAATGACCAGTATGACAAGATATCCATAAATTTGCAAAAGGGCCACACACATGTTTGTGGTAACCAACAGTTGTCTAATTTAACTTAAGGCCAAATTAACAGGAGGATAAGCATGGCTTGTATGAGAAACTTAGCCACCAAACTCTTACTAGTGTGTTCACAGACGTTAGAAAAGAATCTAATATGGCCATTGTGCTAGACCAGTGCAATTCCTTACTGCATTTAAGATTATACTCTTATACCGACAGGAAAATATAGTTATCATCCTGTTATCAAAAAAACTTTCCTTCACTGCAAATGAAAGCACCTCAGAAAACTACACCTGAACACAATGCAAAGTCTAACAGGTTGTGAAGCTCCAAGCCCCAGTGGATCCTGGGCAACCTGACAGCTGCTGCATGTATGGGTCAGGGAACATTATGTACCAGGAAATAGAAAATTTATAAAGCCAAAATAGCACAAGTCTTGCTCCATAAAAAGACTGGAAAAAGCAATAGATTTGCTAACACGGAAAGGGGAAATTTTACATGGAATCCTCGACTCTAGTGAATGAACTGAAACTATATAACTATATATACTCTACAACTAAAACTATATAACTATATACTATATAACAAAATACACTCCACAACAAATATATACACTCCATAACTAAAACCATATAACTATATACTATATGACTATATAAACTATATATACACTCCACAACAAAAATTGACTCAGAAGATTATATTTATATATGACTGTACATGCACACCACATACAATATATATACATATATATATACATAAATATACATATGTTATAATATGTATCCACTGTTTAATAATAGTGGATATCATTTGAGTGCCCTGATAGGCTTTCAAGGAGGAGTACCTGATAGGGGCTGGAGGGTGGAAAAAGAAGAGGGAAAGTAATGTGACTCCATTTTAATTTAAACTGCATTTTAAAAAAGAGTCCACATTGTACTCAAATGACCCTGAAGAAATTATTTTGAAAGTCTTTCTTTTCCTCAGGAAGAAATTATGTATCAGAGTATACAGACAGGCTTAAACTAATCACAACATTTACATAATGTATTCATGTATTGAAAATCATACTGCTGTATTTCAATGCACTATTTTGTGGAGTTGTGTACAAGTTAACCAATAAATTCAAATTTCTTTGAAAGAATAAAAGAAGCTCAATTTGCACTGAAATAATACTCAGCAACAAAAAGCAACAGAGTGACTTGAAATGATATGAGATGCAAAAGTAAAATAATTTGGACACAGATATCTTAGAGTACATACAATTTGTATCTATGAAAAACCTAGGAAATGAAAAAGAGTAAGATATAAGTGACTGTAATTGACCCAAGAGAGCTATTCTGTGAACTAAAATGTACAAAACATAGCCTGTGAGGGTAATTGTACAACCTTGTACATCTAGTCAATTGCTGCGTTCATGTGGGCATGTTTTAATATGTTCATAAAAAGCAATAAACCAAACAGAGTGATTGTGTGCTGTACTACTTAAGACTATAAGTATAATTACACTAAGAACTTGGGTAATAAAGATTCAAGATATATCTATCACCAGCAAAATAAAAAATATCCACAAAGAAGCAGGCAAAAAAGATACGTGATGTATTCTTATATTTGAATGTATTTTTGTAAAATAGAGAGAATTACAACGGTTCTTGGCTTATTTTGAGATAATATTTGAAGATAGTGCAGAGGTATGAATAGGAAATTTCCGCAGTAGGCTTACATATTTGAATACTTTGTCCCCTATTGGTAGTGGTGGTTTTAGGAGATGATGGCCTTTCTGGAGGAAGTATGCCCCTGAAGAAAGTCTGTGAAAAACATCTATCCTAACCACAGCATCATCAATATCATTGAGAATGGAATTTGATAGCCAGTAGTCCTGCCACACTTGCAGCTATGCGGCTCTGCTAACTACTCCCAGCTTTTGTCTCACCTGTCTGTTGCCATGTCTTCCCTCGTATTATGGTTTCTCCCTCTAGATTTGTAAGCCAAAACAAACGCTTCTAGAAACTGCTTTCTAGTCATGATATTTTAACACAGCAATGGAAAAGTAACTAATAAATATGGCCAATAGAAATTTTAATAAGACATGGTAGAGTTGAATAACATGAGACTTGAGACTCTCCTGGAAGAACCTGTATGATTAATAGATCTGTGTAGATTTAGTCATTAAATTATCTTTAGCTGGTTACACACCCAGGATTGATGTAAAAAGACTGTATAAAAGTCTCTTAAGGAAACCATTATTTAATGTTCCTTAGAAAATTTTCTTTGTAAAAAATAAAGGTCGTAACACGTAGACGAACATATTTTCTGTCCTTGAAAAAGAAACCCAGAAGGATCCAAGATGGTGGCGAGCAGTGTGGACCGTGTTTGGAGGCTCCAGTGAACAATTCAGGGAATTGCACAGATTTCTGAGCCAGGAACACCGAGGTCCCCACACCACAGCAGTGGGAGTGTGCCACAGTTTGGAGGGACCAGGGTGCGGAGGACCTGTGTGCCCCTGCACACGGGAGGAGCGCAGATTTTCTTGGATCAGAGCAGCAGTGGCAGAGGCAATGGCAGCAGCAGCACCAGCCCAGCAAGCAATTCTGCCTGCGACACTAACTCAGTGCAGCCACAGCTCCCCTGCTGTGGCGCAGGCTGGGCAGAGCACTCAGTTCCGCAATAGGCACCACCTCAGCTCAGTGGCAGCTCCCCTGCAGTGACACAGTCTGGGCAGAGTGCTTGGTTCCACCACCAGCGCTAACTCAGCACAGCCACAGTTCTCCTGCTGCGGCGCAGGCTGGGCAGAGCACTCAGTTCTACCCTAGGCACCACCTCAGCTCAGCGGCATCTCCCCTGCAGTGACGCAGTCTGGGTGGAGCGCTTGGTTCCACCACTGGCGCTAACTCAGCGCAGCAGTAGTTCTCTTGCTGTAACACAGGCTGGGCAGAGCACTCAGTTCCACTGGCTCTAAGACTCTGGTTGGACACAGTGTGCAGTTTGAATCCAGAATTCCTGGCTGAGATTGGCGGACACTTCGGGCCCTGAGTCAATAACTGACCACAGCACGAACTTTGGGCCAAAAGCCCCTAGCTGAGCTTGGTGCGCAGTTCCAGGCCAAAAATTATGGCTGGACCCTGTGTGCATTTTGGGCCCAGAATCCCTAGCTGAGCTCGGCAGACGGTTCAGGCCCTGAGAATCTAGCTGAGATTGGCCCGTCGTTCGGTCCCAGTGTTCCTGGCTGGACTTGGCAGGGGACACAGAAGGTTGTGGATAGCTTGGCTTGACCCAACGCTCATTCAGAGACCCAGAACGATTGCAGGACCCACAGCACAGGGGAGCTGAGGATCACTGGCAGTGAGAGTCCAAAACAACAGGGCTAACCTCCTAACATCCATACCAGTGAAGCATTAGAGCTCCCAGCCTAGGGAAATAGTGAGAAAACAAGTGAATCTATCATCAGACTCCCTCCATCCAACTCGGGAAACTACCCAACAAAAACAAAGATGGCAAGATGTCTAAAGGATAGCGAAAAAGCATATGCAAAAAACCCCAAACCAACATGGCGTTTCCAGTTTCCAACTATCCCAAAGAAAATACCCAGAGAACTCAAATACAACGGAAATACAAGAAAATGACCTCAAATCATTAGTAATGAGCATAGTAATGGAGGAAACAAATAGAATTCGTAATCAAATGCAGGAAGATGCAGCCAAACAGGTAAGAGACATAAAAGAAGCACATAGAGTGGAACTGGAAAAATTGCAGGAAAATGCAAACAACCAGATGAAAGAAATAAATAAAACGGTTCAAGCTCTGAAGACCTATAAAGAGGCAATGGAAGAAACTCAGGAGTATACAAACAATCAGATAAAAGAAATCAAAAAATCATTTTAAGATCTGAAAATGAAAATGGATTCAATGATAAACACACACACAGAAGAAAAACGAGAACGTGAGCCCTCAGAGAAGAAGGTGAGCAACACAGAGGTGAGCATTTCTAACAGAATCCAAGAGATTGAAGAACGAATCTCAGGTCTAGAAGATACAATCACAGATCTTGAAGCAACCATTAAAGAAAATGCCAAATCTGGAAAACTCCTCACACAAAACATCCAGGAAATTAAGGACACCATGAAAAGAAGAAATTTGAGGATAATAGGCATAGAAGAAAAAGAAGGTATCAGACTCCAAGGCCCAGAAACTACTCTCAACAAAATCATAGAAGAAAATTTTCCCAATCTAAAGAAAGAAATGCCTGTAAACATACAAGAGGCCTACAGAACACCAAATAGAATTGACCAGAAAAGAAAAACTGCCTGTCACATAATAATCTAGACAGAAAACATACAGAACAAAGAAAAAATATTAAAAGCTGCAAGGGAAAGGGGCCAAATAACATTTAATGGCAAACCTATCAGAATTACACCCGACTTCTCAGAAGAGACCATAAAAGCCAGAAGGGCTGGACAGAAATTCTGCAAACCCTAAGAGACCACAGATGCCAGGACAGACTACTTTACCCAGCAAAACTATCAATAATCATTGATGGAGAAAACAAAATATTCCATGACAAAAACAAATTCAAACAGTACCTATCCACAAATCCAGCTTTTGTAAGGCCCTCTCTCTCAGCCAGCCTGGGAACGTGACCCAGGCAAGCTTGGGAAAATGACCCAAAAAGAATTGAAGGACAGCTCAGCTTCAGTTTCTGAGATCAAAGTGGCCAAACGAGATAAACAATTTCAACTAAGATAAACAATTTTCAGAAAACTGCCATCTGTAAATTCCGGAAACTCCCCAATACCCCTCCCTGTCAAGAATAGCCCCCAAGACCAACAACACCGGCAATAGCCAATAACATTTAGACAAGTACCCCTAGTGACCACCAGAGCCAATCCTAACATAGGACACGTAGCCCCTCCTAACCTTTGTTGTTTTAGCCTTTAAAAAGTCTGTAACAGTGACTCGGGGTTTGCAGCCCTCACTCCCGAGTGAGGGCTAAGACCCCCTAATGTGCGTCAGCAATAAACCTTGTGCTTTTGCACCAACACTGTGGTCCTCGAGGGGTCTCTCGCGATGACCCCCTACTATCCGAGTGGACTGTAGGGCCCAACACTTTACAGAAGGTACTAGAAGGAAAACTATCCAAAAGGGTCAAGCTACAACCAAAACTACTCAGGGAATAGATAACTATCCCATGGAAAAAACACAACTACACAAACGCTCGACTGGAAACAACGTCAAAATTAAGACTCTGAACAATCACTGGTCATTAATATCTCTCAACATCAATGGTCTCAATTCTCCAATAAAAAGACTAACTGAATGGGTGCATTAACAAGAGCCAACATTCTTCTGCATTCAAGCAACACATCTCACCCATAATGACAGGCATTACCTCAGGGTAAAAGGTTGGAAAAAAATATTCCAAGCAAATGGTCACAAGAAGCAAGCAGGTGTAGCCATTTTAGTATTGAACAAAATAGACTTTCAACCACAATTAATCAAAAGGGATGAGGAAGGACACTCCATACACATAAAAGTAAAGTCAACAAAAATGACATCACATTTCTAATCATCTATGCTCCCAATAGAATGGCACCCACATTTGTAAAAGGTCTGCTAAAAAAGCTTAAACCACACATCGATCCCCACACAATAATAGTGGGAGATATCAACACCCGACTCTCACTGAAGGATAAGTCATTGAAACAGAAACTAAGCCGAGAAATAACATCATTAGCCAAAGCCATGGGTCAAATGGATCTAACAGATATCTATAGAACCTTTCACCCAAACAAGAAAGAATATACCTTCTTCTCTGCACCCCATGGAACCTTCTCCAAAATTGATCACATCATAGGTCACAAAGCAAGCCTCAATAGATACAAGTGGATTGAAATGATGCCTTGTATCCTATCAGATCACCATGCTCTTAGGCTGCAATTCAACAACAACAGAAATAACAAAAAGCCTACATGTACATGGAAACTAAACAACTCTCTGCTATATGACACCTGGCTCAGGGAAGAAATACAGGAAGAAATCAAGGAGTTTCTGAAATTCAATGAAAATGAAGGAATAACATACTCAAATTTGTGGGATACATTGAAAGCAGTACTAAGAGGAAAATTCATAGCACTAAGTGCCTTTAAAAAGAAATTGGAAACATCACACATAAGCATCTTAATGACACAACCAAAAGCCCTAGAAAAAAAAAGAAGCAGAAACACCCCAGAGGAGTAGATGCCTGGAAATAATCAAACTCAGGGCTGAAATTAACAAATGAGAAACTAAGAAAACAGTCCAAAGAATCAACAAACCCAAGAGCTGGTTCTTTGAGAAAATCAACAAGATAGACAGACCATTAGCCAAACTAACTAAAAGGCAGAGAGACAGTATTGAAATCAAGAAAATCAGAAATGAAAAGGAAGACATAACAACAGAGACTGAAGAAATACAAAGAATCAGAAGATCCTATTTTGAAGGCATATATGCCACAAAATTTGAAAATCTAAAGGAAATTCATGATTTTCTTGATCAATTTCACTTGCCAAAGTTGAGTGAAGAACAGATAAACAAGATAAATAGTCCCATTTCCCCTACAGAAATAGAAACAATCACTGATAGTCTCCCAACCAAAAAAAGCCCAGGGCCAGATGGTTTCAGTGCAGAATTCTACCAGACCTTTAAGGGTGAGCTAATACCGATATTATGCAAGCTACTCCAAAAGATAGAAATGGATGGAACATTACCAAATTCATTCTATGAGGCCATAGTCTCATTGATACCTAAACCTCACAAAGACTCAACAAAGAAACAGAATTTCAGACCAATTTCTCTTATGAACATTGATGCAAAAATACTAAATAAAATATTTGCAAAACAAATACAAGAACACATCAATGATATCATTCATCATGAGCAAGTAGGCTTCATTCCAGGCATGCAGGGATAGTTTAATATATGGAAATCCATGAATGTAATCCACCATATAAATAAAATGAAAATAAAAAACCACATGATCATCTCTTTATATGCAGAGAAAGCATTTGATAAAATCCAACACCCATTCATGTTTAAAGTTTTAGAGAGATCGGGGATACAAGGCATGTTCCTCAACATAATAAAGGCTACATACAGCAAGCCAATAGCCAAAATCAAAGTAAATTTTGAGATACTCAAGGAAATTCCTCTAAAATCAGGAACAAGGCAAGGCTGCCCACTCTCTCCATATCTCTTCAATATAGTACTCGAAGTTCTAGCCAGAGCAATAAGACAATAAAAGGAGATCAAAGGTATCCAAATGGGAAAGGAGGAAGTCAAACTATCCCCCTTTGCAGATGATATGATAGTGTACATAAGTGACCCTCAAAATTCCACCAGAGAACTCCTACAGCTGACAAACACCTTTTGCAAATTGGCTGGATACAAAATTAACTCAAAAAAGTCTGCAGCCTTCCTATATGCAAATAACAAGTTTGCAGAGGAAGAAATTAGCAAAACTACAGCCTTCACATTAGCCACAAGCAATATAAAATATCTAGGAGTTATTCTAACTAAGCAAGTGAAGGACTTGTTTAAAAAAGAATTCAAAACTGTGAAGAAAGAGATTGAAGATGACCTGAGAAGATGGAATGATCTTCCTTGCTCATGGATTGGGAGAATTAACATAGTAAAAATGGCCATCCTACCAAAAGCAATCTACAGATTCAATGCAATCCCTATCAAAATACCTACACAATTTTTTAAAGACATTGAAAGTTCAATTCTGAAATTCATATGGAAAAACAAAAAACCCAGAATAGCTAAAACAATATTGTACAATAGAAGGTGCTCCGGAAGAATCTCCATACCTGATCTCAAACTGTACTATAAAGCAATAGTAATTAAAACAGCATGGTACTGGCACAGCAACAGGCTAGTTGATGAGTGGAATCGAATCGAAGACCCAGATATGAATCTACACACATATGGTAACTTGATTTTTGACAAAGAAGCCAAATCCATTCAATGGAAAAAGGATAGCATCTTCAACAAATGGTGCTGGTCTAACTGGAGGTCTATGTGTAAAAAAATGCAACTGGACCCATATTTGTCACCTTGCACAAAACTCAAATCCAAGTGGATTAAAGACCTCAACATAAAACCAGAGACACTAAGTCACTTAGAGGAAAAAGTGGGGAAGAGCCTGGAACATATTGGCACAGGAGACAACTTCCTGAACAGAACACCAACAGCCCAGGCCTTAATGTCAACCATTAATAAATGGGACCTCATGAGGCTGAGAAGCTTCTGTAAGGCAGGAGACACTGTCAAGAGAACAAGGCGACAGCCTACAGACTGGGAAAAAATCTTCACCAACCCTACATCTGACAAAAGTCTAATATCCAAAATATATAAAGAACTCAAGAAATTAAACAACACCAAACCGAATAACCCAATTGAGAAATGGGGCTTGGAACTAAACAGAGAATTCTCAACAGAGGAGTATCAAATGGCTAAGAAACACTTAAAGAAATGCTCAACCTCCTTAGTCATCAGGGAAATGCAAATCAAAACAACTCTGAGATTCCATCTTACACCTATCAGAATGGCTAAGATCAAAAACTCAAGCGACACCACATGCTGGCGAAGATGTGGGGAGAGAGGAACACTCCTTCATTGCTGGTGGGAATGCAAACTAGTACAGCCACTTTGGAAATCTATATGGTGCTATCTCAGAAAAATGGGAATAGGGCTTCCTCAAGACCCAGCTATTCCACTCCCTTGGAATATACCCAGAAGATGCTCCAGCACACAGCAAGAAAAATTGCTCAACCATGTTCAAAGCAGCCTTATTCATAATAGCCAGAACATGGAAACAGTCTAAGTGTTCATCAGTAGAAGAATGGATAAAGAAACTGTGGTACATATACACTATGGAATACTACTCAGCTATTAAAAACAAGGAATTCCCGAAATTTGTGGATAAATGGATTGAGCTAGAAATTATCATAATGAGTGAGTTAACCCAGAAGCAGAAAGAATCAAATGGTATATACTCAGTTATATCTGCATACTAGCCCAAGGGGCATGTCCCACGAAAGCCTTCACTTACCAGGAAACTGGGCTAGAGGGGAGGACATCCTATTGTGACTCTAGATGAGAGAAACATGGGAGAATAACAAAGTAGAAGAATCCGGAAAGTCCTAGAACCCTACAAGTAGAACATTATGATAGGCACATTTGGGCCCAGGGGTCCCACTCAAACTAAGGCACCAGCCAAGGACAATACAGGCGGTAAACTTTAAACGCCTACCCAGATCTAGCCAATGGGCAGAACATTCTCCACAGTTGAGTGGAGAGTGAGATATGACTTTCTCACGTACTCTGGTGCCTCACATTTGACCATGTCCCCTGGAGGGGGAGATCCGGTGGCACTCAGAGGAAGGACAGCAAGTAGCCAAGAAGAGACTTGATACCCTATGAGAATATATAGGGGGACGTAATCCCCCTCAGGAACAGTCATAGGGGAGGGGAATAATGGGAAAGTGGGAGGGAGTGAAGAATGGGAGGATACAAGGGATGGGATAACCATTGAGATGTAACAAGAATAAATTAATAAAAAAAAATTTAAAAAAAGAAACCCAGTTATATGGGGAGACTTCTATCTGAAGCTGTTGATTCATAAAGCTTTTATGATTGCTTTTATATACTTCTGTTTTGTTAAAAATATGTCTATATCATATTTCTTGGGTCCCAACATCTCTTATTCCTTCATCCAACACCTCTGAGCTTAGCCTGTCTTCTCAAAATCTTGCCCTGTTCTATAACTAATTATATGTATATACGTATGTGTTGTTATAAAGAAAGAAAATCCCAACCATGCTATTTTACAAATGAAGACTCAGGTCCAGATGCTGGGGTGAAAACCTGCTAGCTGAAAGAGGCAGAGAAAGCACCCATCTGACCTACTCAGCTCATGTACAGAAAGAAAAAAATCTAGAAACCCAAAGGCCAAAGGCTTGCTAGTTCAGCTGGTAGCTCACCTGACAGCCCAGCAGAAGCAATCCAAAAGCTAAAAATGAAAGAGCCAAAAGCTAAAAATCAAAAGCACCAAATCTCCTAGTCTTTCTCCACACTGTCTTAAGTACCATTCAGCTCAAAGTCCCTCTTTTCTGTTTAATCCTTGTCAGCTGGTTACTTGCTCTTTCTCTTGTCCTAGGGTTAACATTATTTAATCCTTTATACTGAAAGTTCTCAGATTAAAGGTATGTATTAGGGCTGACTCAGCCATACTATAACCACTTATTTGCAGTAAAGAGAACGTTCTTAGATTATAGATGTGTGCAAGGTCTGAGCCACTCCACAACTAGAAACAGGTTGTTACAGTTCACAATCTCAGAGTTCCCAAGTAGAACTAACATTCTGAAATACACAGGTAGATACATAAATAGGTATCAGCTTTATAACCAATTAGAGGAAAATTGCTTTCACTCTCAACATTCCTTAGTCAACTCTAGTTCTTTGTCTAGGAGTAGGACCCTGTATTTCTTGCTTTCATGATAGCATGTCTACTTGGGTTGTCTTTGTTCAGGTCATGTTAGGCAACAAGCCATGTTGTTAAGGTACCATAAGTGAAGATTCCATATTACTTCTGGTAAACATAATCTTACAGATTTCTTAGTATCTGGCTCTCAGCTTTCCACCGCCTGCTGCTATGTTCTTAACCCCTAGGTACAGAAGTTGTTGTAGATAAATCCACGGTGGTTGGAGATACCATAAGCAGTTGATCTCCGAATTTTGATGAGTTTTGATTACCTGTAATGGTCTCTGTTGCAAAGAGAAGCTAATTTGGTGAGAACAAGGAACTATATCTGTGAAAGGAAATATAAGTGTTTAGAATGTTATTATCAATGATGCTTGGTTAATAAACTGGCAGAAGTACAGTTTCCTCTAAAATGCACTGCTTCACTGGACCCAGGTAGTTTGCTAGCATTTTAATATCAGGCATGAATTATATCCCATTGAGTGGGCCTTAAGTCCAATTCAAGGACTTACCACTATGAAATCAGACATCTTTAGGTCTTTTCTAAGAATAATAAGAAATGTTTCACTTTCCTAATCTAAATATATGAAAATAATTTTCTTACACTATTTTACATATATCCATGTTAACAAGGCATTTCTTGAATATTCTACTTAAAGTTAAAGTTTTCTGGGGCTGTCTTTTTTGGTATCGGAATGTACAGCCAAGTGTGATGACCTGTGTTCAATTCTCGGGTTCTACATGGTAGAAGGACAAACTAAGTCCTGAAAGTTGTCATCATCCTGAAACACAGTAGAATACACACAAGCACACCTGTGCACAAAACAGAATGAAAATATATAAATTGAAAAGTAATTATGATATTAAAATGACACTTTAAATTTTTATTACTTAATATCTCCAGGTTATTAGTTAAACCTTAAAAATATTTAAGTGGCATGAATAATATCTTGTTTTTATTACTTGTTTTTCTTTATGAACATGAATTATCTGATAATTTCATGAATAAGCTTGCATTTAACCAGAAAGAATTATATTGTTGACCTCACCTCTGCTTCACAGTCCAAATTTCCTTAGTGAGCTCTCTGGGACAATCCTGTTTTCCCCAGGTTTCCTTTATGGCCCAATTTTATTTGATTAAGCAATAGAAAGCATTCTCAAAAAAAGTGCTAAAGAAGCATAATTTTCTTTTCCATTCTTTCTTTCTTAGCCATTGGCAAGATTTTAAGTTCTGTAATCTCATTAACTGCAGGAAAAAGAAACACTTTTTTTCAGATAACTCCTTTAATACCTATTAGATGCCACTATTTTCAAAACAAATATACACACTATTATTTTCAACAGCATGTGAAATCTATTTATTTTGCCTTTGCAATTTAGTTTTGCAATTTGATCTCTGGTTTATCATCTCTGCTAAGCCCCATTCTGTATTCTGTTATGTTTCATTAGAGCTCTTTTTTGTTAATGGTTCTTACAATCCAATTTATGAAACATGCTTTTAAACTTGCAAGCAATAAATGGCTTAACTTAATGTCTTTTGAAATGTAAGTCAAACACAGTCCATAGAATATGAATTGTTTAATACAAAAATGATTAGACTACTCTGTATCTCAGAGTGTGATTGAACATGCCTGTGGGGTTTCTGGGCATGTAAAACACTGTCAAAACTTGTCATTTTTCTGATCCTTTGCAAAATGAACAAGCAATATCTTTGCCTACGGCTTTTTTATCATTAACCCCTCAGTGATCTGATTTGAATCATTCTCTGCAATGTAAATTATATTTACTATAGAAACAAACTGACATTTTATTAAAACCTACCAATAATACTTTAGAAATAGCTCTGAGGCAGCTTATTCAATCATTTTCAATGTTTACTTTATATCTTCAATTGCTTTCATAAAATCATCCTACTTATAATATGAAAGGTGAGAATATACATAACTGAATTAATAATTGTGACAAAATAAAATACAGCAAAGTCTCCAAACTATGCTTATTAACTTGTATATATGTTGGGGCATGAAATTAATTATATGTTTATGAATAAGAATATTGATATCACATTTGAAAATGAGTAGTAATCAATACCTATGATGTTCTGAGTTATTTGATCATTTCCAGAGATGGAAAATGCTGCAAAAATCAATTGCCTTTGATAATTTTTAATAATATTGGGCACACATGAAAGCTCAAACTTTTGCAAAGGGAAAAACTGCAATATTTGTTTTGGTTGTTTAAAATAGGAAGGCAATTTCACTGGGAAAATTATGTTATATTTTGTGTTAGTCACTTTTTGTGTCTCTGGTAAGATAGCTGCAAAACAACTTAAAGTAGGAAAGATTTACTTTGGTGCCTGGTTCCAGAGGTTTCTGTGCAAATTCAACAAACTCTATTACTCATAGAGCACTGTAAAAGACAACATGATGGTGGCAGGACATTAAGGAACTGAGTTGCCCAACCATTACCAGAGAGGAGACATAGACAGAATAGATGCATTAGCCTTTGTCACTTTGCTCTGTCTCGGTCCATGTCACATTGGATGGTGCTGCCCACACTCCGGCAAGTTGCCTCAAATCCATGTAATCCTAGAAAACAATATAATAGACACAGCCAACAGGGTCCTTGCATAATGTCCATATTTCTACACCTCCCCCAATTGACTCTTGTATTAGTTACTAATTTGTTTTTGTTTTTACAAAACCCATGGCCCAAAGCAACTTGTGGATGAAAATGTTCATTCTGGCTAAATGCCCATGCTTCCATGGAGTAGGTGGCAAAAGTGAAAAGGATGGAAGCTGGAGTGTAAAGCTGCCCCTTCCACCCTCAACTTCATGCATGAAATGGACACACAAACTGGAAGTGACCTGAGCCTTTCAACTCTCAAAGTCACCCTGTCCCGATACATTTCCTTCAGCAAAGTCATAACTCCTAAGGGTCCCCAAATAGCCTCAACATCAGGAGATCAAGTGTTGAAATATTGAGAATTAGGTGATGGGACATTATAATCCAAACCATTATAACACTCAAAAATATGTATCACAGTTTTGCTGTCAAAATATAGTAACACTTTTCTTCTTTACCTTCTTTCTCATCCAAAATGATTGCTATTTTTAATGTCATGTGTTGATGGGTGTGTGACATGAAACTAAGTGGCTTGAGCCTTATCGGTAACTGGGTACTAAATTTGGTAAATTAGATTTCATCTCCATAGTAATAAATTACAATGTGAATTGATATGAAAACAACCTATCTCGTTACCGAAGTGTTCGTGGACTCAGATTCCTTGAGTTTAAGTCTGGTTTAGCAGCTGAATTTCTAGTCATCTATTGGCATAAAAAGCTGGGAATGGCAACATAAAGTATTAAAATTAATGGAAGCCTCTCAGTTTCTTTCTCTATGTTACTTTCATTTCACTGGCAACAAATATTAGTTATAGTACAAATAGAGTGGGCACATTCTCAGCCACTTTTAGTCTAGAATTTTACCCTTATTGAAAATGTTTTACTTGTTCTAGAATATAACAGATATTTATCTGTTTGTGGTAACCTATTAACATGTGTTTTCTTAGGTGCCTATATTAATTACATTTTATGTAATAAGTTTGTAAAGAGTATTCAATATTTAGAATATTACATACTTACAATATCATTAAACTCAAAATTGTTTGTTAGAAGAATGCTGATATATATAGCAGAATATATATATGTATATATATATATTACTAATTTGGTTTGATCAATTTTTCAGATATTAAACAAATCTAATATATATATATATTCCATAAATGAATTCTTACACTTTTCCCAAACTAAAAGGGTCAAAGAATTCATGAGCAGTAAGTGGATATTAATCTAGTAACTGTGGTGGCAGAAATTGAAAATGAGTTTTAAAATATATATATATACATACATATAATGGATTTTTAAAAGAAACTATGACAAAAATGTCAGTATTTAAAAAAAAATAAACGAGGCCTTCTCTAAGCCTCTGCTCTTATGCATAACATAAGAAGTATTGATAGCTCCTTACCATTGTTTAGGCAATACTTGCTGAGGATAAACTCTGGAAATACAAATTATGATTTGTGTGTGTTCTGTGATATTTAATTTACCTCTTAGTTTTGAATGTGGGCATATTGTGTTTTATGAACTTCCTTCAGAAGTTGATACTTCTAGCAGGTTTTCTCTACTCAGTAGACTGAAAATGAAGATGGTTTTGATTCCCCTGGGCCATGATTTAACATTAATCTTTTACAATGGTGTAGGAGAGAATGGGAGTAACCAACCGCAAAGAGAAGAAGCAAAAAGGATTAACTACAACAAAAAGCAAATACTTTTGCCATTCAATCTCAAGACATGACAGTGGACCTATGCAGAAGAGAAGAAGAAAAGACTAGAAAAGCAAGAGGTGATGGAAAGTATATTTTCCAGATAGAACATTATTGATGCACATATGAACTCAGAGAGAATATGGCAGCGTGCATAGGGCCTGCATAGATTCAAGACAGTACTGAGAAGGGAAAGGGACATAGGTTTCTAACTGTGATGAAGAAACTACCTGCAAAAATTGATACTCACTTGCAAAAGAAAAGAAATAGTATTACCAACTGGAGTCTTACTAGGTATATTAAGTACCTTTCAGGATACACTTCCTAAGTGGTATGCTTTGAAGTAAATGGCCAATACAAAATAAACTGTTATTTTTTAGACACTTTTTTCTCATGTAATTTTGCTTGGGCTTTTTCTTTCTCATAGGTCTCTTGCTTTTATATTTTAGTTTCTGCTGTGTGTGTGTGTTTGAGAGAGAGAGAGAGAGAGAGAGAGAGAGAGAGAGAGAGAGAGAGAGAGAGAGACAGAGACAGAGACAGAGACAGAGACAGAGACAGAGAGACAGAGACAGAGAGACAGAGACAGAGACAGAGATATACAGAGACAGAGACAGAGACAGAGACCAGATTGTGAAAGAAAGTTTATTGTTTTTTGTTTAAAGATTATTTATTTATTATGTATATAGTGTTCTGTCTGCATGTGCACCTGCATGACAAAAGAAAACACCAGATCTCATTATAGATGGTTGTGAACCACCCCGTGGCTTCTGGGAACTGAACTCAGGACCTCTGGAAGAGCAGGCATAGCTCTTAACCTCTGTGCCGACTCTCCAGTCCATTTCTTTCTTTCTTTCTTTTTTTTTTTTTTTTTTTTTTTTTTTTTTTCCTAATTGGATTTTATTTATTTATTTGTTTATTTATTTATTTATTTATTTATTTATTCATTTTCCAGTTGAGGGAGAAGCAGTTTATTAAAAGCAAAAAACCTGACAGCTACCTGGCTAGTGTAGGACAGTGACACTGGGAGATCTTTTTAGGTTTTCTATGGATATATGGTTGGGGGAAGTAGCTAAAAAGTTGAAACAGCCAGATGCTTAGTGCAGAGAATCTCAGAGAGATGGGATGATGGCCTTTGTGCATAGGACTGTACAGCCAGTCTTTATGGGCTTCTGAGAAATGCCTTAGACACACACACACACACACACACACACACACACACACACACACACACACATATATACACATACATACATACACACACACACAATCTAATTGGATTTTAAAGTAAAGAGAAAGAAAGTTCATGGGATTGCCTGAGTAGATAGGAGGAGTGAATCTGGGAGAAGTCACAAGAAGGAAAAAGAAGGATAAGAGTATATTGCTTGAAAAAAGTAATGAAAATATTTTCTAAAATATTTTTGTAAACAGAAAAAATAACAATTTAGACCACTGTAAATCAGCAGTACTATTTCAGGAAGAACTATAGTATATGAAATTATATACTGGTGAGTACAAATTCAGGTGAAAATATAGATTTTATTTTTACCTGTCTTTAAACAATGTTATGACATTTTATTAGAATTGAATCACTTATTAATGTATTTCCTTGGATTTTAATTAAACATTTGCCCTCCTTACATTTAATTATATTTTGAAGCTTTTTTATATTCTTCATACTATATATAATTTAAATATGTATTAGTACATATACTTGTAAGTATATATTATATAGTTATGATTGAACCCAGGTTGCCCATGAAGGTTTCCCTTTTTTACATATACATTGATATTATTACACATATATACAATAAACTACATAAAGCAAGAAGAACCACCAAACAATCATGAATTATATAAATGCTACATTCATAGTGTTTTGGATATTTGTATTTGGCACTCTTAGAGAAAACATCTTTCCTGGCTTGGTGAGTATAAAGTTCTGGATGTAAATCAATATCTATCTTATCTCATCTCTATCAAATCAAATTAAAACATCTATCTAGACCTAAAAACATCATAACCCATAAACAACTAAACTTTATTGTAAAACTAAACTATCTGGTCTTCAACTTCATCTGATATTTGAAAAGGAATAAAAATTAATTACCTGAGTAAACAGGAAGTAAATTTTAACAGCTTTCAAAATTAAAAAATGACAGAGACAATTTGCTATCTAAAGAGTCACTCAAACTACTACATTTCATCAATGTCATAAGGTTTACCTTTTTAAATCCAGGTTTTTAAAGATTTATGTTTTATTTTGTATGGGCTACTTTTTGTTATTTTTAGTATGTGTTGTATAACATATAGTACATAATAGTATGTTTTCTTTAAGTAAAATTGGTAGGTGATAGATAGCCAATGTTATCCAGTATAAGTTAAATTCTATTTTAACAAGATATCAGCTTTGAAAATTAGGTCTTTCTCAGCAGCTAGTATATGAAGTAATTTTTACAAAATCTGAGAATGTGAAATGAAATGATTTTCATAAAATCAGGAAAGGAGAAGAGTGTACTCAGAAATGAGTCTTTAATGTTCATTCGTATCTACTCTGATTATATACCTTTCCATAAGCTCTCGAGAAAGTGACATCACGTCACCCTCAGCCATTAGGTTCCGAGGTAAGCAAAAAGTTAGTTCATCTCCCAGAGTCTCTCAGTTGGAATAATACTAGGTAATGGTGAAAGCTGGAATATTGTTCACTGAAGGTTTAGTTATCTCTCCACATGTTCTTATTGATTTAATCATTAGTGTTGTTGTTGCTTCTTGAAGTTCATTTTCAACTATGGAACAGGAAAAACTATGTAAAATATTCAACACATTTTTATGTTATGATATTTTCCAATGTATCTCTTTACATAAGAAATTATTGTGAAAATATATGTCAATTCTGTGTCTATTCATATTGTAAGTACCATAAATATCATTTGAAAATACTTTATACAAAATTCTTCTCAGAAGTGAACTTAAAGCTTTTGCCAAATTCACATAATTGGATCAACAATTTACTTCCATTAATTTTCAACAAGTGATAATGTTTAGTTATGTTTATAGTTACAAATTTCTCAGTATTGAGAAGCAGAAAGTGATTGCACATGGATGATATTTGGTAAATATGATTTATAGTTGTTACTAAAGATAAATTTAGGAAAATCTTTTAGCTCTAAAAATAGTCGATTGTTAAAAAACTAATTTTAGAAGCCATACATTGAGAGCAATACAGCATTTGGCTCCCATAGGCCATGGTTTAGATGACACCCCTCATGGAATGACTTCCTATTCTTTCACATCACCTAAGTAGAACAGCTTTTGACTGTCTTCATCTCTTTTTTCAGGAAGACTGTGCCATTCTGGTTCAATAATTAACAAATGTAATGAGTCATGCAATTTTCTCCTCGGTAACTATTGTTAACACAAAGTGTAGAATACCCACTGAGCTACTAGTAAAACCTATCCTTGGATTAGAAGAGCAGACAATACAAAATTTTTAACAACCCTGGAATATGAAAATATATTGGTGCCAAACTGTCTGATAAACTTGCCTTTACACATGCTTATAAATCATTATGCCTACAAAGCCTACATTTCTGTTTGTCCTTGTTTTCCTTTTATAACTACCTTTCCAGAGAGGTAATTTTTTGTGGCTCTAAAACATTCACCTAGAACCAGTGGCTTCTTTGACTTCTGAGCAAGGAACCTGGGTTCATCTTTACAAAACTTGGGCTCAAGTATACTGATTTATTCCTTCAAATGAGACACTCCAAATCATATTGGATTGATAGTGTGTTTCATCTCAAATCATACACTACATTTCTAATACAAAATATGGTGGTGTTTATAATCACTATCTTTTAGAAGTTGCACATCATGGAGGTGGGATCCTTTTCCTGAGTTTCAGACATGCTCTTGGGTATACTCGCATAATCTTAGCCTCTATTATTCTCTCTGCTATATAGTGGCAGAGACAAAAGAGATGATTTGCAAACCATAGCACACCCCACCAGGAACTTCTTAGTCATCACCTTGGTGATGGACACTCTAGTCTTCATAAATGTGAGACAAACCATGAATGGTATCATTCACCCAACTTATGGTAGTCTATGAGGCAGCATATACAGATAAATACAGGACATTTTATTATATATAATATAGGCTTCTCAAGAAGCCTTGCTTATTCTTGATCAAGTTATTGAGAAACATTGATCATATTTATTTTCCTTTTGTACACACTTTATTTATTTTAGTGTGTGGTTATTACTTTCATATAAGAAAACTTTATACTGAACTTCCTATCCACTAGTATACATATGGGAAAAGATTGAAAAATGTTATACTAAATAAAATTGTAAAAACTGGATTCTGTTATAATAATTTTCCCTCACAGTCACTGATAAATTAATATAAATTGTATTTAAATCATCCTAGGCTTATATGTTATTCACTTGAAAATAAATATTAATCATTTTAGCCTTTATATAAATCATGATAAAATACCTTTGAAAAAGATAGGATAAAAGGCTTGTAAATGTTTATAACAGTTCAGATATTTAAGAGTTTATGTGAAACACCATGATAAACACAAAGAATGCAAAGTCAATTACATTATTTTTTATTTAAGTAAAAATTTAATATAGATCTATATGAAAAAGGCAATTGGAAGAACAGAGGTTAATCACAAGAATAAAACAGTGATTCAAATACTGTGAGGTTTTTTTATTATATTTAATTTAATTTCTTTAATATCTATCAGATACAAATTTTACTCACTTATTTTTATTATATAAGTAAAATTTAACTAATACTTGCAATTTAGGCAGCAATTTTATGAATATTTGTTACATTCTGAGAAGGCCAACAAGTCGGTTATAATTTCCAAACACATAAATTCTAAGGATTAAATGAAATATGAAGTAGGTTAATTATGAATATAATGAAATATACTAAGATGGAACTTTTCTTTTTGTAATAATATCATAGTAGATATCTGGTCTCTTGACTAATTATTAGATATCATCATATCTTTAAAATATACACCTTACAATCAATCTTTAAAAATCTCAATCTCCTGGAATGATAAAGAAAATTCGTTCCTTTTTTTTTTTTTTTTTTGAGGTTTTTAAGACTTTTTTATTCTTAATTTGCTCACTTTGCATCAAGATTGCAGTGCCTTTCCTCATTGCCTCCTGATCTCACCCTCCCTCCCTCACACTTTCTCCTGCCACACCTAGTCCTCAGAAAGCAAAGCCCCTTAACTTTTTTTTAATAAATAAATATTTTTTAAATTAATTTATTCTTGTTACATCTCAATGTTTATCCCATCCCTTGTATCCTCCCATTCTTCCCTCCCTCCCATTTTCCCATTATTCCCCTCCCCTATGAATCTCAGCCTATCAGGTTTCATCTGGACTTCCTGTATCCTCTTCCTCTGTGGCCTGGCAAGGCTGCCCACCAGGGGAAAGTGATCATCACATGGGTGCCAGAGTCCATGTCACCCAGTAGGAGTTCCAAGCAGATGTTGAGACACACAGGCAAACTTCTTGGCGGAGCATTGCAAGTCTTACAGAACAGTTCGGGATTACAAGGACATGGAGGGTTAAAGAGCTCCATTAGGAGACCAGTGGAGACAGTAAGTCTGCACGGAGGAGTGGATGCTGCGGAGACTGATGCACCAGCCGAGGAGCATGCATGGTGAGGACCTAGACACTCTCTCGGATGTAGTAGATAGACAGCACTCTCCTTGAGAGTCCCACAATACGGGGAGTAGAAAATTCAATTTCGTGCATTAAGCTCATCTTTTTTTTTTTTTTCATTAAGTTCATCTTTAATTTAAAATTACATGGATTTTTCTTTTTTCTTTTTTTTTTTTTTTCTCGTGTGAATGCCCCCATTTTATTTTTTATTTTTTTTTAATTTATTCTTGTTACATCTCAATGTTTATCCCATCCCTTGTATCCTCCCATTCCTCCCCCCCACCATTTTCCCATTATTCCCCTCCCCTATGACTGTTCCTGAGGGGAATTACGTCCCCCTGTATATTCTCATAGGGTATCAAGTCTCTTCTTGGCTACTTGCTGTCCTTCCTCTGAGTGCCACCAGGTCTCCCCCTCCAGGGGACATGGTCAAATGTGAGGCACCAGAGTACGTGAGAAAGTCGTATCACACTCTCCACTCAACTGTGGGGAATATTCTGACCATTGGCTAGATCTGGGAAGGGGTTTAAAGTTTACCTCCTGTCAATGGAATTTTTCTCAAATACAAAATTTTCTTTTGGTTTTGTCTCAATTTTAAAGATAGTGTCCAGGTAATATAAATTGTTCTCAAACTTTCTATATAGACAAAAGCAGCATTAAACTCCTATCTAGTACCTCCCTTCCCATGTTCTAAGATGGCGGGTGTGCACTTTCTTTCCTGGCTGATTTATTAGCACGTTCATATTAGTGCCAACTCTTTTATTCCTGAAGACTTCTCATCAGCAGCTATCTATATTCCTAAAATTTGTTTTCTGTATACAAACTCTATATTTTTGCACTTTGTAGTATGTTTTCTACCACAAACTAATTTGAGTGTGTATCTTGAAGAATGGCATATTAGTAAACTGTGTACCAGTAGTTTTCAACCTTCATAGTGCTGCAACTTTTTAATAAAATTCCTCATGTTGTGGTGACCTACCAACCAAAAAATTATTTTCATTGCTACTTTACTACTCTTTTTATGCCACATTTATGAATTTTCTTGTGAATTTTTGTGTTTTCTGATGCTCTTTGTCCACATCTGTGAAAGGTCATTCAACCCCCAAAGGGGTCACAAACCATAGGATGAGAACTGCTGATTTAAAGTTAAAAAGAAAAAGAAAAAAGAAAAAAGAAAAGCCAAAAAATCAGTAGAATACCTTATTGACTTCTCCAACAGCAAATAATTAGCATATTAATACTAGCAAACACACTAGAGAGTTTTAAAGTGTAAATGAGTAGCATGGGCACACCTAAAATGTAGTTATTTAATTTATATATTTGTTCCACAATTTCTATCTCCAAACATAAAATTCTGACCCATATACTTATCAGTTATATTCTGTTGACTACTATTTCAACCATGTAATGTTTTCTTTACTTTAATATGTATTTATTTTAAAAATTATTTTAATTCAAAATTGTACATTTTATTTAATTAATTAAATATATATGTAATTAATATTATATTGTAGTTTAAACAAATGCATTTAATCTGAAAAATTGCCAGTTATAAAAATATGTACTGTGAACAATTTAAATCAAAACAATGTGGATTAATAGCTGCTTCAAAGAAATCTACAAAATATACCTGGAGGCATGGTTATAACTGCTAATTGCAATGTACTCTAGAGTAATCTGTTAATTTATCCTATGAATGCATTCACTGACTTTGGAATTTGAAGAAATATTCTAATTCAGGCATTCCACTTATGATTAGCTTCACTTTAATTATGCTATTGCTCATTCTGAGCTATTAAAAAGCATACCTATTTTAATAACAGGATATTAAAGCAATGTAAAACTTTGTTGACTATCTGTAATATAGACAGTGTGGAAAATATTTTTCAATGTGTCATAAAATTATTAATTATTTTTTTGGGTTTTTCGAGACAGGGTTTCTCTATGCAGCCTGGCTGTTCTGGACTCACTTTGAAGACCAGGCTAGTCTCAAACTCACAGTGATCCACCTGCCTCTGCCTCCCAATACTGGGATTAAAAGCATGTGCCACCACACCCAGTTTATTTTCTGAGTAATCCCAATTTGGGTGTTGTAAGAGCTCTAACACTAAGCATTTTGTTAGATATTTGTAAAATAAAATTCATGGTAAACATATTAGAATAAATAAGACACTTATCTCTGTTCATAGAATAGCAATGTTAAAATAAATACAACAAATATTTTAACTAAAATTATTGTATTAGTTTCATTTGAATATATTCTTCCTCTGGTTATAATTGTAGAGGAATTTCCATCCAGCAACATGGGTACTATGACCACATCCAAATACCTTCTAGGTCTGTGTGATTCTGCTGGAGTGATGACCCTTATTATACACCTTTTATCCCTTGGTTCGATACC
Organism: Acomys russatus; assembly: GCF_903995435.1. Taxonomy (NCBI): domain Eukaryota; kingdom Metazoa; phylum Chordata; class Mammalia; order Rodentia; family Muridae; genus Acomys; species Acomys russatus. The sequence continues at coordinate 14,524,913 of NC_067145.1, read as the reverse complement.
TTTACTTTACAGCTTTAATCCCAATGACATCTAGTTGAGAGACAGGCAAAGAAATGAATCAGAGAAAGACTTGAAAGAATGAGTCAGAGAGAAGATACACCCAAATCTCAGGAGAGACCAGCACAGGAAAAGGGAGAAGGGGAGGCGCCATGTCAGTCAGCTCAGATGTGAGTATAGAGATGAAATCAGTTCAGTGAGTGTTGGATGGATCCTACTGTTTGAGGTTGCAGTCCTTCCTCTCCCCAGCAAGGCCTTCTACTCTCTGCCTGACTTCATCTGGACAGTGTCTTTAGACACAGATGCCCCTAAGCACATTTAATATCTGGCCCGTGACACAGTTCCTTGCTAGCTCTCTCCTCCATGCACCTATAGGATAATTAGGTATTGTGTTCCTGTCTACATAAAAAAGCTTACTGCCAAATGTAAAACAAGCATCCTTAAGAGTGCCTCCTTTCAACCAATTATGTATGCCTACCCTGGAATCACACACACACACACACACACACACACACACACACACACGCACACACACACACACACACACACCAAGGACTGTATAGCCTTTGTTCTCTCTGAGTAAAGTCTAACTAGCTCCCTGAAATGGTCCCCAGAGTGTTTGACCTCCATCATGCTTGCAGCCTACAAAGCTCTGCTCCTCACCTTTTATTCCTCCTGCCTTGGTGGGCTGGTAGCTAACAGCCCCAAATGGAAGCAGAGAACCCCAAGTGAGTTGACACTCAGTGGGTATCAGTGGAGAGGCAGTGCAGTAGAACTGAGTTCCTCATAGTTCCATTGGTGGTAGCCCTGTTTGTGGAATTCAGAGGTGGTCTCTACCCAGATTTACAGAAACAGGTTACAGAGAGAACAAGTTAAACATGAATGAAGACAGAACATGCCAGAGAATGAGAAGAATCCAGAGATTAGAAGAGATTGCTACAGTTAGTTTGAGGCCAAGCAGAATAATTCCGCTGGAAGCTGAGAGAAGTCAGTTTGAATAAGTCAGCATGGAGAGAAGTTTAAGCCAGAGTAGCTGAGTTGAACCAGCCAACCAGAATTATGAGAGATAGAAAGGGTGAGCTGATTAATCAGCAGTAAGCCTCTAAGAGAACAATTATATCAGGTGAACAAAAGTTATATTTATATACAATCAGTGATTTTATTTATCATTTTTAAAAATTGTTTGTATCTCTACATTAACGAAAACATTCATATGAGTAGAGTTATATGGCTGCCATGTATTTCCCATAGTTTTGAGATATAATTCCTTATTTTCTTATATATTACAATCATCCATATATTACCATAAATTCAATCCAAGGACAGTGACTGACATCAGGAGAAAGCAACCCTCATTAGAAAACAATTTTTTAAAAAGTAGGTTTGTCCTACAATGTTCAATAAAAATGTTAACTTGATGTATCAACATTATTAGAATTTTTTTAAGATTTATTTATTTTTTATATATACAATGTTCTGCCTGCATGTATGCCTGTACACCAGAAGAGGGCACCAGATCTCATTATAGATGGTTATAAGCCACCATGTGGTTGCTGGGAATTGAACTCAGGACCTCAGGGAGAGCAGACAGGACTCTTAACCGCTGAGCCATCTCTCCAGCCCTACTCATTAGAATTTTAAATGAACCATTTCACTCTTCAGTTGTGTTACATGCTTGCTTTTTAAATTACATCATTTAATTATTGGGATTATAATATGATTGTAACATTACCCTCTTCCTTTTCCTCCCTCAAAATCTTCTTATATAGTACTCTTTATTCTCTCTGAAATTAATTGTCTCTTTTTACATTAATTTTATTACATGTGTATATGTATGAATTTCTACAGTCATATATACAACCTACATAATCCGTATAATATTACTTTTATTCCTGCTCATTTCTAGAACTTTACTGGTGAGAGAATTGGAGTGAGGTTATATGTAAAAGTTACTTTCCTCATTTTGAGATAGCCATAGAAGTGTTCAATATGCTGTACAAAAAGTTCTAATTTGTGACAAAATTAAAGTTTTCCAGGCATTGAAGTAATTTTCCAGTATCAAAAATAAACTCCATTGGATTTTTACTGATGTTAATTTCTTATTTTTTATGTCAAGGTTTAAATGATTAATCAAGGCTGTCCTAAAACCAACTATATGCAACTAACGATGGTTTCTGATCTTTGTTAATCATCCTGCCTCCATCCTCCAATAAGAGATTACCTAACTCACTGATAGATACTCGTGATGGTCAGTTAATAGGTTAAAAGTAAATACTTGGGCTCGCCTAAATTATCCAAATTTATCTAACTCATGAGGATTCCTAGAAATATTTCTTTTTTTGTTTTCTTTTGTTTTGTTTACCAAACATACTATTTTCATAGCACCTGTTTGCCTCTGTGCACTCTGGAAAATGCCTGGCGGCATTATCTTTTGAAGCTGTAAGTCAAATGTTTCTGTCTTTCATCTGACTGTTATTGTGCTGTGTCTTTCCATCAAAAGCATCTTTAAATGAGATCAAATAAGGAGAAGAACTTTGAGCAATTTTAGATGGCTGAAAGGCACTGATCACCAAATTCCCACTTATCAAATAAATGTTCAATTGGGAAAATTAGTAGGATAATAATTTGAGCAGTAGGAACATCATAGTGACAAGACACAAACTTGAAAACCACAGTATTTCAAAGTCAGCCCAGGTCAAATATGATTGTCTGTGCAAGATGAGTATTTGAGTTTATATTGAATCTTATTCTGACAAATATTCTTTTTTTAGAATTGGGAAAAGATACAAAATAGAAATTGGCAGATATTATAAGTAATATTACCTCAGACAGCAAGTTGCTGCTGATTGTAAAAAACATATTTCCATTTAGAACAATATAAACATTGGATTGGAATGAAGCCCCTGCTATTCTGAATTTCCATTTGTTAATTTACTTTTTATCAAAGATCAATATCTCTAGAAACTATATTGACTGGCATGTGAGTTGATAATTTTCCTACACGTGTGATTTTGAAACTTGCTTTTTCCCAAATTCAGGTTTTCACTTGAATTATTTTAGAGATCTTGGACTATGGAGACTTTAGCATAGCTTTTTAATTTTTTCCTTGTTGCATATATACAAAGATCTCTTTTAGAAATTATAACTGTAGAGGAAAAATAGGAGTTTCAAGATGGCAGCACCTATCACACAATGTATCTGATCTACTGCATGGAGACTAGGGAACTAACTAGAATCCACAGAATGCTAGAACTAGAGCACACTAGGTGAGTGAGGTCTTGCAAAGTGAATACCACTGGCAGGCCTGGCCCCAGTCAAGAAACAAATCATGGAGGTCCTGAACCACTCTCCAGATGCTGGAACTCACCTGCAGACTGCAGCCATATTAAAAAGCCTGTACACAGTGTGTGGGATGGTGGAACACTGGAGCTCTTGGCCTGGAGAAGTCACAGGGAAAAGGATAAATCTGTTCTTGGACACCCCACCCTCCTCATGCCAGTCTTCAGTGGACCCTGTGGCTGAGGGGAAGCCCAGGAGCCTGGGACAATATTGCCCAGCTACAGTGTGCGCCACCCACAGTATGAACAGATCCAGTTCAGAACCAGTCAGAGCCAAGGTGTCTGGGACCACCTTGCCTAGCCAAAGCATTAGCTGCCCCCCAATAAAGCTCATATGAATCACAGCAGTAGCCTAAAAGAGACCAGGCAGAAGCCTACCTCTGATGATCCAGTCCAGAGCCTAAGGTGTAGAGCAGAGTCTCTTGGAGCTAAAACCAGGTCACCTGTTTCTTTCAAGGAGGAATTCCCTGATCCCCACAGGCAAGGGCATGCAACCTATAATCGCTCACCAACTATCCACTCTCAAGGACCAGGGATGGACACCAGAAGCTACCTCCCTACATCAGCAACAGCAAGATGACTAAAGAACAGTGTAAGAATGCAAACAACAAAAACCAAAACAATTTGGCATCTCTAGATCCAAGCTGTCCCAGAGAAACCAACCCTGAGATACAAACACAATCAAAACACAAGAAAACGACCTCAAATCCTTAGTAATGAAGATGATAATGGAAGAAATGAATAAAATCTATAAACAAATGCAAGAAGATACAACCAAACAGGGTGAAGACATAAAAGAGGCCAATAGAGAGGTACTGGAAAAAATTCAGGAAAACACAGACAAACAGATAAAGAAAACAATAAAACAGTTCAAGACCTGAAGATGAAATGGAACAGACAGAAGAAAAACACGGTCAAGAGGGCTTAGAGAAAAAAGCAAACAACACAGAGATGAGTTTCTCTAACAGAACCCAAGAAATGGAGGGACAAATCTTAGGACTAGAAGATACAATCATAGAATTCAAAACAACAACCAAAGAAAATCCAAGAAATCAAAGAGAACATGAAAGGACAAAACCGGAGATTAATAGGCATTGAGGAAAGAGAAGACGCCTAACACCAAAGCCCAGAAAATATCTTCAACAAAAACATAGAAGAAATTTTCCCCAATTTGAAGAAGGAGATGCATATAAACATACAAGAGGCCTACAGAACACCAAATAGAGTAGACCAGAAAATAGAATCTTCCCAATCCAAGATAGTGACAAGCAGCGTGGACCGTGTTTAGAAGCTCCAGTAAACATTTCAGGGAATTGCATGGAATTCTGAACCAGAAACACCAAGCTCCCCACCCCACTACAGAGGGAGTACTCCACAGTTCAAAAAGAACAAAATATAGAAAACCTGCATACCCCTGCACATGGGAGGAGCGCGGATACTCTTGGACCATAGCAGCAGTGGCGCCGGTGGTGGTGGCTGATGTTTGCAGCTGAGAACCCTCTGTCACAGGAGATTGGCATGGTAACTGGTGAGAATTGCTAAAGGAGAGGGCTCTCAGTGCAAGATTTGGTCCCCGAGACCCTAGCTGAAATTGGCATGTGGTTTGGGCCTGTGACCCAAGCTCAACTCGGCGCGTGGCTCAGGCCCAGAGAACCAAACTGGATTTGGAGTGCGGTTCAGCCACCGAGACCCTAGCAGAGCTCAGCATGCGGTTTGGGACCAGATTTCCTAGCTTAGCTAGGTGAGCAGTTCAGCCCCTGAGACTCTAGCTGAGCTCAGCATGCAGTTTGGTTCCAGAAATCAGGGATGCAAGGCACATAACTCAACATAATTAAGCCTATATACAGCAAGTCAACAGCCAAAATCAAAATAAATTTTGAGATATTTAAGGCAATTCCTCTAAAATCGGGAACAAGGTAAGGCTTCTCACTCTCTCCATATCTCTTCAATATAGTACTCAAAGTTCAAGCCAGAGTAATAAGAGAACAAAAGGAGATCAAGGGGATCCAAACGGGGAAGGAGGAAGTCACATTATCTCTATTTGAAGATGATATGTTAGTATACATAAGTGACCCCCAAAATTGCACCAGAGAACTGCTGAAACAACTTTAGCAAATTTGCTGGATATGAAATTAATCCAAAAAAGTCAGTAGCCTTCATATATACCAATGACAATCATGCAGTGGAAGAAATTTAAATAACTACACCCTTCACGTTAGCCACAAAAAATATAAAATATTTTGGAATTACTCTAACCGAGCAAGTGAAGGACTTGTTCGAAAGAAACTTCAAAACTCTGAAGAAAGAGATTGAGGATGACATGAGAAGATAGAATAATCTTCCTTGCTCATGGATCAGGAGAATTAACATAGTAAAAATGGCCATCTTACTAAAAGCAATGTACAGATTCAATGCAATCCCTATCAAAATACATACACAATATTTTAAAGACATTGAAAGTTCAATTCTCAACTTCATATGGAAAAACAAAAAACCCAGACTAGCTAAAAGAATCTTGTACATTAAAAGGTGCTCTGGAGGAATCTCCATCCCTGATCTCAAGCTGTGCTAAAAAGCAACAGTAATTAAAACAACATGGTACTGGCACAGCAACAGGCTGGTTGATTGGTGGAATTGAATCGAAGACCCAGATATGAATCCAGACACATATGGTCACTTGATTTTTGACAAAGAAGCCAAATCTATTCAATGGAAAAAAGATAGCATCTTCAATAAATGGTGCTGGTCCAACTGGATGTCTACATGTAAAAAAAATGCAATGGGACCCACATTTGTCGCCATGCACAAAATTCAAATCCAAGTGGATCAAAGACGTCAACATAAAACCAAAGACACTAAATCAGTTAGAAGAAAAATTAGGGAAGAGCCTGGAACACATTGGCACAGGAGACAACTTCCTCAACAGAACACCAATAGCCCAGGCCTTAAGCTCAACAATTAATAAATAAGACCTCATGAGGCTGGAAAGCCTACAGACTGGGAAAAGATCTTTACCAACCCTATATCTGACAAAGGTCTAATATCCAAAATATATAAAGAATTCAAAAAATAAACACCACCAAACCAAATAACCCAATTGAAAATTGGGCTTGGAACTAAACAGAGAATTCTCAACAGAGGAATATCAAATGGCTGAGAAACACTTAAAGAAATGCTCAGCCTTCTTAGTCATCAGCAAAATGCAAATCAAAATGACTCTGAGATTCCATCTTATACCTATCAGAATGACAAACATCAAAAATTCAAGTGATAGCACGTGCTGACGAAGATGTGGAGAGAGAGGAACACTCCTTAATTGTTGGTGGGAATGCAAACTAATACAACCACTTTGGGAATCTATCTGGCACTTTCTCAGGAAAATGAAAATAGGGCTTCCTCAAGAGCCAGATATTCTACTCCTTGGAATATACTCAGAAGATGCTCCAGCGCACAAGATTTGCTCAACCATGTTCAAGCTGCCTTATTCATTATAGCCAGAACCTGGAAACAGCCTAAATGTCCCTTAGTAGAAGAATGGATAAAGAAACTGTGGTACATTTATACTATGGAATACTACTTAGCTATTAAAAACAAAGAATTCCTGAAATTTGTGGAAATGGATTGAACTAGAAATGAATATCACACTTTCACTGAACAATAGGTCAATGAAATAGAAACTAAGTTGAGAAATAATGCCATTAACAAACATCATGAATCAAATGGATCTAACAGATATTTTCAAAAATTTTTACCTTAACAAAAATGATTATACCCTCTTCTTAACACTCCATGGAACCTTCTCCAAAATTGATCACATAGTAGGTCACAAAGCAAGCCTGAACAGATACAAGAAGATTGAAATAATACCTTGTATCCTATCAGATCACCATGGTCTAATGCTGGACTTCATCAACAACAGAAATAACAGAAAGCCTACACACATATGGAAACTAAACAACTGGATCAGGATAGAAATAAAGAAATAAATTGAAGACTTCCTGAAATTCAATGAAAAGGAAGAAACAACATACCCAAATTTGTGAGACACATTAAAAGCAGTGCTAAGAGGAAAATTCATAGCACTAAGTGCCTTTATAAATATTGGAAACATCCCATATAAGTAACTTAATGACACAACTGGAAGCCCTAGAAAAAAAGAAGCAGAAACACCTAAGAGGAGTAGACACCTGGAAATAATCAAACTCATGGCTGAAATTAATAAATTAGAAACAAAGAGAATGATTCAAAGAATCAACAAAACCAGGCACTGGTTCTTTGAGAAAATCAACAAGATAGACAAACCTTTAGCCAAATTAACTAAAAGACAGAGAGGCACTATCTAAATTAACAAAATCAGAAATGAGAAGCGTGGCATAACAGCAGACATTGAAGAAATCCAAAGAACCATAAGATCCTACTTTAAAGGCATATGTACCACAAAATTTGAAAATATAAAGGAAATGGACAATTTTCTTGATAAATTCCACTTGTCAAAATTGAATCAAGATCAGATAAACAAATTAAATTGTCCTATTTATCCTATAGAAATAGAAGCAGTCATTATTAGTCTCCCAACAACAAAAAAAAAAAAGCCCAGAGCCAGATGGTTTCAGAACAGAATTCTAGCAGACCTTCAAAGAAGAGCTAATTCCAATAGTCTTCAAGCTACCCTAAAAGATAGAAGTGGATGAAGCATTACCAAGTTCATTCTATGATTCCACAGTCAGGTTGATTCTGAAACCCCACAAGACCCAACAAAAAAAGAGAATTTCAGGCCAGTTTCTCTTATGAACATTGATTGTATCCTTCTACATTTCTCAAAATATTTATCAGCTGTAGGAGTTCCCTGAAGATATTTTTAAGGTCATTATGAAAAATCATCCTGCCTGCACCTCACGCTTTAAAAGCCATCTCATAGTAAAGACAAACTAGCTTCATTCCTGTTTATGATTAAACCTCTGTTTCTAAAGATTGAACAATGCCCACCTGTAACCTTAACTATGTATGTTTTTTATAACTATCTTGCAACTCTGCTTTTGTTTCAAAAGGTTATATACTCCTCTTTTCCTGAATTGAGACTGTGACTACTTTGTTTTGCCCACCTTACAACCATGTTATTTTTTCAGGAGGAACTAACTTGCTAAACTTATGTTCTGTTCTTAAAACCCCATCTATTTAGCCTGTCAAATTCATAATTTAAAAACCCTTTATCCCTGAACTATAAAAGCCTTGTCTTCTTGACATCCAACACTTACTTTTTGAACCTGAGTTATGAAAAGCAGCCCACATACAAGAACAAAACGTTTCCTTTAAATAATTTTTTCCTTTAATTAATTTGGCCAAGGTGATTTGAGTCAGTGGTCCTTCTCTTCCCATCTTTGCCTTTAGCAATTTATGTGTACTATCATATCCTCTGCATATAAAGATACTTTGACTTCTTTTCTTCCTATGTGAATTCCCTTGATATCATTCATATTGTCATATTGCTTTGGCTAAGACTGCACAAACTGTATTGAATTGCTATCTGGAGAGGAAACAATTTTGCCTTGTTTCTTATCTTCGTCAAACTGCTCTATGTTCCTATGAGCTTGATGTAAACTGCCTTTACTATGTTAAGCTATGTTGTTGGTGACCCTGATCTCTCCTGGATGTTTATCATGAAAGAGTATTGAACTTCGTTAAAGGTATTTTCCCTCATCTAACAAAATGATGATATGGTTTTTTCTTTCTGTTTGTTATATGGTATATTCTTTTATTGATTTATATATGTTGAATCATCCCTGTATCTCTGGAATGAAACCTACATGATTATGGATGTTGATATTTTTTTATGTACTCTTGGATTTGGATTCCAAGTATTTTTTTGAGAATTTTTCCATGTGTGTTCATAGTGATTATGCTTTAAAATTCCTTTTATTTATTTGTATTTGCAATTAAAGTACAAATATAAGCCTGACCTCATAGACTAATTGGGAAATATTGATTATGCTTCTATTTTGTAGAATCATTTGAGGAGTATTGGTATTAACTGTTTGAAAGTCTAGTAGAATTCTGCACTAAACCATCTATCCCTCTTGTTGTTGTTGTTGGTAGTCATGGTAATGGTTTTGTTTGTTTAATTTTTCTTGTGTTGTTGTTTTTGGTTGGTAGTCTTTAATTACTGCTTGTATTTCATAAGGTTTGTCTGACTACCACAGTAAATTTATTAGTTAATATACCCAGAATGTAATATTTATTATTTTTTACTATTCTATTATTCAAACTACATAATTATTATTTTAATTTTTAATAAAATAAACCACTTTGTAAGTAATAAAGTAAGAAAATAATAATTCTGTTGAGTGTAAAGTATGAATTGAGGAACTTGGCAAGAGTAGCTTCAACCATAAACCATTTTTATTTGTAAAGCGTAACATATTTGAAAGTGTTCCATCAATATGATATCTAGTTTCTAAGTATTTTAATGGCACAACAATAAGTACTATTAAAACTTACCAATCACAGTATCTAGAATTTCTTAGTCTTTTTGTATAGATTTTGCTTTGTTCTACTTGTTTAGTGAAGTTAACAAGAGCTTTTCATTAGGACAGAAGCATGTAAATTCCCATATGTGTAAAAATAAAGCTACATTTGGTGATAAAATTTCATGCACTAAATTGGTCATTTAAATATAAATATGTGTCTATGAATTTTCCATAGGTAAATAAACTAGATTAAAAAAATAAATTGTCTCAAGCATTAAGCAATCCATTTATATCCAGTACTCAGTAACAATTTAGATAATTCATAAATATTTCCCTGTTAATATGTTAACATATGTGATTAAAAGTCAGGATGGCTTAGGTATATTAATATTATGCTTCACCAGAAACCCCTGGAGTGAGTTTATTACTTAAACTGTGGAGAGGTCACACATTTACAGCGTATTACTCTGTTTCAAAATAATTACACTCTCCTTGTCTACTGGGGAAACAGAAAGAAAGATAAGGTCAACAATTAAATGTGACCTTCTAAATGGAACATTAATGATCTGGGCTTACTTTCAACATCCATTGAAGAGGAATGGCTTTTATGCATGGGTGTTCATATTGTGTTTATATAATCTCATTAACTGAGGGGAAAACAGCAGTGATCTATTTAAGTTGTAGGCATGAATTACCATATACATTTCAACGGATTGACTGAATACTAAATATCAAAAGAAGTAACAGGAAGTATAACACTTAGAGTCTTTTTGTCTATGGAGACTCGAGGATGGATGATGATAAGGAAACTTTTGATAGTGCGCTTTCATTCACTTATTTATGTAACAGTAGAAGTACAAACGTGTCTTTGCTTCTTGAGGCAAATTTTATCCTGACACATGAGAATGATAGTGTCTGCCACTAATTACTGTTGTTATGAATCCAAATTTTGCTTTTGTATAAATATTTCATTTACCGATCCCTTCTCAAAAAAATAAACTATGAATCTTGTTTATTTATTGGTCAGGGAAGAGAAATGGAACTCATACTACTGGAAACTTGTAAATTATAAAAAGTATGCTGTGTAATCTAAGAGATGTTTTCCAATGTCAGAGTGACCTTTGAATGAATTGTTTAAATTATATAGAAAGCTATATCACTACTTACAACTTAGTCAGCATGACTACTGCCAACAAAGAAAAAGTTTATTAAGCATGATGTGTAAATAAATTGCTGGAGTGAAACATTCTATGAGAAAAAAAATTCAGGACCAATCAGAAGAGGCAGATGCATTGCAATGTCTAGCTCAGATTTCCCATTGTCACCATTTATAGAGCAGAAAACAGCAACCAAGGTGGAATAAGAAAATATGGCTAGCTTTTTTAGTTCAGCAGACAAAAAAAAATGAAACTGAAGATTGTCAAATAATGCTGATTTTGAAGAAATAAATATCCAGATATTGGTCCAATATTTTCATGTCATTTGCCTTTGACACTTTGGTGAACATGTAAAATGACATTATAAGAAGTAAACTTAACAAAAATAATAGTATATCTCTTTAAAATAAATTTGTAATTAGGTGTCAGGAAACCCTGCTTCTAAGGTCAAATTCCTCCATTACCTGGAAGTCCTAAGCTTGGTACAAAATGATGGATACTTTTTGTGAGCAGGGCTCCCACTTCTGCCTGATCTGAGATGTCCACACTCTCTACTTGAAGAATGTCACATAGTTCAGCAAGCACCTAGAATTCCTGGAATACCACACTATGTAAATGAGATATTTCAGTATCTTAGCCCTCCAGCCAAACAGTTCCAACCCACCCTGGAAACTGCACTTCCTCCACAAAGTTCTATATATTTGCCTCACCCCTGGAGTAAGCATGCTCTGGGATCATTCCATCAGTCTCATGGCCTTCTGAGACCCTGCTCCACCCAACTCTGCTCCCTTTGATTTCAGAACAATGGTCACACAGCACCAAAAATTACAATAAAAGGAACACGTTATTGGAAAAAATGTAAATATTACATTTTAATTCAGGTGTTATTAATTAAAACTAGACGAAGCAACAACAAATCATGATTACAATCGAAGAAACAGGGTGATATTTTGGTATTTTAATGTAGGTTTCTCGAAAGTGTACAGAATGTTTTGACAAAAATTAATATAGCAAAAAATGACTAAAACTGCAAACTATATAACAATCACATAAATAAAATTTTATGTCAATATATAGACTCCAAAAAATCAAATTATTAAAGAGACTAAAATTATACTGAAAATATTATGGATTGAGCTAGAAATTATCATAATGAGTGAGTTAACCCAGAAGCAGAAAGACTTAAATGGTATATACTCACTTATATCTGCATACTAGCCCAAAGGGCATGTCCCACAAAAGCCTTCATTTACCAGGAAACTGGGACAGAGGGGAGGACATCTTATTGGGACTCTAGATGAGAGAAGCATGGGAGAATGGCAAAGTAGAAGGATCCAGAGGGTCCTAGAAACCTACAAGTAGAACATTATGATAGGCAGATTTTGGCCCAGAGGTCCTGCTCAAACTAAGGCACCAGCCAAGGACAATACAGGCGGTAAACTTTAAACCCCTACCCAGATCTAGCAAATGGTCAGAACCGTCTCCACACTTGACTGGAGAGTGGGATATGACTTTCACACATACTCTGGTGCCTCACATTTGACCATGTCCCCTGGAAGGGGAGACCTGGTGGCACTCAGAGGAAGGACAGCAGGTTACCGAGAAGAGACTTGATACCCTATGAGCATATACAGGGGGGAGGTAATCCCCCTCAAGAACAGTCATAGGGGGAAAAGGGGAGGGAGGGAAGAATGGGAGGACCCAAGGGATGGGATAACCATTGAGATGTAACAAGAATAAATTCATAATAAAAAATTAAAAAAAATATTTACTAGCTGCATTGGACAGTCTAAAAATAACCAACAAATGGAAACAAATGCATGAGGATTGTAGGTAAAAGACCCCCGAAGAGAGACCCTCACTCAAGCCTCGGGATGGCACGTACCCAAAGACACACAAACGACTGTCTTACTGTAAACACATGAGGCAGTTTATTTGTGGAGCTCCGGGTGGACACGTATGTCACACAGGAGACAGAGGGGTCGACCCAGAAGCCAAGGGGCTTGGGGTTTATATGCCTAAGGGTCGGGTGGGGGGAGCGGGAAGTTTTGACGCGGCCACACACGATTGGTTGTTTAAAACATTTGAACATCAGCAAATTGCATAGGCACATCTGGGGTAAGATCAGACTTAATCACACAGGAACAGTCCTTGGTTCCTGTTTTTCTCGGAAACCGAGGGTAGATATTTATCTGAGCTAATGACACATCTGGTTAAACTCAAACCTGGAACATTGTGTGCGGGCCTCAAGGGGGGATTCAACAAACACCATAAGATTGGATGAAGGGTCTTGGCTCATTACTCACTTGATCATGTCTGGTGCCTGTTTTTCTCAGGAATTTGTCCTTATGTATCCTCCCTATCATTTACGGCCAGCCAGTCCCTGGAACAGTCAATAGGCCTTTGTCTCCTAGCTCCGCACTCTTTGTGACTTATCATCTGGGACCTTGGGCTAGCAAACCTGCTGACCTGCACTCTCAACTATATGGGCTTATGAGTTAGAGAGCTCTGCTGTTCTGGTTGCTTTAATGCTAATTAAAAATTTTATCTTTCATTCCCCTCTTTTTCTACTGGATAATTCTAATCTTAGAATATCTGTTCTAATTTTTAAGTATTATTTTATTCTAGACTAAAAGATTCATACCCTGCCCTGTTGGCATCTCTTATTGATCAGTATTGTTGTCTTAGTACCAGCAGCTGAACAGCACTAATTCTATCTCTAATAAGACAAGTAATCTATTTGCCACACATGGGCCAAAAATTAAAATCAAACAAATCATCTACACTGGCCCAGCTAAAGCAGAAAATAGGGTAGTCATCCAAGGGGACTGGGTGAGCCAGGACTCAAATCAACCTTGTTGAGCTTTTCTGTCCCTCTGTCTTTTATCTAGCCCTTTTTTTTTTTTTTTTTGTTCCCCTCTTTATTGATCACCTCCCAAGTCTGTTGCATCGGGGCATGAGGGTTGTTTTCCTGACTTAGGGTCGCATCTGTGATGCAGACGCAGCTTATGAAGCTTATTAGTCTTTTCCAGGACTCATTTATCTTGACTAGTCTCAGGAGGAGCCCTTTTCACATGTGAAACATGGACCCAGGTGGGGATTCCCTCTACCTTAATGGCAGTTGGAGCCGTTAACAGTACCAGGTAGGGTCCTTTTCACCGCGGCTCAAATTCTCAGTTCGGTGTCTCCGTACCAAGATGGCGTCTCCAATCTCGAACTGATGAGGAACTGTAGTGTCTCTAGTGGTGTAGGCATCTTTCACAGGATGGTCTGAAATACCTTAGACTGGCTGGGTATTTATCAGATAGAGATAAATTACCATGCCAGAGAAACACCATTATATTCATGTTCACTATATCTCTATTTTTAATACACAATATGCAAACCAATCTACAGCCTTACCAATAGGTGAATAAATAAAGATAATGTGACACAAGATATGTCCATGAGTGTGTGTATGTGTATATGTTATCTGACATATATATATACACTGGAGTTTTATTCCAGCAAAAAGAAGAACAAAATTATGCCATTTTCAGGAGATGTGTATTACCATATTAAGTAAACTTTGCCAAACTCAGAAAGACCTGATTTGTATGTTTTCTATTCCATTTCAGAATCTAAAATGTGTTTATATGTATGTATGATACATAAGGATGAAAGAGACTATGTAGAGGAAGGCACAGGTCTATGATCAGGAGATAGCGAAAAAAGAGTATAATTTAGATAGTAAAAAACCCACAGATACCATGCTTTCTATCTTATGTAAAATATAGATGTACTTAGATTTATGTGCAGAATATATATATATAATATATATGTGTGTGTATATATATATATATATATGACATTAAAGCAGAAGAGGTGCTGTTCATGAGTAAGGAATCAATGATTTGAAGAAAAAATAATTGAGGCTTAAAAAATAACTAATGGGGCTTGGAACTAAACAGAGAATTCTCAATAGAGGAATATCAAATGACTGAGAAACACTTAAAGAAATGCTCAATCTCCTTAGTTATCAGGGAAATGCAAATCAAAACAACTCTGAGATTCCATCTTACACCTATCAGAATGGCTAAGATAAAAAATTGAAGTGACACCACATGCTGGCGAGGATGTGGGGAGAGAGGAACACTCCTTCATTGCTGGTGGGAATGAAAACTAGTACAGCCACGTTGGAAATCTATCTGGGGCTATCTCAGAAAACCGGGAATAGGGTTTCCTCAAGACCCAGCTATTCCACTCCTTGGAATATACCCAGAAGATGCTCCAGCACACAACAAGAACATTTGCTCAACCATGTTCATAGCAGCATTATTCATAATAACCGGAACATGGAAACAGTCTAAGTGTCCATCAGTAGAAGAATGGATAAAGAAACTGTGGTACATATACACTATGGAATACTACTCAGCTATTAAAAACAAGGAATTCCCGAAATTTGTGGACAAATGGATTGAGCTAGAAATGATCATAATGAGTGAGTTAACCCAGGAGCAGAAAGAATCAAATGGTATATACTCACTTATATCTCCATACTAGCCCAAGGGGCATGTCCCAAGAAAGCTTTCACTTACCAGGAAACTGGGACAGAAGGGAGGACATCCTATTGGGACTCTAGATGAGAGAAGTATGGGAGAATAGCAAAGTAGAAGGATCCAGAGGGTACTAGAAACCTACAAGTAGAAGATTATGATAGGCAGATTTGGGCCCAGGGGTCCCGCTCAAACTAAGGCACCAGCCAAGGATAATACAGGCAGTAAACTTTAAACCCCTACCCAGATCTAGCCAATGATCAGAACATTCTCCACAGTTGAGTGGAGAGTGGGATATGACTTTCTCACGTACTCTGGTTCCTCACATTTGTCCATGTCCCCTGGAGGGGGAGACCTAATGGCACTCAGAGGAAGGACAGCAGGTTACCAAGAGGAGACTTGATACCCTATGAGCATATACAGGGGAGGTAATCCCCCTCAGGAACAGTCATAGGGGAGGGGAATAAGGGGAAAATTGGAGGGAGGGAAGAATGGGAAAATACAAGGAATGGGATAACTATTGAGATGTAACAAGAATAAATTAATAAAAAATTTTTTTTTTAAAATTGTATGCAATTCAAAAAAAAATTCATAAAAATAACTAACTAAGACATAGGTCAATTCTTTGTCTGTTGGAGAATAATATAAGAACCATTATTTGCTAACAAAAAAGTTGAAAAGAAGCAGGTAATAAGGCATTTCATGTTTCAGCTTTTAAAAAATAACAGGCTAGAAATGTGAATAATAATTTACCTAATCCTAAGAATAACAATTCATAATCTGTGCACTTAGGTTTTTTGTTTTGTTTTGTTTTGTTTTGTTTTGTTTTGTTTTTTCAAGACAGGGTATCTCTATATTAGCCTTGGCTGTCCTGGAGTTGCTTTGAAGACCAGGCTGGTCTTGAGTTCACATCAGTCGGCCTGCCTCTGCCTCCTGGAGTGCTGGGATTAAAGGCATGTGTGATATGCCCAGCCTGAATTTAGTTTTTATATTTGTGTTTATTATAAATTGTGCATTGCTGTTTTCCCTTCATGCACAAATTTGTCCTTTGTGAGAGTAAAAATGCTCTTAACTGCTAAGTCTTCAGTCTCAATATTGTATATTTCTAAACTATAGAAATTCTAGTTCAAAACATTAATATAGAAAACATAGCTAAATTTATCCTGTACAATAGAAAGAACTTAAGGAGGTATCACCATTCTTGATTGCAAACTTTACAACAGAACAATAGTAATAAAAACTACGTGGTATTGGCTAAAAACAGAAAAGTTGGTCAATGAAATTAAATGAAAGACCTGTCCTTCTGTGTGTGGTGGTAGCCTGGGCTGTCTTTGAGGGCTGGGGTGTGTGTGTTGCTGTCTCAGCATGTGGCTGGCAAACTGCTAAGCTACCAAGCAGGTAATGGATAAGCATCTGTCTCTCACAGGCTAGTCCAGGTGCTGTTTGCTTCTGTTAAGGGAACAGAGGATACCCCACCACCAACCCCCTGTAACAATCAAAAGTTCCATTCATTTGAGGACCTATTCAAATGCTCAGGGCAAGGTGCTGCACCTAGGCAGAGCTCCTGTCTCAACAGGGAAGGTGAGACCTCTGTTTTAAAATGAGATTGCTAGGACCAGATAGCAGTGGAAACTCTGGCCTTCTGAAAGCCTATGATCATCCTGCAGCATTACGGCCTTTCAACTAAGCTGCTGTATTAACAGCAAGTGTGCAGGCAAAAGGCCAAAACCAACCAGAAGGTAGGTCTGGTGAGACACAGTTCAGGCAGGACACAGGTCCAGGAAGCATGGAGCTCTTGGTGACTGAGTGGTCTTCAGCACCTGCCTGATTGACAAACACACAGAGATTTTTCCAGGGAGTTCTTCCTTCCCCAGAATAAATCAGGTGAGCATGGTGGAAGAGTGGAGTGAGATAGCAAGCAAGGAATTTTTGTATGTGAATCAGGGACATTGTAAACCTTGAGCAGTGTGAGTTTAGAGAGCTAATGTGTTTGATTTGCTGGGGCTGGGGGTGAGTATAATTGATTTATATGGAACAAAACAGCCGTATCATAAGATTGGGAAAGCAGTACTTAATTATCCTATGGGTAGAGGAAGAACTCCAGGTGTGAGAGCCTAGACACCTAAGACATTTATTAGCATAGAATGCATATCTACTGGATCCCCCAGGTGATTGCAAAATAGGTTTCAGATCAGGAAAGGGTTGCGTTTGGAATCTCCCTGAGGATTATGTAACACTCCTTAGAAATTCTGGGATTCCCCAGATTAGGCAAAGAGGGAGCCCATAAGAATGGGAATCCTAGGACCCTCTGGATCCTTTTAGTTTGCTGTTCTCCCGTGCGTCTCTCATTTAGAGTCCCAATAGGATGCCTTCCCCTCTGTCCCAGTTTCCTGGTAAGTGAAGGCTTTTGTGGGACATGCCCCTTGGGCTAGTATGCAGATATAAGTGAGTATATACCATTTGATTCTTTCTGCTTCTGGGTTAACTCACTCATTATGATCATTTCTAGCTCAATCCATTTATCCACAAATTTCAGGAATTCCTTGTTTTTAATAGCTGAGTAGTATTCCATAGTGTATATGTACTACAGTTTCTTTATCCACTCTTCTAGTGAGGGACACTTAGGCTGTTTCCATGTTCTGGCTATTATGAATAAGGCTGCTATGAACATGGTTACAAGTAGAACAATATGATAGGCAGATTTGGGCCCAGGGGTCCTGCTCAAACTAAGGCACCAGCCAAGGACAATACAGGAGGTAAACTTTAAACCCCTTCCCAGATCTAGCCAATGGTCAGAATATTCTCCACAGTTGAGTGGAGAGTGTGATACGATTTTCTCACGTACTCTGGTGCCTCACATTTGACCATGTCCCCTGGAGGGGGAGACCTGGTGGCACTCAGAGGAAGGACAGCAAGTAGCCAAGAAGAGACTTGATACCCTATGAGAATATATAGGGGGATGTAATCCCCCTCAGGAACTGTCATAGGGGAGGGGAATAATGGGAAAATGGGAGGGGGGAATGGGAGGATACAAGGGATGGGATAAACATTGAGATGTAACAGGAATAAATTAAAAAAAAAAAAAAAGAATGGGAATCCTTCATTTTATAGTGACCTTAGAGGCTATCAAGAAATGCCAGACTTCAATTTTACAGCAAGGTCACACAAAGACTGAGAAATAAACCCACACAGGTCACAGAAACTTGGTTTTGACAAAACCATTCAAAGAAAAATAAGAAAGCATCTTCAACAAATAATGCTGGTCTTACTGAATGTCTGCATATAGTAGAATACAAATAGATTTGTGTTTATCACCCTGCACAAAACTCAAGTCTAAGTGAATCAAGGACCTCAACATAAAATCAGAAACACTAAATCTAATAGACGAGAACACTAGCCTTGAGTGCTTTGGTACAGAAGACAACTTCATGAACAGAACCTTAGCAGATCAGGCTCTAAGATTAACAATTAATAAATGGGACCTCATGAAATTGAAATTCTCTGTAAGGCAAAGGACAACATCAACAGGACAAAATGGTTGCCTCTAGAATTGGAAAACATCTTGACCAATCTCTACATCTGACAGAGAGAGCTAATATCCAAAATATGCAAAGAACTCAAGAAATAAAACACCAACAAACCAAACAACCTAATTTAAAAATGGAGTCCTGAGCTAAACAGAATTCTCAACAGAGGAATATAGAATGGCAGAGAAGACTTAAAGAAATGTCCAATGTACTTAGTCATCAGGGAAATGCAAATCCAAGAAATTCTGAGATTTCACCAGGACCTGTCAGAACAGATAAGATCAAAACTCAAGTTTCAGCACATGCTGTGATTATACGGAGCAAGGTGAGAACTCTCTCATTGCTGGTGGGAGTTCAAACTTGTATAACCACTGTGGAAAATTGGGAATGATTCTTCTTTGGGACCCAGCTATATAACTCTTGGCCATAGACCCAAAATTTGTTCCATCATACCAAGCACAAGGACACTTGCTCAACCGTGTTAATAGGCCCTTCATTCATAATATCCAGAAATGGAAAGCAAGCTAAATATCCTTCAACCAAAGAATTAATAAAAGAAAATATGGTGCATTTACACAATGGAATACTACTCAGCTATTATTCTTGTGATTTTCTTGAGTATAGTTAACCTCCTTGGTTTGGAGTTTTCCTTCTAGGATATTGTGAAAGGCTGTGTTTGTAAATAGATATTGTTTAAATTTGGTTTTGTGACTTAATGTCTTGTATTCTCCATCTATGATGATTGAAAGTTTTGCTGGGCACAGTAGTCCCGGCTGACATCTGTTTTCTATTACGGTGTGCATGACATCTGTCTAGGCCCTTCTGACCTTCATAGTCTCTGTTGAGAAATCAGGTGTGATGATGATTGACCTGATCTTATATGCTACTTGACCTATTACTTTTGATATTTTTAATATTTTTTGTTACTCTGAACATTCAAGGTTTTGATTATTATGTGGCAGAAGGAATTTATTTTTCAGTCTAATCTATTTGGTGGTTTGCAAGCCTCTTCTATACTTAAGGAAAATATGTTATTTAGGTTGGGAAAATTGCCTTCTAAGATTTTATTGAAAATATTTTCCGGCTGTTGAAGGCAGGAGTCTGCTTTGTCTTCTGTTCTTATTTTTCTCAGGTTTCATCTTTCCATATTGTCCTTGATTTCTTTGATCCTATATGTCATGGATTATTTTGAATTCTAATATTTTCTTTGACAGATGTACCGATTTCTTCAATTATGTCTTCTGCATCTGAGATTCTCTCCCTCATCTCTTGTATTCTGTGGCTGATGCTTATCTCTGTAGCTCCTGTTCTCTTCCCAAAGTTTCCATCTCCAGGATTTCCTTGGTTTGTGTTTTCTTTATTAGTCTGATTTTTATTTTCAAGTCTTGAACAATTTTATTCATGTCCTTATCATTCGATTGCATTTCTTGTATGTCTTTGAAGGCCTCTATTTCTTTCATTATATTTTCCTCTATTTCCTTAAGAGATTTTTTTTTCTTGTCTTCTCTAAGAGGCTCTAACATAGTCATAAGCACAGATTTAAAGCAGCTTTCCTGCATTTCAGCTGCATTAGGATATCCAGTTTTCGTTGATGGTTCTGGTGGAGCCATATTGCCCTGATATTTGTTGATTTTGTTCTTATACTAGCCTTTTGATGTCTGCTGTTCCCTGTTGTAGACTGGTTGTTCCTGGAGGCAGTAGGGATTTTCAGGTATGTAGGAGAAGCCCTGCCTGGGTTGAGTACTAGGGGCTGGATTTTTGCAAGAAGCCTGCAACTTTTTTCTACTGGTTGTGTCCCACTTGGACCTGTATGCAGGGGGATTAGGGTATGGGTGTTAATCTTGTGTGCATCTGAGCTCTGGCATGTCTACTCAGGACAGCTGGTGGAGCTGTAAATTGTAGGATGGATCTATGCATCTCTGGAATCTGAAGCCATCATCAAGATAGTAGGATTAACCATGTCTGAGTCTGGAACCCTGTGTCTTCTATCTGGATCTGCTCCTTTCTCTGGGGAACAAGGAAGGATGCTGGCATTTTGGAATCTGCAATGCAGCCCTTGCTCACTAGCAGTTCTTAATCTCCTGGTAGCTAGATACTCAGATTCATTGTGCACTGGGGCTCTGACATCTTCCAAACAGAATTTGTAAGCACCTATTATCCAGGAGGTCCCCACTGGGAGGCAGGTAAAACTGTAGTCTAGAGGGTAGGGACAGTGTTCCTGGTGTCTTGAGGCTGTGTTGTCCTCTGGAATGCTGAAGGATTTTGGTGTCCAGAGGCTGGAGCCCTGTGTCTCAGGTACTTGGGAGTTGTTTTTGGGTAAACAGAAGGCAGGGTCACCATGTGTCCCTTGGGCTTGAGAGTCATCCACAAGGGTCTGGGACTGTGCATCCCTAGTTCCTGGAATACCTTATTTTGTCCTTCATGAATTACTCAAAGATTTATTTAACTCAAATAAGATAAACATAAATGAATGTAAATTGTAAGTTTAATTTAGTGTGTACAGTATTCTTAGTTTTGCAATATAGAATGAGTACTAAAATGATAATTTGATGAATTTTTTCTTTCCAAATAGATTTACTTCTTCTTTCAAAAGTCCAAACTTTTCCTCCAATCTACTGAGTCTCTTTGGCCTGTCAGAACCATCTAAAGAAAACATAAAAGTTATATTATGTTAGCTACACTTTTTCTCGAGAGAAGGGGTCACACTTAAAACCAGTGAAACCTCTTCTATATAGCAAATGGAAACCACCCACCCAAAAAAAAAAAGTTCTTACTGAACTCAGATATCACTGATATGCAAATATCACTGTATTTGGCGGAGCATAGTCCCCAGCTGAAACAACTAAAAAACAGCTCCTGCATCTGTAGGTCACAGAGCTTTGCTTAAGAAGAGGAAGAAAGACTGTAAGATCCAGAACAGCAAGAATTATGCTGTAAAATAATCTCTCCTAAAAATGGCTGCATAAACAAAACCAGAAGAGTGGCAATATCATTGGGATTATTAATGTAGGAAAGGGAAAACTTTTGAAGAATCCCATACCATAGATAGAGAACTACAAACAACTAATGATGCTATAATGCAGATGAGCCTCTCGAAGGAATGGGTCCCTTTATTAGTTGTCCAGTGCAAAATGTCAGCCTGAAATTATTTACAAACAAATAACAAAAATATAATCTCAATGAGTTGTATTAATTTATTTGTGTTAATATACACAAATACATATCTACATAACATCAACAATCAAGAAAAAGGGACTATCACCTTGAGAGGTGAAGGGACATAGAAGGGATTAGATACAAAGTAACAGGAAGGAAATAGCAGAAGGCCAGGAAGTTATGATAGACAGAATCCAGGGGAAGCAAGTAACCTGTGAAATTCTTCCAGGAGGTCAAACAGGGGCCATATAATGCAGTTCTTCAAATAGTGATGTGTGCTGTCACAGTAAAGTGCTGCCCATCAGGGATATGCTAATGACCAGACTTGTAGACCTGAGTACCCACAAAAGGAACATAAGCCCTAACTAATTTGTTCCTACCAAAGGTCAGGAGCATACAGCATGTCCAAATTCTCAGTGATGCTATTTGTTCAAGAATTAGTTCTTTCTTTAAGATACTCCTACTGGTTTGACCTTGTTCTATACAATTAAAATTTATAGCATTACAGAGATCCTAAGACAATTATATTATTTAAAAGTTAATTTGAAATTTTAGCACATATCATACATTGATATAGAAATGGGGGATAAAATGTTTAACCCAAACATCCTGATTACTATCTTTTAAAAAATATAGTAGGTATAGAAATTCAACCACTTTGAAAATGCTTTATTAGATGCTAATTAGTATTATGTGGGAAAACAATTCAGAAACTGAAAAGGTCTATATTGTGTATGATTTAAATTCATCTTATCAGAAGGCCTTTGCATTGTGGCAGTTTGTCAGTGACACATTCAATTGCTAAAAAAACAGGCTTCCTAGAATAACAGTGAAGGGCACACAAGGGGTCAATTATCATGTGCAAATATGAAACTGGAAAGTTGTGCTATGCCTGTGACCGAATAAATTAAAAAAAAATAATGGAGAAAGACATAGAAATGCTTATATAGGGTATCCTTATAATTATTTTCAAGAATACTTATGCATGTTGATATTTATTATAGGACATTTTTGCTTATCTTTAAATTTATGAAAACTTAATACATATAACGTGGATTTGTATAATGAGATGAAGGTACTTTTGAACCAGGACTATACAACAAGGGACTGAGAAAAAGCTCTTCTGTACATACCATACTCAGGAGTCTTCTTCAAATTTTACAACCAAAATTTCTTATAAATAATAGCAGTTTATAAATAGTGACAATGATTGAGGATGGTACAAGTAGCCTTTACTGTAGAAGAACAAACTGTTCTAGGCACTAAAGAGTTTCTCAAAGGTATAGCCATGAGTCCCTATCAGTACACAATGCCTACATTGCACTGTTCTTTCCTGATGCTTTTCTTTTCCCAGTTTGTGTGTGTAATACTTCATGTGGTGCATATTTTCTCCCCTGTTGCCTATGATTGAGAAGAGATGTCACATGCCTTCATAATTGTCTTCAGAAAATCTTGATGCCTTTTAATGGCACTTTGTGCCTTTTGTATTATGAAGGTTTTATGGCATACTTGGAGGACCAAGAAGTATAGAACTTTACTTTATTGTAGAGATTCATATACAATCCCTGGGCCTGCTGCTCCCTATTCACTGCTCGCTAGAACAGTTAGCACTAGCGAAGGGTTTTTCACAACAGGTATTAATGCTTTACTGAAGGATTTTAGGACATTTGAGGTTTCCTCCAATAGGCACACACTGAGATATAGAAGATAAAAAGCTTCTTGATCCAAGAAACTTTTGGTTTGGTTATTCTATTTTTCTGTACCAAACAAGCAAATTATTTAGTCTTTGACAATAGAATGTGAAAGAAGGAATAAGATAAGACATTCCTCAAAGATGCATCATCAAAATTCAAAATGCTTTTCATATTTAATTTTCTTCGTAGGATCACATAGAATAATATGTATAAATCAAGCAGAAAGTCATCCATGTTTGAACTGATCTGTTTTTATTGGAGAATTTCAGGTAAGCTTTTCTCAGTGAATTGAGAGAATCACAATTCTCCCAACTTATTGGAAGAATCATGATAACAGACAAGAGAAACATATGGCTGAAGTATCTATTTAAATACGGATTTGAACAAAGGTAAAAAGGCTATTCTTTGTTATTTTTGTTGTTGTTCTTGTTTTTTTTTTTTTTTTCCCCCTCTGGGAAGAGCAATAAACTAATGCAAGATTTTAATCAGGGAGCATTGCTCTCTAACAACGACACCAACAATCAATCAGGCTCATTAAATGTTATCATCTGATTACTTAGTGTGACTTGACATGTTGTCCAAATTATGGAGCCCTCACCATGTTCAGCACTAGTATTGATAATTATAACCCTATTTATTAGATACAGTACTGTGCAATGAACACATGTAAGTGAGTGTATATCCTTTGTAAGAACAAGGTACAGGGCTCCAGCCTCAAAAGATCTGAATGCTTTTGAATATTTAATTCATCAAATTCCTTCAAAATCCCCATTAAGCCACCTCTTTTGTAGTTTGCCCCCCACCTCAGAATTGAATCCAAGGACTAATTGTCAATACCTAAGCACTCTACTTCCATTCTGCACCTCTTCCATTCTTCTTACTTTTATTTTGAAATAAAGTCTCTTGATGACTCACTGTGCAGCCTGGAAAAGATTTAATTTGTGGTCTTTGTCTTCAGCATCACAGATAGTGGGAATTGTATATCACCAAGGATAACTACTAATTCTTAGATCTGATGTTTTTAAGAAGAATGGCATACTTAAAATCACTGTGTACTCAAAGACAATGCAAATATATTCAAATGCTTTTCATGAGTTCTTAACTATTAATACAATATTTAATATATAATTTCTTTCCTTAGCATGACTCTTATAAGAAACTTCTAAATTTCATATTGTATTTCTTAGATTATATTGGAAAATTTTATAAAGAATAGACACACTAGACAGTGATTGATTTTAGTTCAAACTACATCAAATATTTACTCAACCTTCTCCATCTTAACCACTATGTATCCACTTATTTTTGCTTGTCCTACTTAATGATGTGTTTGTGAGTCTTTTTCTGTATTACCTGTTCTATCCTATAAACTGAACACTATAAATTACCTAAAGACATTACTTAAAATATATTCTAAAAATATTCCTTAAGAATACAATCATATTTACATTTTTATTCTATTGAAAATATGTTTCATTTTTCTTAAAAGAGCCATTTATTTCATAGATACATAGGATTTCAATATTTCTAATTCTTATGCCACGTTGATATTTTTATTATTTCATGGTATTTATATATCTAGTGATTAAATTATTTGATAGGTATTTTTAAATGTTATAAAATTAGTAGTTTAGATAAATATTTCACTTCATGCATTAGTAACTTTTTGAACAAATGAGTTGAGAAGAACAGAAAAACAAACAAAAACAAAACAAAACAAACAAAACAAAACAAAAACCAGCCTTACCTCTGTACTGACAAGTTTAAAGACTTATTCTACATTCCAGGTGATGGTCTATCTCTGTTAATATTTTATGAATGACTTTTAAAAACTACATATTTTCACTAAAGTAATCCCATATTATATTATCACATCTCCATAAATGCTACTAGTAAACTCCATAAAATTTTTCTTCTCATTTACTCACAAACCTTCACTACTCTTTTTTGCTGTCCTTCAAGAATGCTGCCCTTTGTTTATACAATTTTATAAGAGTATACAAAATAATAAAACCAAGTCTTTGATGTTCTAACTTACACATGTCTGTTTAACTTTCTCTTAACATGTAAGAACACCCCAAACACAAATGGATCTCTATATATTTATCCAGAAGAACTACTGGTTTGCATTTTAGCTACACTTTCTGGGCTACACTTTAAGAAGAACTCCTGACACAGTTGTTTTGAATGTGATCCTCTCTTCATAGGATCTCAACCTTTTGGCTTTCTTTGTCCATTGCATCATTCTTGTTGATACAGTAATTTGATCATGATATGTTACTGAAGTAGAAATCACATGAAAAACTTATTCTTGTGGTTATAGATTGAATAATCTGAAAACATGTTTTCCTTTCCACTTGATTCCCAAGATACTCATCAAAAGGAAAAAAAAAAAAACAAACAAACAAACCAACAAACAAAAGAGAACTCATAGGGTTTTAGAGTCTATCATACACAACTCTACAATATAGTTTATAGGCAGAAAATTCAAAGCAAAGGTACAACTGGGGTCAGTAGTCTGACAGACAGAGCCCTTCCAGTGTAAAGACCCTAGTAAAGACCAAAACCAGGCTGATGAAAATGTCATTCCTCTCTTATGACCCCCACACTCCAGATTCTATGTCTTATCTGAGGGCAGAACTTGTGAAGATAATCACATCTAATGTGTGTTCATGATTACCATGAAAGAGACATAGGAAAAATAGTATTCTTAAAATTCCTTTTCATACTCAACATCTTAGAATTTTGTTTTTTTTTTAGCAGCATTCTCTATGCCTTGAAGAGACTGAGAAATTTCCTACATAAAACTGAATACTCAACATTCATAGCATATTAACCTTTTGGAAGTTTCTGCACTAATTATCACCCATTGTAAAAGAAGCTTCTCTGACCAGTTGGAAACAGTAATATTTAGAAGTAATTTTGAAATCATCTTCATTTAGTTAAAAAATATTAGAATAACCCCTCTGAGGCCAGTGACGTCCTCAATCATATGCTTTTGAATGGTTAACAGTACCAGGCTTATGTACCCTGTCTTGGAGTGAGTCTCAAATCCAACTTTACTCTCTTAGCAATCAGGCCATGGTTGGATTGGGCATATTTTTTGAGAAGCTCACTATTGTGTCTACCTATGGGGCAAGCAATTGATGATTTTTGTACTCCGGCTGCCTTTCTTTCAAGCACCATGAACACAACATACATCACAATAGCCTCAAAAAAAATATTTTGTTCTAGAACAATATGATAGGCAGAATTGGGCCCAGGGGTCCTGCTCAAACTAAGGCACCAGCCAAGGACAATACAGGAGGTAAACTTTAAACCCCTTCCCAGATCTAGCCAATGGTCAGAATATTCTCCACAGTTGAGTGGAGAGTGTGATATGACTTTCTCACGTACTATGATGCCTCACATTTGACCATGTCCGCTGGAGGGGGAGACCTGGTGGCACTCAGAGGAAGGACAGCTGGTAGCCAAGAAGAGGCTTGATACCCTATGAGCATATACAGGGGGAGGTAATCTCCCTCAGGAACAGTCATAGGGGAGGGGAATAATGGGAAAATGGGGGGGGGGAGGAATGGGAGGATACAAGGGATGGGATAAACATTGAGATGTAACAAGAATAAATTAATAAAAATAAAATAAAATAAAATAAAAATATTTTGATGTAACTCTAACAAAGTAAGTGAGAGATGTATATGAAAACAACTTCAAGTCTCTGAAGAAAGAAATTGAAGAAGTTATCAGAAAATGGAAATATCTTCTATGCTAGTGGATCAAAAAAGGGATCCCTCTTTCCTTAACATTTTACCTCAGCATATCAATTCTCATCTGCACTGTCTGTGTCTCTTTCTTCTGTGGCCTGGCAAGGCCATCCCACCAGGGGGAACTGAACAACATGTGGGAGGCAGAACCCATGTCAAGAGTAGTCCCTATTCCCCATAGTATGGGATGAATAAGGAGAATGTGCTACTTAGCTACTAAATTTGAGCAGAGGGTCTAGGTCCACAACATGTAGGGTCCTTGGTTGGTGTATCAGTCTCTGCATCAACTCCCTTCTTTGAGTGGGTTTGTTGGCTCCATTGGTCTCCTCGTGTTGCTCCTGAACCCTTCTAGGTCCTTCTTTTCCCCAACTCTTACATAAGACTCCACGTACTCCACCATGGACTTTGACTGCACGTCTCAGCATCTGGTTGGATTTCCTGCTGGGTGGAGTCTTTCAGAGGAACTCTATTATAGCCCCCTTCCTGTTCTTTCACTTCACATGCTTCCGGGGTCTATTCTATTTGCCTTTCTGAATGATAATTAAGTATTCTTTCTAGGGTCCTCCTTGTTATTTATTTTCTTTAGGTCTGTGTATTGTAGTGTGGTTATCCTTTATTATTTGGCTAATATCCACTTATAAGTGAGGTATGCTATGAGTGTCTTTCTAGGTCTGAGCTACCTCATTCAGGATGATCTTTTCTATTTCCATCCTGAAAATTTCAAGATTTCCTTTTTAATAGCTGAGCAGTATTCCATTGTATGTACCACATTTTCTATATTGGTTCTTTTGTTAAGGTATATCTGGCTTGTTTCTTATTTCTGGATATTATGAATGAAGCTTCGATTAACATAGTTGAGCAAGTATCCTTGTGGTATGATAGAACAAATTTTGGTATAGATGGGTATTGAAGTAGAATCATTTCCAATTTTCTCCTAAAGTGTCAGATTGATTTCCACATTGGTGGTACAAGTTTGCACTTCCATCAGCAATTGAAGAGTGTCCCCCCTCCCCTGCTGTATATCCTCACCAGCATGTGCTGCCATTTTAGTTTTGATCTTAGTCATTCTGACAAGTGTAAGAGGGAACTTGAAGTCTTCTCCTTCTTCTATTCCTATTATTCTTAGGTTTGGTCTTTTTATAGTGTCCCAGATTTCTTGGATATTTTGTGTAAGGAACTATTTAGTTTTAATGTTTTCTTCAATTGGTGTATCTACAACTTCAATTATATCTTCTACACTTGAGATACTCTCTTCCATTTCTTGTATTCCATTGGCATTGCTTGTGTCTGTAGTTCCTGTTCTCTTTCCTAGGTTTTCCAACACTAAGATTGCCTCAAATTGTGTTTTCTTTGGTGCTTCTAATACCCTCTTTTAGTTTGGAATAGTTCATTCTTTTCTTCAATTTGATTGAACCTTCCTGTAAATCTCTACAAGGATTTATTCAATTTCTTAATCTGTTTGAATCGATTTTCCTGTATTTCTTTGAGTGGTTTATTTTCTTCCTTCAAGGCTTTTATCATTTTAATTACTTCAAACGTAAAATGTTCTTCTTGTGTTTCATGGGTGTTCATATATCTAGAGCTTGCTGTGGTAGGATCACTGGTTTTAAATGGTGTGATATGGCTTTGAATTTTGTTGCTTGTTTTTTTGTGCTGGCCTCTAGCCATCTGGTTGTCCCTGGAATTAGAAGTCCTGGATATTCCTCCAATGGGGTCCAATTCTCTGTGTGTCCCACATTGGCAAGGCAGATCGAGAGCTGGCAGAGAAAGCTTCAAGGTGAAGACTATTTGGTAGAGCTCCTCTGAGAACTTCTCAGGATGGTGGACAATGGGTGTTGGAGCCTGCACCCAGCTCAGCTCTACTGGGATCCAGGTCTGTGTTCCAGTTAGGTCAGATAGGAAAGGAACAGGCTGAAAGAGCTTCAAGCTGAAAGCTGCTTGGATACCCCTCAGGTATGTTGGATAATGTGTTGTAGCCAAAGCTTAGCTTAGCTCTGTTGGTTCACTTTCTGTGACCCAGATGGGCCAGGCCTATAAGCAGTTGGCAGGTAGGTAGAGGTCCAAGCCCAAAATTGCTCAGGTGAACCACAGGCCTTCTCAAGCTGGAAGCTAATGAAGGTTGTGACCCACATCTGATTCACCTTTCCTTGTTAGTTCTCTGCGTCCCAGATGGGCCCGGCCTGTAAGCAGGGGGCAGAAGGAGAGAGATCCAAGCCCAAAGCTGCTCAGGTGTCCCATGGGCCTTATCCAGATATCAGCTAATGTGGGTTGAAACCAGTGCCCAACTGAACTCTACCTGTTTGCTCTCTGTGTCCCAGACTGGCCATGCTTGTAAACAGCGGGTGGGCAGAGAGATACCCAAGCCATGAGCCAGGCCTCTTAGGGGTATCAGCTGATATAGGTTGTGGCCCACACTCTACTTAGCTTTCCAGACTCAGTTTCTGTGCTAATCCTCTGTTTCCTAGGGGGCATGCTCTCCATTTGAGTGCTGAGTGCTTTTAGTTCATGACTCACAAGCCTGGGGAACTTCTAGCCATGATGGGGGTTGGTCGAATTGATTCTGGTCTTCCTCGACTCCTTCTCTTCATTAGGTTTTGCAGCCTTAGATCCTCTGCTGCCTAAAGATGGTACACACTAGGCACAGCCATTTGGAATCTCTAAAACAAGTTAATTTTTATAAGAAAACTATCTCGCATTCTAGTTTAGAAAATATTTTTCTGAGATGGCTCATAGATACATTTTGATTTTAAGGAAGAAATAATAAAAACAGGCCTTAGTAGTTCATTCTTGTAATATGAAGTGGAAATAGAATAGGTTAATTCACTAAAGAGCAAGCCTAGCTTATTTGATTAGATACAGCCATTGAGAGACCCTATCTCAGGGCTGAAAAGATGGCTCAGAGGTTAAGAGCACTGACTGCTCTTCCATAGGTACTGAGTTCAATTCCCAGCAACTACACGGTGGCTCACAACATCTATAATGAGATCTGGTGCCCTCTTCTGGCATGCAGGCCGACTTCTGTATACATAATAAATAATAAGAGACCTTATCTCAAATATCAAAGTAGATGGTGACAGAGAAATGACTGTCTCTGTCTCTGGAGACAGAGGCCTCAGGTTGACTTCTGGTTTCCACATCCACACATACACACATCTGCAAAAAGTGAACACACATACACAGCGGCGGCAGGGGAGAAAGACAGACATATAGATTCAGACAGAGAAGCAGAAAAACAGAAGAAGACAAAAAGCAGAGAGAAGGGGAATGACAGGTTTCAGTGTAGCAACACTGATAAAATTGCCTCATGTTCCTGTCCTTTATTGTAACTCTATCAAGAAAGAATCACTTGTTAAGAACTAAACGGCTTGGCACATTTGCCTTATAATAACTTTATCGCAAAAGTAGCTGGAATAGTCTACTCTTCTTATTCATTCAAAAAACCCTCACCATTCTTTATCATCAGGATCATACTCCACCAGATCATCCTGTAGTTTAGACTCTACTGTGTTATAACAAATTATTACAAGGTCATTGTCCTGAAACAAGATAAATCTACCATCTCATGATTCAGGAAATCAGGATGCCTAGCCATAAATTAAGGCCTGGAACACATTGGCACAGGGGACAACTTCTTGAACAGAATACCAACAGTCCAGGCCTTAAGGTCAACAATTAATAAATGGGACTTCCTGAGGCTGAGAAGCTTTTGTAAGGCAGGAAACACTGTCAAGAGAACAAAGCGACAGCCTACAAAATGGGAAAAATCTTCACCAACCCTACATCTGACAAAGGTCTAATATCCAAAATATATAAAGAACTCAGGAAATTAAACACCACCAAACCAAATAACCCAATTGTGTAATGGGGCTCAGAATTAAACAAAGAATTCTCAACAAAGGAATATCAAATGGCTGAGAAACACTTAAAGAAATGCTCAACCTCCCTAGTCATCAGAAAAATGCAAATCAAAACAGCTCTGAGATTCCATCTTACACCTATCAGAATGGCAAAGATCAAAAATTCAAGTGATACCACATGCTAGCGAGGATGTGGAGAGAGAGAAACACTCCTTCATTGCTGGTGGGAATGCAAACTAGTACAGCCACTTTGGAAATCTATCTGGTGCTATCTCAGAAAACTGGGAATAGGGCTACCTCAAGACTGAGCTATTCCACTCCTTGGAATATACCCAGAAGATACTCCAGCACACACAAGAAGATTTGCTCAACCATGTTCATAGCAGCCTTATTCATAATAGCCAGAACCTGGAAACAGCCTAAGTGTCCCTCAGTAGAAGAATGGATAAAGAAACTGTGGTACATATACACTATGGAACACTACTTAGCTATTAAAAACAAGGAATTCCCGAAATTTGTGGATAAATGGATTGAGCTAGACATGATCATAATGAGTGAGTTAACTCAGAAACAGTAAGAGTCAAATGGTATATACTCACTTATATCTGGATACTATCCCAAGGGGCATGTCCCATGAATGTCTTCACTTATCAGGAAACTGGGACAGAAGGGAGGACATCTTATTGGGACTCTAGGTGAGAGAACCATGGGAGAATGGGGAAATAGAGGGATCCAGAGGGTCCTAGAAACCTACAAGAAGAGCATTATGATGGGCAGATCTGGACCCAGGGGTCCTCTTCAAACTATGGCACCAGCCAAGGACAATATGTGCAGTAACTTTGAACCCCTACCCAGATCTACCCAATGGACAGGACATTCTTCACAGTTGAGTGGAGAGTGGAGTCTGACTTTCACATGAACTCTGGTGCCCCCTATTTGACCACGTCCCCTGGATGGGAAGGCCTGTTGGCACTTAGAGGAAGGATAGAAGGCTACCAAGAAGTGACTTGATACCCTATGAGCATATACAGGGGGAAGATGTCCCCCTCATTCACAGTCATAGGGAGGGGAGTAAGGGGAAAATGGGAGGGAGGAGGAATGAGAGGATACAAGGGATGGGATAACAATTGAGATGTAATATGAATAAATTAATAAACTATATTAAAAAAGATTCCTCCATTTAAGGTCTGAGATCATCACTTCCAGAATCAGTAACTTATTCTATCTTGAGGTTCATGATTATATTTCAAATTTATTGGTTAATGCTAGTTAATTATCTATTAGTTATAAAACCAGGGGTACTGGTACATATAGAGTATCTTCTAAGCATTCTGTAATAAAGTATATTTTGTTTTCAGAGCATTCAAGTGAATATTTCCTAAACCATAGATCTCCTTAGTACACCTCTGGACTCTCATTTATTTTATAAGTTTTGTTGTTATCTTAAATATTTATATTTATTCTTTGATTTCGTGTGTGTGTATGAGAACTTGTATGTGGGAATGTACACGTGAGTGCTGGTGACTGAAGAGGCTACAAGAGGCTGTCAGAACCTCTGGACTGAAGATAAGGGCAGGTGGGAGCCTACTCATAAGGGTGCTGGGAAAGGAACCTGGTTGCTGTGGAAGAGCAGTATGTGCTCTAATCCACTGAGCTACCTACTATTAGTTTGAAAATGTTTTTCATAAGAATACATAGCATAAGATATTTTTAAATATTGGCCTTATAATTTAATATAAATTGTAGCACTATTCTCTCTCTCTCTCTCTCTCTCTCTCTCTCTCTCTCTCTCTCTCTCTCTCTCTCTCTCTCTCTCTCTCTCTCCCCCCCCCGTGTGTGTGTGTGTGTGTGTGTGTGTGTGTGTGTGTGTGTGTGTGTGTACGAAACTCCCATTTTGTCACTCCATTCTCCACAGAGACAGTCATTCTACTTCCTGCTTATGTGAGTTTTACTGTTGCATATAGTTGACAAAGCTATAATCAGAAATTGTTCCTCTGTGTCTAGCTTGTTTCACAAAACGTAATTGCTTCCAGATTAATCCTCACTGCCACCTATGGAAGGGTTTTATCTTTTCCAAGATTAATAATATTTAATTACACATATACACAAAACTTCCAGTACATATTTATCTGTTAATTAACATTAAATAGAATAATGTTGGGTTTTACCAATATCCTTACTACTGTGAATAGTCATGCAATGACTGCGCAGAGACCTCTCTGAGATCACTATTTAAATTTTGTATGTATTCCCAGAAATGGAACTGCCAGGTCTAAAACTATCACTTCAATTTTTATCTTTCACTTCATACTGAATCATTTCATCTCAATTCCCCTACCTGTTCACACTCATTCATTGTTTTCAAGTCCATATTAACAACTTTTATTGCTTTATGTGTTTGTTTGTTTGTTTTATTTGCATTTTAATTTATTTGTGTGTAGGTATACATGCTGCAGCACACATGTGGAGATCTGGGGATGGCTGGGAACTGGTCCTCCTTCTCTGACACATGGGATCTCAGGGTTGAACATGTCCTCAGATGTAGTGTGAAACACTTCTGCTTGTTTTGCCAACTCTTACGTTCAGCATGCACTTTCATCTGTATCTGTGATAATTTTCATCCTAACATTTATAAATTAGAATCAGTGTTTTTTGTTTATACTTCGCTAATGAGCCACTACATTTAGCATCATTTTATATAGTTACTGGCTATGTATGTTTTTTTTTTTTTTCAAAGAAATTTTTAGGTAATTTGTTAGAGTTTTAAACTGTGCATGTGTATAGCTTTGGATTTTTTACTCCATTTCTGTTGGATTTAGGAAATCTTTCTTACTGTAGATAGTAAGTCCTCATCACATATATGGCTTACAAGTATTTCTGAGAGCCTTTTCAGTCTGCTTTGCTTGTTGTTCACAAGATTTTACTTTGAAGAGGTCCAACTTGTCAAATTTATGTGTGTACTTTGGTCTATCTGTTTGATATTACATTCAAGAAATCTCTGCCAAAAATTTAACCTTGTTTTACTTCTAAAAGTGTTATAGTCTCAAATGTGTGAATAAGAGTTATTCTATGTTCAGGAATTTTTTAAAAATTCTGTAAGAGGCTCCACAACAAAGCATGATACCTTTCAGTATGAAAAAAAATTTTTGTCAAATCTATTCACTTACTTTTTGTAGTTATTCTGTCTAGCTCAAAATCCTAATCAAAAGTTTTTTCTATCACAATTTTAGCATCAAAGATTCCAATAGTCATTGAACATTATAACAAGCATTAATTATTTTTAAAATTTAATTCTCTAGGTTTATTAATCTCATTAATTTGTGCATTATCTTAGAGCTTTGCATGTCTAAATCACTACCACCTGTATAGTATGTCTTTTTAGCTTTAAAATGAAATAACATTACAACATATAAACCTCAAAGCTGTCCAAGCAACTCAGTGGAACTAGGCAGCCAGCGGTTAGTGCTTTTGTGACATAGATACAGGATATTCCAGTACCACAAAGAGTTGTGGCTTGGCTCTGACTTATGTAAATGACTTAAGACATTTGGTGCTTTTTGAGACAGATATAAGACTGTCTTAGAATTCTGCATGAAGTTCAAACTAGCCTAGAATGTGTATGATCTGCCTCTGAGTCAATTACTAGCATTGGAACCACACCTGGCTTACAGGATTTCTTCAAGCAGCATTGAACGTGCATCTGCAGTGGAATTAAGTTATTGTTGGAGACTTAGAGGATTCTCAGGACAGGGTGATATAAGTCTGCATAGAAACATCATTTAAAGCTATTCATTTAGGATTGTTTATTAATTTTTCCTAACTTAAGAAAGTAACAGGCAGCAGAACTGTAAGAGATGTAATATAAAGCTTTGCATGTATTTTAAAATAAAAAAAAATTCAATTACAAAGAAAATAATTGGCCTCTGTTTATAGTATTTTGCTGCTATCTGCAGGTAGAAATGTATATAAACTACTCTATTTCTGTACTTTGAGCCAAAATTCAGTATTACAGTTGGAAAAATGTACTCAATGAATCAAAGTAGTATACTAAAATGTGCAGTATTAACATTTAATAACAATTTTATATGATGAGAGAGAGAATGCCATTTAAACAGAAATATAAGATGTTCCCATTCACGTTAGCATGCATACTGTTTTTCTTGTTCAGATCGTGTTTAATCAGTCTAATAGCATTTTGTTCTTAAAACATCTTTGGCAAAGGACTGGGCTTTGGCAGAAGGGGACACTGATTTAAGAGAACTTAGGAAAGGAATGAATATAATCAAAAGTCAGAATTCTATGAAATTCTGAAAAGTAATAAAAATGAATTAAGTGAAACAAATATGATCCTTATAAGATATTAATTTAATGAAACAGAAAGTCTATTTCTTTATAAAAATTTTATAATAATGTTTATGATCAGTTATTCAATATAGCTTTGACTTTTTGTGATTAAGGTGTGATATATCATCTGATTATTAAAATTTCATAATGCAAATACACGTGCACTGTTTATTCACTGATTTTACTTATACCACTGAAAACCTCAGAAAGGTAACATTCATACTTACCAAATTATAAGATAAAACTATTTATTGACTTTATGCAAGAAACGTCATATCTGGGTCTAGGGATATTAGTTTGTATGTAAACGGCTGGTTGTACAATCATTACATCCCTTACAGTTCATGAGAAAGCAGGATGCAGTGTGGGACAGTTCTGTAAATGCAGTACTGAGGGAGTGAAAAAAGGAGGATCATTGGGTCTTACTTGTGAATCAATGAACTCTTGTTTCACTGAAAATCTTGATAAAGCAGTAAATGAAGACAACTGATGGACCTTTGATACACACACACACACACACACACACACACACACACACACACTTATACTACTATATTTTGTACATAGCTACATCATATCTGTAATACAAACTTTCTGTTTTTTATTAAGTTGTTGCACTCAATGCAACTCAAGTTTCCTGTAAAAGACCTGTACCAGATTAAACTAGGCAAAATTCTAGCTTGGATGGCTATTTATATTTTACTCTCAGCTCAGAAGCTATTGGGAATTGATCACAAAGCACTGATATTCATTTTCTTTAGGGCTGGGGCCAATAGAAGGTTACACATGTTTCAAAGAATAGTTCCACATCCCTGATCATAACAATAGCATTTACGTGGGTCAGGTGAGATTTAATAAAAGCAGAACAACTTTCTCACGTACTCTGGTGCCTCACATTTGACCATGTCCCCTGGAGGGGGAGACCTGGTGGCACTCAGAGGAAGGACAGCAAGTAGCCAAGAAGAGACTTGATACCCTATGAGAATATATAGGGGGACATAATCCCCCTCAGGAACAGTCATAGGGGAGGGGAATAATGGGAAAATGGGGGAGGAGGAATGGGAGGATACAAGGGATGGGATAAACATTGAGATGTAACAAGAATTAATTAATAAAAAAAAAAGAAAAAAAATAAAAGCAGAACAAGAATTTCATCAAGGGATATATTCAGTGAGGACTGGAGAGGACTTAGGAAAGAGAATAGGGGTAAGTATTATCATTATGTAAATTACCAAAGAAAGAATATAAGGTAACTTTGAAAAAGTCCTTCCAATGGAAGCCTACCATAAACATCCTCTGAAAGACTCCCCCAAGCAGGGGGTCCAAGCAGATGCTGAGGCTCACAGCCAAACTTTGGAGCAGAGCATGGGAAGTCTTATGGGAAAGTTGGGGGAATAGAAGGATATAGGGGCGACAGGAGCTCCACAATGAGACCAACAGCATCAACAAATCTGGGCCCAAGGTGCCTGCAGAGATTGATGCACCAACCAAGGACTGTATATGGAGAGGACCTACACAAGATGGAGTTGATATGCAGCACAGCCTCCATGTGAACCCAAAACTATGGGGAGTAGGGACTGCCTCTGACATGGACTCAGATGCCCATGCTTAATCACTTCCCCCTGTCAGGGTGGCCTTGCCAGGCAACATAGGAAGAGGATGCAGGCAGTCCTGATGAGACTTGATAGAGTGGGGTCACATGGTAGGAGAGGAGGGCTCTCCATTTCTAAGGACTGGGGAAGGTGGGAGAGAGGGTGGGACAGGGAAGCAAGGAAGAAGGAGGCTATAATTGGCCTGTAAAGTTAATAAATAAGAAATAAACAAATTAAAAATTCTTCCTGAAAATAATAATGCTAGCATATTTCTGGTAGTAAACTGAGACAAAATATGTAAATGTTCAACTGAGTAAATGACAAAGCACATCAAATGAGTCCAGGAGATTGCTTGATCAGAGAGTGAACACTTTCTTTGCGTGCTCAAATTTGAGAAGAGAACTTATAGTTTATAATACCAAGGAAAGAGTATCAACCTAAATGTTCACCAACAGGTAGTCAAAATATGGTACCTATGTATAATGGGATTTTATATCATCAAAAAAAAAATGAAGTTACAAAATTTGGAAGAAAATAAATAAATGTAGAAATTATTACACTAAGTGAGATAGCAGGATAACATACAAATGCATATGTTTTCTCTAATATGTACATCATAGCTTCTAATTTTTATTTGTGGGTGTCTATATTCCTATGAAAAAGGAAAAGGAGGTTTTAAGCAATACGATTGAGGACTATAATAAAGATAAAGGAAGACTGATGGAGTAGAGCTGTGGGGAAGCAGAGCTTGGAACAGGAATTTGGAAGACATTAATAAATACAAAAAACATATAAAAGGATAAAAGTGAAAGTAATTATTTTGTGTATCCATAAATATACCAAAAAAATAATGATTCTATATATAAACATAAAGAATTTTTGCTTTGGTTATTATCATCAACAATGACTTTGTCTCTTGTCAAACATTTTTCTCTCAATTGTTAATTTGTTCAGAATTCTTGTGTAGGAAGATACTTGCTACTTTCTGGCTTTAGAAAAATTCCCAATATTGAAATCAATATTTTTTGCAGAGCTATTGGGATAATGACAGAGGAAGTGAAACACAATTTGTATTAGCTTACCAGAGATAATTCCTGCCTTAGGAATTTAGGGAGTTCATAATTAGACAATATTACAGTTACATCATATAAACTTAATTAAATGTTACAGTAAATATTAAAAATCTGTAATTGCTTAATTATTTCTTGCATTTGGTCATTATATTGTTTCTTAATTATTTAATTCCATTCTATCCATGTGGTGGAAATTATGCACCACAGTATTGAATATTTCTAAGTTTGCAAGCACAGTTGATTAGCCTTCTAGGTTGAAACCATAGAAAAAAACATTCAATAGGTTGTTGCTAAGCAAAAATCCTGAGTCTGGGCAAGTTATAAACAAACAAACAAACAAACAAAACATGTATTTAACTCACATGTTTAGTGATTGCATAGCATGTCACTAGTATGAGCTTATTTTCTACTTAGTAGTCATAGTGGGAAGACAAGAAGAACACATGGAGGACAGAAATTGATGTGAGCTAGCT
Source organism: Acomys russatus (assembly GCF_903995435.1). Taxonomy (NCBI): domain Eukaryota; kingdom Metazoa; phylum Chordata; class Mammalia; order Rodentia; family Muridae; genus Acomys; species Acomys russatus. Next base: position 14,485,945 of record NC_067145.1, on the reverse strand, counting down.
ATATTCTTTCAATTATGCCAGTCTCACAAAAGTTAGTTTTCTGATACTAAAGTTACATCCAGCCACTTGGAAATGAATTAAAATTTTAAACTAATTTATTTTTAAATTTTATTCACCTTACATCCAAATTGTACTTCCCTCTCTTGTCAGCTCCCTATCCCACCCTCCCTCACTCTTCCCCCCACCCCCTCCTCTAGTCCTCAAAAAAGGGAGCCATCCTTTCCTACCATCTGACCACCACAATGATTTATTTTTGTTTTTATTTTTGGAAACAGGGTTTCTCTGTGTAGCCTTGGTTGTCATGGACTCACTTCTGCACAAGGCGGACCACAATTTCGCAGAGATCCACCTTCCTCTGCCTCTGAATTTCTTTCTTTATAAAATAATTTATTCAGATCACATCCCGATTGTTATCCCTTCACTTGTATCTTTCATCGTTACTCCCTTCCTCTTTCTCCCTATTCCTCTCCCCTAGACCTGTGACAGAAGGAGACCTCCTCCCCCACCATATGATAACAGCCTACTAGGTCTCATCCAGATAACCTGCTTCCACTTTCTCTGAGCACTACCAGGCCTCTCCACCAAGGGGAAGTGGTCAAATAAGGGGCACGAGAAAAATTCTTCATGCTTGCCATGGACAATGTGTGTTTGAATGAGCCTCAACGTGCTTTTTACAAGAGACACACCATAGATGAATTACAGCAGTGAACACACACAGTTTGCATAAATGTGGGACAACAAACTAATACAAATCAAGACTCAACTTTCTGTGTTTTGTTAAATCACCATAAGTGTGAATGAGAAAAAAAATAGTATTCTGCAAATTTAAAAGTGTGTTAAGTCTGTAGAGAATGCATTATAAGCAATATGAGAAATATGGAAATTTGTATTATTATGCTAACATTGTGAAGATTTAATAGCAGTTAGCTGCATGGTTGACAAGAACGTTAATGTTCACCATACACATCTGCATAAAACACTTTTTTCTCATTAATGTTCTTGAAGGTGTCAAGCAGCATTCACAAACAAAACCATAGTTTCAAGTGTAATTGTTCAAACTTTTTAGAATAGAGAGTAGTAACATCCAGCTTGGTTTATTTTTTCTAATAAAGTTGATAGTACAGGTAGGTTGAAGATGTAAATATACTTTTGTTTATTGGAAGCAGTACACATTGTCTAAATACAGTTAGATATATACCACAAAAAGAGAAAGGAAGAGGAAAAGAGCGAAGAAGGAAACTGATGTGTAGAACATACAATTAAAGAGAATAACTTGATAATGAGAAAAATCAAATTTATGGTAAAATAAAGGGCTTTGTGTAGAGATGTGGATTATGCCCTCTATCATGAAAAACAAAAATTAAACAATTAGGACATCTGCAAGCACTTTTGATTGACATTGTTGTTTATTGTATATATTGGGGGAATTTACACCTGACCTTTTTACTCTTTGTTTTTTTTTTTTTAAGTTTTGTTTTATTCTAGTCATGTATGTGAGTGTGAGTACCAAGTAACACTTAAAGGCAAGGACCTTCAGGACTGAGGACAGAAGAGGAGCAAAAAAAATCCCCTTCAGCATTCTGAGGATAACTTGCTTTCCAAACCTTCTTTCTTGTTTTCCTCTTCCACTGCCCCCAACTTTTCACATTTTCTCAGATCAGAAAAAATTAAATTGTGATGACAGTACAAAAGACTGACATTTGATTGTTTTGTCAGCTTGGGGCTAATAATTAGTGAGATAAGGAAATTACTGCATAATATTCTAAACTATGAAAGGTTTAGTTAATTACCCATGCTTGCATTTCAATGAAAGTACAAAGGACACATTTAGAAATGTTGAACATATTTTTGTTTTATATTCTACCAAAATGATCATTTTATTTATTTATTATTTTACCACTTTGACCTCTTTTTAAATTGCAATGACTATCTAGGTCAAAAATCACATTCTTTTTCGTACTGCAAGATGTTACTTAGAATAATATATAAAATTTAAAAACATGAAAAATGCCTATATTTTATTCATTCATAGTTGAGTTAGAAACTACATATACCTTTTATATATATATTTTTTTAAATTGTGAAGTGTTTGTGACAATGTCCACATGAGACATTGAATATCATTTGGAAGTCTGTGACCAAAGAAAACAGTGAACAGCGTTTTATTAACTGCCATGAGCTCAAAATCCAGAAGATGGTGCTGTTTCCTTTTCTACTGTAATTTGCCATTGCAGAGAAACAATTTGTTTCCAGTTCGGCCGTTGATGGTTGTGAATTATTGAGCGCACCTTCGAAATAGCAACAGTTAATGCAGCTTTGCTCTTGAGGATTTCACATTTACAAATAATTTGCATAACATTTCCACACACCAGGTATTAGAAAATGTACTACTTCACAAGCAATCTCACCTTAATGGATCCTGATCAGTTGCAGCAATCCCAGTTATCTTTTGCAAGGAGTACTCTCAAATGTGAAAATGCATATTAGATAAAAGACCTATTTAATTTTCTGGTTACTTATATGGCTATTAAAATGCAACATGCAGACCATTAAAGTGGTGATGATCCTTATTTAATGGAATGTGAATTTATTCTTCCAAACGCTGAGCAGTTTTATAGTGACATGTTAATTATGCACTAGCCAGGCACAAAAGATTCAGCCAGTTAACACAGATAAATGGGGTACGTGGTATCTATAAAGTATCAAGCCTATTCCACTTCATCCAAACTTTATTAATGAATCCTTCACACCGTCTTAAAACTGTCTATAATGTTGCTGAGAACAGGAATACTTTGAAAAGCTCCTCCATGTGCATTTGCCTGGCACAACCTTGCAATGCTCGCAGCCTCTGCTACTATTATCCTATCCTCCCTCAAAGGAACACAAAATAAAAAGGGCAAATATAACATTTCAAGTATGCTTACAAATAGACCAACATAGTATGTTTAAAACACAGGATGGTTGCATTATTTTGTAGAAGAAAGCACCAACACCCTCAAAAAATAAAAAATAAAATAAAAGATCAGAGAAAAGAGAGAGCCACTGAAGTGTGTGTGTGTGTGTGTGTGTGTGTGTGTGTGTGTGTGTGTGTGTGTTTGGGGTGGGGGTAGGGCATGTGTATGGAATGCAGATGCCCAAATGAAATGATGGAAAACAATTAATTGTACTGTCTGTTACTCACTAGCTGACATGTTTGAACCATAGTACATAACACATGTTCCTTTTTAAGAGGTAAAAATTATCTTCTGAATTTCAGAATCAACACTTAAAGGCAGGACAGTTGATTGTCCATCAGAATCATTTGGTGGTAGTTTTGCATTTAAAAAAAATATTTTTCCTGGGGCTGACTCAGTATGGATTGCTAAATTAGATCCTCTCAGTTAAGGCTTGGAAATAGATTTTTTACACACTTTTTCTAGAAACTTTGAAGAATAGCACATCTCAGAACCTTGCCACAATTTAGACTCTGAAAGTGCCAAAACTGGGGACAACAGAGAGAAGATAAAACATAGATGACTCAGTCTCAGTAACCACCAGATAATATAATGAAGTTAGCTAAAAGTTCATTAAATAAACTAGGAAAGGACACAAAAGACTTATGGATATGATGGCTTTTAAACTTACATAGCCCAAGTTTTTAGCGAGAGAAGTCCTCTTCGCAAAAGATATTTTTCCCTAGATACAGGAATTTAATTCAATAATTAGTTATCTCATTTCATTTTCCTGCATCCCTTTCCCAAAAGCACTTCTAACACTTTATTTGCCTGCAGTCAAAATCTAAGGAGGATCATTGCAGCTGGCTCTTCTGATGACTGCAATTTAGGGAAATAGTCAGTGCTTCTGGAAATATAATTGTGTTTCTTTGTGTTCCTTGATAAAGTCTTTGGTGAACTAATTTGCAGTTGCAATGTCTTTTCTAGAAATTAAAAATGAAAAGTTCTTGGGTGGATATAAATGTGAGACTTTCAAAAGAACTTGTTCATTTGAACATTATATAATATTCCAGATGTTTAAGATTATTTGCAAAAACAAATCACCTGAAAGTATTTTTGATGATGTCAACTTTTTCCTAATACATGATAGGACTCCCTGTGTTTTCTGAATGAGGTTTCATATTATGAGTGACTCATGGCTTCTTAAACAAATGCCAATCTACTTCCCTGATTATACTTGGTAAATGCATAAAAGTGCCACAGCAAGTAGTTGTGTTATTTATTTCAATACTTGATGAACAATTGATAATATATATATGGCCAATCTCATTTTTCCTTTGCATCATTAGCATAGAAAGGGGAGCAAGAATATGCATGGAGACTTTAAACACTAGATTAGCTGAGACAAGTGACACATGTACTAAATATAAAGTTTGGAATCCATGAGCAGAATCTATGCTTACAAAGTTGTATGAGGACAACTTCTATAGAAGAGACAAAAATCAGAATTTGGTTCTATTTTCTTTACAAAAATATATGACATAATGGTATATAGCATATTTTTGTAACCAATTGATCTTCTGCATACTTTGTCTCCTCTTTTCAGGCTTCTATAATAAAGTAGCAGAGACTAGACAGTTTATAGATTACAGAACTATAATTACCACAGTTCTATAGACTGAGGAAATAAAATGAGAGTGTAGCCTGGTCTGGTGAGGTAGCTTTTTTTGTTTTCATACTAAGCTATTGATATGTCCTAGAATGCTGGTAAATATTAAAATAACTGTCTTGCCTTTCTAAGAGGGATTAAGGCCAATTTATAATGTCTCACAATCATAATCGAATTATATCCAAATAAAAGACCCTGAGTAGTAGATATCAACATGCATCCTGGGAAGAGCAAGAATATCTAGTACAATACTTTGCATCTGGTTCCAGTTTGTTAATAGTTTTTCATTTAATGCTAAGTTCCACAATGAAAGAAAACATTAACATAAACAGTTTGACAAAATGTAATGGCAAGGATAAAGCAGCAAAGCCTCTTCTTACTGCCAGAAGCCCACCTGTGTGTTCAAGTGGGCGGACTGCCTATATGAAGTCCAGCAAGGTGTCTTTTGATCATCATGGTCCTGGTTTTGATACATTTCACTTGTTTATACTTCTGGGTAATGCTGTGATTGAAGAGCTCGTTTCAAGATTACAAAAAATATAAAGAACCCTTGCTCTAAGGTAATATCACAAATGGAACATCACAAGTTCATTGAACTGCTCGTTATTCAGAATTGTGAAAAATATTTTTGAACACTGGCCTTTCTTTTTCTTTTTTTTTACTACATGCCTTATCTTTTCTTTTCAATTATTCATAGCCACCTAAGGACCATTTTCAGTATAAAATAGCATCTATGGGAGGTAAAAACAGCAAGAAATGTATTTCTGAATGGATTATAGGGAGTATCTACTTAGAAATTTAAATGTATGTGATCAACATAGAAGATAAAGGCACCTGTTCAGTACCTCTGTTAGCCTACAGTGTTCTACATACAACGTATCTTAACCTTTTGATGTTCTTCCTAGTACATTCATGTTTCTTTCTTTTTTATATCTTTTTGTGTTCAATTTGCTTTTACGTTATGAAATTTGATGTGAACAGAAGGGAGTTATTTCTTGTTTTACTTTCTATTATATGTAGTAATATTTTGAAGTGATTAGGATGTGTGTAGTTCTGATACTGCTTGAATGTCCTCTAGAAAGTAGACTGATCCCATACTCCTTCTCTTATACCTAAAGATATTTTAGTGCATAATCCTTGTAAGGGGAGCAGGGCCTGTCTCTGATACAGATTCTGATGCCAGTTTTTTTTTTTTTTTTTTTTAATCACTTCCCACTAGTGGGACTGCCTTGCTAGGCCACAGGGGGATGAGGACATGCACAGGCCTTATGTGACTTGATAAGCTGGGCAAGATAAGAAGGGCTCCCCTTTTCTGAGGAATAGGGAAGGGGAAAGAGGTGATGAGGGAGGGAGGAATGGTATTATGACCAGGATGTAAAGAGAATAAAATTAAATAAAATTAAAAAGAGAGATTTTAGTGTATATCCTACCCTTAACCCAGTTTCTTTTTTTTTTAAATAGCCTTTTTTTGAGACATAATTTCTTTGCATAGTCTTGGCTGTCCTGGAACTCACTTTGTAGACCAGGCAGGCTTTGAACTCACAGAGATCCACCTTCCTCTGCTTCCCAAATGCTGGGGTTACAGGCATGCACCACCACCCCTGGCCATTGTCTACTATTTTAAAGGTCTAAGTCTTAATTTTCCTTCTGTAAATTTGTTTAAGGACAAAAAAAAATGATGTGTCCACTTAATGCTTACAGTTTAGTTATGCATGAACTTTAGGTGAAACATTAAAAGTTTGATGAAGTGTAATGACAAGGAGGAACAGCAGTGTCTCTTCCTGCTCCCCAAAGCCTGTCTGTTTGCTTAAGTGGGAAGATTGCCTATATGAAGTCCTACAGTGTGTCACTTGGTCTCTGTGGTCCTGCTTCTGAAATATTTTGCTTGTTCATGCTTCTGAGTAATGCTGTGATTAAAGAGTTCATTTCAAGGCTGTAAAACATGAAAACCCCTTGAATATGTATGTGTGTGTGTGTACATATATATATATGTACACACACACAAACTGGAAAAAAAATCAACAACAGCTTCAAAACTTGCTTCCAGTCAAACTGCATAGCTGCAAGTAGAAAAATAAAGATAGACCCATATCTACTATCCTGCATAAAGCACAGCTCCCATGAATTGAGGGCCTCAATGTAGACCAGAATCCTTAAATGTGGTACAAAGAAAGTAGGAAATAAGCCTGAACTAATTGGAACAGGCATGGACTCAGGCTCTAATATCAACAATTAATAAATGGCTCCTCATGAAACTGAAAAGCTTCTGTAAGGCAAAGGACACTGTGGACAGAACAAAACTACAGCCTACAGACTGGAAGAAGGTCTTCACCAACCCTAATCTGACAAAGGGCTAATATTCAAAATATATAAAGAACTCAGGAAATTAAACACATCAAGCTAATAACCCAATTAAAAATGGTGTACAAAGCTAAACCGAGAATTCTCCACAGAGGAACATCAAATGCCTGAGAAACACCTGAAGAAATGTTCAAAGTCCTTAGTTATCATGGAAATGAAAATCAAAATGACTCTAAGATTCTACCTTACATCTTCTACAATGGCTAAGATTAAAAAAAATTCAAGTGACAGCACATACTGGCAAGGATGTGGAGAAAGGGAAACACTCTACCATTGCTGGTGGGAGAACAAACTTGTACAACCACTTTGAAAATCAGTCTGGCGCTTCCTCAAAAAAATGGGAATACTTCAAAACACTCTTGGGCGTATACCCAAAAGGTGCATACAACAAGGACATTTATTCAACTGTGTTCATAGCAGCTTTATTCATAACAGCCAGAATCTGGGAACAACCTAGATGTCCCTCAACTGAAGAATAGATAAAGACACTGGTACATTTACACAATGGAATACTATTCAGCTTTTAAAAACAAGGATATCTTGAAATTTGCAGGCAAATGGCTGGATTTAGAAAGGATCATTTGAGTGAGGTAACCTAGACCCAGAAAGGCAGGCATGGTATATACTCACTTATAAATGAATATTACCTTAACATAGATGTTCTGAGAGATGCCACTGAGTGAAGAATAAGAACAGATTCTGGGACTTCCTGATAGACTCCATGTGGAGCAATAAGATTGGTATGGAATCCCCACAAGGAGACCATCAAGGCCATCAGATCTGGGCCCTGGGGGTCCTTCACAAACTGTTGTACCAACCAAGGACAATGCATGCAATAAACCCAGACTCTTGTTCAGATATAGCCAATTGACAGCTCATTCTTCATGGTTGTGGAGAGAGAAGGACTCTCTGATATGAACTCTGATGCCTTGAATTTGATCAGTTTTCCTTGATGGGAAGGTCAGGTAGGCACACAGTAGAAGGGAAAACAGGCTATTTGCATGAGACCTGTGGCCATATAGTGGAAGAGGATCTCACCTGTTGTCAGAGGTGTGGAGGAGGGGAACAGAGCAGAAGGGGATAAGGGGTGGGAACGAGAAGATCCATGGATGGAGATAACAACTGGAATTTAATCTGAATAAATTTTAATAAGTTAAAATATAAAAAAGGATGTTCAGACCATTGATAACATAAATATGGAAGAATATAAGAAAAGACCATTTACATAAATCAAAGTACCCACTTAAACAAAAAAAGTAAAGAAAATAATGAGACTTTTTAACCATCTATTATTGTTGTCCAATATGCTAATAATCACTCTGCCTCCAAGCATAAAGATAGATTTCCTTGCATTTTCTTTCAAATCATTATCAATATGTCTCTTTTCTAAACCATCAAAAAGAAATGGCTCTCTTCTTTATCATTGTATGGCTCAGGCACAAAAGGATTTTATTTTATAGCTCAGAACCTTGCTATTTCTCATAATAAAAACAGTTAAGGCATTTATCAATTAGAGGCCATTACTACCCACAGGATTGCTAGTGAGTTTTTGGTCTAAGTTAAGACATTTACAGTACAATAAATGTATTCTGGGAAATACTTAAAAGGTCTAGATTTCAGGCCAAAGAGCTCCTTTGATATTGGCTATATGTCAAAGCTTTCTTTGTTGGGATTGACAAACTGTCACTAGTGGTTCTGTGGCTTAGAACTTTAAGACTCTGACCATTCGTCACCAGAAGCATTAGATTCACATGAAACAGGAAAAAAAGATGCTTATTATTTTTAAAATAACCATTTTTTCTAAAACAACTCTGAATTCCATCTTTTAACAGCATGATATAGTCAAAGCATGAATTTTCCTTTGGTTTCTAACTTTAAAGAACTGCATATTGATATTGTCAATTATGGACAGATACAATATGAATATAAAGTGAGTATTTAACTTAGAATAATGGATTATACACTAATTTCGAACAATTAAATATATTCTGTTTTTCTTAAACATATCTAGCTTTAATGAATATTAGTTTTTTAAGCTATGTGTTTGAGCCCAGAGTGTTATAAAACATATAAATAAAAGAGAAAGAAATAACTAAGATGAAGAAGGAGAAAAGGAAGAGAGAAGGACAAGAAAAGGAATAGGAGCAAAAAAGAAGACAAAAATTCTCAAAACTGAAGACAGCATGAAAAAGAGGGTCCAACATAAAAGGTAACTCTTTCAGTATTATGTGAACATGTGTGTCTCCTGCATATCTATTGATTTTTTTTCTTCTTTTGTTCTATTCCAATTTAGTTGTTTTATTTTATTTTATTTTATTATTATCTTTAGATGCCTGTTTGTTTTCTAACTAGAGAAAGAGTGTATTTCAAATGGAAGGAAGGTGGCAAGGATCTTTGAGGAGTTGGTGGGAGTAAAAGCCATAATCATAATTGGATGAAAAAATATATTTTCAAGGAAAGAAAGAAAAAAAAGAAAAATGAGAAAGGTCTTTCCAGTGTTGCTCTTGTTGGCCTAAAATTTGCATGTTGTCTACATCATTTAAAAATGAGTAAGTGAGGAGGGGCCAAGATGGTGGCAATGAAGATACACACTGTCTTATCTACAGAGAAGAGACCACGGATGCTAATTGGACCCAAGGAATGCAGGAGCTGGGGATAACTGGTTGAGAGAGATCCACACAGTATGGACCACTGGTGAGTCAGACCTCTGGTCATCTAGCACTCAGGAAGGACAACAGACCAGTCCCCAGTGCCTGGACAGGACCCAGACTATAAGGGACAAGCTGTGACCGGCAGCCTTGCTTAGTAGCACAAACTCAGTAGTTGGGACTGAAATGGCGGCAGAGATGCTTCAAACCTCCTGGCCTAGGGAAAGCTCCAGGAAACAGATGGAATGGCACCTCAGACCTCCCCTTACTTGGCCCATGCAAGTCCACAGAAAGCACAGGCACCATATGGTCACTCGGTTGGCTTTGGGTAGGGTACCCAGCTGTTGCACGCTCTGAGAAGGAAATGCAGTGGCCTTGCTTGGTGGGCAAACTCAGGATTTGGGACTGAAATTGTGGCAAAGGTGCTGCAAACCTCATGGACTAGGGAAATCTACAGGGAACAGGTAGATTGAGGCCTTAGACCCCCCCCCCCCCACTTGCCAAACTCTATTCCACAGAAAGCTTAGGTGCCATAAGGGCACCGAGAAAGCTGTGAGTACATTTCCCAGCTGTTGTGCGCCCTGAGAAAAAGACCCTACAGATGGCAATCCAATCTCCAGCACCTAGTCAGGACACTGTCTGCAAGCAGCGAGCTGCTGAAATCAGGGATACACAGACCAAGTGGCTTGACCCGAGACTGGAGATGCTGTCAGGAGTGAAAAACATCAGCAGCCCTCTCAGCAGGGCTAGGCAGAAACCAAATGGCTAGCCCCAGAGGACTACTGGTCATAACGAACCCAGCCTACCCAGGCTCCACAGCCTTGCTGGGATTCTTGTGATCTTGGGATTGGCAGGTCAACCAACAACAAGAAGGCAGTACCTGCTCTCTCCCTGGCATGTGGAACCTAAGCCCCACTACCCAGTTGGAGTAGGCAGAAACCTAAACAACTTCTAGAAGCCAACAGGGATTCAGGCATTCTAGGGTGATCTGAGCCTAGGACTGAAAGCCCTAGGGCCCAAGGGCAGGGTATTCAAAGCCCAGCCAAACATAGGAAAAACTTACCCTACATACACTAACTCAAACTGATACTAGAGCTGCAGAGCACCAGCACCTACCTCGGCTGACCCAGTGGGGAGCCCAGCCTGTGGAGCAAAGTGTCCCAGAGCCAAAACCAAGGCCCTTGTCTGTCCCAGGGAAGAGTTCCATGACCACCACGGGCAAAGGAACTCAACAAACAATGACTCACCAATAAACTGCTCTCAATGACCAGTGAAGGAATCAAGAAGATACTTCCCAATATCAGACACAGCAAGATGACTAAAGACCAGCATAGAAAGATGAACAAAAAAACCAAAACAATATGGGATTTCCAGATGCAAGCTATCCCAAAGAAAGCAACCTAGAAAACTCAAACACAATTGAATTACAAGAAAGTGACCTCAAATCCCTAGTAATGAAGATGATGATGAGGAAACACATAAAATCCATAAACAAATGGAGGAGGACACAGCCAAACAGGTAGAAGACATAAACGAGGCCTATAGTCAGGCACTGGAATGAATCCAGGAAAATGCAAACAATCAATTGAAGGAAATCAGTAAAACAGTTCAAGATATGAAGATGAAAGTGGAAATAAAGATAAAGACCCACACAGAAAAAAACGGGAAAGAGAAAGATTAGAAAAGAACACAAACAACACAAAGGTTAGTTTCACTAACAGAATCCAAGAAATGGAGGAATGAATCTCGAGTCTAGAAGGTAAAATCATAAGTGTTGAAACAACCATCAAAGAAAATGATAAATCTGAAACATTCCAGACACAAAAATCTAGGAAACCAGGACACTGTGAAAAGATGAAACCTGAGGATAATAGGCATTGAAAAAAGAGAAGACACCCAACTCCAAGGCCCAGAAAATATTTTCAACAAAATTATAGAAGAAAATTTCCCCAATTTAAAGATGTTTATAAACATACAAGAGACCTAGAGAACACCAAATAGAATAGACCAGAGAAGAAAAATCTCCTGTCACATAATAATCAAAACACAAAATATACACAACAAAGAAAAAATTTTAAAAGTGACAAGAGAAGAGGGACAAGTAACATTTAATGGAAACCTATCAGAATTACACCCTACTTCTCAACAGACCATAAAAGCCAGAAGGGCCTGAGCAGAGTTCCTGCAAACCCTAAGAGACCACAGATGACAGACCAGACTACTATATCCAGCGAAACTTTCAATAACCATTGATGGAGAAAACAAGGAATTCCATTATTAAAACAAATTCAAACAGTACCTATGCACAAATCCAGCTTTACAGAAATTACTAGATGGAAAACTCCACACCAAAGGGACAAGCTACAACCAAAACTACACAGGAAACAGATAACTACACCATTGCAAAAACACAACCACACAAACTCCCTACTGTAACCAACATCAAAATTAAGGGACTTAACAGTCACTGATCATTAGTATCCCTCAATATCAATGGACTAAATTCTCCAATAAAAAGACACAGACTAACTGAATGAATGGATGCATAAGCAAGATCCAACATTCTTCTGCATTCAAGAAACACATCTTAGCCACAAGGTTAGACATTACCTCAGGGTAGAAGATTGGAAAAAATATTCCAAACAAATGGACACAAGAAACAAGCTGGTGTAGCCATTTTAATATCTAATAAAATAGACTTTCAACCAAAATTAATCAAAAGCGACAAGGAAGGACACTTCATACTCATTAAAGGTAATGTCAACCAAGATGACATCACAATTTTTAACATCTATGCTCCCAATACAAGGGCACCCACATTTGTAAAATATCTATTAATGAAGGTTAAACCACACATTGATCCCACACATTAGTAGTGGGAGACTTCAACACCACCCTTGCATCAAAGGATAGGTCATTGAAACAGAAACTAAGTTGAGAAATAACTACATTAACCAACATCATGAGTCAAATGGATCTAACAGATATTTACAGAACATTTCACCCGAACACAAAGGATTATACTTTCTTCTCAGCACTCCATGGAACCTTCTCCAAAATTGAGCACATCGTAGATCACAAAGCAAGCCTCAACAGATTCAAAAAGTTTGAAATGCTACTTTGTGTCCTATCAGATCACCATGGTCTAAGGCTGGACATCAACAACAACAGAAATAACAAAAAGCCTACAAAAACTTGGAAACTAAACAACTCTCTACTTAATACACCAGGGTCAGGGCAGGGAAGAAATAAAGAAAGAAATAAAGGACTTCCTGAAATTCAATGAAAATGAAGGAACAATATACTCAATTTGTGGGACACATTGAAAGCAGTGCTAAGAGCAAAATTTGTAGCACTGCATGCCTTTATAAAGAAATTGGAAACATCCCATATAAGCAATTTAACAGCACATCTAGAATCCCTAGGAAAAAAAGAAGTAGAAACACCCAAGAGTGGTAACATCTGGAAATAATCAAACTCAGGGCTAAAATTCAATAAATTAGAAACAGACAGAAAAATTCAAAGAATTAACAAAACCAGGAGCTAGTTCTTTGAGAAAATCAACAAGAGATACAAACCATTAACCAAAGTAACTAAAAGTTGGAGAGACACTATGCAAATCAACAAAATCAGAAATGAAAAGGGAGACATAACCATGGACACTGAAGAAATACAAAGAATAGTAAGATCCCATCTTAAAGGTATATATGCCACAAAATTTGTAATTCTAAGGAAAATGGACAATTCTTGATCAATTCCACTTGCTAACATTGAATCAAGATTAGATAAACAAATTAAACAGTCCCATTTCTCCTGTAGAAATAGAAGTAATCATTGATAGTCTCCCAAACAAAAAAAAAAAAAAAACCATATGGTTTCAGTGCAGAATTCTACCAGACCTTCAAAGAAGAGCTAATACTAATACTCTTCAAGCTACTCCAAAAGATAGAAATAGATGGAACATTACTAAATTCATTCTCTGAGTGCACAGTCAACAATTGAGATATAATCTGAATGAATTAATTAAAATGACATGAAGATTCATATATTTTTCCAAACTTGGCATCTCTATAAACAGGTGAATTTTCAAAAATAAATGAGTAAGTGGGAGTGAGAGAGAACAAATACTATCCCAAATTCTATGAAGCATCCTAAAATCTATAGAAAAATAATATAAAAGAGGAAAAAATAGAGAGAGAAATATCTAGCCAGATAAATGACAAAAGAAGAAGAAAGAAAGAAAGAAAGAGAAAGAAGGAATCCTGAGAATTGACATAAAAATTTTCATTACAAAAGTGAAGCAAAGATACATGCCACTAAATTTCATTTACTCGTCAATAACTTACAGCTAATATAAAAAGTGACTCTCCTTGTTTTATTCTCTATAACCAACCAAACTGGGTGTTTGATAAATAAGATAAAAACCAAATAAGTCTTCGCTTGTCCAATTACAAAATTACAGTAGTAAATTTATTCACTCTTCTGAAATAGAGTAATGGAATTAAAGTACAGTGAGTCAGAGACCTGTCAGAAGCCCTCGCTTTATGATCTCTTGCTTACAAATTCACTCTAATAAGGGAAGCTTCTTTATATAAATTTTTAACAAATCACTACTCAAAATGCATTGTAGGTAAGTTTTAATTATTTTTGCTCCTATGCTTTCACCATTATAAGTTCATGTGCGATGATAGCATCACATTAATGAGGTTTAAAAGCATTGTATCTAGTCACGATCACAAACACGTAGCCTAAAGGTGTGTTCACACACATGCATGTGTGCACACACACAAAGTGGTGGCTGTGAAAATAAATATGAATATACACACATATATGCATACGCATATACACACTCCCATATGGGCACACACATACACAGTCCAATTACACTATTCTGTCTACCTATGACATTCACTCCTTTCCTACTAAACAAAATATTAAATGGAGAGTTGTCTCTACCTTGTGTGTTCATGTCCACTTACATCATCTCCATCGAAATGCAAGATCAGCCTGTTCCTATTAAAGAAGACTGAGCATTTATTTATAGGCTACCAATTACTTTGATTCATGAAATATAAATGTCAACCTCCAATTCATCATCTCCTAATTAAGTAAGTCAACATTGACGTATCTATAGTAAAGATGTCTATGTTTTACTGCATTCTGAAATAGAAGTCTTTCTCTTTTGCTTCTCATACTATATGGGGTTTGTCTTCTCAAATGTCTTTGTTCAATTTATTGTATACTCTGAATTTCTCCATTGGACTTCCCTAGAAATCATTCTTACCAATGCTGTCATATGTCTGTAATCACTTTCTTTCTTTTTCTTCTTCTTCTTCTTCTTCTTCTTCTTCTTCTTCTTCTTCTTCTTTTTTCTTTTTGAGACAGGATCTCTCTGTGTAGTGTTGGCTGTCCTGGACTCACTTTGTACACCAGGCTTTCCTCAAACTCCCAGTTATCTGCCTACCTCTGCCTCCCTAGAGCTGGGATTAAAGGCATGCACCACCACGCCCAGCTCTATTATACTTGCTTCTGTCTTAAAATTGAAATGTAGTCTATTGCTTTTCTGGAAGGGTTTTTTAAAAATTCCCTTGACTTAGTTATTGCTGAACAGCACATGCAAACTGTTTTAAATTCTGCCTAAAATGTCACGGGGGGAAGGGTGGAACACTGTAGGACATAATCTGTTTGCTCATTTTATGAACCCTTGCCTCTGATGTGACATTCCCCATTTATTTGTATGCCTGTACTGTTCTTTGCATCTCATAAGGACAATTGCTATAGGCTTTGGAGACCTTCCTCATAATACTACCTTACTCATCTATGTTATCTAAAATACCGTAAAACAAAATACCATAACTCTACAGCCCTTGTTTCTGCAGAGTCCAATATTACTATGCATGATATTAGATCATGTTCTAATGATAGCTTTTTTCCAAGTAGCAGCTAACCAGCCTCTCATGTCCTCAGCTATAAAGTACTTTATCAAATGATATTTACAGGAACTACAACCTCCCAATGACCCTACCTTTGAATAACTTCATGTAAGAAATGTGTTCCAGCATAAAAATTGCCAGAGAAATGCAATTATGAAAGGGTCCTGAAAACATCTGCAAATATGGCTTCAACCAGTGTGAGGACTCATGACAAATTCTGCCATGTCAGAAATCCTGTGCTTAGGCTGTATGCTATGACCTTCAAGTTGCTGACCTTTACCTCACCATGAGGTCTTGTTTTCTAAGCCATCCTTGGACTATTTACCTTTGAAAGAAGTAGAGAAGTCTCAACTTGGAACCACCCAGAGGATCTAGGAAGTTCTTACAAGGAACTACTCAGAGAACTAGGAAGTTCTACAGGGAGTGATTTAGGTTATTGCATTCTTGCCCGGGGGCTAGGGTGAGTGAGATAAGAACAGATCCTATTGACCTTGCCCTATATATGTTCCTGCTAGTCGGCAATAAAGTGAATCTTGATCAGAAATTTCCTGACGATTCGTTATTTCTCACGTCTCTGTATCCTACTTTCAATACCCACTCCCTCTTTCAGGTGAACCCTGATTCAATTTTTCCCCGTGGGCTGGGACCAGACAGATCAGAAAACAAAAACAAGAAAAGAAAGAAAGAAGGAAAGAAAGAATAAACGAAAGAAAGAAAATGAAGGAAAATAAAGGAAAAGGGAAGAAAGAAAAGAAAAAAGAGTCACTGCTTCCAGGTATTTCATAAAAGTGCCTTTTAAGAGAAATCATTTATGCTGCACCATGGAAACCAGGGGTTGCTCATCTTTTACAAAATACATCTCCCAAGACGTTTGTATATGTTTGTAAAGACAGAAAATGGTAGATGATGACTGGTATGTGTGTCATTAATATTATGTGTACAAATAAATCTAATGTAAATCATATTAAAGAAAACTACTTCACTTATGTATATCCTTATAATAAATTTAACAATCAAGTGTTAGATAAATAATCACATTCCCCATAAAACACTGTACTTTTTCTCTGTAGTTCAAAGAAATGAAATTTACCTTGTTTAAAATTTATTGTCATTAATATTTTATGAGTGTTTAATTAGGCAAATAGTGTTTTCATTTTTTATGAATTATATATGTATATTTATATACATTTTATAATTATGTAGATTCTATAAGAAAGAAACTTTTACACAATTGAAAATATTAAGAAACATTTTTAAGTTTTTATCTTTTTCTAATGTAAATTTTACAATATAGATTAATTTGAATATAACAGAATATATGAAATGTTTTAATAAACATCTAGACTCCAGGCATTATTGACATTTTAATACTTTTCTTTGCATTGTGATTCAACTTAAATATTTTAAAACTAGAAATGAAAAGTAGTCAACATGTAGTTTTAAAGCAGAATATAATCTTTTTCCATTCTATAACTAAAAACTTATTGACAGCTATCATATCAAATATTAGTTGTCATATAAAATCTGTACTCACTGTCAATTCTGTCCTAGCAAACACTGACCACCTTATTTCAGAAATTGATACAGATAATAAAAAGAAGCAAAGTAGTATAGAGAATGTCATATGATGTGCGATGTGCCTCAACTAAAAATTTGAGAAAATTAGAAAAAGAAAGTATACAAGTCAACTCTTAGACATTTATTTATGGCCAACAAACTCAGTGCATGAATAAGTTAACTCATCTGTCTGAGGTCAGAAACAGTAATCATCATCATCATCATCATCATCATCAGCCACAGATTGTTCTAGAACATCAAAGAGTTGGACAAGGGCTCTGTCAGTCATGCAGAGCATTGAGAATTATCTTAAGATGTTGTTTTAAATTTCATAATGTATTCAAATTTCTCTGTATACTGTTCAAAGCCTAGTGACATGACTGCTCTTAACTTTGAAATGGTAACTAGCTGATGAGAGATTGGTCCAGAAAGAAATGTTCTAATTAGGGTACATGTAAGGTGATGGAATCAGAGTAGGCTGAAGGTATGAGAGTTTGAAATAAATCATTTTTCTGGAGAAACAACAGTGCATTACTTAATGTTATCACACTTGCAGTGCATATCTTAAATGGTGTTTTATTTTCTTTGATTTTTATATTAACATATCAAAATGTGAAGCCCGGAGACAATTATACCTAATTACAATAAATATGCAACAACATTTATGAAACACCCTTATACATGATCTTAATAAACTTGCACTGTGTGTGTATTTCAGTAGTTGGCTAATAACTCAACCTAATAGTTATGATGCAATCAGCCACAATTGGGAACACAACTTTACAGTATTGTGGACTATTTACTACCGAGTGAAATCTTATAAATTCTTTTCATTATGCTTTAAATGAGTACATCCACATGATTAGAGTGGATCATAGAATGAACTGATAAATGTCTAAATTTCTCTACTAAATTTTCTCATTATTTTCAAGTACTTCCAAGGTCTCTAAGCACTGTGTAGCCTTTTGTAATCATAGCATAATTAGCCCTTTTAAAAGTTTAGATTCCATAATTGCTAATATTGAATACAAACCCTTATTATCATTCTAGTACATGAGATACTCCTTGAAAATATTTATGTTTAGAGGTTGCTTTAAAATATTACAGTTAATAAGACATCATTAAAAGTCACTTTGCAGGTGGAGAAAAGTTCTCTTGAGGGAAGAAGGGAATTCAGCTTTTTGCTAATGGGGAGTGAGTCATACCCAAAAAGAAACTAACGTAAACAAAAGGCCATTTTTGGCTGGGTCAAGTAAATCTAAAGCAAATTCTTTGTTTCACAGTTTTAGGCCTTATGTTCACTTTGAATTTATCTTTATTTTTGACATAATACAAGGGAGAAATCTCTCCTACATGTGAACATGCAGTTTTTTCTCACTTCTGATTAAATAAGTTATTCTACCTCCACTATATGTTGTTTGTACGGTTTAGAATAAATTGACTATAAAGTCATAGAATTATATGCAGCACTTTATTCTCTCCAATTCTTCAGTGTCTGTTCATCAGACAATACCATGCTATTTTGATATATTATGTGAACATCACATAGCTCTCAGGGAAGATTACAGGCCCTACTCTTTCCTGATGAGGAACTTCTTCAACAAGCACAGGAAATTCCTGGAAGTACCCTGCCCTAAGCTGAAGAGATTGTAGCCTCCATGAAATGACCTTTAATTGCACTTAGAGACAGCATCACTGTATATAAATTAAGTATTCTGGCACCCTTAGATTTAGTGAATCAGACACATTCACCCTCAAAACACCCCCCCCCCCCACTGCCAAAGATTTATAAATAAAAGCTGGCTGGCATCCTGGGGAGCTCATGCTCTCTCGCTTCCTATTCTTACACCATGGTCATCTGAGATTCCGTTTATCTTGCGGGGGTGGGGGGGAATCGCCATTGGTCACCGGGTGGGTCATTCAGCAATGGCATAACCCGCTTTTCAGTCACAGGGGCCTGCTTCACGATTGCTACTAGCTTAGAGCAGACCCCAGGTGAAGCATCACCAGGCCTGAGTCTCACCAGACCTGTCTGCCAGTGGGTTTACAACATCCACCTGCTTCCTCTGCCGTGCTTAGCAAAGCAATTCAAACAAGGAGCTGCCACTTTCCACCTCTCCTGGAGAGACTGGGTACCTGGATAAGTGCCCATGCAATGAGCATCATCCTAAATGCTGCCCCTGAGCAAGAAATGGGACCTTGGGATCTGTGATCTCAAGGTCAGTCCATTCTCCTCAGGAATAAAGCAGAGCCTGGATGGACCCACAGGTGGTGAGGGTCAGGCCGCTCTGATGGATACTGAATGATGCTCAGCATACATGATCTGCTTAAAGCAACTTCTGAGTATCCAACAATTTCTAATACTATATCACGTCCTCTCCCTGTAAGCTGTGATTATGAAGACTGGTTAATTATACTAAGCCCTAGAACTGTAGGAGGGCAGCATCTTTTTTTTTTTTTTTTTTTTATAGAAACAGGCACTAAAGATGCATGTGTGCTTGCATTTTCTGCACATAGTACATCTCAGAAACAATGGATATCATATCCACCATCATAGCATTGACTCCCTTAGCAAATCTACTCCTTGAACTCATTGCAATGGGTCCCACACTCTTGAAATGCACAGGGATTCATATATTCTCTGTCATACAGAAACAGTTAGCTTAGTAGAATTGTGTAATAGTCTTGGACATCCAATTATGCTGCCTACCGTATGGTGACACCTTACTGGGCAGGGATGAAGTTGGGTAATATGCAAGAAATGACACAACTTAGCACCTAGAATATTATTTTTACTTTTCCAAGGCTTGTCTTTATGGATATGTGAAATAGTACAAATTGCTTATCTACTTAACAACCTGAAGATCTAGGAGTAAATTCTTGTTTTTTTGCATATATATATGTGAATTAGTTTGTTTTAATTGCCTGTATTTAATATAATATCAAGTCATGTTGTTACTCCAAAATGGGCATAAAAACAAAAGGCAAGTACAACTGCCTTCCTGAGGACATATTTCAAAGATTGATGACACAGCCCTCCCATAAAATGCAATGTAATAAAGGGGCTGGAGAGAGAAATAGGTTATTGATTACGAGCACTTGATGCTTTTCAGAGGTCCTATGTTTACTTTCCTGGATGTATATTTTAGCTCACTAACATGCATAATTGCAGTCGTGGGATCCAATCCTGTTTCTTCCCTCCCTGGGCACTGCAAGCACATGGAGCATATATATGCATGCTGTCCAAATATGCACATATATAATTTTTAAAAAATATATAAATATCAAAATACATAGTGTGCTGAGTTCACAACAAACTGAAGACACCCTGAAGGTGAGAAACCTATGTTTCTTTTGAAAGGGAAAAAGGAGGTAGATGTCTGGGTGGAGTGTAGGATTCCCTGACCTTACCATGGATTTTATTAAACCTGGGATGGAAGAGTCTGCAAAAGTAATAGGTGTATGTGCAGGTCTTCTTTTCTTGGTTCCTAAGACTTTATGATGAAAGGGCATGAAAAGATGCCACTGGTAACATATAAAACCTGGAATCAGCCTTAGTTGTAATAATGTGTCATTCTCAATCATATCTGATAGAATAGCAAAGGAGTGCAACTAACTCACATATTTACAATGGAATAAATGGTGTAGGCATAATTATATATCATATGTATGGTACACATCTTAATGTAACCTGTTTAAAAACCAAAAATGAAGAAAAAATGACTTCCACATTGCTTATTTTGAGTTACTTGCATGTTTGACCATCTTCCTCACTTTGCTGTATCATGTAACAGGGAAGAGAAGGCATATATTTTCTGCTGAGAATAGACAAATAGTTCCTGGAAAAGATAATTTTCAGGCATAAGATTTTTAATTGAAATTTTATTTTATTAAATTTATACTTAAATAATGGATTTGCTAAAAATAAACATTAAGTCACACCAGAAAATAATTGATATGTCATAAAATATGTAAAGAACACTTAGTAGTCTGTAATAACAGGCCAATTAAGTGAATTATGAGTAAAAAACTCAACTAAGGCATGAGGAAACATGTCTGCATTCCCATTGCTTGTGGGAGCTGTGAAAAGAGAGCCCTGTTTTATATTAAAATCTTTTCTTAAAGAGAAGGATGAAATTCTAAATATGAAGATGACAAAACATTGCAAAATATCTTGGACAAGAATTCATGAGAAATTAAATATTAAGGACAATTACAGAAATTAGTTTGCTACTCATAAACATCCACTTAAAAACTTATCCTTGAAAATGTCATGCCTGTACATGATGCATTATCTTATCCATATCTTCCCTCCATGTGCTCTCTCCAGACTCCAATCAACCTTTCATTCTGACTTCACAGTCTCCTTATTTATTTGCTTGTTTATTTAATTATTTTGGCCCACTACGTCCAATTACTGCTGCTCATATCAGTGTGAGAAGTCCACTGAGGTAAGGTTTTAGCAGAAAAATCTTGTTTCCCTTGCCTGGATGCAGGCTCAGCAAGTAACATTGTCTTCTGCCAAGCCAGTCATCCTGTAACTGGTCCCTAGGACTGACATAGTGAAAGGCAAGAACACTCTAGTGACTGTCTCCTTCTAACTCTCCATACAAGTCCCATGATGTGCTTACCTCTACACACCCAAATTCATACACATATAATCAACAAATATAAATTTATATAATTATCAGTAAAACTAGTTTTCATTCAGCATTAAAATATTCTAAAATATACTAATCATACTTAAATAATGTTCAAATCACAGTACTTTGATCATTTTAACATACAATTATCAGAAATATTAATATGATATGTGAATATGCTAATGGTATTGTCAAGGAGATAAACACATTAAGATATTTTGATTGGACATGTTGAATTTAAAATGAAGTGCAAGAGTTTTGTTATCCATAAACATCATGCAATCCAAAAATTGTGTAGAGGGGTAAAATTTTCTCAATGTTTAATTTACAAATTATCTATAAAATGCATAATATCCCCACTTATAAATAAATGATTTAATTTGGTTTATTTAGTAAATGTTGGTTTTATAGATTATTAACACAACTAAGTACTGTAACATGTTATTTATTGTCTTCTCTGTGCCCAAGTATTTCTATTGTTGGGTGACCATATCTTTAGAAGGACCTGTGCTTGTACCTGGATGGGGGATCTTGGTATTGTTCCACTGAACGTCCTCTTATATCCTTTTATCTCATAGAGCTGGCAGCATTTTGAGAACAAGAAATCCGCTAGCTGTGTGCTTAAAGGAGTCATGTTGATCCAGAAGATGCCAGGATGAGTTAGTCACAGGAATGGCCTTCTTTGATCAGGTAAATAATAAAATTAATGTACTAGGCTTGTAAGGCCTAAAACTTATGGACTAGCAAACAGCAAGACATTGATTAGTAGCCACTCAGTATAGATACATTTTCTGTGATACAACTATATGCCTTAAAAGACATCTCTGTGGTATATTACCCAGGTTTTTTTTTTTGATATATGCCTATACTTAATGAATAGTAGTTGACTGAGTGCTAGGATTTCATTTATTTTAGCCACTGCACAGAAGGCAGTGCCTAGCCTACAGTTATACTTAATAATCTTCCATTAATTAAACGGTCTCAGTAAATAAACTCACAGGTGTTTCTTACAGCCAAATAGAAGCCTTCTTAAAATGATTTTCTCTATTACTTTATTAGCAAGGATTCAGAAACTATAGTTTTCTTAACTACAAAACCACACAAGTTTAACTTTCTGCAAAGCAAAATAATGTAACTCAAGCATGAGGTTATTCAAGTTAGTGAATTACTTGAAAGCAGTTTAGCTATTTATATAAATATTGGTTACAGGTATGTAGAGGCAAGACAAAATTGTAGATACACACAGAGAATTAATTTTTATCTTCAAAATTACAATCTCATTTTGTACATTTAATGACAAATGCTGAAAAGTTGGGTGTGTGAAACATACTCATTCTGTTTTACCATTTTAGCAACATAGTGTTAAGTGGATAAATTGTAAAGCAGAAACTCTCTGTGTCATACTGAGAGAGAAGTAGAAACATCCAAGATAAATGTTATGAAATTTGTTCTTCTAAGGGTCCTCTTGCTTCACTCCCAAAAGTAAAAAACAAGAACAACAAAAAAAAAAACAAAAACAAAAACAAAAACAAAAAAAACAACAAAAAACAAGGAAGCTAAGGCTAGCCAAATGTCATGTGTATTATCTTTTATCAAAACACTAACTCCATTAACCAAGGTGAACTCCATATGAACTAATCAAATGCTAGCAGCTCTTTCTTAGAATGATATCATATTGGCAATGCTTGAATTTAAGAGAACTGTCATTCAAACCAAAGAAAATACCATAGAGGCATACACTTTTCATAGCTATAAATGCAGTGAATAGTGTAACAACCTGAAAGACTTTAATAAATGTCTGAAAATGTCACCACTGTTAGGTTTAAAATGAATTGGTATTTTGTAGACTGGGCTATCTGGTATTATTAACACACTAAGTGTCTTTGAAAGATCTGCATCTGACCTCTTGGTTACACTTTCAAAATAACGTATTTGTCTTATGTCAAAATTACTATAAATTTCTAAAAGTTCACAAGTTAAATACTCCACTGCCCCACAGTCATTATTTTTTCAATCAGCTAAGTTTATGCTGTAAGAGCTACAGTTGATCATATAATATCTCCTCCATTAACCCTCATATTCACAATGCTCTTTAGTGTTACAAATGGAAATAAGCAAGCAAACACAGCACAAAAACTCAAATTGTATGACTTTAAAATATCAGTCTGATTTGTTTTTCTTTAAAGATACAATAGCAGTTCACATAAAACTTTTTACTTAAACTTGTATTCTACAAGTTCAGAATTATATACATACATAAAACAGTATAGTCTATGTATATTTAATAGAAGTGAGTGTGTTCCCCTTATTTGCTTAAAGTTTAATATATTTCTCAAGGATTAAATTTTAAATTTGGAAATATAACCTGAAAGTCTTACTACATGTGAATTAATAGAGCCAAATACCCAGGAATCAACACAGATAGAGATATGTACAGAATGAGAGAGACTGAGAGAGAGATAAAGACTCAGAGAGACAGAGACAGAGGGTGAGATGTGGCAAGATAGAGACAGAAACAAAGATAGAGATAGTGCAGGGTTAAATATTAATTATTAGAGAAAGAAACTGAGTAAACAAAGGTAATAATTTGTCAAAAATGAAATTATTTCTTAAGAGAAAAAGAAACAATGGCAGTCTCTAATTTAAGTTTTAAACTTCTGAAATTAAAACAAAACAAAACAAAACTTATCATGTAGGCAGGAATGGGAATAGAATGTCATTGTAGGCTAAATACCAAGCCTCTGTTTTATATATACTTTTTCCTGTCAGCAGAAATGTGGTATTCTACACCTGTATTGGAGTGATATGAGACTGCAGGGCACATGGACAAAAAAACGTATCATGGAAACCAGGCCTAAGAGTGTATTAGACATATCAGAATAGGAAGGAGGTGTAATTCTCTCACTTGAATTCTTAACATTTTATTGGCAACAGCCTCATACCAATCTGTCAACTTATACCTGGTCTGTGTCTTAAGAATCAGCAGGTAGACAAGTTTCAACGTTCCCTGGGACTTTAGCTCAGATTCCCCCCATAATGTTGATAGGGCCACCACGGTTGCTTGTCATCCACTACCAACCTGTTCACCATATTGTTCTGAATCAATGTTCTTTTAATGTAACCCACTTTTGTTCATTTTTCACTGCAGTTGGCTTCCCTCTCTGGATCAAGTTCCCTGTGGCTCCATCTCTGCATTAGAAGCTTCCTTTTTACAACTGGTGCTCTGGGTTGGCTTTCTTTTTTCTTTTTCTCTTTTTCCATTTTCACTCATTTATTTTATCACTTTACAGCCTGATCACAGATCCTTTCTTTTTCTTCTTCCAGTCCTAGCCTCTGATCACCCTCCCCCTATTCCCTCTCCTATTTTCCTCAGAGAAAGGTACCAACACACCCTGGTACACCAAGTCACAGCAGACTTAAGCACTTCCTGTCCTACTGAGGTAACGGGGTACAAAGGCAAGCAACAGAGCTGGAGACAGCCTCTGTCCTAATTGTTAGGGGCCTCCATGAAGACCAAGCTTCCCATGTGCTGTTTGCACATTCTACTTATCATTCTCTGGGGCCAGTGACTAAAACTTCTTGAGCTCTTCTGAAGCCGCTTTAGCTTGGAATCATTCTGTAACCAAACATAGAGACATATGTACTATGTGCTAAGTGACATGTGAAATGAGCATTAATAAATAAGTTGTGAGACATCAGTTTTCTAGGTGACTGTTTATACACCCTTTCTTTAGGTTGCTCATTCCCTATATGTATGGTTTACTCCATATTTCTCTGTCCCTTCCTTCTTTAAGCCTTTCTACTTCCAAGTATTCTACATTTCCAATTATGTTTTTCTCCTCCACTATTCACCTCCCTTAATGTAGTTTCCCCAAAGCCCTATTTCCAATGTCCTGGCTTCCACTAGCATTCTAAGTTAAACACACAAGCAAAATATTAAAAACTGGAATCCACATGTAGTCTCTGTCATTTTATCCCTGAGTGAACTTACTCAGCCAAATCACAAATTGTCTTTGATATGTAGGTCAGAGATTTAAATACTTACACTGGAATCCTCTGTTGTTGGGGACAGTAGGCCATATGGCCAATGTTCAGCCATCTTGTCAGAGTCTGCACCTTTAGGTTTATATTTCTCCAGCAGTCTCTCATTTACCAGAAACCAGCTGACACTGTTGTGTTTTGGCAGTTAGACTAAAGATAAGATTAAGATGGAGCCAACCTGTTGTGGTTTATCAGTTAAACTAGATAAAGATAGAGCAAAATATTCAGTGTGGCAGAATGTGCTTGGAATTCCTCCTGTCTTGAGATAGCCTGCAGCTGGGTTGCCATAGCAATATACTTCCCTGTCTTTTGCCTTATATAAGCTGCTGCCTGAAAATTAAAAGTTGGAGAGTTTGATCAATATTCAGACTTGCTATTTTTCTTTGTGTCTTGTGTTTTGTCCCTCATTCAAGTGATTCTCTCAAGCTTTAGTTGAACTCCTGCTGGTCGGGTTCACTCTGTAGAGACATGGAAGGAAGAAAGGGTTCTTGCATGGTGGGAACCTGGCAAGAGAGGAGTCTTTAGTGCATGGGACTGCTGTGAACAGAGGAAAGAAGAGGAGGCAATGTTTATGTAGGGATGGCAATGGGATCAATGAGAATACGGATTTCAGAAGTAGAGTCAACTAAAAATAGGATGTTTGAAGAAATTGTGTGGACACATACCAATCTATAAGATAACTTAAAAATTAACAACAACAAAGAAAGCCTTTGAACAGTGGTACCACACATGGATAATTCTGTTTCCAGAAGGCATCAGTTATTAAACGAAAATCACAATGTCAGGTTTCAAATATGTCCCTAGACATATGTCCCAGAGACTTTTCAAAAACCATATTGACAGACACATTATTCTTTATTTCTGACCAAACTAGATAATAAGATTTTTATGTTATCAAACACCTTGATGCAGAGAAACCATGGTAGGTACTGAGCCTGAAAGCATCTCCTCCACTCTCTAGTTATCACAGTGACAGAAATTGCTGGGGAAGAAAACTCAGTAATAGTATTCCCCAAATTTAGACTTTTATTGCTATGTTGCCTTTTGAACAATGCTACTCACTGATGCAATAATGGTATTATTTTTATGAAAGTAACAAATTGATTTCTGATGGAATCTGAGGCCTTTTATGTAGAAGCAAGCTCCTGAACAGTATTGTGGATCTTGTCTTTAAATGACCATAATTGGGCAGGTCAAAAGCCGGAGGAATGAACCTAATACTTTGCTTTTCTAAGTAGACATTACATCAAGCAGCTCCTTTTGGCTCTATTTTCTTAACAATTAAACTTTATTATAAATTTATTAAACAAAGGTATCTTCCTTACCACCTGACTATCCTAAACAAGAGGGGAAAGAGATTAAAGAGAACAAGAATTAAGCCTTCTGGGTTTCAGTTCCAAGGGGCGAATCCCTCTTTATAATTCTCCAGGAATCTCACAGATCCTCTGCTGGACAGAAGTCGTCTAGACACTCTTTACCAGAACTCCAGCCTTCTCCTCTCCTTCCCCCTCCTAGCTCTTCCCCCCTCCAACTCCCTGGCCTTCTGATCTCTTTCACTCCAATTCTCCATTGCCCTTTTCCTCCTAATCAATGGTCCTTTTTGCAATACCCCAGGCAGAGTCACAGGAGTCTTTTTTTTTTTAGGCTAAAATTTCTTCTCTCTTTGAGTCTAATCTTTATCTCAGTGGGGTCTCAGTAGGATCAAGCCACCCAAGACTATTTTCAACCTGGGCCCAGCTTAAGGTAAGGTCACATTCCTTCTATTCTCTCTGAGTCTAAGATCTTTATCTCAGTGGAGTCTCAGTGGGGTCAAGTCACCCAAGGTTGCTTTCACCTTGGGCCCCTCCTAAGGCAAGGTCACATTCCTTTCACAGCCTCCTAAATGTTTATATTTATACTCTCAAAGTAGTGTCCTGTTTTGTTTTGGTTCTGTGGTGTGTTTGTCAACTTGAAGTAAACTAGACTTTTCAAGGAATAGAATCCTTAGTTGAGAAAATGCTTCCATCACATTTCCTATAGGCATTTATTTGTTTCATATTTGATGTGGGAAGACCTAGTTCACTGTGAATGGTGACACCTATGGGCTGGTGGTCCTGGAAGATATCAAATAGTAAACTGAGTAAGGCAGGCCAAGAGGAATAAATAAGGCAACAAATATCACTCCATTGTCACTCTTGCTTCAGGAGCATGCACGCTTCTTTGAGCTTCTGCTTTGATTTCCCTCATTGATGGATTGTTACCTGGGACTGTAACTAGAAATAAACTGTTTCTACCACAAGTACTTTTTGTTCATGGTCTTGATCAAAGAAGCCTCTCTTTTCAGCAAATAATGGTTAATGCAGAGGCTAATTATTAGTCAAGGTGCTGAGAACCAGGAATCAGCCTCAAGAGAAACAACCACACACAGACTTCAATATGCAGAGGCCATCATTTTTAGGTAGAAAGAATGCAATTGGCTAATGATAGGTGTAAAAGGTATATGACCTGAATTTGTGAGGTAATATAAGCCTACTTCCCCCCTAAGATATATTTTGTTCTGACATTTTATGACAGAAACAGAAATGAAAGTAGGAAAAACTCAAAACAAAAGCCCCCAAATACAGGAAAAGAATTAGTAAAGAAAAGAAGAAGTTGGCAAAAGTCATGGAAAATAAGAGAAGTTTGAAGAGGAGTATCCAGAATGTATCGCATACATCCATGAAATTTCCAAAGTACAACATTTCCTCAAAAATATAGTGAAATAAAGAGTTTTATATTAATCTAAATCATCTCCTATTCACAAAATGCTAAAATAAATATGAAAATGTTCCATGATTTAAAAGGTCATACAAGCTAAAGAATTGAGATGATCAGGGCACAGGTGCTACAAAAGGAGAAATAGGAAACAAGTTGGGAACAATTAACTAGGGAAAAAAGAGTGATGGCAAGAAAGGGGGAACTGGAGGAGGAGTGATAAACAACAGCATGAATGTTTGAAAAGAAAAATAGATTCATTATTCTATATTTATTTAAAGTGCATATGGTATAAATGTGTCTGTGACCACATAGATAAATAGTTTAAAGAAGTTATCTCACTTAAGTAATCATGTCTTCCCAAAGGACCATGAACCATGTAGTTAAAAACTCCAGTAACAAACATATGAAACTTCTCAAATTGTTGGTCAGAGGAGTCCATGAGAACCACAAAGCAATATAGACTATTGTTATTGCTTTTGGTTTCCTCCTAGAATTTAGAAGTAAGGCTTTATTGCTTAAGACAATGAGTTTCCTAGACACAGTATTCAGAGGGTTGGAGCTGGAACTGTCTTGTGAGTCTCTTCCTTGAGGAGCATCTTCAGAGTACCAGAAGGTGTTCTACTAGCTGCCAAGAGAGAGGAACAGTCTACATGCCACTCCAGCTATAAGTCTAATGACTTATAATGATTGGACTGCCAATTATTAACAATACTGTAGTGGCACTTTTATCTTGGGGTAACCAAATGCTGTATCATTTTATTTAAAATCCACTCAAAAGGAGATTTTTGCCTGATATTGTAGAGCTAGCTAGCTACTTATAGCTAGAGAAGTTATAGAACTAACTCAACAGTAAAACATACTATTGCCAGTTCCTTATATAATATAATTTCTGTTTTCTGTATATCAATCCTAATTTCCACAGATAAGTATAAGTCTCAATCCTCATCAAAGAAGCTTGAAACTATAACTGAAATATAAAACTGTCTAAAATGTTAGTTGTCCAACCCCAACTTATATATCTGAACTTTAATCTCGAAGCCTAAGGTTCAAGGGGCACAAAAATTGTAAAACCCAGAGGCCAAGGATGTCTGTGTATAAACCATGTTACTTCAACACACACACACACACACACACACACACACACACACACACACACACACACACATTAAAATGCACACATGAATTCTCAACACTATGGTTAGCTGAATGGGAAAAGCACAATAACACCATCAGTTAATATGCCAATGAAGGTAGCAAAAATTCCATATGGACAAACTCATAAGAGAAGAGACACAGGACATCAATGCTTGTTGAAAAAGGAAGTTAGTTGGCTCCTAGAATTAATTACCATACAAATTGCCCATTGCCAGGTGGTCAGCCATCATTTCTGGACACATATATATTCAAGCAAGGCTAAGTAAACTCAGTACGTTATATACACACAAACATGTGTGTGTGTGTGTGTGTGTGTGTGTGTGACAATAGTAATTAATAAGACATCATGAATTTGTGAGTGGAAGGAGGAAGGACTTGGAAGGGGTGAGCATGTACAAATGTTGTACCAATGTATAAAAATCCCCCCATATAAACAAATAAAAAAGAAGAAAATATACTCAAAAGTATCACAATACATTACTAAAGGAAGTAGTGACAAAGAAAATCTCAAAAGAATTAAGGGCCAGAATCTATCTCTTTAAAAGAGATAAATGCTTAATTCTATGTGCACACTTAAAATAAAGTCTGGTCATTTTTCTTCTGTCTTGGAGAAAAACTGTACAAGTTGTAGATTAAAGAGAAATTAAAATGACAAATACAACATCCACTATATAAAACGAAAGAAATCACACCTATAGTCCTCACTACAAGTTCTGAATATTTCATGGTGTTATAAGTAATTGCAGTGTTAATTGATGACCTAAGAAATGCATGTTTCATGCATTAATTTATTAAGGTTTTCAAATGCCATTTAAGTTTTTTAAAAAACTGTTCAATAGCATTAATAATACATTTAAACATTTTTGAGAAAATATAAAAACTTGAATTATTTTAGGTATTTAATTTCAGTATTTTCCTTAATATGACCTTGTATATTCTATTCATGGTTGCAGTCAATTTTAAAATAGTCTCTTAATGCGATAAATAATTTATTGTAGATTTATGTACGTTAAACTACATGCTCCCCCAGCAGCCAGTGAATACAACTACTATTGGAATTTCGAAAGAGCAGATCGTTGAAGAGGTTGGTAGAGTCAAGTAAATCTATTGAACATTGTGTTGAAAGAAATAGAAGCTGAGTTTCCCCTGTTACCATGTGACTATGTACATATCTGTCAGATGCCCAGAATATCAATTTTCTGCTAAAAAAAATACCTTGTCAGACACAATGTTAATCTGTGCATCTGTATTTGAAATAGAGTGTTGTGTCAATTACACTTAAAAAAAAAAAACCTACAAAGATCTGTTGTATTTAATCAAGAAAACCTATCTATTAGGAACTTATTCATTGAGAATTTCATACAGTATATTTTGTTTATAAAGTTTCCTATCTCCCCATCTTTCCTTATATTTCCCTTCTTACATACTCTGTTTTAAAACAAAACAAAAAATAATTTAAAAACCAAAAAGCCACTAAATACATAGAGTCTGATATTTGTTGGGCATCCACTCCAGACCATGAGGCCAGTCCTGTAGTGTGGTTGATATGCACAGTGACATTTTACTGAAGAAAATTTATTTTCCTCTCACAGTATCTATTATTTGTGCCCAGGTTCTTGGTTAAACATAAGATTCTGGCCCATACCACATCCTTTATGTTGGAACTTTTGTCTGACTTGTGTTTGTGCATGTCTTGGTCATGTTTTAAGTTTAAGTCTCTACTGATTAATATAGGCATCAGCATCTGTGAATATGTTCTTGTTAAATTCTGTCAATTTAAAAACAATCTATCACCTTTGACTCTTAAATTTCTTTCTGTCTCCTCTTCTGCATAGGTCCCTGAACCCTAAGGGAAAGGATGTGACAAAGAGCTCCCATTGTGGCCTCAGTGTTTAGATGTCCATTAGTTTAATTACTATGTAACTCAAAATTAAGCTTCTCCACTGAAGGATGAGCAATGCACTGGCTTATGAGTATCGCAATATGTCATTATGAGGATTTTATTTCCAAGTGCTTTAAACGTTATAGTAGCAATTATAATAGTAGGTTTCCCCTGGGACCATGATTCATCTAGTCTCAGGCTCTCTGCAATATCATTTATGGATCTCATCTCACAGTTTTGACCTTAAACTCAATCAAAAAGTAATTTGTTGTTCTATTAATATTTGTGCCACTGTTGCTCCAGTGGACATATCTTAAAAAGACATATCTTAAAAAGACAAATCTTAAAAAGATTTATTTATTTATTATTTGTACAGTATTCTGTCTGCATGTACACTTGTATGCCAGAAGAGGGCATCAGATCTCATTATAGATGGTTGTGAGCCACCATGTGGTTGCTGGGGATTGAACTCATGACCTTTGGAAGAACAGGTAGTGCTCTTAACCTCTGAGCCATCTCTCCAGCCCACATGTAAGTTTTTTATAGCTCAAAATGTTCATAGCTGGATGAGATTAATGACAATTTTTCTTATGCACTATGTTGTACATCACCTTCTAGAACTGTTAGTGCTATCCCGTATGGGTGAAACTTACAGTTGAGTATCGTCTCAATTTCTCCATGTTTAATGCCTTGATTTTGGTGGGTCCAAAGAAATAAATGCAATTTCATTTACTAATCTGGAGGGCTGATTTGAAAGAAGAAAAGAAACAGAATTTTAGGAAAATATTAGGACATAATTATATTTCTTCAATTTGTCAAAGCAAAGCTGATCAGATTGTTATAGAATATTAAGACTTAAGACAAATAAATCTTCAAATTATTTTTTTCTTCTGCCCTTTACTTTCATTATGATAAAGGAGACATTTTGTAGTAATTTTCTCAACTTGAGGTGGAACTTTGGGCTTGCTTTGTTCACATTTTCCAAACAAATATGGTTACTTAAAGAAAAATGAATGAAAAGAGGTGAAACATTTTGCTTTGTGCTTTGGTTAGTTTTGGCAATATTAGACAATGTCAGAAAATAAAGCAGTTTCTTTAAATTGTAGATCTTGGAAATAAAACTGCCTTTGGACAGACTATATCAGAAAATACAA
The DNA here is from genome assembly GCF_903995435.1 of Acomys russatus. NCBI lineage: Eukaryota > Metazoa > Chordata > Mammalia > Rodentia > Muridae > Acomys > Acomys russatus. The sequence goes on along the minus strand of NC_067145.1, from coordinate 14,453,233 downwards.
ATGGTAAAGTTGAATGAGCAAATGTTCTCTGAAAAGACTGTGTTCTTTCCTGTGTTCTCAGTAGCCTATTTCTGTGGTCTTTTATTTTGTAGCAAACTAGATAGGAACCAGCATTTCTTTAGGGTCTCTGTGTTAAAGAGTTGAGAGCCTTCATACTGTCAGGTAGGCAGCAGAAAGCCATACAGATTGGATTCCACTGAGAAACTCCCTTCTCAATCTTGATCACAGATAAGGTTGCCATAAGTCTTGGCTGACATCAATATTTACCCTAACATCTGGACAATTGCCTCAGTTAACCACCTTGTAAGTACAGCTTTTGAACCAATGCAGTGTACTTAAAATCAGAACAGAAGAAAAAGATGTCTAGACTCTCACTGTGGGAATCACAAAACATATAAATTATGTTTCACACAGCACAGCTGGAAGTGTTTGAATGAGTCAAGGGAAGTGCATATCCTGTGCACACAGAAATGAAAGCCTTAAACAGAGAGGCTATTCTTGGATAGGATCTATGTAGGCTTGCTGATATAACCAGATATGTGTCTGTAAATTCAAGTGGCATTTATTGTGACTTTAGTTTCTCTTCTTATTTCTGTGAAAAATTTAAAGTACCCCAAATTGTACAATACTTATAAATAAGTATTTTTTTCCCTTGGAGATGACACCTGCATTGTCTAAACATGAATTAAGGCACATATGTACATTTTTAGTAGCATTTTAAGTTACAAGGACAGTTTAATTGTTAGTTTATGTTAAGATTGAGTAAAGCATAATTATAGATGGTCCTCTTTCTGTGACCTACAATGAACTGATACATTGATATGAGAACTTTCAAATAGAAAAAAACAGTTGTTTTTATTTTCTTTTAAAAATTGAAAATGACATTTTAAATATCATCTTATACATATTAATAAAATTGAAATAAAATTCTTTTGTCTGTAATAATAAGTATCCATAATTGAATACTTTCTACAATGTGTTACAATATGTACTTTTTAAAAAATATAACTTTTATGATGTACTATAAAGACATTAATAAATATTAAATATGATTACTTCATAAAATTACTCCTTGCAAGTTCTACTTTTCTACCTAATATTTTACATTTAAAAGTTTGGATTAATTAACTAATTCCTTCTTGCAAATATCTCATGAATATTAAATTTCATTAATTTATTTTACTAATCTTATTGACATTGTTAAATTGTGATTTATCATATTACACTGATGTTAAAATTTTAATATTTGCTATTGACTTTACATTTCAACAAACTTTCATCTAGGCGTAACAAAATTTGGAAAGGAAGAAAATGACTAATAAAATGAATTAGAGTTATATATATTTGACAGAAATGATTTTTCCACTTAAACATGAGAATCTTATAAACTAGAATGGATAAGTAGGAAATTTCCTGTATAAAAATATAAAATATGCACAAGCATGCTAAGCTCTTCATAGAGAAAAAGCAGCAAATACTACTTACTGAATTCTAATTTCCCCTAACTTAGCTGCATGTTGTACACGTTTTTCTGTAATTTGGAGGAAAATCTGTTTACTGAAAGGCAAACTTTTATGCTGAAGTTTCAGATAACTTTATTTGAAACAAAAGAGCAATATTTCGTCAAAAACTAATTTTTACATAACAGAAAGCACAATGTTTTCTTCAAATAAACGCAGAGGCATATTAATGATTAGTGTTCCATTTTGTTTCTCCCTGGTTTAGATGTTATAAGTGTAAAGCAAATTTAAAAATAATGTTCAGAACATAGATGGCCTAGATGTGCTTGAACTCACCTGTAAATTCACCATTGTGGAGGTCTTTTTCTGTTAATTCTCCACTGTATTGGCACAGGTCGTTCTTTTCCCAATGATATTTGTTTCCTGTGTGGAATTTTATGACTATTTAAAATGATTAAATAACTTACTAAACAGCAAAAAGAAAAAAATTAGTATAAGAATCATTACTTAGTAGTTTTAAATAATTCGTAACAATGGAGGGTAATTATGGAAAGTTAATTTTTAATACTTTAATTTCAAATGGACTATTGACTGAGAAGATATAATCAATTCATTTTGAACTAAAGAGGGAGAGCTATTCATAATTTTAACTATGTATCTATGCGTGTATAATCTTCTGAATAAATTTTAAAAAATAATCTTGAACTTCCTTGGACTACTAGCTTTCAAAAAGTGATGTCTTTTAACTATTATTGCATAAACATGGCCTTTAGTTTAAATCTAGCTTTGTCCTAGCAAAATGGTTTTCAACTTTAGTAAGTAGTGGTGGTCTCATCTTTCCAACCTGAAGTACCTATGTACTTGTATCATATGAATATTGAATTTTTTTCATTCTTCTGGTTTTCTGATGTCAGATTCTTTCCTGACAAACACACAGCTTCCTTGCCATATTCATACCTCACTGCTGGACCTCCATTATCAAGCATCCTGAGAGCTGGGTGTTCCCACAATCTCTTTTCATGTTGTCTTTGCATAGACAGCACATATACACACATAGTTCAGAATTTGTTTTTGCTTCTGAAAAAGTTCTGATACTATTAAATTTGGAGAGTCTGTCCTTCCTCTATCATTGTGCTGTCTAAACCTACATGTTTTCATGTATTTTGTGTGGTACATGTACATGGGATAGGAGGTGGCCATGAGTAAACAGGCAGAGGGCAGAGGAAGAGAGGAAACATCCTTCTCTATTGCTGTACACCTTTTCCTCTGAGAGAGGCTCTTTCATTTAACTGGATTCCAATCCAGCCGTGATACCTTGACAGAGAACTCCAAGGATCCGCACATGTATACTTCCCAATGCTAGACTTATAAAAATAATTAGATCATTATCTTATTAAGTCATCATGTATAATAAAGTCATACAACATTTTACTTTTATTTTTTAATTAGTGCTGAGATTTTATGTTCCGGTCCCTCATACTTGCATAGCAAGTGCCCTTGTCCACAGAGCCACTGCCTCAGCTACTCTTTATATAATTTTTACTGAATTTCTCCTATACTAGCCAAGTGGCATAAACTCTTAAAATCATATAACCATGCAGTTTTTGTCTGCTGAGAAGGTACCTCTGTAGGTACTTGAAGCCTTCATGACCACATTCAGCTAAAAGCATGTTTTCACCCAATACACACATTAAGAGAACTCTGATGGAAATGAGTCAATAATGAATTTATACATTTAACGACCAACTCAGCTCAGTCATAATCTTATTAACCTTATTATTTAATAAATATATTAAATGCATATAATTTCCATTTTGATTACGTTCAACACCACACTTTCTCTTATCTCTTTCCTTTCATTACAAACAAACTTCTATTATTCCAATCAGTTCTTCAAACAGGGTCATGAGTTTTTATTGTTTATTATGTTATATGAACTGTTTTCTTTAACTAAGATCACTGTGGAACCATTCAATTGGAAGCATTCATTGCATCCCCCTGGTGTCATCTGTGGATACAGAAGGAATGACAAAGGTTGTCCTAAAACTTCTTGCAACAAATGGCTAACTCTCATCAATAGAAAGGTCATTCACCAACAACTAAACAAAATATGGTGGCACTAACTGGCATTATAAGCCAAATGGATCTAACAGATTTAAAAAATATATTTTATTAATTTATTTATATTACATTTAGATTGTTATCCCATCCCTTGTATCCTCCCATTTCTCCCTCCCTCCCATTTTCCCCTTAGTCCTATTCCCTATGACTGTGACTGAGGGGGACCTCCTCCCCCTGTATATGCTCATAGGGTATTAAGTCTCTTCTTGGTAGGCTGCTATCTTTCCTCTGAGTGCCACCATGCCTCCCCATCCAGGGGACGTGGTCTAACAGATATTTACAGAACATGGTACCTAAACATTTTATCTTCTCAACACCTCACTGAACTTTCTTCAAAACTGACCATATACTCAGACACACAGCAAGTCTCAAAAGATACACTAAAATTGGAATAACACTTTGAATTCTGTCTGACCACCATGGAGTAAAGCTGCACAGCTACAACAGAAACAACAGAAAGCTTACAAACTGATGAAAACTGAAATATTCTCTACTGAATGAGAAATGTGTCAAGACAGAAAAGAAAAAAGAAAAAAATTAAAGACTTTCTGGAATTCAATGAGAATGAAAATGAATACATAACATACCCAGTAACAGCAGTGCTAAGAAGAAAGTTCATAGCACTAAGTGCTTTCATAAGGAAATTGAAGAGATCTTATACTAGTAACTTAAAGCACACACTAGAAAGCTCAAGCTCAAACAAAACCCCTTTGTGGGTTAATGAACCCTTTTACAAGGGTCTCTGTAAACCATCAGAAAACACAAATATTTACATTAAAATTTATATCAGTAGAAAAACTACAGTCATGAAGTATCAATGAAAATAGTTTTATGTTTGAGGGTAACCACAAATGGTTAATAGTATTAGGGATTTGCAGCATTAGGAAGGCTTACAAACACTGTTCTAGAACAAAATAAGAGACACACCAAAAATAAAAAATAAAAAATAAAAAAGTAGAAGGAAAGAAATAACCAAATTCAGGACTAAAATCAATGAAATAGAAAAAAATAGACCAATAAAAAACAGTACAAAAATCAATAAAGAATTGTTTATTCCTGAAAAATCAGTAAAATTGAGAAACTTTTAGCCAAATTATCTAAAAGTTGAGAGAAGATATAAATTTTAAAAATTAGAGATGAAAAGGGGGACATATCAATAGACCAAGCAAGTTGTGAGAATCATAAGGGTATACTTTATCTATCTATACTCCAACAAATTTGAATACTTAAAAGAAATGGATATTTTTCTCCTCATATACTACATACCAAAGTTACATCAAGATCAAATATAGAATTTATACAAACATAGAGTGGCTACCTAGTAAGATAGTTTTAGCACAGAATTCTACAAGATTTTCAAAGAACTAACGTCAATACTGCCCAAAAAATTTCCCACAAAACAGAAACAAAAGAAACATTGTCCAATTCTTTTTTCAAAACCATGATTACCCTGATACCTACAGCAACAAAGTGGCCAACTGAAATAATTTTACAGACCAAATTCATTCATGACATATATACAAAAGTTCTCAATAAAATACTTGCAAACCAAACCCAAGAACACATAAAAAAAATTCTTCCACCATGGTTAACCAACCCAGCTACCTTAGATAAACAATGATGATCTGCCTGGAACTTGCCTGCAGTACTGCATTACTGCAACAGTGACACAAATCCTGTGGGTGAAACCAACCACTATCTGATTAGATTTAAGATATGAGATAGAACCCATGTCTGACACTGATTTGGGTGGGTAAGAACGTGACAGTAAATAGGCCAAGAGCCTATGGAAGAACTAACTATGGTTTTGCTAAAGGTATGGAGCAAATAGAATTATTTATAAAAACATTTTTCTGCAGTCATAGGTCAGTGTCTCACTCAGTCCTCATCAGATATTTCCTCCTGTAATAGATGTGAACCAAAAAAGAGATACAAAGCTGGAAAATGTGCTCAGAGTACTCAGTAAAAAACAGGATATTTCTATCAAGTCCTTCCCTTCAGGACCCAGGGAACCCCATGCAAGAAGAGGCTGAAAGATTGTTAAGAGACAGGGATAGAAGCCACCAAGGAAACAATGCCTAAACAGAGAATGCCCGATGCTCATATGAACTCAGAGACTGTGGCAGCATGATTAGGACCTGCACCTCTCCCCACCATATGAGGATGTAGAGCTGAGAGAGATAGTGAACACACACTGCCTATCTATCTGCAATTGACAATGCATCTGATTATTTGAAAATTAAAAATTAGTTTTCTCCAAGAGTATACTGGGTATGAAACACTCTCAGTAGTAGTCCTCAAGCCCACACATAGATGGTCAATACAAAACAAACTCAAAGGCATCTTTGGCAGTTCTTTATCTCATAATGTTCTGTTAGGGTCTTTTGATTTGTTTTGCTTTCTTTAATATTATTTTATCTTTGTGTTTATAGTACAGTTTCAAGTTTTATGCTTTTTGTGGGATTTCTGTGTTTGAAAATATGTGTGTCTCTCCATCTTCTGACATCTAATTCAATTTCTTTCTTCAGAGACTTGAAGTTTTTTTCATAAAAATCTTTCACTTGCTTGCTTAGAGCTACACCGAGATACTTTATATTATTTGTGGCTATTGTGAAGGTTGTAGTCTCCCTAATTTCTTTCTCAGTCTGTTTGTCATTTGTATACAGGAAGGCTACTGATGTATTTGAGTAGATTTTGTATCCAATCACTTTGTGGAAGGTATTTATCAGTTATAGGAGTTTCTTGGTAAAATGTTGGGGGTCACTTATGTACACCACTGCTGCTTCCCAAGACCAGCTCTAGGAACTGCGAAGAGGAGAGAAGAGAAGTGGATCTGCGGTAGAGAGAATTGAGAAGGTGGTGAGTGAGTTAAAGGAAACCAACTACTGGTTGAACAACTAGATAGAGGAACTGGTTGTTGACAAGAGGTTGAGGAATGGAGGAAAAAGAAATACTCCAAGACTCAGGCATATGCAGTAAAAGCTGAAAGTCTTAAAGCCTAAGAGATCTTTTCTTCTGGCACTCTGTCTCCATCTCTATCTTGCTTACTGTCTGTCTGACTCCTTGCTCCTTGCTCACTTACTAGCTTGCTGCCTATCTATCTATCTATCTATCTATCTATCTATCTATCTATCTATCTATCTTGCTTGCTGTTCCTCATCTTTCTATGTCCTTGCTTGCTGTTGCACATCTTTCTAATTTTCTTGCTTGCTCTTACCCATCTTCCTATGTCTCTTCTTGCTTGCAAGTTACCCATCTATCTATCACTCTTGCTGTTCCCCATCTCACTCTTGCTTACTCTGTCATGCCTGTTACCTGTTTGCTCTTTTTCCTTGCTCCAACCCCAGTATTTTATTGAAATGAAGTTCAATTTTTTTTATTACAAATTACATCATGTTTTTTTTCGATCGTTACAATTACTAGGGAAGTCAAAAATTAACAGAGTAACAAGGATTGGGACCCTAGGTGAGAAAAATATAGAAGATAGGGAAATAGATGGTTCCAGAGGGTCCTAGAAACCTACAAGAAGAACACTATGATGGATGGATCTGGGCCCAGGGGTGCTGCTCAATCTAAGGCACCAACCAAGGACAATACGTGCAGTCATCATCAAACCGCTACCCAGATCTAGCCAAGGGACAGAACAGACTCCACAGTTAAGTGGAGACTGGGGTCTGACTTTCACATGAACTCTGGTTCCCCATATTTGGCTATGTCCCCTTGATGAGGAGGCCCGACGGCACTCGAAGGAAGGATAGCAGACTTCCATGAAGAGACTTGATACCCTAGAATCATATTCAGGGGGAGGAGGTCCCCCTCAGTCACAGTCATAGAGGAGGGTAATGGGGTGAAAGCCGGAGGGAGGGAGGAATGGGAGGATGCATGGGATGGGATAGTAAATGAGATGTAATATGAATGATTTTATTTTTCAATAAAAATGTGTAAAAAAACAGAGTAACAAGGAAATACAAAAAGTTCTGTAATGTACAAAACATACAACAAAAATCAATCAATTTTCAAGAAATGGTCAGGATAACATGATTGTTACTTTTTAATACTCAGGAAGATTTAATCATAAATTTCCCTGGGCTAAAGTCATTGTGTTTATGAAATTGTTGTAGCAATATAGCTTGTGCTGAATGTTCTCTAGTAAAGAAAAAAAAACCTGACTTACTCACTGTCCCAAACCAAGAGGTGTGATATCCAAGCCTAGGCTAACTGGCTAGGTCCTCTATTATAAAATATCTATAAAACATGACGTTCCAAGCCCAGCTTTTATTGCTGTCAAAGCAGATTCTAAGGAAACTTTTCTACAGATAACAGTATCGAGGCAGATATTGTTATGTCCAGGTCTTAACATTCTTTCATGCAGCTTCTCCTTAGGTGCTCACAGTCAGAACAAAACAAATTCTGTCATTGTCTCAAGCCTTTGGCCAGACGCCTTCTTTCAACATTATCTGTGGGAAAAAGTTTTCCATGTATGAATTTCTTAAGGGCTGAGAAATAAAGAGAAAAAAAAAAAAACAGTATTAGGAGAAATATCAGATTTCTTAACAACATTACATGTAGAGCATGCATAATATTTGGGGGCAGTGGTAATCAGCCAGAGATCTTTGGAACTTTGTCAAACAAAGCCTCAACAGCTGATCTCAATGTCTAGTAATCATGCTGGGCATTCTGGGCTTTTGGAACTTTGTCATGCAAAGCCACTACCACTTATATTCATGGCTGCAACATACTACCATATCATCCACGGATAGTGATAATTCAACTCCTTCCTTTCCAATTTGTATCGCCTTGATCTCCTTTAATTGTATTATTGTTCTAGCTAGGAATTCAAGAACTGTTTTGAAGAGCTATAGAGACAGCAGACATCTTGTCTTGTCTCTGATCTCAATGGAATTGATTCAAGTTTCTCTACATTTAGTTTGATGTTGGCTATAGACTTGCTGTATATTGCCTTTATTGTGTTTAGGTATGTGCCTTGTAGTTCTGATCTCTTCAAGACTTTTTAACATGAATGGGTATTGGTTTTTGGCAAATGCTTTTTTGGCATCTAATATGATCACATGTTTTTTCTTTCAATTTGTTTATATTATGTAATACATTGATGGATTTCTGTATATTGAACCACCCTGCATGCCTGGGATGAAACCTACTTGGTCATGGGGAATGATATTTTTGATGTGTTCCTGAATTCAGTTTATGAGTATCAGGAGAATCAACATGGTAAAAATGGCTACCTTACCAAAAGCAATCTACAGATTCAATATTATTCCCATCAAAATACCTACACAATTATTTACAGACTTTAAAAGATCAATTATCTACTTCATATGAAAAACACAAAACAATCCAGAATAGCTAACACAATTCTGTACAATAAAAGATCTCTGGGGGTATCTTTAGCCCTGAACTCAAGCTGTACACTGTAGAGCAACAGTAATAAAAAACCAGCACACTACTGCCATAGAAATGGGTTGGTCGATGAATAGAATCTAATCAAATACCCAGAAATAAACCCACATGACTATGGACACTTGATTTTTTTACAAAGAAGCCAAAACCATACAATAGAAAAAAAATAGCATCTTCAACAAATAATGCTAATCTAACTGGAGGTATACATGTAGAAAAAATCAAATAGATCCATATTTATCACCCTGCACAAAAATCCAAGTGAATTAATGACATCAACACAAAACCAGACACACTATGTCTGTTAGAAGTGAGGAAGAGCCTTGAACTCATTAGCACAGGAAATAACTTCTTGAGCAGCATACCGACAGCTCAGGTTCTAAGGTCAACAATTGATAAGTGGGACCTCACGAAACTGAAAAACTTCTGTATGGCAAAGGACACTGTCAACAAAATAAAATGATAGCCTACAAACTGGAAAAAGATCTTAACCAACCCTTCATCTGAAAAAAGGCTAATATGCAAAGTATATAAAGAGCTCAAGAAATTGAACACCAGCAAAACAAGTAACCCAATTAAAAATGGTCTACAAAGCTAAGCGGAGAGTTCTCAACAGAGTAATATTGAATGGTTGAGAAGCACTTAAGGAGAAGTTCAACATACTTAGTTATCAGAGAAATACAAATAAAAAACACTGAGATTTCATCTTACAACTATCACAATGGCTAAGATTAAAACCCAAGTTACAGCACATGTTGATGAGAATGCAGATGATATGTGGGACACTCCTCCATTGCTGGCGGGATGTCCCTCAACCAAAGAATGGGTAAAGAAACTGGTACATTTACACAATGGAATACGATACAACTATCAAAAACAAGGAAATCTTGAAACTAACAGCAAAATGGATGGAACTAGAAAAGATCATCCTAAGTGAGATAATCCAGACCCAGAAACACACGCGTGGAATATCCCCACTTATAAGTGGATATTAGCCCAACATAGTTGTCCTCTAAGAGAACTCACCCAGCAGGGCATCAGAACAGATACTAGGACTTTCAGCAAATCTCTGGGCAAAAGTCTGCAGAGCAGTGTGGAAGAGTTTGGGGATGGAAGGATGGGGAGGGGGTAGGTTGTCAGAAGTTCCACAAGCAGACTATCTAGGCTAACAGATCTGGACCCAAGGGTTTCTGCATAAACTGATGCACCAACCAAGGACATTGCAAGCGGATAATTTACACCCCACCCCCTGTTCAGATGTAGCCAATGAACAGCTCATTCTCCCTATGAAGACAGGGAGGGAGGTGGGGGTACTGCCCCTGACTCAAACTACGTTGCTATGGGTTTGATCACTGTCCCTTGGTGGAGAGGCCCTAAAGGAAAACAGAGGGAGAGGGTGTAGGCTATCCAGATGAGACCTCAGAGGCTGTGGTCAGAAGGTTGGGAGAAGGACCTCATCTGTCCGAGATCTAGGGGAAGGGAATAGGGCAGAAGAGGGAGGAAAGGTGGGCAAAAGACGATACGAGTGAGGGAATTACAATTCAGATGTCATCTGAATAATTTATAACAAAATCAAACTTAAAAAGAAAATGTCTGTGTGTCTCTAAGTCTTTGCGATTTTATGCATTTCCTTTTTCTTCTTTTTCCTCTGCTTGGTTTTGTACAATTTTGGAATGATTTTGTTTTGTTTTATTTTAGTATTTAGATGCCTGTTTGTGTTTTAAGGAGAGCTAAAAATGGTGGAAATGAATATAGAAGTGCAGGTGGTGAGAACAGGGCAGTTAGAGGAGGGGAAGCCATAATTAGAATATACAGTACGGAAAAACGTTTTCAGCAAAAGCAAAATACAGAGCACTGAGATATTATGGGAGAGATACAATTATTTTCATTTAGACAAATTGAATTAATCAAAGAAAAAATTGGAATTAGAATACTAATTATTTTCTTTTTTTTTTTTTTGAATTTTTTTTATTAATTTTTTCTTGTTACATCTCAATGTTTATCCCATCCCTTGTATCCTCCCATTCCTCCCCCCCCCATTTTCCCATTATTCCCCTCCCCTATGACTGTTCCTGAGGGGGATCACCTCCCCCTGTATATTCTCATAGGGTATCAAGTCTCTTCTTGGCTACCTGCTGTCCTTCCTCTGAGTGCCACCAGGTCTCCGCCTCCAGGGGACGTGGTCAAATATGAGACACCAGAGTACATGAGAAAGTCATATCCCACTCTCCACTCAACTGTGGAGAATATTCTGACCATTGGCTAGATCTGGGAAGGGGTTTAAAGTTTACCTCCTGTATTTTCTTAAACTTAACAACTTCTTAAACTTTTGAAAATTTGTAATGATTACTAGAGTAATTTGAAATTTTGTCCCATCAAAGAATTTAGAGAAAAGAAGTGAGTAAGGTTTAAGCAAATTTCTCATGTAAAAATACTATACTTTGAATCAATGGGTGAAGTTAAGAATGCATTCTTTGAATATTTATGGTATCTTTTATTTTAAAATTTTGAAATGATTACTCTATATTGTATAATGATAACTAAATAAATGATAATTAATGATAAGTAGTTAAAATCATAAATCTTTCTTCTGATCATGTACTTAGCATTAATGTATATTGCTATTAAAATATAATTTCTAGAAGACAGGGTATAGCCAATCCCTCTAAATGTGAATTTTTAAAATTTTTTATTAAATATTTTTTACATATAAATTTATATTATTGCACATATATAATATACTACCAACCATGAAACATTAAGGAAATATATATATATATCTTATGAATATATGCTTATTCATAGTATTATTGTCAGAAATGATTTAAGTATATGGTAATTTAAGTAATTTTAAATTACATTTTATCAAAATATAGGGTAGTCAAATTTATGCTCAAAATTGTCTCACATATAAAACTATATGCTATGTCAATACTTATTGCTTTCATCTTCTTTGTGTATTTGTTATTTATCTACTTGTGCATTCTTCAGTTCATTTTTGTATATTATATCATTCATACATGTTATGTGATTATGTAAAAAAGTGGTGCTGAAAGTTTTTTCTAATTGTATTATCACTTACTTTCATATGTATTTACCATCAAGAAAAATGGAGTTACTACTGTCTTAATTCAACCCTCTCCTCTCTCTTAAGAATCTGAGAATGTTCAGTGAAATTTTATGTGAAGTACACCAGGTAAGGTCACAAAAAAAATTGACAAATTACTCAAATGTCATGACAAGAAGTGTCAAATATCCATCATACGTGCTTCCTGTGGATATCCTCACTTTAGCATTGAATAGAATGTGAAGGCATAACTTCACATTAAAAAACTAATTGAGACCTAGAAAATTCATTCAACATTTATTAAACTATAATGACTTATCCATACTTATGAAATTTTTATATTTTTTTCTGATAATACAGATGTGAATCATCCTGCCTTCACTATGGGTCTATGCTTAAATAAAAAAACACATTCAACACTCAATTAAAAGCCAGATGCTTCATCAAAGACTCTGTCCATTTCTAATATGAAACACAATCTGCATAATAAATTCTTCTGTTACAAATCATAGAGAAAATTGTTAATGAAGTTCTTAGAATTAAAGGCAAAACATCATGATGTTAATAATTCTGACATCAGCTACTACCCTTAAGCCATGAATTTTCACTCATTCAATTATTATTTATATTTAATAAGAATTATTATCTCAGGAAATTGCAATACCTATGCCAGAGAAGACAAAAATCAATGAAAAAAACATGAGGTATTTTTTTTGAAGATATTCAATTTAAAAAAAAAATAATATATTTAGTGTTTAGAAGGCAATTTACTATTTTCTGCAGTTAAAAGCTCTTTAATGATTTTGATATATTTAAAATCAAAGTGTTTCTCCTTTTATCCTTTCAACCTGGATTATTTTGAAGAAGGTAATAAAATCATATAGAGTAGTTTTACTTCAGATGCAACAGTTTCACTCATAACTTCAATTCCCTGTATTCAATCATGGCTCAATTATGTTGAATGAAAATTAAAAAATAGACAGAGCTTGGAGGTCTTTAATCATATTATACAGTACTGAGAGCAACTTCACTATTAATTAATTACTAATAACATATATTAGTAAGTAAGATTTATAATAATGTTTTTAAAGAAGAGAATTTAGCACATATAGGTTGTTCTTCTTTCTGAGGTTTCAAGAATTCCATTACACATTTTCAAAAGCTTTTTCCTCTACATAGAAGAGAAGTATAAAATTTTATCCATAAACAAGCTACCATTATTTTCTGTAAAATGAAAACTTCAGAACTGTCAATGAACTGGAAACAACAGGTTAAATTTCTTTTGAATTTTTAAAAAGTAATTCTATTTTTTAAACTTTTTTCTTTTTTTTTAAATCTTTTTTCTTAATTTATTCTTGTTACATCTCAATGTTTATCCCATCCCTTGTATCCTCCCATTCTTCCCTCCCTCTCATTTTCTCATTATTCCCCTCCCCTATGACTGTTCCTGAGGGGGATTACCTCCCCCTGTATATGCTCATAGGGTATCAAGTCTCTTCTTGGCAACCTGCTGTCCTTCCTCTGAGTGCCACCAGGTCTCTCCCTCCCAGGGACATGGTCAAATGTGAGGCACCAGAGTACGTGAGAAAGTCATGTCACATTATCCACTCAACTGTGGAAAAAGTTCTGACCATTGCCTAGACCTGGGTAGGGGGTTAAAGTTTACCTCCTGTATTATCCTTGGCTGGTGCCTTAGTTTGGGAGGGACCCCTGGGCCCAAATCTGCCTATCATAATCTTCTACTTGTAGGGTTCTAGGACCCTCTGGATCCTTCTATTTGCTATTCTCCCATGCTTTTCTCATCTAGAGTCCCAATAGGATGTCCTCCCCTCTGTCCTAGTTTCCTGGTAAGTGAAGGCTTTCTTGGGACATGCCCCTTGGGCTAGTATGCAGACATAAGTGAATATATAGCATTTGATTCTTTCTGCTTCTGGGTTAACTCACTCATTATGATCATTTCTAGCTCAATCCATTTATCCACAAATTTCGGGAATTCCTTGTTTTTAATAGCTGAGTAGTATTCCATAGTGTATATGTACCACAGTTTCTTTATCCATTCTTCTACTGATGGACACTTAGGCTGTTTCCATGTTCTGGTTATTATGAATAATGCTGCTATGAACATGGTTGAGCAAATTTTCTTGTTGTGTGCTAGGGCATCTTCAGGGTATATTCCAAGGAGTGGAATAGCTGGGTCTTGAGGAAGCCCTATTCCCATTTTTCTGAGATAGCACCAGATAGATTTCCAACGTGGCTGTACTAGTTTGCATTACCACTAGCAATGAAGGAGTGTTCCTCTCTCCCCACATCCTCGCCAGCATGTGGTGTCACTTGAATTTTTGATCTTAGCCATTCTGATGCATGTAAGATGGAATCTCAGAGTTCTTTTGATTTTCATTTCCCTGATGACTAAGGAGGTTGATCATTTCTTTAAGTGTTTCTCAGCCATTTGATATTCCTCTGTTGAGAATTCTCTGTTTAATTCTGAGCCCCATTTCTCAATTGGGTTATTTGGTTTGTTGGTATTTAATTGCTTGAGTTCTTTATATATTTTGGATATTAGACCTTTGTCAGATGTAGGGTTGGTGAAGATCTTTTCTCAGACTGTAGGCTGTCGCTTTGTTCTCTTGACAGTGTCTCCTGCCTTACAGAAGCTTCTAGGCCTCATAAGGTCCCATTTATTAATGGTTGACATTAAGGCCTGGGCCGTTGGTGTTCTGTTCAGGAAGTTATCTCCTGTGCCAATATGTTCCATGCCCTTCCCCACTTTTTTTTTTCTAAGTGACTTAGTGTCTCTGGTTTTACGTTGAGGTCTTTAATCCACCTGGATTTGAGTTTTGCGCAAGCTGACAAATATGGGTCCACTTGCATTTTTTTACACATAGACCTCCAGTTAGACCAGCACCATTTGTTGAAGATGCTATCCTTTTTCCATTGAATGGATTTGGCTTCTTTGTCAAAAACCAAGGGACCATTTGTGTGTGGATTCATATCTAGGTCTTCGATTCGATTCTACTGATCAACCACCCTCTTGCTGTGCCAGTACCATGCTATTTTAATTACTATTGCTTTATAGTACAGTTTGAGATCAGGTATGGAGATTCCTCCAGAGCACCTTTTATTGTACAAGATTGTTTTAGCTATTCTGGTTTTTTTTTCCATATGAAGTTCAGAATTGAACTTTCAATGTCTTTAAAAAATTGTATAGGTATTGCTTTTGGTAAGATGGTCATTTTTACTATGTTAATTCTCCCAATCCATGAGCAAGGAAGATCATTCCATCTTATCAGGTCATCTTCAATCACTTTCTTCAGAGTTTTGATTTTTTTTTTCAAACAAGTCCTTTCCTTCCTTAGTTAGAGTAACTCCTAGATACTTTATATTGCTTGTGGCTAATGTGAAGGGTGTGGTTTTCGTACTGTCTTCCTCTGCAAGCTTGTCATTTGTGTATAGGAAGGCTACAGAGTTTTTTGAGTTAATTTTGTATCCAGCTAATTTGCTGAAGGTGTTTATCAGCTGTAGGGGTTCTCTGGTGGAATTTTGAGGGTCACTTATGTACACTATCATATCATCTGCAAATAGGGATAATTTGACTTCCTCCTTTCTCATTTGGATACCCTTGATCTCCTTTTGTTGTCTTGTTGCTCTGGCTAGAACTTCCAGTACTATATTGAAGAGATATGGAGAGAGTGGGCAGCCTTGCCTTGTTCCTGATTTTAGAGGAATTTCCTTGAGTATCTCACCATTTACTTTGATTTTGGCTATTGGCTTGGTGTATGTAGCCTTTATTATGTTGAAGAAAGTGCCTTGTATCCCCGAACTCTCTAAAACTTTAAACATGAATGGGTTTTGGGTTTTATCAAATGCTTTCTCTGCATCTAAAGAGATGATCATGTGGTTTTTTATTTTCAGTTTTTTTATATGGTGGATTACATTGATGGATTTCCATATATTAAACCATCCCTGCATTCCTGGAATGAAGCCTACTTGGTCATGAGGAAATGATATCTTTGATGTGTTCTTCATTCGTTTTGCAAGTATTTTATTTAGTGTTTTTGCATAGATGTGTTCATAAGAGAAATTGGTCTGAAATTCTCTTTCTTTGTTGAGTCTTTGTGAGGTTTAGGTATCAATGAGACTATGGCCTCATAGAATGAATTTGGTAATGTTCCATCCATTTCTATCTTTTGGAGTAGCTTGAATAGTATCGTTATTAGCTCGCCCTTGAAGGTCTGGTAGAATTCTGCACTGAAACCATCTGGCCCTGGGCTCTTTTTGGTTGGGAGATTATCGATGATTGCTTCTATTTCTGTAGGGGAAATGGGACTATTTAGCTTGTTTATCTGTTCTTCACTCAACTTTGGCAAGTGAAATTGATCAAGAAAATTGTCCATTTCCCTTAAATTTTCAAATTTTGTGGCATATATGCCTTCAAAATAGGATCTTCTGATTCTTTGTATTTCTTCAGTGTCTGTTGTTATGTCTCCCTTTTCATTTCTGATTTTGTTGATTTCAATACTGTCTCTCTGCCTTTTAGTTAGTTTGGCTAACAGTCTGTCTACCTTCTTGATTTTCACAAAGAACTAGCTCTTGGTTTTGTTGATTCTTTGGACTGTTTTCTTAGTTTCTAATTTGTTAATTTCAGCCCTGAGTTTGATTATTTCCAGACGTCTACTCCTCTGGGGTGTTTCTGCTTCTTTTTTTTTCTAGGGCTTCCGGTTGTGTCATTAAGATGCTTATGTGTGATGTTTCCAATTTCTTTTTAAAGGCACTTAGTGCTATGAATTGTCCTCTTAGTACTGCTTTCAATGTATCCCACAAATTTGAGTATGTTGTTCCTTCATTTTCATTGAATTTCAGAAACTCCTTGATTTCTTTCTGTATTTCTTCCCTGACCCAGGTGTCATTTAGCAGAGAGTTGTTTAGTTTCCATGTACATGTAGGCTTTTTGTTATTTCTTTTGTTGTTAAATTGCAGCCTAAGAGCATGGTGATCTGATAGGATACAAGGTATTATTTCAATCCTCTTGTATCTATTGAGGCTTGCTTTGTGACCTATGATGTGATCAATTTTGGAGAAGGTTCCATAGGGTGCAGAGAAGAAGGTATATTCTTTCTTGTTTGGGTGAAAGGTTCTATAGATATCTGTTAGATCCATTTGACCCATGGCTTTGGCTAATTATGTTATTTCTTGGCTTAGTTTCTGTTTCAATGTCTTATCCTTCAGTGAGAGTGGGGTGTTGATATCTCCCACTATTATTGTGTGGGGATCGATGTGTGGTTTAAGCTTTTTTAGCAGACCTTTTACAAATGTGGGTGTCATTGTATTTGGAGCATAGATGTTCAGAATTGTGATGTCATCTTGGTTGACTTTACCTTTGATGTGTATGAAGTGTCCTTCCTCATCCCTTTTGATCAATTTTGGTGAAAGTCTATTTTGCTTCTTGTAACTATTTTCTTGAAATATTGTTTTCCAACTTTTTACCCTGAGGTAATGCCTATCATTATGGGTGAGATGTGTTTCTTGAATGCACAAGAATGTTGGATCTTGTTTATGCAAACATTCAATTGGGCTGTGTCTTTTTATTGGAGAATTGAGACCATTGATGTTGAGAGATATTGATGACCAGTGACTGTTAAGAGTCTTAATTTTGATGTTTTTTCCAGTCGAGCGTTTGTGTAGTTGTGTTTTTGCCATGGTATACTTATCTATTTCCTGAGTAGTTTTGGTTATAGCTTGACTCTTTGGGATGGAGTTTTCCTTCTAGTACCTTCTGTAAAGCTGGGTTTGTGGATAGGTACTGTTTGAATTTGTTTTTGTCATGGAATATTTTGTTTTCTCCATCAATGGTTATTGATAATTTTGCTGGGTAAAGTAGTCTGGCCTGGCATCTCTGGTCTCTTGGGGTTTGCAGGATCTCGGTCCAGGCCCTTCTGGCTTTTATGGTCTCTGCTGAGAAGTCGGGTATAATTCTGATAGTTTTGCCATTAAATGTTATTTGGGCCTTTTCCCTTGCAGCTTTTAATATTTTTTCTTTGTTCTGTATGTTTTGTGTTTTGATTATTATGTGGCGGGCAGTTTTTTTTTCTGCTCAATTCTGTTTGGTGTCCTGTAGGCCTCTTGTACGCATATAGGCATCCCTTTCTTTAGATTGGGGAAATTTTCTTCTATGATTTTGTTGAGAATAGTTTCTGGGCCTTGGAATCTGATATCGTCTTCTTTTTCAATGCCTATTATCCTCAAATTTCTTCTTTTCATTGTGTCCTTAATCTCTTGGATGTTTTGTGTCAGAAGTTTTCTAGATTTGGCATTTTCTTTAATGGTTGCTTCAAGATCTGTGATTGTATCTTCTAGACCTGAGATTTGTTCTTCAATCTCTTGGATTCTGTTAGAAACGCTCACCTCTGTGTTGTTCACCTTATTCTCTGAGGGCTCACATTCTCGTTTTTCTTCTGTCTGTGTGTTTATCATTAAATCCATTTTCTTTCTTTTTTGTTTTTTTTTTGTTTGTTTGTTTGTTTTGTTTTGTTTTCTTTGGTTTTTTTTTTTTATTTATTCTTGTTACATCTCAATGTTTATCCCATCCCTTGTATCCTCCCATTCCTCCCCCACCCCCCATTTTCACATTATTCCCCTCCCCTATGACTGTTCCTGAGGGGGATTACCTCCCCCTGTATATTCTCATAGGGTATCAAGTCTCTTCTTGGCTACCTGCTGTCCTTTCTCTGAGTGCCACCAGGTCTTCCCCTCCAGGGGACATGGTCAAATGTGAGGCACCATAGTATGTGAGAAAGTCATATCCCACTCTCCACTCACCTGTGGAGAATATTCTGACCATTGGCTAGATCTGGTTAGGGGTTTAAAGTTTACCTCCTGTATTGTCCTTGGCTGGTGCCTTAGTTTGAGCGGGACCCCTGGGCCCAAATCTGCCTATCATATTGTTCTACTTGTAGATTTCTAGGACCCTCTGTATCCTTTTATTTTGCTATTCTCCCATGCGTCTCTCATTTAGAGTCCCAATAGGATGCCTTCCATTTTCATTTTTAGATCTTGAACTGATTTTTTGATGTCTTTCATCTGATTGTTTGGATATTCCTGAGTTTCTTCCCTTGCCTCTTTATAGGCTTCAGATCCTGGACCATTTTATTTATTTCTTTCATCTGGTTGTTTGCATTTTCCTGCAATTTTTCCATTTCTACTCTATGCACTTCTTTTATGTCTCTCACCTGTTTGGCTGTGTCTTCCTTCATTTGATTATGAATTTTATTTGTTTCCTCCATTCCTATCCTCATTTCTAAGGATTTGAGGTCATTTTCTTGTATTTCCGTTGTATTTGAGTTCTCTGGGTTGTTTTCTTTGGGATAGCTGGAAACTGGAGATGCCTTGTTGGTTTGGGTTTTTTTTTTTTTTTTTTTTTTTTTTTGTGTGTGTGTGTGTGTGTGTGTGTGTGTGTGTGTATGCTTTTTCGCTGTCCTTTAGACATCTTGCCATCTTTGTTTTTGTTTTGTAGCTTCCAGAGTTGGATGATAGATTCACTTGTTTTCTCACTATTTTCCTAGGCTGGGAGCTCTAATGCTTCACTGGTATGGATGTTAGGAGGTTAGCCCTGTTGTTTTGGACTCTCACTGCCATTGATCCTCAGCTCCTTGTGCTGTGGGTCCTGCAATCGTTCTGGGTCTCTGAATGAGCGTTGGGTCAGGCCAAACTATCCACAACCTTCTGTGTCTCCTGCCAAGTCCAGCCAGGAACACTGGGCCCGAACGACGGGCCGATCTCAGCTAGATTCTCAGGGCCTGAACCGTCTGCTGTGCTCAGCTGGGGAATCTGGGCCCAAAATGCACACAGGTCCAGCCACAATTTTTGGGCTGGGACTGCGCACCAAGCTCAACTAGGGGCTTTTGCCCCAATGTGCAGGTTGTGGTCAGTTATTGACTCAGGGCCCTAACTGTCTACCAAGCTTAGCCAGGAATTCTGGATTCAAACTGCACACTGTGCCCAACCAGAGTCTTAGAGCCGGTGGAACTGAGCGCTCCGCCCAGCCAGTGTCACAGCAGGAGAACTACGGCTGCACTGAGCCAGCGCCACTGGTGGAACCAAGCGCTCCGCCCAGACTGCGTCACCGCAGGGTAGCTGCCACTGAGCTGAGGTGGTGCCTAGGGAGTTAGTGCCTCGGGCAGAATTGCTTGCTGGGCTGAGCCAGAACCCGGGACTCTCGGGCTGAACTCTGCCGAGTCCAGTCTGGGTCCCAAGGCACCACGTGACCCAACTCCTGCCCAGAGTCCCCTCTCCTGCAGGAACTCCCACCAGCCACCACACCAATCACCTCCACTGGAAGGCTCTGAGCTGCAAACCTCAGCCACCGCCGCTGCTGATGCTGGTGCCACTGCTGATGGTGCCTCTGCTGCTGCTGCTCTGATCCGAGAAAATCCATGCTCCTCTGCACCCTGGTCTCTCCAAACCATGGAGCACTCCCGCTGCTGTGGTGTGGGGACCTCAGTGTTCTTGGCTCAGAAATCTGTGCAATTCCATGAATTGTTCACTGGAGCCTCCAAACACAGTCCATACTTCTTGCCGCCATCTTGGATCCCTAAACTTTTTTCTTAATATATTTCTTTTTATCATATACATTTATATTATTACACATGGGTAAAATAAACTACATACAGCAGGAAGAACCATGAGACAATAAGGAATTATGTAAATCTTACATTCATAGAGATTTGGCTATTTGTATTTGGCAGCTTTGAAGAAAACATCTTTCCTATCTTGTTGGTTCTAAATTTCTGAATGGAGATTAATACATGTCTTTTCTCATTCTTATTAACATAAAACATCTATCTTAATCTAAAAATACCTTAACCCCTAATCGCCTAAGGTTAATTGACAGACTAAACTATCTGGTTTTCAAACCCATCAGAGACTTGAAAAGGGATAAAACATAAATATTCGAGTGAACCCGAAGTGCAGGTTAGCAGCTTTCAAAATGAAAAAATGACTGAGACAGTATACTGCTTGAACAGTCACCTAACACTCTCTATAATATACAGAATGATATGTTACACCTAGTATGTATATCTTTGTGATAAAAATAGAATAGTAATTGATATGACTATGATTTGATCAACTAACAAGTAACTTGTATAATGTACTTATTCTAAACAGCCTGCAATACTTTAAAAGTACTGGAAATAAACCTTGTATTATAATTGAGTTATATGGGTACAGTACCACATATTAGAGTAGAAATATATGTAATGTGTGTCAGTAATAATCTTAAATTTGAATTCTATACCAGTGTATCTAAAACTAAACATATTTTGCATTTATAAAAAATTCTATACCAGTGATTAAAAATAACCTTGTGAGTAACAAGGCATTATGTTGAGGAGTAGATTCACTACTACGGCCAGTGTATCCATGATCTAATTTCTAGAAGAGTTTATCTCTTAAGATTGTTGCATTGTGTTTCTATATAGTAAATTTTGGAGTGATGTGAGGAATTTTAAACCAGCAACATAGCTGCTATTGCAAGGGATTACATCCAAAGACATTCTAGGTCTGTGTGATCCAAGTGAATGACACACATATTATCTCTCTGGCGAGAATAGAGACAATTCCATACTACACACCTTTAGTCCCAACCAATGAAGGTAAGCTTAGCACATAGAAGGAATCAGCCACTTTTGAAAATGAGTTCTAATTAAGGGCCAAACTAAGTGATGAGTCAGAAAAAGATTTGACAGAATGAATCAGAGATAGGCTATATTCAACTCTCATAAGGACAGGCAAGAGAAGCTACTTAAGAGCAGTAGAGTAGAACTGAGAAGTGGAGAAGGGTACAATAGAGAAAGAGTGGAGAAGATAATAAATTAAAGTACATTAATGAGCTCATCAGAGAAGACGGTACAGTAGAGAAAGGAATAGAGTTGAATACAATAGAGAGTTCAGTAGAGAAGATAGTTCAGTTGAGTGAAGTTGGGGTCAGTCAGTTGGCAACTGGTAGAGAGGCAGTTCAGTTCCTGGCAGTTTAGATCAGTTCAGTTGACCGAGTGCAGTGCCGTGGAATTGAGTTCATTCCTGAGTTCATACAGAGGCTGCTGTAATCAGAGGATAAAAAGGCGCTATAAGATTAAAACATATTGCTAGAGTTAGCTTGAGGCAAAGCAGAGCAATACATCCAGGAGCTGAGAGAAGCCACTTTTAGTCAGTCAACTTGGAGAGCAGGTTGAGAAAGAATAGCTGAGTTGATCAGCCAGCAAGAATTCAGAAAGAGCTAGAAAGGGTGAGCTAATTCTGCAATAACCCTCCAAGACAACACTTGCATCAGGCAAATAAAAGATACTTTTACAGGAATATATTCAAACTACAATGATGCCTCAGGGGAGATCGGTCATTTTTTCTGTTTCTTCTTTCCACTTTCACCCATCCCTCTAGAAAAAATAATTCATAATTATTCATTTTTGTCAAAATACAAGCAGCATTCAATTAATTTTTTATGTAATGATAGAATCCATTTAGGATAATGTGTCAGTTCTAGTCATTAAAAACTTGGGAAACATTTTAATTTATCAATTTATGAATAAAAATACCATCTAAATAAATAGTTTAGAAGTCTTAACCAATTGTCAATTTGATTTTTACTCACTTTTCCCACTGTTGATGCAAGGAAGTTCTTCAAGACAGCTTTCAACTCTTTATAAACAGCCCTGGAAGTTTTTATGGCTTATTTATTTCTGTTATGACAAAATATTCATAGAAAGTCAGCAGTCTGGAACATATTAATACTAAAATTTATGTTATCAATAATTAAGACTGGACAAGAAACATAAATCATCAGTCTTTTGGAACATCCAATATTATGGCTCTAGTTTTCAATCAGATTACCCTTCAAAAACTTTAGGGCCATTGTCACACCTAGAATTTAATCTTTAATTCTGGTTTATCTGTACATTTAAAATTTTATATTACCTTCAGTGTATATAAAAGATGGCAAACAGGGTTGCATATACATTAGGGGAGGACAAAGGTAAAAATCTAGCTTTTTATGATTTCCTAAGTTATGGGAGAAGGAGAAGATGCCTCTATTACACCTTTTGGGTTTAGCAATGTTTTAAAGTGATGGTTCTGATTTCCCTACTCTTTTGCTCGCTTTGCCTGTCCTAAATAGCAATGTTAGGCTTGTGTGCCTGTGCACACATAGTAAAGAACTTCATGGTTTTTACGATATACGGTTTTGTTCTCTGTTATGTTCTGATCCAGGAACCATTCATCATCTGAAACTTGAGGTGCACCATCACCAAAAGTTACAGTGAGTCTCCCCAGCCTTAGCACCAACATATCATTGTCATTCATTACTGTGACAAATATCCTAAGCCACAGTCCATCTCAGAGACCTGGGAGAATTTCATGTCTCCATTTATTCATCTCTTCTGTGCTTGCTCATCTGAAGGTTGCCTTTCGGTCAGTCTCATATACCTTTCCAAAAAGCCTAGAGATTTAGGCAATTAATACACTGCTTTCCTCTGTCTGAGCAAAGTTTTCTTGGGTGAGTCCATTTCAGATTTTAAAACATTTCTAAAATGGGTATTGAACCTCTATTGTCATTTCCTCAGGGTTACTCTCCAGTCACTTTAATGGTCTTCTTCAACAGACTCCTGGACACGCCAATATATTTCAAAATAAAGAAATTAGAAAACTTCTTTGTCTTTTAAAATATATTTTTCTCTACCCCCTGCAATTGTGATGTTTCATCATATAATGAATATATCTCAGAAATTGCACACATGCACACATGATCATTTACAAATGATGTGGGGTTATTTTGTAGTACTTATTTAAAATATTTTCCCCTTGTCTTTTAATGTTTTTGTATTATGTGTGTAGGTGGGTATTATTTAACTTAATATAATTGGAGTTGTTGAGTTTTTAAATGGATAATGTTTTGCAACAAACTGTGGACATTTTCATCTTTATTTTTATGTGTAGTTTTCATGTGACTTTTTCCCATAACGGACCACCATTATTCACAAGCCAGTACTTTTTCTAAGGCTCTTCAACCTTTAAAGTTGTGTTCAATTATTTTTAGTTCAATTATTTTTATCTTTTTTCTACTTGTTTCATTAAAAATTAATTTATTTTAAGTCATTTCTTCTGCCAATTACAACTTTTAACGTATACTTCACATATATTTTTTTTATTAATTTATTCTTGTTACATCTCAATGTTTATCCCATCCCTTGTATCCTCCCATTCCTCCCCCCCCCCCCATTTTTCCATTATTCCCCTCCCCTATGACTGTTCCTGAGGGGGATTACCTCTCCCTGTATATTCTCATAGGGTATCAAGTCTCTTCTTGGCTACCAGCTGTCCTTCCTCTGAGTGCCACCAGGTCTCCCCCTCCAGGGGACATGGTCAAATGTGAGGCACCAGAGTACATGAGAAAGTCATATCCCACTCTCCACTCAACTGTGGAGAATATTCTGACCGTTGGCTAGATCTGGGAAGGGGTTTAAAGTTTATCTCCTGTATTGTCCTTGGCTGGTGCCTTAGTTTGAGCGGGACCCCTGGGCCCAAATCTGCCTATCATATTGTTCTACTTTTATATTAGTTGTTAAGAAATATTCCTCAAGACCCAGCTATTCCACTCCTTGGAATATACCCAGAAGACGCTCCAGCACACAACAAGAAAATTTGCTCAACCATGTTCATAGCAGCCTTATTCATAATAGCCAGAACATGGAAACAGCCTAAGTGTCCCTCAGTAGAAGAGTGGATAAAGAAACTGTGGTACATATACACTATGGAATACTACTCAGCTATTAAAAACAAGGAATTCCCGAAATTTGTGGATAAATGGATTGA
Source organism: Acomys russatus (assembly GCF_903995435.1). Taxonomy (NCBI): domain Eukaryota; kingdom Metazoa; phylum Chordata; class Mammalia; order Rodentia; family Muridae; genus Acomys; species Acomys russatus. Next base: position 14,428,306 of record NC_067145.1, on the reverse strand, counting down.
GCTAGAAATGATCATAATGAGTGAGTTAACCCAGAAGCAGAAAGAATCAAATGGTATATACTCACTTATATCTGCATACTAGCCCAAGGGGCATGTCCCATGAAAGCCTTCACTTACCAGGAAACTGGGACAGAGGGGAAGGCATCCTATTGGGACTCTAAATGAGAGACGCATGGGAGAACAGCAAAACAAAAGGATCCAGAGGGTCCTAGAAATCTACAAGTAGAACAATATGATAGGCAGATTTGGGCCCAGGGGTCCCGCTCAAACTAAGGCACCAGCCAAGGACAATACAGGAGGTAAACTTTAAACCCCTTCCAGATCTAGCCAATGGTCAGAATATTCTCCACAGTTGAGTGGAGAGTGTGATACGACTTTCTCACATACTCTGGTGCCTCACATTTGACCATGTCCCCTGGAGGGGGAGACCTGGTGGCACTCAGAGGAAGGACAGCAAGTAGCCAAGAAGAGACTTGATACCCTATGAGAATATATAGGGGGACGTAATCCCCCTCAGGAACAGTCATAGGGGAGGGGAATAATGGGAAAAATGGGGGGGGGGGGAGGAATGGGAGGATACAAGGGATGGGATAAACATTGAGATGTAACAAGAATAAATTAATAAAAAAAAAAAAAAAAAAAAAAAAAGAAATATTCATTATTGAGCCGGGTGTGGTGGTGCACGCCTTTAATCCCAGCACTCGGGAGGCAGAGGCAGGCAGATCGCTGTGAGTTCGAGACCAGCCTGGTCTACAAAGCGAGTCCAGGATGGCCAAGGCTACACAGAGAAAGCCTCTCTCTAAAAACCAAAAAAAAAAAAAAAAAAAAAAAAAAAAAAAAAATATATATATATATATATATATATATATATATATATATATATTCATTATTGTACTTATTTTGTTAAGGTAAAATGCTGAAATTAATATAATAAAGAAACCATTATGTTGGTTATACCAGCTGCATATTTTATATTCTTTCAAAGGACAGAGATGTATATTATTTTTTTTGCAAACACAGACATCTTTTTATGGTAACTGTTGATGTTTTGTGTTACTCTTAGAACTATTGGGAATATAAGTGGAAATATATAAATATTGCATAGGACATTAATTTATATGTTTTTAATTTTCTCCATCATCACAGAGAAACCTATAGTCTAATACCCCAAATAAATTATTCTTTAGATTATGGTGAAAAGAAAAGTACAAATGAAATTACAGTTGTAGAACAACTGATGTCCAACCTGGACAACATTCTGTAATATTTGTGTTAAAAAGTTTACATAGAATATTATTTGAAAGAATTAACATCACTATATCCCTCCAACCTCTTTATGTATTTGAATTTTAGTAGTTTTTGTTCCACCAATTCCCTAGACACTTTCTCAATTTATTTTACTTCTTAAGAAGTTGACAGGGATATAACTGTTTGGTTTGTTTGTATCAGTAGTACCTATTGTTATTTAGATTTTAGCTCACTATATTCACCAGCTTAAATGATGTTTGTTATTGTATGACAAAACATTTTTTGTGGAGAGAATCAACCCACATGTCTATTCATTCCAGATAGGAAACCCATCTAGACCAAAGTACAGATACCACTAGTGTCCAAGTTGGTGAAACAATGAGTTTTATTGGGATTACTTGGGAATATGGTTAAGGGTTTAGTTACAGGGGTAGAAATAACTTGAAGACAGCTGTATCACCAATGCTGACAGAACACAGGTGACAGCTCACAAAGCTGGCAACCTGGAACATACTATACAGCCTGCAGGCAGGTCAACAGGCTAGAGAGTGTCCTTTTCAAGTGACATTGGTCTTAAAATTCTCCCAGGAAACTGGAGAGGTTTCTATTATATCCAGCCTGTTCCTCTGGCCTTAGAGTCTTCTCTGTGGCCTGCCTGGTTGGAGTCTTCTTTGCTGCTTGTTGCTTACTCTGACAGTGAGGGGCCGAGTGCATCTGGTAAGTTTCAGAGACTTCCTGAAGCTACTTCAAGTTTTTTATCTCTCTGTTCAAGGAACTTCATTGTAGGATGCAATGTTTAGATCTAGTATGAAACTGTTATGTATTGGTTGCATAATCCAATTTCATTTCTGCTCTTTCCTGTGCATTGAAATATATAGAGGTCACATATACTAATTTGCATTACAGATATAGCAAATCCTGCTCATTTTTACAGTATAAGTTTTTTCAATATATTCTGTTTTATTTCAGAAATCTTTTAATAATATTATTTAGAAGATAGTAAGCTTCCATTTTCCCTTAAATTAATAGATTGTTTATAATTTGTACTTTTCAGGTACATATTTTCCTTTTATTTTTTGTTCCTTATTATTTTCTGGTTTTCTGCTGTATTTGTCAATCCTCCTGTTTATCAAATTCCCACCCCACTTAAATTATTTTATTCATTGTTTTCTAATATAATAATATATTTATGGATTTCCCCTTGGCAATTGTACAGGTATCCCTGTATCTACTATTTTAATTATGTACACTGTAAAACCATTGTTGCATTTTTACATGTGTATATATAATTTATATGTAAAACCACCCAGCACTGAGAAAGCTAGCCAGTAAGAATGAAGCTTCCAGGTCACTATCAGCTTAATTTCTTCATATTCCCTATCTCAAGTATGAGTTATCTTCCATATCAGGGTCTTATCCTCAAGTTATGGAATGCAATGTAGAACACTGGGAAGAGCCTGTAATGTTTGGAGGTATTTTGCATCTCCCTGACGGAGAACTTCAAAAACAGTAGACAACGTTTGGCATTTGACTTTTTTATTTGCTAATGTGTGTCATCTGCTAGGAGACTTCTTGCTTTTATGGAGTAACATAATTGTAGCTTGTGGTATATATATATGGATATATATATATATATATGTGGATATATATCTATAGTAGTGGGTTTCTGTATGATGTTTTCTAAAGATTCTTAGTGTTATTTATTTTTCCTTATAATCTTCAGGAAACCTGACCTTAATGAAATATAATTCTTCCTGTTCTTTTATGAGAGAAACTAATATTTTTCTATAGAATTAATTCTCCCTTTATAAGATCAAGCCCATACCTCACACCATTATTAAGTCAACATCCCATGTATTAACAGGTCACAGTTCCAAGACATAGAAGAGAGCATGCTCTTAGTGTTTTGACACATGGCCATAGTCTTAAGCCAAGTCCTAGTACTGATCCTCATACACACACAGCAATGCACCTCTCAGCCCTCGTTAAAGAAACATCTATTTGAGGTAGATGATGATTAACACACTGACACACACTGTCCCTGGTTCAGAGAGTAAGAGACTGCCAGATGCTCAGCAAAACTGTGCAAACCCTGGCCAAACTCATAATCCATGTTTGATCTCCAATGTTTATCACTTACTATTTTTACCAAGTAGCATTTTCAAATTTAGGTTGCAGTATTTAATGTCAATTTTTGTGAATAGCTGATTAGGTTATAGGATATTAATGCTATGTCCCAAATATATTAGTTGTCATTATTTTCAATTTTTTATAGTTATTATTATTTGTATATGTAATTTATTCAAAATATAAATTTATTTATTTCATCACGCAAGTCCCTAATGCCTACGCAAGTGTGTTGGGAATTTTGCTGAATGCTACAAAAATATTATAATTTTTATTTTAAGTAATAGAAAAATGCTCAACCATAAACAGAAGATATATACAACTACACCATTTCCTCTAAAGGCTCAAGAAATATTGAACAAGAAAGAGCAGAGAGATTGCAAGAGCCAAAGGTGGTGGAAAATGACAAGAAAACTGTTTTCTTGTTGCAGCACAGAAGCTCCATTTATGACCTCAGTGTCTGTAACAGGCTGCAAAATGTCTGTGAAAGCCCAATCCAGACAGAATCCTAACATGGAGAAGGGAGTTGGGCATGATGACACACCCTTATCTGAGAAGGAATTGATAGTTGTTAGCATCTGAGAATGAAGAAGTCAGTTTTGTTTGTTTGTCTAAAAGGACACAAAGTTGGGAGAGAAGGGAACAAAAGTGATAAGATTGGGAAGAGATGAATATGAACAAAACCATTGTACAAAACCTTTGCTAAATATATTCTCTGACAGTAGAGAGTAAAGTGTGTAGGTGCATGTACTGAAAGCATTTCTGGGAAGAGAATAATGTTACGGAGCCGAGAATATGATGAGAATGTTAATGTTTCCTTCAAACAATTCTGTATTTTTGTCAGCATCGTTGATTTTTGCAAATAAAACTAAATTTCTAGAGATTTGAATTAGGTGCCTTCATTCTGATTTGTTGTTTTTCTAATTACTTTTGACAGGTATCATCACACTCACTTTTTAGCTTAGCAAGATGATAATGCTGAGTCTATGGTGTCCCTGCTTCCTCAATGTATGTACTGAGATGAGAGGTGTACATCACTATATCACTTAACAGTTTCCAATGTGCACTAAACCAAATAAGCCACATTCTAGCCCTAAGGATGATTATTTTACTAAATTAGAATCACAAGATGGGAAAAAGACACAGATTTTATAAAGAGAGAAGTAGAGGGAGAGACAGACATTGAGAGAGGCTGACATTCAGAACAGGAGAGGGAGAGAGAATACTCAGCTCAAAATTTACCTAAAGCATAGAGAGAGAGAGAGAGAGAGAGAGAGAGAGAGAGAGAGAGAGAGAGAGAGAGAGAGAGAGAGAGAGAGAGAGAGAGACGGTTCTTAAAAACATTGATACTAGATTCATGTCTGTTAAAAAAAAAAAAAAACCTTTCAAAGAACAGATATAGATCAAAATCATATGGGCTATCAAAAACAGGATTATCCCCCATGATTGGAAAGATTAAAAAAAGCTGTACTGGAAGGTGGTTCTCAATCATAATGACTTCTAACTGAGGGACAAAGTGACAACTTAGAGAAAGAGCTGACAGAATGAGTCAGAGATAGGATACACCCAATTCTCCAGAGAACAGACAGGAAAGACAGGCTATTTAGGAGCAGCCAGCGTGAGAGAAGTTGCTTCTGTGCAGTTCCGTTGAGTGCAGTTGAGTTTGTGCAGTTTAGAGGCATTTTTTTTCCAAGCAGAGCAATTTAGTCAGAAGCCAAGAGAAGCAAGTTTGAATCAGTAAGTTTTGAGACGAATATTGAGCCAGAACAGCCAAGTTGAACCAGCCAGCCAGAGTTCAGAAAGAACTAGAAAGGGAATTTATACAGCAGTAATTCTCAGAGGCTGGAAATATTCTAGGCCTAGGTTAGAAGAAGGAGGCTGAAAGCTGAAGCCTTCAAGGTCTGGGCTTGCAGAATATTAACATGTGTGAAGGAAAGAAGCTTCCAGGCCTAGACCTAGGGATATTTAGTTAGAGATGCTCTGGGCCAGCCCAAGTCATATGTTAATAAAGCTTGGGTATGGCTCTCCTGTCATCACCTTTTCTGAGAAAATAAAAATAACAATTAAAGTTCAATCCTTCATTTTCTTATTTAATAATTCTATCTGCTTTTATGTAAAGCATGCTTCATTAAAACCAGTAACATTTGATTCAAATCAGTGATTGTATGAATTTGAATGTACAGAATAAATGTCCCCATTTAATAGCTTGCCATGAGATAGCTGATATGTTTTGTTTTGTTTTTTTTTTTTCTTTTCTAGTCTTTCAGTTAGAAAGCTTTTACCTACAAAAGTTTAGTCTATTACTAAATGATTATTAAGACAATATATTAAATTCTAATGTTACAGGTAATAAGTTACAACACTTTTCTTCTATGTTTAAACAGTGTTAACATCGTTTTTGAAATCTGAAATGGTTTTTTTTCTTTTAAAAATTCTGCCTTTTATTTATTTTTTTACTTACAGCAGAGTCTAAGACTCATAGGAAAACGTTAAGTATCAGGCACAGTGAACCATGCTTGTTCATCTTTTTGACAGTAATGGAACATTTTATCTCCATAATGCTTCTGCGGATTTGTTCTATTCCTGAGAATAAAATATATGAAGTGTTTCTTCTATTTTTAGCTTCCTAAGTCTTTATTCAGGAACAGACTGTGAAATTTAATCAACGGTTTTGTCATCTACTGAGAATAATACATAGAGCTGAAAAATGAATTGTTGTAACAAACTAAGAACTATGATGGATGTGATTTTCTAGTAGATTCTGTAGAATTTTTCATTTCTATACATAAAGAGTGGCCAAAGATGTAGAGCATCCCTCCTGCTTTTTCTCATAGTTACAATAATTGTGTGTGCATGCACCAAAGCTTTTGTTTTACATGTACTTTTTATGGTATGTGTGCATCATACTGTGCATATACTTGCTGATGCTTGCTCATATAGAGGCCATAGGTTGATGCCAAATATATTGCTTCATCACCCTTCATCTTAACATTTTTGAGAGGGGGCACATCTAACTAAAACTGGAGCTCACCCATTTAGACAAGCTGGCTGGCCAATAAGCTTATGAGATTTACCTGTCTCTATTCCTCAGTTGAGGAGTTATAGACACATGCCGCTGATTCTGGATTTGATGTGGATCTTGAAGATATGAACTCAGGTCCTTGTGTTTGTACCATGAGCATTTTGCTGACTGAAGCATCACCCAGCTCTATTCATCTTTCATAGTTTATCATTCTCAACTGACTGTATGGTTATCAATGGAACTATTAACTTTTAAAATTAATACACCTTCAAATATCTTAAATCTTTTAATGACATTTTGAACTATCCGGTATTTCTGGTTCATCTTCAGTCAATTTTAATTAGTTACATATTATTCAAACAATGAAAATTGGTTTTTAAATGTTGTAAAATGTATGTGTGTACATACATACATAAACTCTGTTAGTATATACATTCAGAAAATATGCATGGACTAGAATGCACATTTCACATTTACACTACTACCAAATGTATGAAGTTTAACCATATTGCTAATATTCTCAAAATAAAAGCATTTTTAGTTTTGTGATTAATTTTGATATTTTTGTACTTCTCTTGATTAATTTTATATCAGTAATAAATATATTAGTAGAAAATATATCACAATATAATTAATTTCTGAATTTAAAAGAAGGAAAATTTATAAAAATTAAATAATTTCTGGAATGTGTAATGAATATTTTGCAAGTACATTAATATATAGGGTCTTAGACATTAAAGTTATTGACCTTTTAGAATTTAATTAAACTATCTAAATTCTTAAATGAATAAGTACATTTCAAAATAATTGCTTTATATAATACAAAGTAGAATTATTAAGGTTATTATCCTTATTTTATTTGCCTATCTTTCATTTTCTGTATGTTTACTTCCTTCCATTATGAAGTCATGAAAAACCCTTTTCAATCATTTTTATAGACAAATATACCTGCATCTGTAAGAAAAAAATCTCCTAATAAAACCATAAAATCATATACTATAATTTGGTGTATTCCAGTAGTATTGATTCCACCAGGCTTGCTGTTGAATATTTGTAATGATAATACTCTAATATTTTATTATTCAAAACATTTCTGCATATTGCCACAAACCATTGATTTATGTCATTCTAAAAATAATAGAGAAAAAAGTCAAAGTTTATCCTGAGATGCAGAGATTAGAGAAAATGAAATAATAATAAAGTGGAAGACTCAGGTGAAGGAGATAAATTAAAAGACCAAGTTCTTCATATAACAGGCAAAAAAGATCAAAGGATTTGAGGGCCTTTTAGCAAATAAAAGTGATAAATCAAAGCTTGAAATACAGGAATAATAATGTCAGTCAGGTTAAAAGAGAGTTCATGTTGAGATGGGTAAAACGAAAAAAAAAATACTGCCATTCAAAGCATGCTTTAAAATAGGAGAAAGTTTAATACTCTATATATTTTTAAGCTGGAAAATATATGAATATGTCAGGAGGATCTATTGAACCTCCACTTCTCATCTAATCATAAAGTGGAAATATACTTTTGTTTGAAATGTTCTTTCCACACTATATAAAGATATTATAAGAAGCTAAAAGCCAAAACATTTAACGGATTATGGTAATGACATTTGAAATAGCATAAAGAAAAATGACAGAATTATCATGAATAAAAACCGTAATGAACTGTATTTAGAATCATACCTCTTCCTTTATGTAATGGTTTTGTAATAGCAAAGTATACTTTAATGGTGCAACTTGATCGCTTCACTTGATTGGAAATGTTACAGAGAATGTTGACAGGTTCTACTTTTGGATGCTGGCTTCTTTCTTTCTTTCTTTCTTTCTTTCTTTCTTTCTTTTCATTCATTTATGGATGTGGTTTTGCTTCCAACAAAGTAACTCTCACTTCTATTGCAGTATTCTCAAATATTTGGTATTAGAGTCAAGTGTTATATAAGACAAAAGTGAATCAAATCTATTAGACTATGTTCATTTTTCATTAATGATAATAGAATAAGATCTTAAGGTTAATCACTTTTTTATTGTATAAGAATGAATTATGCTGATCATCGTGATCATAACTGAATGTGTGAAAATTCATAACTTTTCTTCTTTTAAAAGATTTATTTATTATGTATACAGTATGAATCAGATCACATCATAATTGGTTGTGAGCCACCATGTGATTGCTGGAAATTAAACTCAGGCCCTTTGGAAGAGCTGTCAGTGCTCTTAACTGCAGAGCCATCTCTCCAGACCCCCAAAATTCGTAACTTTTCTAATGGTTCATCTCTTCACATATTTTATGCGATATTTAAACCCCTTCAGATTATTATTAAATATACGTATATGCTAGTGGTATTTATAGATGAGCTTTCTATATAACTGTAATTGCTAGTTTTTAATTACATTATAAATAACAAAAGAGCTCTCACCTTTTGTAAGGATAATCCATCTAAACGTAACAGGATTCATTCTTTTTTAACAAAAACATAGATAACATCATGTTTTTAAAAGTATGTCAATCCTAAGAAAAAATGTAAATATATTACTGTATTACAAAAAGAAACCCTGAAGGTATCACATTTTAGTCTAAATAAAGCTTTAAAGTTTCCAACTAACTATAAATCTTCAGTATACAGAAAGCTAAAGCTAATAGTTCAGCAAAGTTGGAAAACATATAAAAAGTATGTACGCTATATATTTTCTTACAATGTTTGGAAAAAATGATTACCTTCAGTGAAAGGAACAAAGGGTTATATTTGGTAAACACTTGTTGGAGTGGCACAGCCCTCACCCCCGGAGATATCACTTTCAAGAGGATCTTTGACTTGAAACAAATATATTGTACATTAGAGAATACTTCACAGCCTATATAAAATAAACGGCAGGCCTCGGTGACAGAAGAAACCAACCCACAAAGACCTTTATGATGAAAGCAGACATTCTACTGCATCACAAACCAGATTTGGAAAGACAGACGGTGGAACTAGAATAGTCTGAAATGTATACTTATATTAGTATTTCTCTTGTACATTTTCCCACAATGGGGTAGCAGGTAGAAACGGAAATATCAGAGGCCTGAGTTTGTGCAGCTCAATGACGTATGATTTGTAGGGACCTGAGTACATTCTCTGTGAAGTCAGTCGCTTGTAATAAAAGGGCACATAGAGTAAATGAAGTGACTGTACAAGTGAGCTTTGCTAAAGTAAGAAATAAAAGGATATTTCTTAAAGAATAGTTCTGCTTGTGTTTCTGACACTGTACACATATGACAAGATTTCTGTCCAGTTAGAATGGCCATTTTGGGAACCATAACGAACAAGCAAGTGGATGAGTAGCCAACACATTAAGCACATGAAAAACAGCAGGTGTAGTATGATTGTGTGATGTAGTACTATTTATCCAATCCAATCCCAGCCAGTGCTTCCTGGAACAGAAGGCAGGTTGGCCAATTGTAATCCTTTCATTGGAACAGGTACCTGTAATTGATATTTATAAAAAAAATTAAGGCAGTATATTTAATTGTAGTCAATTGGATGTAGACAACTCATCCAGAAACCTCATTAAAAATAGTAAACATAAATAGGAAACAAAATTGAAGATTTTTATATAAAAAAAAGAAAAACTGTGGTTAAAAATATAAGCTATGAAGCTAAGAGACATACAAGAAGGCATTTTGAATGTACAGAAAAAATTCTTGAGGTCCTAGGTTTTGTCTATTTTTGTTTTGTTTTGTTTTTCTTTGTTTGCAATTTCATACATATCTCACAGTTCAGTTATTTGTTGCAAGCCTTTTTTTGACCTAATTGACTTGTTGTGTGCCATCATGCTTGATTTATCATATAACTTAGTAATCCTTTCTTTTATGTGCTAAAATTACTATTTCCTTCTTATTTAGTATAGCAGATTTGTTTTTGTTGTTTTTTGCATGTAAAAGTTTTTATTTTGGCTCTTGCTTAATGTATACATCCTAATTATTACAATGAATAAGATAAACTACATACAGCAGGAAGAACCATGAGACAATCAGGAATTATATAAATGTTACATTTATAGTGATTTGGCTATTTGTATTTGGCAAACTTGAGGTAAACATCTTTTTTATCTTATTGAATCTAAACTTCTGAATGAAGATCAATAACTATGATATCTCATCTCTATTAAATTAAAACATCTATCCTGATCTAAAAACATCTTAACCCCTAACTAACTAAGCTTAATTGTAAGACTAAACCCTATTAGAGACTTGAGAAGGAATAATACTTAAACACCTGAGTGAACTTGGAGTGCAGGTTAGCAGCTTTTAAAATGATAAAATGACTGAGACAGTTAACTGCCTCAGGAGTCAGTCACCCAACACTCTCTATAACATTGGAGCATCGTCTTTGACCCTCTAGCCCAATATAACTGACAGACATATTTGCAAGGCAGGAACTATTGATGACTGTCTTGGCATAGTATGCCTGTCAACTCTGCCTGCCTCTAAGCCTGCCCATTTTTAGAGAGAATTATGTCTGTGGCAGAAATTAGGACATTTTGCCCAGTGGTTGGTTTGCCACATTTGAAACAAAATCCATAAATCAGCCTGAAGAATCCTTAAGAGAATGATATCCCATTTCCTCTAAGGGGGGTTGGGTAGGTTTCTGTTTGCTCTCTGGGTCTAAAGATGCTTATTTTCATCAGGAGTTGGTTATAAGTTATTATTGGTCTTATACAGAGAGAAAATTAAGTTGGACTCAGGGAGGTCTCTCTTTTCCTTTAGAAAGGAAGATATAGATATATAGAGGGAGAATAGAGCAAAATGTAGATTATTGAATCTACTCCACAACTCAAGGCCTTAGTTGTTTCTCACAAATAAGGTTATTTTTAGTTCATTCGTATAGAATTTTGAATATTGATACAAATCATGGTCATGTCAAATATTCATCTAATTTTATTACAAGAATATATATCCAGGGGACATGGTCAAATGTGGGGCACCAGAGTTCGTGTGAAAGTCAGACCCCACTCTCCACTCAACTGTGAAGAATGTCCTGTCCATTGGGTAGATCTGGGTAGGGGTTCAAAGTTTACAGCATGTATTGTCCTTGGCTGGTGCCATAGTTTGAGCGGACCCCTAGGCCAGATTCGCTCATCATAATGATCTACTTGTAGGTTTCTAGGACTCTCTGGGTCTTTCTATTTCCCCATTTTCCCTTTATTCTCTCATGTAGAGTCCCAACCTGGTGGCATTCAGAGAAAGGATAGCAGGCTACCAAGAAGAGACTTGAAACCCTATGAGCACATACAGGGGGAAGAGGTCCCCCTCAATCACAGTAATAGGGGAAGGGAGTAAGGGGAAAATGGGAGGGAGGGAAGAATGGGAGGATACAAGGAATGTGATAACAATTTAGATGAAATATGAATATATTAATAAACTATAAAAAATAAAAAAGAATATATATCCTAGATCTAATATATGGACATGATTAGACATATAAGGTAAAATAGTTAAATAAGGTCTTCAAAAGTCTCAGAGACCTACAGAATATGGCATTTAAAATGTTTTTATTATTCTAAAGATTCTTTGACAACAAGACAAGTTAATTCTGGGCAACACCTAGCCTGCCTCAAAGATGATGATGAGCATCAAAATATAGCAGATTGGTATGTTCCTTTACATGCAATCATGAAATTAAGTTTTATGCCTTTGAATGCTATTTTTATATCCTTGGTGGTTATCTCTAGTCTCCCCTTTTTTGAGGATTTTTGTTGTTATTTTGATACCTTTCTTACAACTTGGCTATTTTTCTCAAGTGTTTGATTAATTTAAACCACAAATTCACATTAAGAATGCATATTCAAGATATTTCAATAATATTCTGCGTTGATCCCTCTGCCTTTCTACGGTGAATGTCAGTTTTCATTATTAGATTCTTGGTTTTGTTGCTTCTGAACCAAAATCTTTTTCTATACAGAGGATCTTTTTATATACAGGGGTTAAATTCTTTATTTGCAATTTCTATCAACTGAGACAGTATGCAACATCTTACATGCTATTATTCTCATTTTTTTAATGATATGACACACGATAGGAAAATACCCCTAGAACTATATTTATGTAAGCTGGTAATTCATCACAATGTATCTGTTTCTTGAGAAAATCCTACAACTATTATATTAGCAAATCAGAAATAAATTATTATGATTTTTCCATGATTAAATATTTCTCTTGTTTCTTCTCACTGACTCATATCATATTAAAATTTTCCCAATTCTAACATTTGGGGAATTTTAATCATATCTGAGAAATTTCATTTTCAGTACTGCAAAGTTCCTATATGTAATCTGAATTCCATAAGGTTTGTTTTCATGTGAATAAAATACCTATAATCCACTTGAATATAGAAACATTTAAGTTATAGTAGATTCTAACATCTTTCTTGTTACTGACACTTCCATGGAACCATTCTGTTTGTTGTGTGCCCTTTCACTTCCATTGATACTCCAGAGAAAGGCTATTCAGTTTTCATATCTTTTCCCCTAAACTTCTTATGGTGAAGCCATAGAATCTAAAATTCTCATGTCGGTGGAAGGTGGCATCAGTAGTACTGAGAGAGTAGGTGTACATGTCAGTAATGGAAACAAGTATCCAGGGGAAAAAATGCAAAAGATTTTCCTTTTGTCCTTTTTTTAAAAACATGAGCTATCAATAGAAACCACTATTCACACTGGGGAAGCCTCTCATATCTCAGCTAATATTTCTGAGAAATATTTTTAGACCCACAAAGAAGCATGTCTCATTGTTGACTGAATATTGCAACCAAGATTCACCATTAAATGGGACAATATAAGGGAGGAAGAAAGATTTATGTTGTGTTCAGGTTTGGTTTTTGTCAACTTGACACAATCTAGAGTCATTAGACAAGAAGAGACCTCAACAGAGATAATGTTTCCATCATATTATCTTGTAAGTACTGACTAGTCCTTTTCTTGATTAACAGTTGATATGGGAAGGCTAAGTTCTCTGTGAGAAAGTGATCCTGAGTGTTTATGAAAGAAAAGTGAGCAAACCCTGGGAAAACACAGTAAACATTATTCCTATTTGGATTGTGTTTCAGTTCCTGCCTCCAGGCTCCTGTTTTGAGTTCCTGCCTTGCCATTCCTTGGTGAAGGAGTCTAACCTGGCAAGTGAAATAAATCCTTTCATCCCTAGTTTGCTTTTGATCATAGTGTTTTATCCTAGCAACAGAGGGAAACAAGGGCATGGGGAGATAAGGTGGGGAAGGGAAATATAAAAGAAAAGAGAAACAGTTAATTAAAACTAAGGATCTATAAAAAATGCAATAAACCCATAAAAAACCTTGCAATTTTGAAAGCAAACTAATTTTATGTATAAATATCACACACGTGTGTGTGCACACACAGGCACACACACACACACACACACACACACACACACACACACACACACACACACACACACACACAAAGGACTGTACCCCTTCATGGTGAATGTATGCTGCTCCCAAAAGCTGTAGGTCATTAAATGAAAACTTCATGCCTAATGTTGAAATACCTGCCTTTAAGTAGTCAGTGCGAGGAGCCTCAGGAAAACTTCAAAACAATGCTGGCTTCATATCCACTGGTCTTAATTCTCCAGCATATCCAGATGCTAAGACCTTTTTTGCCATGAAGGTTTGTGCCTAGTCTCATTGTATCCATCGTGTTTGGTGGATATCCCTGGGAGGTATGCTAATTTTTTGGAGGGAAATTGAAGAGGGGTGAATCTGGAGGTGAGGAGAGGGAAAAGCAGGAACTGGGAAGACTGGAGTGAGGGAAAACAGCAGTCAGGATGTAATGAATAAGAGAAGAATAAAAGAAAAAATAAGGACAAAATACAGGTTCAGGAAAGACAGAAATCAAGATGGAATAGAGCTGGAGGCTAAGTACATGGTGCCTAGATTTCAGAGTACCAGAAGAGCTGTACAGGCTGTTGGAGAAGAAAACTTGTCTATAACCAGTCTTGCCCAATTATGGATCTGTGGGTTTGATCACGAGGTTAAATTGGTATAGTCCTAGTATGATTGTCATAGGGGAACCTATTTCACAGGAGGAAATTCAGGCCTGTTCCTTCATAAGTATTCGGGGAAGACAATCTGCCATTTTCGCTTTGCTAATCTAACATGTTGTTAAAATGCCTTCTACAGCTCACTCATTCACACAGATGAGTACTACTTTCACTTTGATGAGAGAATCAGTTTTTTGCTATGTGGTTGACAGTTAACACAGAAACACATAATTAGTCAAATTGTCAAATATATGACTGTACAGTGATCAGCCCAATACAGAGCATCCATGTCACCTCCTACCATGACAAAGCTTGAGGAAAATCATGGAAGTGCAGAAGGACGTAAAAGTCAGAGGTTGGGGACAGGGACTGTAAACCAGTGTCTTCTGGACATAGCATAACCATTGCACTTCTGAAATGTTTACTTGCACAAATGTGCATAAAATTTCATACATCAAAAGGAATTCGACACTTCCTTGAGGAATTATTGGCGGTTAACATGTGTTAAAAGAGGAAGAGGAATATTCCTCAGTGAGTGAACACTGTAGGGTTGTCCCGCATTCGGTAAACAATCCCCCATGATGGTCATGCAGGTAACCATAAATTCAGTGAGTTAAACATATATGAAAAAATAGATGAAAGCAGAAGTAGTACTTATTGGAGAAAAAAGACATATTTCAGTAAAAATTTGAGAGACCATAAAGAAATGTAAATGAAGAAATATGATCAAATGCATTATATACATGTATATAATTGACAAAAATACACTCTTAAAAATATTTTAAAGGAAAGTGTATCCTGCAAATGTTGGTTCTTCTTGGGTCTTGAGAAGCCAAATATACTGCCTTTTTGAAATGCCCTTAATATTTAACACACTGGCAGTGCACACCTTGAAAATCCAGTGTTTCTTTTGAGAAGATGAAAAAAAAAAAATGGGTTCTGAAACTGAAAGATAAAACATCCTCTAATATTTTGAAGGAGCAATGTAAAAGTGGGATGAGCTTTTGAGAAGTTGCTGCAGCAGTCAAAACACAAGGTGCATTCATTGTTTGTTTGTTTGTTTGGTTGGTTGGTGGGTGGGTAGGTGGGTTGGTGGGTTGATCGGTTGGTTGGTTGGTTTTGGGATTTTGTTATTTTTGCTTTTGGTTTTGGTTTAGTTTTGTAGCCAAGGCAACCCAGAAACAAAGCTCTGTCTGTGGTATATGCTGGATGCAGGATCAGCAGGACTTGATGCTTTAATAGATATGGTGAGTAACGACAGAGGAAAGTCAAACAAGTAGCACCTTGTATAAGATAGTGATAACAAAAGTGTATGAATTTCAGGAAGAAGAACTCAAGAATTTGCTCCTTGGGTGTTTGATAAAAGCTTGTCATGCAGAACAATAGTAATGATTAGGTGAGGAGTTAAGGCAGAAATTTCAAGGAGTGTATGGGTGACACTGATAATCAGAGGTCATTAAACATCCTTACAGTCACAAAAGGGAAAAACCTTTCTTGTATAAAATGTTTGTTATAAAATCAAGGATATCTACATTTAAATTCCCTGCCAAACTTGCCCCATACTGGGATCAGTACACATCTGTGGTCTCAGGGCTCCTACAATGAGGCTGGAGGCAGAAAAAAGAGGAATTCCTAGGACCTCTAAGGACAGCTCCTTAGAAGCAACCAGTAAAAAAAAAAAAAAAAAAAAAAAAAAAAAATGTAATCCTGTTAATAACAATATAGAAAGCAAGAACTGACAGCTACATACATCTTTTTGCATGGGCAACTCTGCACACATGAATATATATATATATACACACACACACACACACACACATGTACACACACACACACACCATACACCAGAAGAAAAAGGGCCACAAAAGTAGCAAATGTCAGTATGTCAATTATGAGAGAATATGAAGAGATAAAGAGTGATTATTAATGACGTTGAAAAATTCTGTTATAACTGGTCCAATAAAAAGGAATTATCTAATCCAAAGGATTAGAAAGAACACCCATAAAGGGAAGATGACAGCAAGAGTTTGCTTACAGAGTCTTTGAGAAAAGGAATCAAAGTAAAAAGGAAGATTGTCAATAATATAAATGTCTGTATGAGGCTGTATGAGGCAGAAATCCAATAGTGTCACTAGTGGCTTTGGAAAGTGAAATTCACCCTGCCTAGTGTGCAACAAATGTAAAAATAAACAGTGAATTTATATTTAAAATATTAATCTACAGGACTTTTATCTATGAAACAGAGTTAGGAGGCAACCTGACAGGTTGTGATTATTGGGAAGGGTTGAATTTATGCTCATTATATGATAAATGATTTAAAGGATATTTATATGATAGTTCAACAGAGTAAGAAATGTAGACATATTATCTTTCTCAAAGACATTCAGACCTTTATTTTGCAAATGTGTCATATTTGAGAGAATTAACTACCATCCAGTCCCGAGGCCAGGTCATGAAGTATCTTGTCCAGAGACTGTGAAGAAGCCATGATTTGCATAGCTGTGTGGACATCTTGGCATAAAACCTACTAATGACCCCGTTGAAATGCAAATGCTTTATTACATTGAATCGCATTAGGCTTCATAAATAGTATAATGCACATAAATCCTATAAAAACTGTTTGTGTAGAGGAACTAAACTGAATTAACATAAGCATGTGCATATATTAGATAATGCCTGCAAAGCAGCTTTGTAAAGACATTGCATTTTATTTGCCATTTAGTGCTTTCATTTTCCCAGTTTGTTATAAAATAATCCATCCCAGCAACATCAACTGGCAGATAATTGAAGCTAATATTTGCATCTGACTTGATATGTAGAATAATCGAGTTAAGTGAATTTGTCAGATAAGCAAACCATGTGAAGTGTTTATTTCTGCCTTCTTCCAATATTTTTGTATTTTCATCATTAGTTTTAAATACATATTTTCTAATTGTGCCTCATATTTGACATTGTCCCCTGGAGGGGGAGACCTGGTGGCACTCAGAGGAAGGATAGCAGGTTACCAAGAAGAGACTTGATACCCTATGAGCATATAAAGGGGGAGGTAATCACCCTCAGGAACAGTCATAGGGGAGGGGAATAAGGGGGAAATGGGAGGGAGGGAAGAATGGGAGGATAGAAGGGATGAGATAACCATTGAGATGTAACAAGAATAAATTAATAAAAAATAAATAAATGTAAAAAAAAGAGACCATAAAAAAATTAAAAAATAAAAATTTCAAAGCCCAAAAATGAATGTAAATATTTTTGCACTGTG
The DNA here is from genome assembly GCF_903995435.1 of Acomys russatus. NCBI lineage: Eukaryota > Metazoa > Chordata > Mammalia > Rodentia > Muridae > Acomys > Acomys russatus. Next base: position 14,410,613 of record NC_067145.1, on the reverse strand, counting down.
TAAAACAGTATGCGTTTGTAAGTTAACCTGGTAAATTATAAAGAACCAACTAAAAATATGACTTTTGATAAACTTTCACATTTGTAAAAGAGTCCACCGCAAAGCTTTTAAAAGTGGATTTATATATTGTGTTTTTGCTTATTTAGTTTCTCTGCCTCTGTCTCCGTCTCTCTTTCTCTCACTCCTCTCTTTCTCATTTGTGTATGTGTGTGTGTGTGGGTTTGTGTGTGTGTGTGTGTGTGTGTGTGTGCATGCTTACCCATAGTTTACCTGTGGAGGTGAGAAGACAATCCTCAGAAGTTGGTTCTCACCTTACTGCATGTGAGACCTCAGGATCCAACCTACCATTATCCACTGAGTTTCCTTCCCAGGTCTGAAAGACTCTTGGCATCCTTGACATAAATATTTTTAGCTAACAGCAACCAGAAAAAAGATTTTAGTTTTTGATGATTGAGTTTTTATTGTACTGAGGAGGAACACATACTGTTGTTTTTTGCAGAGGATGTTATAAAGCACTTACTATAGGATGTGAGCTCTCCTGCAGGTGATTAAAAATATTAACTTCTCATTTAGAATGAAGGAAGGTTAAACCAGGAATAGACAGATTTGTTGAAGCATCAACAATTACCTCAATGAGGAGGAAGGAGGAACATGGATGCTTTGTGGCTTGAAACTTTAGGAAAAGTCATTTATTTTATTATAATTTTAACATTAGTTCTTGGAATTAATGCAGAATCAGATTTTGTATTTTAGTCCATAGCTTGGTAAATTCTAAGTTCATGGGGGAATTTCTACTAATATATGTTGATACAAATAGAAGATATCCAGCAGTCAAAATTGTAAATTTAAAACTTATATTTTTATTTAAGAGAATGCACATTTCATGAAACTAGCATATCAATCTACTTTATTTATCTATTTGTCTGTACACCATGTATTTTCTATTTATCTACTACATATTATCTATCTATCTATCTATCTATCTATCTATCTATCTATCTATCCATCTTTCTACCACATCATTGCTAGGCATAGGAATTGTTCACTATTTTGCATGGGAATCTATGTGAAAGAGGAGTTGGCAAAGAACCTAGTACAAAAAAATGCCATCTTGTATGTCTGTAAATGGCTTCCTAGTGTAGTTATTACTTCAACTTGCTCTGATAATGGGTTTTTACCCCATGCACTGACAATATAAAGGGAAAAGGCATTTGCAAACGAAACAAGTATCACTTAGAAATGTGACCACATGTGGCAGAGCTAAAAATCTATTCGAAGAAAATTTTGAGTGAAGTTATCCACAAAATATACCAAGATATTCTAGATTCAGATATTTTTAAATATAAATATTCATAATTATCCTTAAACTAATCAAAACTAAAAACAGAACCAATTTCATATGGGTAATGGAAGCAAAAACTCCAACAAATGTATGAGCTTAAGTGCGTAGGGGGCAAATAGCAATAGTGGAAACCTTTGAAAAATTTGCATCTGAGGAACTTAAGATGGTCATGTCACACTGAGAAGAAAATGATGTGCCATCATGTTTATCATGTTGGAATGACCTTTCATTGCAAAGTTATGCTAATATAGTCTTATGTTACACTCATGACAGAAAAAAGGCAAGAGCTTGGTAAGAGCACAAAAATATGGATTTTGTAGAGTAGCCTGGGTTAGCAAATTCTTCTTCACTGCTACTCAGCAGAACAGAGGAATGTACATGGACCACTGTGTCTTTCATAAATGCATGCTTGAAATGTTCTAGGAGAGTCTTAGACCCCATTTTATCTCTTGTCTCTGTTACCTAGCTTCCTCTTATCTTTCTTCCTTTTTTTCCTTCCTTTTTCTTTCTTTCTTTGTTCCTCTTTTTAATTAGTTCTAGAAAATACTATACTGAGTACAGGAAACCAGGCTACAAAAGTCAGTGCCAAATGTTCTCTCTGGTATGTAGATCATAGCTTCATTTAAAAAATAATTTAGTTAGCTTGAATTGTTTGACAAAACTGAGAAGTACTGACAGGACCATGGCAGGAAGATAAGAAGCATAAAGAATTTGGGGATAGTGGAACATGTCTGCTATACAAAATAGAGAGGAAATGCGGAGGATGGCCAGCTTTAAACAGGGATGGGATGCGGGATGGGATGTGGGGTGGGCATAACGTGGGATGCAGAGGACGTTAAACTAAGTAAAGAGTTATGAAGTCATTTGGAAGCATGCCCCTTATCAGACAATTTTAAAACATTTTCAAGACACTGAATGAAAATTCTGTCATGCACAAGTGGATAATGCCTATTACAGAACCCTTGAAGTTTTAAAAGAAACTCCAACTACTTGATATGGGACACCACTGTTGGAGTTCTTGTCCTTGAAGGCCTTAGTGATCCCAAAATCATACAAATTTTTAGTACTGTCCTTGAATCACAACCACAGCCAACGGGCTGGGAAGCCTGAAACAGGAGGGTACCCATGGATCCTAGCTGAAGTAGCAAGCTCCAAATTTAGTGAGAAACACTGTCTCAACAAAATATTAACAAAGTGTTGAATAACAAGGGAATACAAGCAAAATTGACCTTTAGATTCCGTAAGTCCATATACTTAGAAGCTCACTGGCAAATACCTCATAGAGGGATTGAGAAAGAGACCATGAGAATTTAATTGCAGGAACCTGTGAACTTGTCGTTTTCCTCCTCCCATTTCTCCTCAGAGCCCATCCCAGATAACCTCCTTCAACCCTTCACAGGGCCCCCTACTCTCAAGCAGATAGTCACTTTTTCATTGATTTTATTTGTTACACATACAAACAGGCACACCTGTGTTTGGACAAATAAATATACATGCAACTTGTTGAAGTTTCTCTGTTTTTCTGTTTTTGTTTTTACGGTTTCAACAATGGCCATTCTTCATTGCTCAACCAATAATGAGGCTCCTCCTACCATCTCCTTCCCCTAGCACTCTTCAGTTCCCCAGTGTTTCTTATTTAGAGGCAGGACCCCATAACATTTTCTCCAATTCACATTAACATGCCCATTGATACTGATTTTGCTCCAATCTTGTTTTATGCAATCCTTTCTACAAAATGCTGTCTCACAGCACACTGGGATTCTGACTCTTACACCCTTTCTACCCCCTCTTACACAGTGTTCACTGAGATGTAGGTACTGCAGGAACTGTGATGTCAATGGTTTACGCTGGGCTTCCCGAGATCGGTTAATATATATCTTCATTGTGCTCTCTTGTGGTTTTCTCTTATAGATTGATTGCGTTTGCCATGAAGAGAATTTTCTTTGATGAAGGCTGATACCTACACTTCCCTTTGGAGTTACTGATAAGGTTTAGATTTTTTTTTTATTTAAGTGATTTATTCAGATAATATCTCAATTGTTATCCCCTCACTTGTATCTTCCCATCCCCCTACCTCATTCTTTCATCTTCTTCCTCTCCCCTAGATCTGCGACAGAAGGGGAATTCCTCCCCCACTATAAGATCACAGCCTATCAGGTCTTTCCCTAGTTGCATGTTTACTTTTCCTCTGAGTGTCACCAGGTCTCCCATCAAGGGGAAGTGGTCAAATAGGGGGCACCAGAGGTCATGTCCAAGTCAATCCCTGCTATCCACATAGTTGTGAAGAATGTGCTGTCCATTGGATAGATCTGGATAGGGGTTGTAGGTTTACTGCATGCATTGTCCTTGGATGGTAACATAGTTTGAACTGACCCACCTGGGTCCAGATCAACCAGCCTTAATGGTCTTCTTGTAGGTTTTAGGATCCTCTGGAATTTTCTAATTCACCATTCTTCCTTACCTCTCTCATGTAGACTCCAAATAGGAAGTCCCAGTGTCTATCCCAATCTCTGGCTAAGTGAAGACTTTCAGGGGGATATTTCCGTTGTACTAGTGTCCAACTATAAGTAAGTATAATACCATGTGTATCTTTCTGGATCTGGGTTAACTCACTCAGGATGATCATTTCTAGTTCCATCCATTTGCCTGCAAATTTCAGGATTTCCTTGTTTTCAATAGCTGAGTAGTATTCCATAGTGTAAATTCAGCACGGTTTCATTGTCCATTCTTCAACTGAGGGACATCTAGGTTGATTACAGGTTCTGGCTATCACAAATAAGGCTGCTATGAACATGTTCTTGTTGTGTGGTGGAGCATCTTTTGGTTATATTCTTAGGAACAGAATAGCTGGATCTTGAGGTAGCCATATTACCAGTTTTCTGAGATTGATTTCTAAAGTAGTTGTACAAGATTGCACTCTCATCAGCAAAGAAGTGCTCCCCTTTCTCCACATCCTCACCAGCATATGCTGTCACTGAACCTAGGCCCCACAGCCTGGATGGATCAGGTAGAATCCTAACCAATCCCCCAACAAGCCAGCAGGAGGTCCAGCACTCTAGAGTGGACTGAGCTTTGGCCCCGCAAAGCCCCAATGCTCGAGGGCAGGGTTTTCAAAGCCCAGACAAATGCAAGATAACTGGCTTTATCTACACTACCTCAAACTGATCCTTGGGCTGCAAAGGTTTATTAAAAAATTATAAAGGTCAAGCAAGTGAAGGCAGTAGATGTTTTTCTAAGGTCAGTGATCTCAATAGCACTGGTTTTCCAGTAACAAGCATGCTATCCCCCGTGTTTTGTAGCCTCAAGTCCAATGAGATAACTGTTGTTTGCAAAATATGTGGGTGCCACTTCTTGCACTATTTTGCACATCTTACAATATTGTTAATTTTTATCATCTATCAATGTTTCAACTGGGGAGTACAGTAGTTTAATTGCTTCCCTCGTTTGGCAGCCTGCCTAGTATTTTCTGGAACCATAGAAGCTATAGTGCAGGAAAAAAGCTTTCAGGTCTGATACAGATCAAATCATCTGAATCCTGTACCCTAATGTACCTGGAAATGAGAAAGGCCTAAATATCCTTTAACAGGTGAAGGGATAATGAAAATTCAGTACTTATTTACAGTGGAATACTATTTTGTTATAAAGAATAAAATCTGCAGGTAAATGGATGGGCTCAGGAAAGATTACATTGAGTGAGGCAATCCCCATGCAAAAAGGCCCCCAAAAAGCCACTTGTTCTCTCATCAGAAGTTCCTAGCTTCAAATCCTCAGATATGAGTATACCACATGAAGTACCCATGAAAACTAGAAAGGGACCAAGGATTAGAGGGGAGATGTCTTGAAAGGGGAATAACAACACACAGGTAACACAAAGAGGCAAACAAAATAATAGGGAGGAAGGAGATCATTATAGAAAGAGGAAGAATAAATAATACCAAGTTTCTAACATCATCATCATCATCATCATCATCATCATCATGATTTACCTCTCATATCTTATATTCCAACCTTAGTTTCTTTCCTCTCCACTCCTCTCAATCTCTTCCCCCACAATTCTCCTCTCCCCTAAGTCCATTCCTTCTCAATTTTCAGGCCTCTCAGGGATATCAAACAAACACCGTATAACAAATTGCAATAAGACTAAGGACATACCATCCTATCAAGGCTGTACAAGCAATCTAGAAGGAGAAAAAGGATCCCGAGAATATCAAAAGAGTCAGACATAATTCCCACTCCTGCTCTTGACTCTTGGAAGCCCAATAAGACACCAAGCTACACAACCATAACCTATATGACCAAGATTGCGTGAAAAATCCTCAAAGAATCATTATCTTATATTTACCAAAAATTCTATGTAATAAATTGTGAATGTTTTATTTCCTCAAATTAGGGGATGAGGTGAAAGGTATATCCAAGCTTTTTGAACACATGACTTGGGCTGATCCCATAGCATTTCTACCTAACTATGCCAAGGCATAGGCCTGGACGCTTCTAGCTTCTGTACAATCTAATCTTTCACAAGCCCAGATCTTGAAGTCTTCAGTTTCACCGCTCCATCTTCTGACCTAGACGTAGAATGTCTTCAGCCTCTAAAACTTACTGCTGAATGGGCTCACCCTTTCTAGTTCTTTCTGGACTCTGGCTGTTGGGTTCAACTCAGCTAATATGGTTCAAAACTCCTCTCCAAGCTGACTCATTCAAACTGGCTTTTATTGGCTTCTGACTGAATTTCTATGCTTGGAAAGACTGCCTCTGATCTCCATGAACTGAACTGCAGGAACTCAACTGCACTCAACAGAACTGCTCTGCACTACACCGAATTGTACTTTACTCACAAACTCTATTAAACTGTCTCCACAAACTCTCCACTCTATTTCTTCCCTGTTTTTAAGAGCTTCATTTTACTGTCTTGTTCTCTTGAGAGTTGGGAATATATTATCTCAGACTCATTCTGTCAAATCTTTCTCTGATTTGTCACTTTGCTTCTCAATTAAAAGTCATTGTTTGGGATTAATGGTGTGGACTAAATTCTAACCAGAGGGACTAAAGGTTATATTCCAGCCAGATGGATTAAAATTGTATAATAAGGGAGTGTCTGTATTTCAGTGGGGTCACACAGACCTAAGTCTTAAATGTGATCCCTTTCAAGAATAGCAATTTTGCTGGATTAGAAGTCCTATACAGCCCGGCTTGGTGGCACATGCCTTTAATCCCAGCCCTTGGGAGGCAGAGGCAGGTGGGTTGCTGTGAGTTCAAGCCAGCCTGGTATACAAAGCAAGTGTAGGACAACCAAGGTTACATAGATAAACACTGTATCAAAAAAAAAAAAAAATCCAAAAGAGTCCTATATAATAAATACAAGTATATTTATGTATTTATATATGTGTGTGTGTGTGCCTGTGTGTGTAACATTATATGTATACGTGTGTGTGTGTATATATATATATATATATATATATATATATATATATATATATATATATATATAGAGAGAGAGAGAGAGAGAGAGAGAGAGAGAGAGAAACAGAGAGACAGAGAGAGACAGAGACAAAGACAGAGAGACAGAGAGAAGTAAGTTAAGCCTCTTGGCATGACAATGCTTCTCACATGAACCATAGATTAACCAACATGGCAGTATAAGATATTAGAAACCTCCCTTGGTCAGGGTAGTCCAAGAGCTTCCCAATCAATATAGATTATCAATGTTTGCAACATCTGGTTTACTAAGAGAGTGTGAAAATAGTCCTCTATTGCTGAAGACATTGTAACTCTTATTAATAAAAGAATTTAAATCAAAGATTAGCATACTAAAATTCAAATTAAAAGAGAGTAAGTATTTGAAAGGTAGGAAATGAAACAAACTTTAAAAAGCTTCTGTATAAAATGCTTTGAAAGAGATGCTTATCTGTGATGGTAAAGAACTGACCTAATTAAGATGCCTAACTAGATTGAATGCCTACATTTGTGTCAAGTCTGAATTCTGTAAATGATTTCACGTGCCGGCATTTAGGAAAGACAAAGACCACAGGGGGATTGATCCTGTGACCTCAGCTTCATTAGCTGAATTGATACATTTAATGAAGAGAGTTATCATGGTTCTAGGATTGGCTGGGATCTCTGTCATCATTGCTCATCAGTCCACATATCCACACTTCACTATAATGAAGGCCAAGCTACCTCTCTGATTTTATTCCTGTGTGTGGAAGGAGTACTTCATCTCGGCCTGTTCACTTTATTTTTAGTGACATTTCCCCAGTACCATTTGATGGTTTTCAGCTGATTTTCATTTCACTGCATAAACATCAGTTGAGTAGTTTTTAATGACCTTTACAAAGAAGGAAAGACATTGAAGTTAAGAACTTAATCCATTACTTTTGCATACTTTCTTCATATAATTTCTTATTATAGAACTTATAATATCTTGGTTTTTATTTCTAGCACTTGGAATATACCCAGAAGATGCTCCAGCACACAACAAGAAAATTTGCTCAACCATGTTCATAGCAGCCTTATTCATAATAGCCAGAACATGGAAACAGCCTAAGTGTCCCTCAGTAGAAGAGTGGATAAAGAAACTGTGGTACATATACACTATGGAATACTACTCAGCTATTAAAAACAAGGAATTCCCGAAATTTGTGGATAAATGGATTGAGCTAGAAATGATCATAATGAGTGAGTTAACCCAGAAGCAGAAAGAATCAAATGGTATATACTCACTTATATCTGCATACTAGCCCAAGGGGCATGTCCCACGAAAGCCTTCACTTACCAGGAAACTGGGACAGAGGGGAAGGCATCCTATTGGGACTCTAAATGAGAGACGCATGGGAGAACAGCAAAATAAAAGGATCCAGAGGGTCCTAGAAATCTACAAGTAGAACAATATGATAGGCAGATCTGGGCCCAGGGGTCCCGCTCAAACTAAGGCACCAGCCAAGGACAATACAGGAGGTAAACTTTAACCCCTTCCCAGATCTAGCCAATGGTCAGAATATTCTCCACAGTTGAGTGGAGAGTGTGATACGACTTTCTCACATACTCTGGTGCCTCACATTTGACCATGTCCCCTGGAGGGGGAGACCTGGTGGCACTCAGAGGAAGGACAGCAAGTAGCCAAGAAGAGACTTGATACCCTATGAGAATATATAGGGGGACGTAATCCCCCTCAGGAACAGTCATAGGGAGGGGAATAATGGGAAAATGGGGGGGGGGAGGAATGGGAGGATACAAGGGATGGGATAAACATTGAGATGTAACAAGAATAAATTAATAAAAAAAAAAAAAAAAAAAAAAACTTAAAAAAAAAAAAATAAAAGGTACATTCAAAGTGAAAAAAAAAAAAAAAAAAAAAAAAAAGAAAATGACATTATATTATAGATATATTATCAGTATTGGTTAGTCACCATAACCCAAGTGGTAGTGCAAGCCTTCCATGCCATGGACTCCCTGTGTCAACTTTGTTAACTCTCAAGGAAGGAAAGGGGCCAGGTCTCCCCCCTCCCTTGTCTGAGAAACACCAGCAGCCAGGCTCTGCCTTGAGCCTTCCCTAACATTCCTAAAGGCCATTTACTAATGGCTGTAATTTTCATCCCAAACTTCAAAGTGGGAGAGTGCCCAGACAACACCTTATAAAAAAAATCCTTCCAATCCCAGAACATAAAAACTCACCGATCTTTGAGCTCCCCAAGCTCAGAACTAGAAATCTCACCAATTGGCATCCTGAAAATCTCCACCAGGGAAAGATCTGCCTCCTAAAAATTGCAATATAATCCTAGCCTATTGTTCAGTTCCCTGCAGTCTTCTCTCAGGAGCAGAGGCAATGAGCCCTAGATTCCTCCCTTCAAACCCTGGATTCATCCCTCCCAATAAATCTCATTTATGACGTTTGCTGCCTGGTGTGATTCACTCAACTGAAGAAGCCAAGAAGCCAAGAAGCCAAGAAGTCAAGAAAGGAAAAAGCAAGGAAATGGAGCAGAGATGAGTCTTCTGAGTTCCTCAGCTCAGCTGGGCGTACCCTCCCCTGGGAGCTGCAAGGTGGGGTTGTTACACTGCAGCACTGCATCTCAGCCAGAGATATCATCCCTCAGGGTTGCATTATCCATGCATAGGCGGCTTCCTCTTGGAGCGCTGTAGTTCCTGGTCTCAGGTGTCTCAGGACACTCTTCACTTGGGACAGTGTCCCACCTCAGAGCTGTGTGTTTCCTGGAAACCTGAGTTCCACTATAGCCTTCCTCTGGAGCAAAAGCAGGAAAACCAATGGTAAATTCAAGTAATAATCAAATGTAGTCTGAGAGCATAGAACTCTCATATATAACTCATGTGACAAATTAGACATAGTAACTGGCATAATATTTGTATTAACTATTTAGATACTTAAAAACCTTTTAACTATGGGGATGAGAATAATCTATACAACAACGTGTATTATCAAAATATAGGGAAAGGTTATCACCATATTCAGAAATTCTTTATAGGTTACATTCAATGAAATTTTAATTATGAAATAATTTTATTATATTATTCATATCCTATAAGATCTGCTACTTTCCTGACCTGCTTTTATTGTCTTACATTGTGTGGTACTGTAGCAAATATCTTTCCGTTGTTATCAGTATCCATCACCCAAGAAGTACAGCAGCTTCCTTCCCTGTCAATTAATTCAGGGACACAAGGAAAACACCAACTTGCTGTGGGAAGAAATCACTTGGCTGGTCTTTAGCTATATATTTCTCTCTCTCAAATTAATGTCTCTAGAGAAAGGCAGCCTAATTGACATGTGGACAGAAGACAAATTCCTTATCAAAATATAACTGGGAATAATATTGACAGGAATCACAAATATCAGGTACAGTATTTACCACGCTGTAATTGGCATTCCTGTTATAAGAGAGCATCAATTGTGACATCACTGTGTTCTTCCGTTCCCTTGGTCTTTTCAGAAGAGTTATATCAGTAGTTTCAGATAAGAAGACAGGTAGTCTGTCTGAAAGACAAAACAATACCACCTTTGGTTCTCAAATTTTATGGTTTCTTCTTGCTATTATTGTTGTTGTCTCTTTCTTAATATGAATTAGCTGAAGACTGTGATGTCTCCCTAGAGTAGAAAAGTCATTAAAAGGTATGACAAGATCTCATATTCAGCAGCATGTTAATGTTTGCTGCTAGAACTATTCTTCATCTGCAGGTATGTGCTTTTAGAGTTAGAATGATGACTTAATTTTCCATTCTAATCATTATATCTGATAATGTTACAGATCTGAAGGAAAAACCAAATTTGATTGGGAAAGACTTTTATCATAATTTCACAATCAGAAATGTACAATTAAAGACAAATATCTTATCTAGGGGGTATGAACAAATAGATTATTAATTTTGTAGAAAAGTAGAGTACTTAATTACTTACTTTATGCCAGATATGGATGTTTTCAGGAATATTTAAAAGAGTATGCAGCATGAAGGAGGACCCTGTGATTCTCACTTTAGAACACATACTTGGAAATAGCTTCCTTAATATGGACTCATGACAACATGTTGCACTCTGAAGATCGGATAACCCAGTCAATAAAAACAAAATATGGACATTAAATACTTTCTTGAGGCAGGTGTACATATTAAAGAGCTTTTGGCCTGATCATTCATGACCTTTTAGATCTGCAAGCCTGTGTGAACATGGCTGTATAAACAGAAGCCTTAAGTAGATTTTTGTTGCTCCCTTCTACTGTAAAGTAGCAACAAACAAGAAATGACGAATGTGACAGGATCTCCCCACCATGATCCTTTTTCTCACTATTGATGATCAGGAAGACAGTTTTTCTAGGAAGTTCTGGTTGGCTTTTATTTTTTGTATGAAATTCTGGTTCTTTCTCTTCAGTTCCACATGAATATTTGACTTTCTTGAGATCAGAGTGGCACTAAAAAGAGACAAACATTTGCATTTCTCCTGTGTCAATCTTGCCAATTGATCCTCCTCCTGACCCTGTCCATCAGTACATATCAGATTATAAGGACAGAAGCTCCATCATTTTCAAATAATATATAAATTAGGTTAGATTACTGTTTCTTGAATAGCTATTAATATCAGAGATTTAAAAGACTGGAAAGCCCACAGTTACTCTTACCAGCTATATGAACTTCTTGTTCATATACTCTAGTTTATTCAGAGGTGTCATCTTGTTGGGTGCATATGTGTCCTGAGGGGACAGTGGCTCACTACTCACTTCCAATTTTCAAATAGGCTTACTGGAAACCCTAAATTTATCCTTTTCAAGGTACCATCAATGAACTAAGAATATCGGTATCTTCTTTTCTCCTGCTTTTATATATTTATTTTCTTACACCTTCACCACAATTCTTTCAAGACCCTTTTTGAATGGGACCATTAAGAATATACTACTTTATACCTCTTAGAATATGACATCTGAATTTCAAAGATTTTTAAAAAGCTTTTATTTGTCATTTATATGAGTGTATATATGCCTGCATGTCAGGAGAGGGCATCAGATCCCAGTATAGGTGTTTGTGGGCCACCATGTAGTTGTTAGGACTCAGATCCACTGAAAGAAAAGATAGTGCTCTTAACAGCTGAGCCATTTCTCTATTCTCAAATATATATTTTAAGGATAATTAACATTTTAAATATAAAAATGATAATTGCGCTTGGGTTCCACAATTATTTTGAGAAAAGCAGTATTTTTTTCATTCAGTATTGGGAACTGAACCTAGGGTCTTGCAAATGCTAGACATGCATGTACAATGGCCCTGTATTCCCAGCTCTATTTTAAGTTTTATTTTGACCAAGGAGCTTGACAGATGACTAGAGTGGCCTTGAGCTTTGTCTGTATTTAAGGCAGACCTTAAACTTGTGAACCACTTGCTAAGTAGTGAATGCAGACCTCACTAAACAACCCATCTAAAATCTACATTTTTAAATGGAACAAATAAAGGTTTGTAATTTTTCAAAGACAGAATTTAATATATCTGAAAATCATAAATATACCATGTACTACATTTATTAAATTTCATCTGTAGAGTTCCATTCCTTCAAGCAGCTAATACATAGTTTTCACAAATCTGATTTCTTTTCTATCATGGCAAGTAGGCTGCCATGCCATGTGAGCCTGTGCCTTCTGAGACTGACCCTTTATGCATTCATAAGGATGGCCAAGTTCATAGCATCAGACTTTTTACTACGTATTTTATGTCTCAAAAACCATTAGAAGAACATCAATGCTTCTTTAAATTGGTTTTTGCACAAAGTGTGATATGCTTGATGAATTAAAGTAAAAACTTGGAAACATAACAGCATATTGGATTACGTCTTAATTTTTTCTACGCCAATGTTTTATATTGAAGGGGACTGATTTGTGGATGTACGTTCTAAAGCAATTTCACCTTTGTTTCTAAAAAAGCTACATTTTGTCCTAGAAAGCTATTGACATTTCATCAGAGGAAACAGATTCAGATTTGCTACCCAGTAAAATCTTTCTTAGCATTGCTTCCCTATCTTTCACCAAAGACAATGCAATTGACCTTGGGTCAGAGGATAAAAAGCTGCCATTATGAAGTGACAGAATGAATGGGTGCCTTCCTTTTCCTTTGCTAAGACTTTCAGCATCTCAGAGCTGTTTGACTCATGTTTTCATATATAGAGGAACAAATCCAATAACCACAAAGACCCAAATTATAATATTACTTTTTCTCTGTCGATTTAAATTGGTAGGCTTATCAGAAACAAAAACAGGACATCAAAAACATAGAGAGATCACAAACATGAATTAAATAGGATTTAGATGTGTCTTAGTCTCTAAAAACACAAGTCAATTTTACATTTACCAACCTATTTATTTTGGATTTTGTCTCATTTAAAAATGGGACGCTAGGTCTACTTTAATTATAATCATTTCAAAATAGCAATTTAAGATTGGGACCATTAATATTTTCTTTTCAAGTAATTATTTGAAATAAATATCTGACTAGAAGCCACCATTTAATTTTTTCAAAGAAATAGAAACCTTGGTTTGAAGTTAACAAAGATATTTCGGTAATTCAGTTATACTAAAGAATCAAGACTATTTTAGTATTTTAAATATTTTTTCCTTTTCTGTGGTCTCACAAATTAAATCCTGGGTCTACCAGAAATGAGCCAAAGGCTACCTTTTACATCTCTCGCCATAGTTCTTACATATTGATATTCTAATATTGTTAACATAATCTTATAGAGATATCCAAATTAAAATAGGCACATAGGAAAAAATGTTAAAAAGCAGGGTCTGTTGGGACATTTTACATGTAATCTTTGGGATATATTGGCCTTAGCTTGGTTTCAGGACACTACTATGCACATCAAAAATGAAGCAGAGAATGTTCTGTCCATTGGCTAGATCTGGGTAGGGGTTTGAAGTTTACTGCCTGTATTGTCCTTGGCTGGTGCAATAGTTTGAGTGGGACCCCTGGGCCCAAATCTTCCTATCATAATGATCTTGTAGGTTTCTAGGACCCTCTGGATTCTTCTACTTTGTCAGAGGAAGGATAGCAAACTACCAAGAAGAGACTTGATGCCCTATGAGCATATACAGGGGGAGGAAGTCCCCCTCAGTCACAGTCATAGGGGAGGGGAGTACGGGGAAAATGGGAGGGAGGGAGGAATGGGAGGATACAAGGGGTGGGATAACCATTGATATGTAATATGAATAAATTAATAAAATATAAAAAAAGAAAAAATGGAGCAGAGTTGAATCTAGTCTGTAAATGCAGTCAGTGCTTAGGTAAGTTATCATGGGTGTGCCTCTTATTTTTCGTAATTCTATGTTTTTCCAGCATTACAATGTGAAAAGTTAACTGTATTTCTCCCTACAGAGCCTCCTAATTTTAATGATGTCATTATTCAATTTATTCACCTTATGTAAAATAATTTACACTAGCAGTTTATATAGTCTATTAATTTGAAAATTTGTATAACTCTATTAAGCATGTAATAAATTCTCTGAAATGAGTATTGATATTAATATAGTAATTTCACTATGAATCAAAGATTTCATTAGATAGTGGTAGTGCACAATTTGAAGTGGCAGTGCTTTATAACTTTATGGTTACTTTTGGAATGATTTTGTAATAGAAAACTGATCACACCAAATACTTACATAATAATCTAAGTACCCATGAATTATGTAATTTTATACTAAATGGTTTTATAGATGAACTTAAGTTGATCATTTTAAAGTGGACAGGTACTGTGATTATCCAGATAGGACTACAGATCAAAGGCTTATTATATATGCTACAATAAAAAAGCAGGCATGGAAATGTCATTTGAGAAGAGGAGGTTTGGGAGGATTTGCTAACTTCCTGTGAAGACACAAATGGCTATTGAACCAGAGACATGAGCGGACCCAAGAATCTTGAAATAAACAAAATGTTGTCTACTTTCTTGCAATTCCCTCTAGTGTTAACCAATGTCCCTCATACTGTCTTCTCTCTCTCTCTCTCTCTCTCTCTCTCTCTCTCTCTCTCTCTCTCTCTCTCTCTCTCTTTCTTTAACTGATAATAATAATCACCTGAGTCTAATAAATGCTGTCCATACTTGGGTATTCGGCCATCTACAGTGGCTACCTTCTAGTGGCCAACTCCCTAGAGAAGAATGATTTTTCCTCCTATCAATATCAATTAAATATTAACTATATAAATGTTTGAGAATTTTAGAGAAAAAAGACATTAATATTAAATAATAAACAAACAAACAAACCTGTCAACTGAGTTAGACAGAGGAGACCTCCAAGGAACCTACAGGGTATACAATTGGAAGACTTTTTTTTGTTCTGTTTTGTTTTGTTTTGTCTTTTACCCTGTGAAGCTCATTTGGAAGCCTTTCTTCTTCTTCTTCTTCTTCTTCTTCTTCTTCTTCTTCTTCTTCTTCTTCTTCTTCTTCTTCTTCTTCTTCCTCTTCTTCCTTCTTCTTCTTCTTCTTCTTCTTCTTCTTCTTCTTCTTCTTCTTCTTCTTCTTCTTCTTCTTCTTCTTCTTCGTGAGACAGGGTTTATCTGTGTAGCCTTGACTGTCCTGGACTTGCTTTGTAGACCAGGCTGACGTGAAACTCATTGAGATCCTCCTACCTCTGCCTCCTGGAGTGCTGCGATTAAAGGTGTGCACCACCATACCTATGGCTTTTTTTCTTTAAATTTATTTTATTTTTAATTGTGCATATACATATGATGGGATATGTGCACCCACCAGTGCAGGTAGAATTTAGAAGAAAGCTCAAGACTCCTGGAGCTGGAGTGACAGTCGACGTGACTAAGAGCCTCTGACAGGTGCTGAGAAGTGAACATGGGTCCTCTGGAAGAGCAGCTTGCATCCTTGTCTGCCTAGCAATCATTCCAGCCTCATTTTGACTTTCTTCCTGGAGTCAAAAATTAACATTGGTTTAAACTATATTGGCTATGTTTATTTTCATATGATTACCAGTAGGTGACTGATAGACATGTTTTAACAAGTATTATTATTCGTTGCCACCTGGAAGCAATAAATAAGAGATAAAACTTGGTGGAGATTCACTGTGTGGTTGCTGTTTCATAGCTCAGTATTTCATTATTTCAAAGTCCTAAATGAATACAATGACAATTACATGAAAAATGAAAAAAAAAATGGAAGCACAAACGTAAACTAGTTATTACTCTAGGAAAATAGATATAGAGTATAAGTAAACACTTTTACCATTACCTATGTTCCTGAAGCCATATTTCTTCACCATAGTATCTCATTTTATTAATTAATTTTCTATAGACCTTCAAGTTATATTTTAAATTCAATATCCTCTTCTTTACCGATCAATATGTGAAGAACCCTTCAATGTGTTGTCATGAGCCAACCCAAAAGGATTTGCTGTAAGTTTCTCTCTAAAGTAGATCAGTGTGGATTCTCGGAATTGGAATTTAGATGTTTATCTTAAAAGTTGTAAAACTGGAGTAACTGGGTTTGGTAAGAATGAAAAGCGGGGAAGAGCATTGCTAATATATCTATTTCAAACTGAAATACATCTGAAGCACCGATTTGAAAATGTGAAGGGTGGGAACAGGAAGATAAGAGCAAGAGGATTACAATCTGGATGTAATATGAATAAATTATAAGAAAAAAGAAAATATGATAGAAAGTATAGCTTACACGGAATCTAAGGTTGAATATATATTGGTTACATTTGAGAAAATCATTAGCATCTCTTCTGTATTTGAAACTAATAACCCAGATAAGATTACCTATTATCGAAGTTAGGGTTATTGTGCTGTGGTGAGACACCATGACCAAAGAAACTTGAGCAGGAAGGGGTGTATTTGACTTACACTTCCTTGTCACTGTTCATCATAGAAAGAAGTGAGGACTGCACCTGAGATTCAGAAACGTAGAAGAGTGCTGCTTGCCCCTCAGGGTTGCTCAGCTTGATTTCTTAAAGAGCTCAGTACCACCATCTAGAGATAGCACCATCTATAATGGCTTAGACTCTCCCCCATTGATACTTATTTAATAAAATACCATACAGTTTTGCCAAGATCCTGATCTTGATGAAGGCTTTTTCTCAGTGGAGGCTCGCTCCTTTCACATGATTCTAGCTTGTGTTGACATTAAAGTCTCCAGAACATCAAGGTAGGATTTGTTGTCTAGGGAAGAATACATTTTGTGGGCATGGCAAGGTTGACAGTTTGAGGTTATGAAGAATCATCAGCAGAGAAGCCTGTGAATTAGTATCTGGTAAAGAAAGGAAACACTAAACACTGAGTTGAATAATCATTTTCATTGGTGGTATAATAACCAACTGGCCAAAATGCTGACAGACGATATGAGACTGTATTTTGATCATAGTTTATTAATGTGAAATTTATTGATGTTCTTTAAAAATATTAAGAACAGAAAATACAACTAAAACCATTTAAAGTGTTTTCATGGTTAAAAATGAAAAGCAAGAACAGAAATCTTCCATTAGAAGGAGAAATGAGTCATGGGAGTTTAGTTTCTCTGGCTATTGTCTGCTACAGTTGTGGAAACAAAATGGTTCCTGGGTTACTGTTGCTGTCCAATTGATGTTATTTCAATGCAAACATCATCACTAGTGTAATAAGAGGTGAGAAAGCTTGAAAGACAGAGCACAACCACAAGAAATAGTTAAAACCATAATTATTCTAGGATTTCTAACAGTGTGAGTGACAGTATTTGTACATTTGAAAGTGTGTGTGTGTGTGTACATTGTGTGGTTGACAATTAAAAATTATTTTACCATTATATTTCAACTAAGAGTACATATAAAAGTGATATAGGATTACAGATGAGGAAGAGAATTTTTTTTGAATGCATGAGGAGGAAATTTGAAGGCAAGAAACAGACCGAAGTAGAGATATTGCATCAAAGCACTTTACCAAAATCATGGGCAGTTACTGACAATTGAACAAATCCTTATCATTCAGCAAAACTACAGGTGGGAAGTGGACAGAGGGTAGCTTTTTTTTCAGAACAGAGTGTTGCTAAGCAAATTGTAGTAGAAATGAGAGCCGAAGATGTTTGCTAAAGCATTTCTGTTCTGGCAAGAGTGTACCTAGATGGAAACATTTCTTTGTCTCTAAGTGTTTGAAGAGAGATAATATAGCAACAGTGCCTTTCAGACTGCTCATTCTGATTCTATTCTTGTCCCTCTGACATCTGTATCCAACACAGTGGCTAAAACTCTCTCAAAATTTAGGTCAGATACTTTCATATCTTAATTCAAAGGCCTACCTATACCACTTTATACATCTGGACACCAAAGATCAGTCTCTTTCTTATTGTCTTCCAGTTTTTGCTTCCTGACCCCTTTAACCTGTCTGCATAACTTTATGCATTGAAAAATGTGTTTGACCAAATCCTAACTAAGAAATTTCTTTACTAACTAAACAATTTCTTCCATTGTTCTGCACAAGTTTCCAATTTCAAGGGTGTCTGCTGTACAACCCTTACTAAGCTTGCACCTACCCCCTTGCTATATACCAGCATATAATGTCTATAACATTTTATGTCATTTCATGTGTTTCATGATGTACTTTTTGTTGGGGAGACTTTTTAGTTGCTTCTTATTTTCTAGTATGCCAATTTTAGAAAACTCATGCCTTTCTTCATTCATTAATAATGCATCTCCTGTGGCTAGACATTTTCTACAATGCCAAAATATCTAGTAAACTCTACTGTATTTGCATTGTTGATCATTGTTCTTCTTTGATGTATAGTAGATTGACCGCCTCAAAAATGATGCATTAAAAATCTCTTGTTTTGATATCTTGTCAAGAGCCTCCACCAAAATTACTATCCCATGATTAAGATTTTTCTAGAAGCCTATCATCTTAAATAACAACTTCTGTCTTCAGTTTTCTTACCAAAGTTGATATATACATAAATTGTCACACTGCAGTTCATCTTATGAATGTTGGTGTGGTTTGTGTTGTCATAATACATATGTTTCTTAATGATTAGACATGTTTTAATATAGCAAGATCTGTGTAAATGCTATTCTTATCTATAATTAGTGTACAGTATAATATAAATTGAAAGAATATTAAAAGATTAGGAAAGATAATATTTACCAGATTCCTAGGTGCCAAGCATTTAGTTTTCCTCACCTCCCTATTTTTACATTATTTAACTCAATATGGTGTGGTTCAAATGTTTAGTCTTCTTTAGAAAACATGCAAGTACTCTGAATATCAGGTCTTTTTTTTCTAACAGGCTTTTGTCTATAAAAATTGAGATAGCTTCCAAGTACAACAATGTTTCCCAAAATAATGGACCAAGACAGATAATTCATCTAACTATAAACTCATACATTTCTATTTAGCACTGACATTTCATATGAATGCCTAAAGGATCTCTCAAAACTAACTTGTTGAGAAAAACATGTATCTTTCTTTCTTACCTTAATTTTCCTTTCTTCCAAACCAACTATCACTTCTCCAATTTAAAAGTTTCTATCTCATTAAAGAACAACACAGTCCACTTATCTAAACATTAAGGCATAGAGAACTTTTGTAATTTTCTCTTATCTAAGAACTATATTCACATTATCCCTTTTAATAACATTATCCATGTTTCCTCTTAATCACAACAGCATAATTTTATTCTCTTTGTATCTTTTGTCAGTGTTTTGCTTTTACTGAAACCAGGCATCACCTCTATTATTTTCATGTTCTACTACCTGAGCAATTGATTTATTCTTTCCTATTTATTCTCCATTTTAAAAATTATAATTCTCTCAGAACCAGATAACTGATTATACCACTCTGCTTAAAAGGACTTTTAGAGAAAAATAAGAGCTGAGCCATGCAAAAGTGGCTTATGGAGAGGAAGAAAGGGGCAGGATTTTGATGGCAGGCATAGTACAGAGCAAGTATTTGTGATTCTATAAAGATCATCTCTTATGTACTATTATTCACTCCAGCTAACATGCCAATTCTGACAGTGACACCAAGGGAAAAAAAATCTTTGTAATTTGCTGGTGTTTGTTCTCTTTGAAAGCTTCTTCAGAAGCATTTGTTTGTTCGTTGTTTTTAAAACTTTACAGCTAAACAACTAAGTGGTAACATCCAAACACCAGTTTGGATGATCAAACTTAAGTCTTAATAAAGTATTTTTAATATTTAATAAATTTTAATACTTAATATGGTATTTTTTTAAGCATTGCAGTTTAAAAAAACGAGTAACTTCCAAGCACCAGTTTGAAAGGTCAAACTTAATACTTAATAAAGTATTAATGCAGCGTGTCAAACAACAGCTTCCTCTTCAGCTTGATCTTATTTGAGTTTCTTCCGTTAGACTGTTAGGTGATAAATGAAGAAGCAGAAAGGAGGTTTTGTTACTTGTCTGTATTGGTTCACCCAGAAAGCAGCACAATGACTCTGGCAAAGCACAAAAGAATATTGAAGCTGTGGGCGTGCTGGACACTGGAAAAAGAACAAAGTAAGAGGGTCCTGGGTAAAACACAGGCAGAAAGAAAAGAAACACACTGTTAAAAAGTGAAAAGGAGGGTGGGAAACCTCCAATTTAAAGTAGGATCACACAAGCTGTTCAAACAAGTGCTGCTCAGTCTTTGGTGAGCTGTAAACTAAAAGGAAAGAAACACTAAAGAAATGCACGAAAGGAAATGCCAAAAAGGAGACTGCAATTCAGGAAAACATCAAATGGCCGAGTGGACAGCAGAAACACTCAGAGCAGAGTCAAGAAAAGTAAGACGGACAGCTGGTGAATATAAATGAGAATTTGTAGAAGGAAAAAGACAGAGCTCTATGAGAGCACTGGATATGTGTGCAGCAGTGAGTGGCCAGCTCGGACTCTGCTACAGAAGCTTAGCAGTCAGGCACTACTGTCTTAAAAGTCTCATTCTTGACTTCCCCTCCAGAGTGGTGGCACCTTCTTTATTTTTCGGTACCCGCCCTTTTAAAATATCTACCATAGATATTCTTCTATGAATTTACAAGAAAGGCTGTGTTTACCATTCCTATAAAACAGCCAGGATTGGATGATGTCCTGCTGATGCAGCCGTCTCTTACCAGAAATCTCATGTGTAGACATCTTCTGTCTAGAGTCATCATGCTTGGCTGATTTAGTGGTAATGTTCTTTATTTGCAAAAAAAAAGTACTTCCCCCTTTAAGCATCAGCATGTCAGTGCTTCCCCATTGCTCCCGCATTCTTCTCTGTTGTGCCACATAGGATTATAATCAGCTCTCCACACACATGCTTCTTGTTCTACCCTGCCTATTATCCTCCCATCCCTCAGACATGACTCAAACAACATCCCATTTATTAGATGATATGATAAATAGTATCTCTTCAAGAAGAGGTGTTCCCTCAATGAATTGTCTGAAACTGCCTTTGACTCCCGGGCTCTGTGTGCTTCAATACAGTCTTCTGTGCCTTTAAAGTATTAATGTGCCATGCCAAACATGCTGCAGATCTTTTCCTGCAAGGTGACTGTGGTTCAGACACACCTTGCTAAAAGAGCCACGTTTCCATAAAAAGAACCAGGCTTTGCACATGCTTATGAAGCCAGCTGTAATACAGAGCATGCAGTTAACTCATGTTGGTTAGTAATAATACGTTCCATGCTAAAACTCATGAGGGTGTATTATTTTTAAAATATCATTTAAATAATAAAAATTATTTGACTTAAAAATCTTTTTATTTTCTGTGGAGATTTATTAGTGTATGAATTATTTTACTGTATGCAGCCTCCAACTGATCAAAATGACAAAATTAAAATATAAATGTTTTTCTGATCTCATATACTTCAGTGGCTTTACTGGAATGAAAATAGTGCTTGCAGCAGAATAACAGACTGTCTTACATCTGTGAGTTTTCAAATTTTGACCAATATCAATGTGGCTTGAGGCTATTGGACATCTGGCAAGTTTCACTCCTGCATCTTGGCATGCACTTCCTTGCTATCTTTGGAAAAAAAATAAATGTTTGCAGCACAGTCTACACATGTAAACTAGAGTATCTGTGAAATATCCTTCAGATAAATTAAATTATTTTAATAACTTAATACTTCTCATTTTATTCCATTAAACTGATGAGAAAAAAAAGAACCTATATCTATTTGCTATAACCAAAATTATGGCAAAGAATGTGTAAACACATATTTTTCGCTTATATTGTGATTATAATTACAGCAATTTATTCTTTCCTTTCCACATCCTCTGATATAGACCATCTTGCTTTTTTCAAATTCATAGCTCATTTTTTCATTAATTGTTATTATATATCTATATCTCTCTATATATTTTATGTATGTGTGTACATGCACCTATGTGTATGTGTGTGTGCATGTGTGTGTGTGTTACATATACTATACTAAATATAACCAGTTCAGTCTGCACAATATTACTGGTATATATATTTTCAGGGCTGACACTTGACATTGGATGAGTAGATGATGCGATCTATTAGGGAGGAGACTATTAAAATTATCAGAACACACAACCTCGTAGAAAATTCCCTGATATTACAATTTTATATCTTAGTCTCTTAGAATCTTTTGGCTTCCTCTTCAGGAATGTCCTCTGAACCTTGAAATTGTTCTGTAGATGTATCCATTGGGCCTGGGATCCACGATGCTGCATTTTGATTGGTTGTGGTTTTCTGCAATGTCCTCTACCTATTGCAAAGAGAAATTCCTTTATGACAGTGTCCAACTTAGTTTTTAACAGCATCGCTTTCACTCTCAAACTATCTAGTTAGAGTGTTTTGTTCTGCTATTTAATGTTTTATTAAGCTCTAGGTTTAGAGATACAAAACTTTGTTAAATTCTTTCCACTTCCTTTATAAACAACCATGAATCTTACCTCCTTTCCCCTGCTCAATCTGCCGTCACCATATCTGGATAATCCAAAGTACCCAGTACATGGACTAACCGATTATTTTTTCAAAAGATACACTCTTTTTTGGGAAAGATTTAGATACTTTCTCAAATTTCAACTTTGATATGGATGTAAGCCTAAGCACACTGTCATGATTCCTATGTATTACTTATTAACTGATTCTTTTAGCTACCATTACAGCCACTCTGATGACACACAACAGTTGAATTACCAGCATTGCTTCTGTGTCCTAGTTGTTTGAATTCAAACATCTGTTTTATTTCTAACCCTTCTAACTCATGCTGATATTTAGATAATTTTGTATAAACTTTTGGCTTTCTGTAGAAGCACATGGCCCTGATTCACATTGAATATATTGTTTCTTGTCCCTAGAAACTCTATTGTCATCTGTTCTGCCTTGTCTCCTGAGGCACAGAGCATTTCTGTAGTCTGTGAAAAAAAAAATTATAGTGCCTTATGTATTTTATCAAAAGCTCCTCAATGTGTTGTCCTCTCTGTAACCAATTAAAATGATTGAGAAAAACATAAAGCTTTTTGAAAATTTAATAGAATAGCAAAATAAAAGGATACAGAGGGTCCTAGAAATCTACAAGTAAAACAATATGATAGGCAGATTTGGGCCCAGGGGCCCGCTCAAACTAAGGCACAGCCAAGGACAATACAGGAGGTAAACTTTTAAAACCCTGTCACCTGATCTAGCCAATGGTCAGAATATTCTCCACAGTTGAGTGGAGAGTGTGATATGACTTTCTCAAGTACTATGGTGCCTCACATTTGACCATGTCCCCTGGAGGGGGAGACCTGGTGGCACTCAGAGGAAGGACAGCAGGTAGCCAAGAAGAGACTTGATACCCTATGAGAATATATAGGGGAGGTAATCCCCTCAGGAACGTCATAGGGGAGGGGAATAATGGGAAAATGGGGAGGGGGAAGGAATGGGAGGATACAAGGGATGGGATAAACATTGAGATGTAACAAGAATAAATTAATAAAAAAAAAAAGAAAATTTTGCTTACAGTCCTATAGATTTCTTCACAAATATTTTAGTGCAAATATCTACTATTAGTCTAATTACTGAATTCCAAAATTTTATACCTAGATATGTGTTACCTTTAGAACTTTTTTTGGTGTCACTGAACTTGAGGAAGTGTTGAACAATTTTAGAAGAAATACTCCTGCTCAATAGAGCCTCCTTTGTGACATTGCACTGACATCATCTGCCAATGTGAAAGTGACAGCTGTCAATGTGACCCCAGAGGAAATTATCTTTATTTTGGAATTTTGTATTAAAATATTATGTAATCATCTTCCTTGGCTTTATGGGTCAAATTCCTTTATCAAATTTCTTGAAAAACGATTTTCCATCTTTTTGCATCCTGAAGAGTAATCTTTCTGAGGAAATTATCACTACCCAAAATTCCACTGATGTGGCTCAGGTTGATTGTCAGATACTATGCAGCACACTGAAAGGTCACCAATTTTACAATTCAAGTGTGCATCCTATCTATGGATGTTCCCATTACCCAAACTCCTGACTACTACTCATTTATATGACCCTGCTCTTGTTCAAGATGGTCACGAATAAAGTGTTCAGCTAACCAACGGTCACACAATAAATTGGAGGTTTATATTTAAAAACTTGATACCCTATGAGAATATATAGGGGGAGGTAATCCCCCTCAGGAACAGTCTTAGGGGAGGGGAATAATGGGAAAATGGGGGGGGGAGGAATGGGAGGATACAAGGGATGGGATAAACATTGAGATGTAACAAGAATAAATTAATAAAAAAAATAAAAAAATAAATAAAAAAAAATAAAAAGTTGGAATCAACATATTTCATATTGATAACATGCAGGACTGGTTTAATAAAAAGAAACTTTTAAATTATGATATATAATAATTACAATTTAATTGTGATGGTCTAGCAATTTGACTATATGCTGATACAAAAACATTTGAGTCCATTTCAAATTAGGATATTGTTATGAAGGAATCAATGAGAAGTTTTTTATTTTAAATCTAAGAATTTCAAATAAAGACTATTACTGTTAAAGTTTAGGGAAACCTTTCTGTCTGTCTCTCATATGTATATATATATATATATTCATATATATGTATATATACTTTATCATATATACATAATTTCCATTTATTTAGAGCTTTGACATACATCAGTAATATCATGCTTTATTTATAAATATTTTAAATTTGTACTTATGAAAGAGTAGAAATAATATCAAAGGAAAATAATAGGAAATAGTGGAGATTATTAAATTATTAAACTAAAAAATAGTTCATTCTACTACAAAGATTACTTTGCTGACAAATGGGGAAAACTGTGAAAATTTTATTCTATTATGAAGTAGGCTATTGCACACAAAGTTAAATCATTGTAAGACCTCTAAACAAGTCACTAAGAATTCTGAGAAATATGATGATGTTAGTAGAAAGTCAAAGTTATTTGCCACTCTTTTTCAGCATGGGCAAATATAAAAGGGAGAGAGAAGTTCTTATATCTAATCATATACTCCTTATTTTAATAACCAGGAGCCAGCCACATGAACAAAGAAGAAAAGTAACTTTATTCCACATCTAAACATGATTTCTAGTTAAAAATCTCATTGATGCTTATCTAAATTTGGTGGAAACGATTCATAGAGAATATGAGTAAGATTGCTTTTGAAGTCTCTCTTTTTTTTTAATTTTTTTTATTAATTTATTCTTGTTACATCTCAATGTTTATCCCATCCCTTGTATCCTCCCATTCCTCCCCCCCCCATTTTCCCATTATTCCCTCCCCTATGACTGTTCCTGAGGGGGATTACCTCCCCCTATATATTCTCATAGGGTATCAAGTCTCTTCTTGGCTACTTGCTGTCCATCCTCTGAGTGCCACCAGGTCTCCCCCTCCAGGGGACATGGTCAAATGTGAGGCACCAGTCTCTCTTTAACCTTAGTAGATTTTGTTTTGAGAGTGAAATAAGGTTCTCCGAAGACAAGCATGTGGGTACTCTAAAGGAAGAGTTACATAGCTATGTGGTTTTTCTATAGCTTGAAATTTCATTTTAAATATGTGAAGTATTTGAAGACAAAGGTCCATGTTGTAAAAGTTTGATGTGGATTACACGTGGTGTGGTCTTCTTGATAGGTATGGAATGTTACTATTTGGGAATATTTTCCAGCAGAGAGCCTTTATATAATGTTACCAGCAGCAAAATCTTATATCTCCATGATGGAGAAATACTGTAAATCAGACTTATTCTTATGACTTTGAATACACTTTACTATTACCTAGTGACTATAAATCACCTCATGGGCTTAACAGACTCTAATTCAACTACAGTGAGGAAGCTCTCATGAAAAAGCTGATCAAGTAAAAAAAACTTGATTGGAAAAGGCTGTCATAGACATCTTAATTATTTAGAGTCTTAGATATGCCAAGAGCAAATGCAATTTTCATAGAATTTTAACAAACAGAGAGGAAACAGTATATTCTAATAAAATAAAGTAAAATATCAAAACTTGCTACTTATATTTAAATCATATTTTTATTTTAGTTTAAGAAAGGTTAATGTTAGCTCTTATAGAAAGAGAAAATATAAGAAAGTACAATTTTTGAAAAGATGATGGCTATTGCCTTCAGACAATACAATATCCACTTACACATTTAAAGTATCTTTTCAGAATGTGGACATTAATTTAATGTGGTTAAAGTTTCATATTTTCTATGCACTTATAAAATATGAAAAACATTGTTTATTAATAACAAAAAAATTTAAGATTGGATTGATTTCACTAACGTACTTATAAACATGGTATTCATATGATTTAAAAATTAGGAGTGTACAAAATTTTGAAAATAATGAAAAGTTTTCTTGCTAAGGTGAACATGTCTATAGTGCAGTGCAGTGCCTGAGAACTGAATTCAAGATGCAGATCTAATAATTGAAAGAACCGACTTCTAAAAGTTGTCCTCTAGCCCATACACACACAAACACACACACACACAAACACTAACACCATGGTCAGTTCCTCTAGGATTGCATGAATGGGTCTTTTTCTCTGCTGATTTAAAGAATAAAAGGTCAAGAAAAGCAAGGTAAAAGGGCCCAGCCAAGTTGTATTGAAAATAGAAACACACAGCAAAGAGCACAGAGACAGACTTCCCCCAGGTGAAGAGGGGATTTAGAAAGTGAAATCAGTCTCCCCATCCAGGAAGGCTTGGGTCTTTGATGTGGCAGTTGGTGGGCCCTCTTCCTCTTATTTTAGACTGATCATCTAAAACAAAGAAGAGGGAGCTGATAGGCCCACGACTTCATTAAAGTTGATACATGTCCAGGCCCAATCTTGATGTGTCTTGGCAGGTCCTCATTTGTAGAGGGCTCTGCCAGCCTGGAGTAGGGATGAGGCATTGGCAAGCCTTTGTCCAGCATGAAGAAGTGGGATGTTTGCCATTTTGTTATCTGTCTATGGACTCATTCTCTATTCATCTGCCTGCCAAAGTATTTAGCTGTACTCACACACAATTAAAACAAAAAATAGAATGTCAAAAGAATTTATCAAAATATCTTTTAAAATATGTACATTTCAACAAGCACTGGAAAAGACACAAAGACAAGATTCTTTGATATGTACTTTTGTGCTTCCCTTCAAGTCCAAGGCTCTTAGTATCAAAAAATTGCAGGGTTGGCAAGAGAAAACACAGCATAGCGCAAAGCATTGCCAACCGTGTCCACACATAGTTTACCAACATCCAGGCTTCTTTAGGAAGATTATCAAAATTGGCTGCAATAATAGAACATGATATAAATGCCCCTCACAGAATTAAACATACTTCCCCAAATTGCCCTTTTTATCATAAAAGTTATATATATATATATATATATATATATATACATATATATATATACACATACATATTATATGTGTGTATGTGTGTGTTGTGTTAAATAACTTTTGAAAAGTTTATTCAAGCAGTGAAAATTGATCACTAAATGATATTTAATGAGAAATTTAAATTTGACTACCGTATATATAAGTACGGTAAATTATAAATTAATGAATATTACACAGGAAAATAAAGTAAATAAAATATTCTTTTGTACATTAGTCTTCATTTCAATAGTTGAAACGATGAAATTTGGCATTTGCAAATGTTTCCTTCTGACACATATTTTGTGAACAACCTATTGGGGGAAAGAATCATGAATCAGACATCCAGTCTGCCATGCTTGCTACCCAACCTGTATGAATTAGTGGCAACTTCTACCAGATATAAAACACACCCTGAAGACCCATTCACTTTTCCAGTTTAAGACTGTGAACATCTTTAATAACACTTGAAGAGCTTGCTTTAGTTCTTATTCAGGATCACTCTATCATATGACAAAGTAATGTTTTAATTTACATTTGTAAAGTGGCTCTTTTACATTTTCCTTTAACATTCATTCTAAAATTAGATCCTCTCTTCCAGTGAGACATTTTAGAGTGGGTTGAAGGATTATCCTGTACATAATATATACCTATTCTAATGATAAATGTAAAAGGGGCACACAATAAGTAACTTCCTTCCCACTATAAAGTTCTCTGACAGGTAAGAACTGCCAAAAGTCCACCCATACCATACCCACCCACCCTCAGAGATAGCTAGGAACCCAAGCGCAAACAAAACATAAATCACACCACTGAGGTAGAAGCTTTCCAAGAACTATGAATAGCATTACACAAACAGCAGTTTATGTTAAGGAGTACACACACACACACACACACACACACACACACACACACACACATATATATATACACACATACACCTATATGCCTGCAATAACAATTATATGAACCAAAGAAGCCATGGATTTGAAAGAAGGCTAGAAGCAGCACTGGGGAGATAATTATATTGTAATTGCAAAATAAAAAAGCAAATCAATAGAAAACTTCTACAGTTTTATATATTTTCCCAGATTATTTTCCTTTATTTGTGTGTCCACATGCAGCCAAAGGTAGACCAACTGGTTTCCCAATAAGTTCTGCCCTTTCCTGAAACTTAATTCTGAACTTACAGGAAAACTTACTTCTTACTCTTTCTGTCTGTTCGCATGGTTATTGGAGGATGGTGGGACAAGAATATAGTTGGATTTAGGAGTCCATCTCCACTGAGCAACCTTTCTGCCAGTCCATGGATTTTGAGAACCTGTCATTGACTTTAAGATGTATGCCTGTCTGGACAATCTCTAAACCCAATGGCAATTATCCAGCTACAAGAACACAGGAGAGACACAGAGAGTTCACATGGTGATGAAACTGGGAGCTTATTTGGGAGCCACAATACAAAGAAGATCTAGAACTACCAGAAGCTGCAAAAGAAAAGGAATAATTGACCTTAAGGGGGGCACTTGGCCCTGGCAACCCCTTAATTTGTTTTATGGCTCTGGAATAATGAGAGGTTTTATTTATATTGTTTTAGGTGATCGATAATGTTGTAATTTGTTTAAAAAAATATATACCATTTGTCTCTCTTTATCTCTATGCAGAATTTTTTTTTTACTGTTTATTTATGTATTGACAATTCCTTGACCTCTCAGGGATGAGAACAAATGAATGGCACAATTCAACATAGTATATCTAGTATATATACTGTCCTTATCGATACTGTCTTTCTTCTCAAATATTACATTATATTTGACTTGTAAAATACAAACCCACTGAGAAAGGCCCCATTATGAAGACACAGAAGGGAAATTTGGGTTTTCTCTATTTTAATAGACTATCATCTACTTCTGTAAGTCTCTGTTTTAACCAGAGAGTAATGCAGGCAAATTTTAGTTATCTATTCATGAATTCTCATGATATAGGTGGATTAAAAGCTGAAAGACTTATACTTAAAACTTGCATTTGGTTCGCATTTCACAATGATCCTTAAATCATCACTACCTACTACATCTATCTTATATCCCTTTACTTCTCTAGGCATGTCTCACCCATGACCATGATCTTCCAGACAATAGTTTTCAGTTTGGTTTGACTATTAACCACTTGATAAGGATATTATAATTTGCTAATAATATTATCCTGCCAACACTGAGGCAGAGTAATGAAATGATTTAAAATGTTGCTCCTGGATCCACAAGCATGCTTTCTCCTGAAAATCTAAGCAAACTCATAATTCATACATAAAAGTTCCAAAGCATAATTTCTACTTAGCTGTATTAAAAGACATTGAATTCCTGTTAGAGCAATGATTTTTCAGAAATTTACTTTCACACGACAGAACACGAATCTAGTGTGCTTTGTGTAATAGGATAAAAGTCTAAATCAAAATGATCATCAAATTATTGCCTCGTACCAGGTCTTTGTCTTGAAATTCATATCTTTCTTGGGTCTCAGAGCAGATGAAGCAGATGTTAGTGTCAGTTTTTTTCCAGCTGGAAGAAAATTGAAATTGTGACCTCCTGAGCACTGTCAACAGATCTGTTTACTTCACTGGTCTGAGGCAGTTTTATGAGAGAAATACTAATGGTGAGTTTTTACTTTAAAAAGAAGCCATATGTACAAAAACTCAATGTTTTTAAGTACTCGTGTGATATATGCACTTAAGGACATTTTAGAAAGTTATTAATTACATTACCATTTGATGAAAAATTGCATTTTAAAAAATATTCATGCAAGTCCTACTCATAAAAAAATTTCATTTTCTATCAAAGACTCACTTAGCTTTAGAAAACAAAACCAGTGATATATAATTATAGTTATAAAAGTAAAATATTTAGATCTCAAGAAAGCAAATAAATATAATTATTATCTTCTTTGAAGTGGACTAAAACATTTCCCTAAGATTATAAGAAACTGGAACTGGAAAGATATCACAACATGAAAAGTACTTTTGACTATTGCTGAGAACACCATTTCAGTTGCTAGGACACACATAGTGGTATAAAACCATCTCTAACTTCACTTCCAGAAGATAAGATAGCCCTTTCTAGCCTGTTTGGGCACCAGGCATTCATGTGGCACACTTACATGCAGACAAAACACTCACACAAAAAATTAAAATAGATTCATCTTTAAAACTAAGTTATGCGGAATCTAGTATGTGATATACTTTTACTTAAAATTCCTTTGTAAAACCTTCATGTCACTTTTAGATATAGTCCCTACAAAATATGAAAGAATATAAGGTACATGAAAGATTTCCAACGTTTAAATTATTTAGCCATTTAAAATTACAAAGTATAATATTGTCTCAAATTTCTCTTGAGAAAATTATACTTAACTAAAAATTTTTAAAATACTTATCAAAATGTTTTGGTATCATAGATAGCAAAAGAAGAAGTTACCCAAAATATTCAAGACTTGGACATTACTTCTAAAAGAAAAAGAGAGTAATTAAAACATTATCTTTTATTATTATAAAAAAAAATCTTGCTGCTAAGTAAGACCACTTTTTGAAGGTACTTATAAAAACATCTACTGTGGAATTTACTGTGAATAGTTATATATTACAAAAGGTATTAGCCTTATTGGTATGCACACTGAATGTTAATGACAATTTTTTAGTCCATAACTAATAACATTGTTTTATTTACTAGAGTAGAATGTTTTATGAATAGCAAAAAATACATGCATTTTCAAATTTTGGTTCTATTCTCTCTTGAATATAGATTTCTGGCTATTTACAAGTCATTGTACCAAACATGTGCACAGTTTAAAAGAGCATTTAGTAGTTCATTATTGTTTAAACAGTCTTTAATGAGTCAGCAAAATTGTCATTATATATTTATTATTCAACATATACACTCTTGGCTAAAATGTAGCAACTTTACATAACAATGTCTTTGTTTTCTTTTTGTCTCTTTTTTATTTTATTTTATTAATTTATTTAGATTACAACTCAATTTTTATCCCATCACTCGTATCCTCTCATTCCTCCCTCCCTCCCGCTCACACCCTATTTCCCTCCCTAGGTTTATGACCAAATGGGACCTCCTCTCCCACTATATGGTCATAGGCTATCAACTATCATCTTGGTAGCCTGCTTATTCTTTTTTGAGTGTCATCAGGCTTCCTGACCAAGAGAAGGTGATCAAATATGGGAACCACAGTTCATGTCTAAGTCAGTCCGTACTCTCCACATAACTGTGTAGAAAGTCCTGTCCATTGGCTAGATCAGAGTAGGGGTTCAATGTTTACTAACTGTATTGTCCTTGGATACCGATCCATCCATCATGATGTTCCTCTTGTAGGTTTCTAGGACCCTCTGGGTCCTTCTATTTCCTCATTACCTATATTTGTCTTACCTAGAGTCTCAGTAGGATGTCCTCACATCTATCCCAAACTCCTGGTATGTGAAGACTTTCATGGGACATGCATTTTGGGCTAGTGCCCAATTATAAGTGAGTATATACCATGTGAGTCTTTCTGGGTCTGGGTTAACTCATTCGGGATGATGATTTCTAGTTCCATTCATTTGGCCACGAATTTCCAGATTTCCTTGTTTTTATTAGCTAAGTAGTATTCCATAGTGTAAAGGTACCACAGTTTCTTTATCCATTCTTCAACTGAGGGACATTTAGGCTGTTTCCAGGTTCTGGCTATTATGAATAAGGCTGTGGTGAACATGGTTGAGCATATGTCCTTGTTGTGTGGAGGAGCATCTTCCAGGGTAGATTCCAAGAAGTGGCATAGCTGGGTCTTGAGGAAGCCCTATTCTCAGATTTCTTAGAAAGTGCCAGATAGATTTCCAAAGTGGTTGTACTAGTTTGCATTCCCACTAGCAATGAAGGAGTGTTCCTCTTTCTCCACATCCTCACCAGCATGTGGTGTCACTTGAATTTTTGATCTTAGCCATTCTGATGTAAGATGGAATCTCAAAGTTGTTTTGATTTGCATTTCTGTGATGACTAAAGACTTTGAGCATTTCTTTAAGTGTTTCTCAGCCAATTGGTATTCCTCTGTTGAGAATTCTATGTTTAGTTTTGAGCCCCATTTCTCGATTGGGTTATTTGGTTTAATGGTGTTTAATTTCTTGAGTTCTTTATATATTTTGGATATTTGACCTTTGTCAGATGTAGGGATGGTGAAGGTCTTTTCCCAGTCTGTAGGCTGTCACTTTGTTCTCTTGACAGTGTTTCCTGCCTTACAGAAGCTTCTCAGCCTCCTGAGGTCCCATTTATTAATTGCTGACCTTAAGGCCTGTGCTGTTGGTGTTTTGTTAACGAAGTTGTCTCCTGTGCCAATGTGTTCCAGACTCTTCCCCACTTTTTCTTCTAACTGATTTAGAGTCTTCAGTTTTATGTTGAGGTCTTTAATCCATTTGGACTTGAGTTATGTGCATATGTGTAATTGCATTTTTCTACATGAAGACATCCAGTTATACCAGAACCATTTGTTGAATATCCTATCCATTTTCTATTGTATAGATTTGACTTCTTTATCAAAAATCAGGTGACCCTATGTGTATGGCTTCATTTCTGGGTCTTCAATTTGATTCCATTAATCAACCAGCCTATTGCTGTGCCAGTACCATGCAGTTTTAATTACTGTTGCTCTACAGTACACTACAGATTGGGCATGACGATTCTACTGGAGCATCTATTATTGTACAGGATTATATTTGGGTGAACATCAAATATAATTACCAATGACTTTAATGACACAGTAAAACATCTAATTTTTTAATCACTGAATTTAAATTCATAATGATAACTATGATTCAATAGTTTGTGATTCAATCGGCAATTATTCCTGAAGGCTTCTGCTCCCAATAGAAATAGAGAATCTGACTCAGCGTGGGCCATTTTTTTTTTTCAGTTGCAAGTTCAACTAGCCATTTTTTCTGAGAAAGGGCATTCTTGTGAAGATGACTAATCAAAAAACACAAACAAACAAACAAACCATGGTTCCTGAGATTTATTTAGTTGGCAGAATTTTCCCAAAATTTTACTAAGTGATATTATCATGTCATAGAAAATGAGACACGTATCTCATGCCAATGATAAAATTCAGACTCTCAGGAGAAAATTGTGAATCTAGAAAATTTGTCTCTGTCACTGTGAACTTGGCAGCTTCCAAACACATACTTGTCTGAGGGGATAAGCCAAAGAAATTTAAAATTGGAGATGCTGAGAGCATAACAAATGTGTCAAACTTAAGAAAATGTGTACATCAGAGTAAATAAATATTTTCAAATTAATAAAATAAATGATAGTTCAAAAGCCTGCATACATAAAAGATCTTCCTATGGTACAAAATAGCACACTGTGTTTTTTATAGCATAGATATGAAAAAGAGACAAAAATCAGATTTCACACTGCAATTAACCTTTAAGAAAGTGCCCCATGCCGAACATTTCTATAATATCAAAATTATAATACATATCTGAAACATCTATTAAAATATTTTTTCCTTTTCTAAATAAGATCTATGTTCATATAAACAAGCAAAAATCATATTATAACACCTGAAGTGCATAAACTCCTCTCCCTTTTTACAAGACATATAATAAATAGACATATAAAATACTCAAAGTAAAGTTACATCATTACTTCATGTGTATGAAGAATTTGCCTGCATGCATGCCTGTGCACCATTTGCATGCAATACTCTCAGAGGCCAGATGAGCTTGTTCTCTCCTGGAAACAGAGTTACTGAAAATTGTTAGCAATTACATGAGTGGTGGGAACAGAACAGTGATTCATTGCAATATTACCAAGTGCTCTTAACTGGCTGAACCATCTTTCCAGCCCAAAATAAAGTCCATTTTATCATTAACTGTTTAACATTGTTTTGTGGAGTAATTTTTATAAGGTATATTGATAGTAACATGGTAGCTTTTATTATAATTTTCTTAAATGAATTCTTGAATGGTCCAAATTGCTTTAAGTCAATTTCTACAATGGTGAATGTTCACAGAATTTAAAAAAATATTTTAAGGTTATTCTACTAGTTTTAAGAATTTACAAGAGTCTTACAATGACAACTTTAAACAACTATTAGTTTGTTTCTTTTGGTGACATGTAATCCTAAGCCAATACAGGCTTTATGTTTTAACAAAAGATAGATATTCAGTAGTTCTAAATATATACGATCAGAATCATCATAGAATAAATGTAAAATGCATAAAAGAATGGTTTCATAATTATTAATGATAATTTAAGAAAAAGAATTCCCACATATCCACTTGAAACTTTGCCTTCATTTGTTCTAATCCACTCAAAACAAAGGTTGTTTTTTTTCAAAATTTGGAAATGATTTTGTCTTCTTAAGATACTCCTTGCAAGCAATCAATAGTTTAAAAAGAACATCTTAGCAACACAGCCTCCCTTGTCCAGCCCATATCTGTCCACTGGAGATTTCAATATACTTCTGTGCAGAAAATCTGTCAGTCCAGGGGCCAGGATGCCTTCCTCTTACATAAAAAACATTGCAACTTTTTTTTTTTTTTTTGACACATAGCTACTTTCAATTCTAGTGAATCTCATAGCTTTACTTGACAAAGATAATTGGCAAGAAATCTGTAGATAACACTGATTTTAAAACAGATACAAGAGGGTTTGACATGTAGTTAATTGAAAGGTCACTGTACCTGGGATTGTGTTATATTTAATTGAGTGGTATCGCAAATCAGACCTCATGGGAACCCCCAAACTACTCAGCATCTTGCCAAAACTAGCTTGCTCTCTGCAAACTAACAGCAAGCCCATATTGCTGAAGTCAAGTCCTATATAACCCACTGGCTTAAAGAAATCAGAATGGTGTCTACATAGAGACTTCACCCTTAAATTCTATTGTCTTTGATACAGGAAGGTACTTTCCATGCTACCAAAGCTGAAACATAAACACCAGGCAGCAGTAAAACGTGTGACTGACTATGGTGTCTTGTCTATAAGACATGATAGAACAACTTTAGCACAAAGATTTTATGAGTAACCAACCAATATCTGCTTTATCTTAAGGCGTCTCCTTAAGACGGCACTTTATCTGACACTGCTTGGTTGACCAAGAACATGAAACTGGATAACTCAGAGACCCATGGCTCTTTTTTTCCTTCTGTTAGATT
This sequence comes from Acomys russatus, assembly GCF_903995435.1. Taxonomy (NCBI): domain Eukaryota; kingdom Metazoa; phylum Chordata; class Mammalia; order Rodentia; family Muridae; genus Acomys; species Acomys russatus. The sequence goes on along the minus strand of NC_067145.1, from coordinate 14,374,827 downwards.
GTCCTATGTATCTTCAATGTGTACATTCTTGTTTTATTTTCTGTTATATTTTACTATTATCCTTTAGGGGCCTCTTTGTTTCTCCTGAGAGATAAAAAGACAGTGATTATGAATCGAAGGGGAGGGGTGAGAAGGAACTGGGAGAAACAGAGAGAGGTAAATCTGTAATTAGGCTATTTTGTGTGAGAAAAAAAAAACTATTTTTAATAGAAGAAAAAATGTAGACTAACTAGGAAAGAAAGAATGAAATAAAGGTAGAACAAAAGAAAAAAATGGTATCTGTCAATGTCTGTATGAGAAAGCCCATTTCCTCCTCCATAGCTCTATTATTTGGAAACTTGGTCAGCCATCTGTGGCACTGTCTGGGAGATAGTGAGTCTCTCATGTAAGAAGCAAACAACTGTGGGACCAGTTTGAGAGTTCAAGGTCTGGCCTCTGTTCAAGTTCTCTCTCTGCTTCATATCTGTGTTTGAAACTCTTATCTCTAACTCTTTTACTATCCACAGATCCAGACAGGTTAAGTATCAAGGAGAGACCTAAGGGGGACCACATGAATCTCATTGGGAAGTGGAAATATAATAGATTTTTTTTGGTTTTATACTCTTTTTAAAATTTTTATTTTTATTAATTAATTTATTCCGATCATGACTAAATTGTTCTCCTATCACTTATATCCACCCATTCCTCCCTCCCTCCCACCCCCACCCTATACCCGTCCCCTTGGTCCATGATCCAGGTGGATCTCTTCCCCCACTTTATGGTCACAGGCTATCAAGTCTCATCTTGGTAGCCTGCCTATCCTTTCTTTGAGTGCAACAAGGGCTCCCCTGAAGAAAGAGATTGAAGATGACATGAGAAAATGAAAGGATCTTCCTTGTTCATGGATGGGAGAATGAACATAATAAAAAAGGCCATCTTACCAAAGCAATTTACAGATTCAATGCAATCCCTATCAAAATACCTACACAATTTTTTTTAAGACATTGAAAGGTCAATTCTCAACTTTATATGGAAAAGCAAAAACCCCAGGATAGCTAAAACAATCCTACACAATATAATAGATTTTTGAGGGATGGGAATAGAGTCAGAAGAGATCAGTTTGGGTAAGGATGGAGGGAGAAAGTACAGGGAGAGACAACTGGAATTGGAAGGAATTTGGGAGGTGATGTGGAAACATAGCATAGTATTAACTCCCAGGTTCTATGAGCATGACCCTAGTGAGGACTCCTAATAATAGAGGATACAGAGCCTGAACCGGACATCTTCTGCAACCATGTAATTTTAAGTGTTGAGACTGAGACCACCAAACTATCCACAAAACCTTCAATCTACAATCTATTCTGTCTGTACTGTGTGGTAGGGCAATGGAGGTACAAGAACTTGTTGGGTGTGGCCAAGCAATGATTTGATCTGATTTGAAGCCCACCCCACAAGAGAGACCCTGATTTCTACAGACAGGGAGACCAGGAAGCAGAGGCTGGATAGTTCAGGGACCTAGGATAGAAAAAAGTAACAACACGTACTAATGATATTCTGCTATACTCATAAATCTTAGATCAGTGCCTAGCCCTTGCAACATCAGAGAGGCTTCTTCCAACAGCTGATAGGGGCAGGAGTATAGACCCAAAGCCAAACATTAGGTTCTCAAACTCCAAAACCTATTGGAAATATATTCACTGTAACCCAATAGACTAAAATACTAACTTGTCATCATTAAAGGGTAAGGTTGAGAGTCTAGCTATGGAAAAGATGAAAACAGGTATCAGATAGGATTCATTCTGAAGCAAAATTTTCTTCAGCTATGAGATTATGCAATCAAACAAGTGTTGTGCTTCTAGAACACTGAGGTGGGATAAGTATTGTATAGATACTTCCACACCAAAAAAAGAAAAAGAAAAAGAAAGAAAGAAGAAAAGAGCAACCATCACTAAAGGCTCTAAAACCTAATACTGAAGTGTAGTCTTTTCAGACTTGAAGCTTTGTCCTCCATGCTCGCTAGAGCAGAAGCTCTGTTGTGATCCAACCACCAACTCCTTCAGCTCCATTAGCTGGTGAGATAATTAACTTCTGTTCTGGGATATACAACCACCTTCCTGTGAAGCTCACCAGGCAACTCTGCTCTGGTTGCAACTGCACAAAGTTGTCCCTATCTACTTACAAATCAGATATTTTGATTACTGTATAGTCTATTCAAAAAGTATAGCTTAACAACTGGAATAATACATATTCCACGAAACATATCTTATTAAGGGCCTGATAGTCTCAGAAATTTTTAAAAAAGCCAGGTGCATAAATAATAAATGAATACATGAAATAACAGAGTTCCTTGAAACAATAGGATTTGGTCTTAATTGCGACTGATTATTGTTTAGGCAACATTGAAGTATCTTCCATATTATTCGGAACAGAATTTATCTATACTTTTTCAACGTCTTTGATGTGTTTTAAAACACTTAGTTTTTTTTTTTTTCCAAAATATCCCAGATGGTCATCTTTTTTTACACAGAGAAGGATGTCTATTTGTGAGAGACTCTCATTTGCCTAGAAGCAGGCAGCACAAGGCTATGCTCGGAAATGAGAGAGAGCCATGATGGGAGGAAATCCTCAACCCTGTGCTGTACTTAGAAAAATCCTCAGAGAATATTTAATTTTCCACCTTTTGATGGAACACATAAAAATAATTACTATAGGGTTTTTTTTTGTGACAAAAGCACTCCCATGGCTTCTCAGACACCAAAGCAGAATAAAATATTTCGGGATGGCAAAAACTCTCCACTAACTCCTTCACAAAGCTGCTGATCTTTCGAGGTCACAGTACAGAAACTGGGATTAATTTCCAGAGGAACAGCCTTTGATTTCTTGGACTGAAATTGTGCATTCTACTACAAGGGATGTCACTAGGCATGCAGAAAGGCAGGGAAACTTCCAGCAGGTATAATGCCACAGAAACCCTCTTCCTATTCATAGCTTCTTGTTTGATAAGCATAGTGACAGGAAGTACATCCACGCCCCATCTGGAAACTGCACAGACTAATCATCATGCAAGTCAAGTCTCTCTGAGTTTTAGAACATCAGAAAAAAAAAAAAAAACTCTGGAGGAGGAAATTGGCCTTGCAAATGTGACTTTAGGAGCCCATGACAGGCAGGCAAGTTGTCTTCCTGAAGGAACAGAAGGTCACCAAGGATTGACTTCAGCAAGGGTTATCTGTAAATAGCTTATGGGATAAGAAACAAGGAAGTGACTTCCTGAGAAGGAAGTTATTGATAAGTCATGAGGCCAACTCCTGTGCTGTGGGGCTCTTACAGAGAAGGGTGTAGAGGCAGAAACCTCTGAGAATGCAATTTTCTTTGGATTCTCCCGAAGGCCAGATTTGGCTGCAGCTTTGAATTTCTGGACACTTTTATGTATGTAGCTTCGGTCCAGCTAATTTTTAGCACATGAATAAAATATTGCAAATCTCAACTTTTGTGGATTATCAAAATCAATCTTAGAAATGATTTGCCATTACTTAGGGGTAGCATAAAGTTTAATTCTGTGCTATTTAATATGTTTAATAACTCAGGAGGAGAAGTGAGAGGCACAGTCAAAAAAGATATTAAAAATTTACAACAGAATAAATTTATAGGTTTTCAGTAGAGTCATTTCATGCCTTAATGTGGCAGTGAGTACCTTCCTTGTATATTTATTCTAAGGGACGGTGGATCCATCTTTCAAAAAATGTAAATGATCATGTAATGGCTACTATTTATCTCTATTATAAAACTTTTTATCTATAAAGAGACAGTCATGTAATCTCAATGTAAGTTATATTAGAATTATTTATAACAAAATAAATATCATGACCCATTAAAGCAAATGGAAAAATAAAACATCCCTGAAATTGCCTTCTCCTCCCTTTACTTATTCCCCTGTATCCTTTTCTATCATCTCTGCTTTCACTGTCCATTTTTCAATTTCATTATTTCACATATATTGCTCCCTGTAAATAATAGATTTTTGTTATTATGGTTGATCATGTTTAAAGCTATACAGAGATGGATATATTAACAAGTGCTTTGATACCTAAATAGTCACCCTTATTTACGTATCTCCTTTGTTATAAGCATCACTCTTTACTAGGGTCAAAGCTGAGAAACATAGTCCTACTGGCACAAAGCAAAGGAGCAGAGGCTGTGAACCATCCCTGGCATTTAATGATGGTCCTGAAGACTATGCCTTAAGAGATAAAAACGGGCATGATTACCATTGATTCACTTGAAGAAAGGAAATCTTTGCATGTGGAAAAAAAAAAATACTGACTTCCAGTGATTTTATTCAATCAAGGAAATTTATTGTCACAGCTTCTCTCATGTGGCACATTCCTTTAATCCCAGCATTTGTGAGGCTGGTAGATCTCTCTGAGTTTCCAGTCAGCCTGGTCTACAGAGTGAATTCCAAGACAGCCAGTGCCACACAGAGAGACTCTATGTCAAATATATATATTGAAACGACTTCAGAAACTTATATTACCATGAACATTTCTGTATACATTGCATCTATATTGATATAGCTACAATTCATTTCCTTTCTCTGCGGTATGTAATCTCCTACCTCACATTATACTCCTAGAAACACGCTTGTATTGTCAGCTGGTGCATATCTTGGGTTCGTACTGCTAAATTGCAGCTTATGAAAATACTCAGTGTGATTTCAAGCACTCCTGACAATTCATTTTCACATATATTGTGCATACATGTCTCCTTTACTCTGATCCCTTGCCAACAATGTGATTGTTAAATGTTTTATTACAGTAGACACCAAATAGAACTTGTTAAGATCTTTTTATTTCTTCAGTACAAATCAGTTTGGGGAAAATTGGGAATATTGTATGCACACATGTATGTAATAGTTACATACACACACACACATATATATATATATAATAGAATAATAGTATAAAAATGTAAAGAGCTTATTCATGCAAGTTGATCATTATTCTATTGTGTTATGTTTCCCTTATTGATCTATAATTTTCTTAATGTATTATAAATGCTAATCCTTGTATGCTTCATTCAGCAAACACTTTCCAATTTCTGTATTTTTTTTATTCTTAATTATATTGTTTGACTTAGGATAGTTAAGCATATTAATATTTAGAATATTTAGTACTTTTATGTCTTGATTGAAGAATTCTTCTATAATCATAGTATAAAAATATAGAACATGTATTTCTTTCTAATGATTTTAATTATTTACATTCATATCATGTTTTTACATTTTATCTGGTAAAACTTGGTTGTCTGATATGAGGAAATGGTGAATTATCCTTCATTCACATGAATGTTTTTAATTTCATTTTATTGTTATGTAATAAACTAGTTTATACTTAGTGCTAATGCAACATGTAACATATAATCTTTTAATGACCATAAATCTTTTTCTTGGGAGATTTTTCTATGTATTTTGTGAATTCATATTATTATCTTGCCAGACAAGCTAGTTCATCTAATTATTAATCAAAATTATTTGAGATGCAATAGTTTTAAGTCTTCAACCTCAAATAACTTTTAGTAACATGCTATGTAATTATATAAAATTTGGGAATTATCTGATTTTGTTATAATATTAAAGTTATTTTTATTTGTATTTATAAAAGTTATTATATTAAATACAATTCCATAATTTCCCATGTGATTTGTTATTTTATTATACCAAGGCTTTAATTGTATTTAACCAATAAATTTTTTTCTGATTTTTAACAGATAATATCAGTAGATTCTCATCCAACACTATGCAAAAGAAAGGATTTCAAAAGCTTCTAAAATCCCAAAAAATTAAAAAAAAAGAACTTTCAAAAGATTTTTTTTAAATACTATTATTAGTTAATTCATCCACTTGTCTTCATCCAAGAATACCTGCCAAATTCTTGACATTGTGGTTGCTTCAAGACTAACATAGTCCCCTTGACTTACAGTGATATGATGCTAAGGGCTATCTACCAAGCTTGATCAAAAGCTCTTGAATATACAGAGTGTTTTGCATTAGAATTTAAAGAAGAATTCAAAGGATATTTAATCCACTGTGCATTCATTTTTACACAATGTTTTCATATTGCCTGTTGTTGTATAGAGGTATGATTTATTTTGAGGGTTTTTTTTTTTTTGTACACATACCTTGAAAATCCATTCTTTGTTTCTTAGTAATACATAATTCCTAAAATGATTGTTGAAAATTTTTCTTCTTTAAATTTAAATAAATGTAACTGAAAATCTGGGTAAGCTCTTTGAGTTTGAAACACAGTTAAGTGATTTGATCATTATCTCATGCTTGTTAAGGCTCTACTTGGCTCCAGATGGAGTCCTCAGACACCTAGGCAAATGCTCTTTCATCTACAAAATACCTAAATGGAAAGATCAGATCATCACAAACTACAGAGCTTCCTGCTTTCTTCAGACTGTGCAGTGCTCTTTATATTTCTCAATGTTCGCCTCACAACTAAAAGGGAAACAAGAGAATTCAAAATAGAAACTTGGCGTCAGCACAGTAGCAAAGAGGAAAGTTAGAAGAATGCTGATTTAAAGGAAAGATCTCTATGGGAATGATTAGTATACAGTAAATTCATGCATATTTAGATTATTTAAAGATTTTATTTTTAAATTAATTAGACCCATGGAACAGTAAAAAAATGAGCAGGGTTTTGTACATGCCTTCTCCTGCTTCCATTAATCATGACACCCTCAAACCAAGATCACATTTGTTGAAACTATAAATCTCACTTTGGCGCAATAGGAATAAGTGAACTACAGTTGTGGCTCACAGTATTTCATCAGGAATTCAAACCAATTTCTTTCTATTTATATCCAAAACCCCAAAAAGTGGAATCTATGGATGCAGTAGTTCTAAGGAGAGAGGCTTGAGTACTGATTATATTAATAAGACCTAGAGTCTTTGGAGGACCTTATCATAGATAACCTTTGTAGGGGGCTTTTTAAAAAATATCTAATGAGAGATTAAATTGCAGGGGGCAATGGATTCATTATAGAATGATAGAATTCTGACCTGCAGATGCAGGGGAAGTGAATGCACAACCTCTGAAGCAATTGGTTTTGAAAGTCAAGGCTTTGTCAATTATTGTTAGCATTGGCCCCACCGCTCACTTCAGCTCATGACCAACTAGAGAAAAGCAATCTTGGGTGATTCCTCTTAGTTTCCTTCACCCAACTTTCCATTGCAACATGTAAAATGACTCCCTTTTCCTTTTTTTAGTTAGCATTTCCTATTCACCATCGCAATAATATTATTTTAATACCAGCTGACAGTTTATTAGATATGATTATGGTGTTTCCCAACGACATGTATCTTCATGGCTCTTTGGTGCTCTTCCTTTCTTTTCTCTCTCCCACCTCCCTTCCCATCCTATTTTCCTCTTTCATGATCACTGTGCAATTCTTCTCACCTTTTATAATTATGTGTCTCAAATACAGAAACGAGATATCAAAGACTCTCCAGTGCTGTGTCACAGGATGTTTTCTATCGTTACACTGTTAAGACATAAGCCATAAGTCTCATCAAAAGACAATTCACTCTTGGTCCAGGATCCCAAAAGAATATCTAAAACCAATATTCCAAGGGCAGTGCTCCAGATGAGAAGTTCCAATGCTTGCTTTCAAATTGTATTGTTTCAAATCGATTGTTAGCCCTTCCCCTGTTTCCTCTCCTTCTCCCCTCCCCTATGTCTGTGACTGAGGGAGACCTCCTCCCCCTATATATGCTCTTAGAATATCAAGTCTCTTCTTGGTAACTAGCTATCCTTTCTCTGAGTGCCACCAGGTCTCCCCATCCAAGGGACATGGTCAGAAAAAGGGGCACCAGAGTTGTTGTGAGAGTCAGATCTCACTCTCCACTCAACGGTGGAGAATATCTTGTTCGTCGGCTAGGTCTCATCCGGTTTCTGTATTTGAATCTCAATTTTAAGTACTTATGGTGCTTAATTTGTTTGCCAAGAAATGTTTAACTCAATTTGAAATTGCTCTTCTCCTGAAGAAATTCTACATTGTAATAGCTTTAGTTTATTACTCATTTGTTTGCTTACTTGTTGTTTCAGTTTATCTAAGTTTAATGAATACATTGCTATGACTACTCTCGTTTTTTTCTAAATATGATTAAACACAAACCAGTCCACTCTAGGCTCTTCAAGCTGAAGTTTGTGTGTATATGTGATGCACTTCTCACTCCTTAACTGAAGACATTTTTTTTTCACTCTTTATGGACAGATATTTATGTATTTTTCAAGTGTCTTAGTTAGATGGAGAGGAAAGTGTTTATTTGGTTTCTGTATCACTGATCGTCATTGCAGGAAATCAGAAGAGAAACTCAAGCAGGCTAGAAAGCTGGAGGCATTGGCTAATACAGAGGCCATGAAGTACTGCTACTTACTGTCTTCCTTTCCATAACTTGCTCAATATGCTTTCTTATACCACTCACGGCCATCTGCACTTGGGTGATACTGTACTCAGTGAGTTGGGCCTGTTGACTTCAATCATTAATCAAGAAAATGCCCCCACAGTCTCACCTGTTGCCTGATCAAAGGCATGATGTTCCATCCTCTCAGATGGCTTTAGCTTGTTTCAAGTTTATGTATAATTATTCAGCACAATAAGATTTACTGTGTAAATTAATTAATTAATAAAAATAAAATATATTGATAAAAATTATGTGTCTCATATTTTAATTTCTTGTGGGCTATTTTCTAGTTTTAATAAGCTTTATTTGTAAGTATACACAAATATATAGACATTAGGCTAAAATCTAAGAATATGAGGAAGAACAGGTAGTTTATTTTCCTTTTTGAAATTGTATCATCTTGCTTCATTGTACCCATTCTAGGTCAACCAATTTTCCCACAAATTTCTTAAATTTATTTGTCGGTAGAAGTGAATAAAAATCTTGTATATGTAGATGGTCTGTTCATCAGTGAACATAGAGGCAGATTTTGTTTTGTCATAATGAAAAGGAACAAAATAACTTATATGTGAAAGTATGCAGGTGACAGAGTATGGAGACCTTTACACATATGCTCAGGGATGATACACCTCAGTCATATGGCAGTCTATTGTAAATGCTTTGAAATCTTTCCACAATTGATTTCTGTAATGGCTGTTCTAGTTTGCACTCCCACAGGCAGGAAGTAAGAATTCCTCTTTCACCATATTCTCACTAACATCTGTTGTCTGACTTCTTTATGCTAGTTCTTCTGACTCAGACCAAATAGTCTTTCAAAGTACATTTAATTGGCATTTCCACAATGTGTAGTGATGTTGAACACTCTTTAAAATATGAATTGGCCATTGTGATTCTTCCTTTGAGAACTGCCTGCTTACTTAATACACCTCATGATTGGCATTTGGGGTGTCATGCTTAATTTTCATTTCTTTATAAATTTTGCCTATCAGCCCCATTTGACATGTAACTGCTGAAGATTTTCTCAAACTTTGTGGGTGTCACTTTCATCAGCTGATTGTTTCTTTTTTAGCTAAAAAAGTATATAGTCCCATCTGTCAAATCTCAGGGCTTATTTCTGTGCTACTGAAGTTCTGTTCAGGAAACTCTCAACTAAACCCAGATCTTGACGTTCATTGCCTATGTTTTCCTCTCAGGTGTCAACTTGAAGAGATTAATAATCTCCTGGCTTAAGGGTTTTCTGTATGCCTATAGACAATTATCTTTATTAGGTTGAATGGGGAGGTGGAGCAAGATCTATACATTGTGGGTAAGAGAATTCCAGGGTATAGGATTCTGGACAGTGTGAAAAGGGGAAATGGAATTGAACACAAACACTTACACTCTTAAGTTTGTGACTACAGTTGCATATGAAAATTCTTTCTTTTTTATTAATTAATTCTTATTACTTCGCAATGGTTATCCCATCCCTTGTGTCCTCCCATTCCTCCCTCCCTCCCATTTTCCCCTTATTCCCCTCCCCTATGACAGTTCCTGAGGGGGATTCCTTCCCCTGTATATGCTCATAGGGTATCAAGTCTCTTCTTGGTAACCTGCTGTCCTTCCTCTGAGTGCCACCAGGTCTCCCCCTCTTGCTTCCAGGACCTCCCAGCCATGATGGGCAGAGCCCTTGAATTGCAAGTCAAGAGAAACCCTTCTCTAATTGCATGCACTGGATACCTTTCACACAAAATAAGAAAAATAACTCAAACTCTGAATGTCTTCTGTCTCCATCACATAGAAGCAGTGGTGAATGACAAGCTAGTTCTTCTCCTTCTCACTTGGGTGGTTTTAGTTTATTTCAATAAATTATGACAGTACAGTAAAATGAGTGAAGAATATATACTAATAGCATAGCATTTAAAACATTGATATAATTTAATTAATAGAACTATACCAGAAAGTAATAGTACTTTCAAATTACTAATAATTTGGAAAAAGAAGTATGAAATATTCAACAGAAACATTGCTATCTCACTTAACACAGATTTGATTTTTTATTTATTAAATATTATTATACAGATTTCATCCTGAATGTTATCACCTCATTGTATCTTCCCATTTCCCTCTCCCTCCCTCTTTCAACTTATTCCCCTCTCCTTGACCTGTGACAGAAAGAGGCCTCCTCCCCCACCATAGGATCACAGCCTATTAGGTCTCATCCAGATAACCTGTTTCCCTTTCCTCTTAGTGCCACTGGGTCTCCCCACCAAGGGGAAGTGGTCAAATAGGGAGCACCAGAGTTCATGTCAGAGGCAGTCCTCACTCTCCACACAACTGTAGAGAATGTGGTGTCCATTGCCTAGATCTGAACAGGGGGTCTAGGTTTACTGCATGCACTGTGCCTGGTTGGTACAGCAGTTTGTTCAGGCTCCCCTGGGTCTAGATCTGCCAGCCTTGATGGTCCTCTTGTAGGGTTCCTGGACCCTCTGGGCCCTTCTATCTCCCCATTCTCCCATACCACTCTCACCTGGAGTCCTAATAGCAAGTCACAGTATCTGTCCCAATCCCCCCTGAGTAAAGACTCTCAGAGGACATCCATGTGGGTCTAGTGTCCAATTATAAGTGAGTATATACCATGTGTATCATTGTAAGTACAATCTCCATACATAGCAAAGAGGTAAATGATGGACAAATCTCTTCTGCAACCCAACACAGAGTCTATTAGATTCTCTAACTCAGCAACCTAGGAAAGAAACTTAATCCATTTTTTTTTTTAACAAGCATAAAACATGGTATTATTGGCTCCACAAACCATCACACTGCATTATGGGAAATACATTATACATACATTATCAATCAATGATATAGATTAAATTGATGAACAAAAAGGATTTTAAAAAATCATTGTGAAAATTCTTTACCATAAACTGCTTTGTGTATTACATTTCCAATAGCAAAATTTGGGTTATGGCAGATATTGCAGTGTACAGTCTTACATTTCTACACTCCTTAAATTTTGTTTTCTGGAAAATTGTGTAAGCTACCTCTCTCCTTTTCCATAAAGAAATGATGATCTTTTGAGAGTCAAAGTAGTAGAGATGTACCACATTAGCTTTCTTTTGGAGACTAAACACTTGTATTCTATTCTGAAGGTTTCTGTGGTTAAGGACACTTTGCCAAAATATTGGTTCTTTAATTTTATCACTTTACATCTTGGCAGCATATTTATTTGTTGAACATGGATTTTAAGATTAATAAATTATTCAAAATATTACAAAACACACAAAATGTCATGTTTAATTTAACTGATTACACAAATTTTAAATCAAAATTTATTTCTAATAATTAAGCTGGGAGTGGAAATTTGGAGAGAACAGTAATTGTAAGATTTGCTCTTCATCATCAAAAATTCAAGCGACACCACATGCTGGCGAGGATGTGGGGAGAGAGGAACACTCCTTCATTGCTGGTGGGAATGCAAACTAGTACAGCCACTTTGGAAATCTATCTGGTGCTATCTCAGAAAAATGGGAATAGGGCTTCCTCAAGACCCAGCTATTCCACTCCTTGGAATATACCCAGAAGATGCTCCAGCACACAACAAGAAAATTTGCTCAACCATGTTCATAGCAGCCTTATTCATAATAGCCAGAACATGGAAACAGCCTAAGTGTCCCTCAGTAGAAGAGTGGATAAAGAAACTGTGGTACATATACACTATGGAATACTACTCAGCTATTAAAAACAAGGAATTCCCAAAATTTGTGGATAAATGGATTGAGCTAGAAATGATCATAATGAGTGAGTTAACCCAGAAGCAGAAAGAATCAAATGGTATATACTCACTTATATCTGCATACTAGCCCAAGGGGCATGTCCCACGAAAGCCTTCACTTACCAGGAAACTGGGACAGAGGGGAAGGCATCCTATTGGGACTCTAAATGAGAGACGCATGGGAGAACAGCAAAATAAAAGGATCCAGAGGGTCCTAGAAACCTACAAGTAGAACAATATGATAGGCAGATTTGGGCCCAGGGGTCCCGCTCAAACTAAGGCACCAGCCAAGGACAATACAGGAGGTAAACTTTAAACCCCTTCCCAGATCTAGCCAATGGTCAGAATATTCTCCACAGTTGAGTGGAGAGTGTGATATGACTTTCTCACGTACTCTGGTGCCTCACATTTGACCATGTCCCCTGGAGGGGGAGACCTGGTGGCACTCAGAGGAAGGACAGCAGGTTGCCAAGAAGAGACTTGATACCCTATGAGAATATATAGGGGGACGTAATCCCCCTCAGGAACAGTCATAGGGGAGGGGAATAATGGGAAAATGGGGAGGGGGGAGGAATGGGAGGATACAAGAGATGGGATAAACATTGAGATGTAACAAGAATAAATTAATAAAAAGAAAAAAGAAAAAAAAAAGATTTGCTCTTCATATCCAGAATGCATAAAATAAAAAAATTATTCAGTTTCTAATCAGTTAAAAAATAAAATGTGACTGTGATGTATATAACAAATACTTTTGTAATTCAGAGAAATTTAAAGATTTCATGATCAAATATTACTTTTAATGATGAGAAAATAAGGTCTTATAAAGTATAAAACTCCTCTGTCATTTTGCATTTTTCAGTGTTTTACTGCCAGAAAAAAACTTTTCACACATTAAAGGCTTTTTATCATTGCATTCATTTTTAAAATATTCTAAGTTTCTATAATTATGTGTCTGTGTATTGATGTGTGCCACGTGAACACAGTTGCAAGAAGATGCCAGAAGAGGCCAATGAGTTCCCTGTAGCTGGGGTTACAGGAGGTTTTAAGTCATTCAACATGGGTAGTTGAAATTGGAATTTGGTTTTCTATTAAAGCACCAAGTGTTCTCAACCATTGAGTCATCTTTTCAGTACTGTTCTTGTTTCTGATTTGAAGGATTGGCAGAAAAGTGATCATATATAAATATGTTAACACAGTAATATTTAATTAATTTAGTATGACTAGTCACTGGTTATAAATAATAGGAGAACATTGTTGTACAGAATAGTCTCTATCTTGGAGAACATATTATCTGCCTGTATATCAATAAGTTGAAATACAAAAACAATCTTGGTTTTGGACTATTTTTATGGTATTTAACATTGAGCTTCCAAAAGAGAAACTCTCTTAAATATATCATGGACATTAACCAGATTCATCTTCTTTTTTTTTCCACACATTCCTCATTCTTCTAGTCCTCCTTTCCCATTTACCTTCTGTTTTCATGTCATATACTGTAGGTATGCATAAATATGGTGTTAGTAATTATAAATGCTCATTATCTACAGATTTTTTATCTACAGATTTTAATTTAATGAAATCCCACTTATGAATCAGTGTTATTTCTTGAGGTATTGTTTATTATTATTATTTTTTTACATATACACTTATATTATAACACATATATACAATAAACTACATACAGCAAGAAGAACCATGATCTCTAAAAAATCAAGTGCTTCCTTTATCTCAGGACTTCAGAGCTTCTCTGGGAATGTGATCAACTTTGTTTGACTCATGTAAAGTGTAGTAATATATAATGCTGAGTTTTGAATGAGAATACTTCAAAAAGCTCATATATTTGAATACTTCATCTCCAGTTAGTGGAACTCTTTGGGAAGGATAGGGAGTTGTGGCCTTGAAGAACTATGAAGAACTATGTCACAGGAGTGGCTGTTGAGAACTCAGAAGTCCTGCCTTTGCCTGGTAGCTTTCTCTGCCTCCTACATGCAGATAAGGATGTCAGCTCTCAATTAAGTATTCCACCTTCATGCTTGCCTGCTTCCTGCTATCATGGTCATGAGGACTTCCTTTAGGGCCTCTAAACCCTCAGTTAAGTTATGTGGTTTCTTTTCATCCATAAAAATGTAATAAACAGTTATGTTCATCATTTACATGTGGATATGCAGCTTTCCTAGCATCAGTTGGTAAATATCTGTCTCCCCATTGAATACTATTATCATTTTCATGAAACATTATTTATATGTCTTTGTGTGTTTATTTCTTGAAATTCATTCTGTTGTTTAGGTCTTTTGAAGTATTTCTCTTTAGTTGTGAAACTTTTATACATTTATACAACGTATTATGACCATACACATCTTCTACTACATCTCACTAATTTCCTCCAATGCCCTACATCCTACCTCAATCTCAACTCCATGCCGTTTTAATGTTGTTATTTGTAACAACCTGAGTTCAAGTAGTGCTAACCATATGGGCATGGATGTGGGGCCATCTATCAGGTTAGGGGCAACCTAACATCTAGTAAATTCCTGAAGCAGATTTTATGACAATATCATGCCCTTTTTATTAATGTGGATCTGTAGTATAATTTGAAGCTAAATAGCATAAGTTTCAGTAGAGCTCTTTTCCTATCTAAGGCCTTTTCATTTTTGATATATAGAAAAGCCACTGATCATTTTAGGTTGACTTTGTGTCCTCATAATTTGTCAACTAACTCTGATGTCAGGAATTATATTGAATGAGAACTGAGAAAATGGGCATGATTTTCTCATCCATTCTTCAGTGGATATGTTGTGAGAATATACAATAATGTTGCCTAGGAACTAGGAACTAGGATGATAGTGCAAGCACAAAATGTGAAGTTCAGATGTCCAGTGCCAATACAAAGAGCAGGGCAGCTTTGCATATGCCCATAATCATGGGGAGGATACAGAGACAGAAATTTTCCTTAATCCCTTTGGCCAGCCAACCTAACCTAATGGATGAGCTTCAGATTCCTTGACAACTCTTGTTGTAAGCAATAAAAATGAAGTTATAAAATGTTTTGCATAAAGAATATTCATATCTGTAAGCTGGTTGAATAATCATTTTATTTTATTTTTTTTTATATTTGAATAGACATAATTTTATTTTTTATTTATTTTTTATATTTTTTATTTTTTAATTAAACATTTTTACATATACATTTATATTATTACATGTATATACAATAGATTACCTATAACTCTGGGGTATGCTCCTTCTATTCCTGGTTTGTTAAGGGTGTTTTAATTATATATGTTAAACTACCTTTATATCCTTGGAAGAAAGCCCGTTTGGTCACATTGATATGCATTTAAATTTAGTTTGCTTATATTTTATTGGAAGTGTTTAAGAGATTACCTATCTTCTTTTAGGGATGGGTCATTATTTGGCTGCCTTTCAAAAATCCAGCTGGTAAATTCCTTCTTTTCATACTTTATGGAGTAATTTGAGGATCATAACTGCTCTTCCTTAAATTCTGGTAGATTTCCTAAATGACTCACAGAGGCCTTAGTTTGTTTTAATTTTTAGGCATTTTAATACAACTACATTCATATGAATTTTTTAGGTATACTTAAATTGTCTATATTTTCTTTCTTTAAATCCAGCAATGCAGATGAGTCTAGAAATTTATGAATTTCCTCTAAATTTTTTATTTTTCTAATATATTTTTATTTCTTTTATTTTTGAAGATTATAATATAATTACATAGTTTCCCCCTTCCAATACCTCTCTCCAAACCATTCCATATATTTATACTCTTGCTCCTTCAAATTGATAGCCTCTTTTAAAAAATTAAATATTATACACATACATGTGCACATATTCCTAAATAAATAAATGTGTGTTCAGTTTGTATAATGTTACTAGTACATATGTTTTCAGGATTTTTTTTACTCAGTATTGCATAATAAATTGGTGTGTTATTCACTTGGGAAGACTATTTCTCTTGCTCTTAGTATTTCTTAGCTCCCAGAGTCTTTATGTACGTTTAAGACATCTTATGTTTTCCCGTTAGGATACTAAGTCTGCCGAAAGAATATTGTGTGTCTGTATGGAAACTTAACCTGTCAATAATAAGTCTGATGGGCTATAGTTTAGGCATAAATTATAAAAGGTGAAGCATCTGGCCGGTAGAAAGAATGCTAGGAGAGAGCCAGACATGGAGATACAGCCTATAAGATGTGAGGAGGATGGGCACACGGTACCTGAGCAGAGGTAGCAATTCAACACAAGGCAAAATGGGAATTAGTAAAATGGGTTATTTTAAGTTATGAGATAGTCAGCCTACCTATATGAGCTGGTTATTTGAAAATAATATTTAATGTCTCATGAGTCATCATCCTGGGAGCTTAGGGTGGTTATTTGAGAGGCTAAAGTGCATTTTTCATGCCTTGGGGTTTTTGTAGAGATGTATGCTCTTTTTCTGATGGATATGTGAGCTAATGTTCTTTTTAATGTTCTTCTTGTCTCTAAATACATAGTATATTAGCTATAGTATAGCTTGGAAGAGTTCTTGTGCATGTGTGCATGCATGTGTGCTTGTGTGTGTTTATGTGTATATTTGACATTTTAAGTATCTTCTGTAGAATGTAATTATGGATCAGTGATTTAAAAAGCACAGTGTACGTCCAGGAGTCTGAGTTCAGTTCTAAGCACTCATGGCTGAAGGACTTTCTAGGAAGTATAAGGAAAACCTCCCAGGATGATAGACCCAAGAGGAGATACTTTGCATTAACTACCTTCACCCATCAAGAGATTTTTTTCGATATGTGTGCTGCCTCTTCTGCAGCCCAGGGGATGCTTTTCTAGGCTGAGTTCCTATATTATTGTAGAATATTCCCATCAATAGAGCAGGAAACAATGGCATATGTGCCCCATTGAGAAGTCAGTAGTCAGGGGACATGCAATCTGGCCTCCCAAACTGCTCGTTGTTATTCAGACATCTGTGTCCTTTGGAGTTAAAGAGCTGAAAGCTAGTAGATATAAAACTACAGACAACTGGAGACTGGTAAGTTGTTAAAAGGCAAAAGTTTAATCAGCTTAATATGCATGAATGATGTGCAGGAGCTAGTTTGTGTTAAGACCCATCTCCTGATTCATACTCCTTGTAGAAGGAAATATTTACAAGTTACCTCTGTAAAGCTCAAGTAAGTGGCGAGGACTCAGAAGTGAAATACCCACTGTCAACAAAAGAAAGGATGAGGAAGAAAGGGAAGCAAATAACCAAAGGCCTCAAATGGAGGGACCTGGGCACCAACCCAGCCTCACAGCATTTCATCTACAGTTTGTCCGGCCTGCAGAGTGTTCTGTAACTCCATCGAAGAGACCAGAGACTTCATCCAGCAACTAATGGGAGCAGATGCGGAGTGTACTGACAAACATTAGGCAGAGTTCAGAGTGTTCTGAGGAGGAGGGAGAGGAAGGATCAGAAGAACCAGGGCTCAGGGATATACTATGAGAACAAGGCTCCCCAGTTGACTAGGACTTATGATGACTAGCAGAGATCAGAGCCTGTAAGGGTCTGACCTAGGTACTATGCATTTATGTTATGGCTGAGCAGCTTGGTGTTCTTGTGGGAATCCTAACAGTGGGAACAGGGACTGTACCTGAGTCTTTTGACTACTTGTTGGACTTTTGTCCTACTGAGTTGCCTTGTTCATCTTTGACGTGATGGTATGTGGCAGGTCCTTTTGTAGCTTCTTAGGCCATATTTGGTTGATGTCTTTGGGAGTCCTGCTTTTTTAAAGGTGGAGTCAGAGATGGGTGGATCTGTGGAAGAAGGGAAGGGAAAGACTTAGCCAAGTGAAGGGAAGGGAAACTGAGGTCTGCATGTAATATATGAAAGAATGAAAAAAAAAAAAAGAAGTTAATGAAAAGGTGCAGAGAGAGAATTACAACAAATAAACAATTGGAAATTGGGTGAATATAATGGCACATAATAATTGTAAATGTATCTGTGAAATAATATTTGTTCTTATCTACCATGATTCGTTGTTACTATTCCACATATCTTTTTCTTCTTTCTTTTTTTTTTATTAATTTATTCTTGTTACATCTCAATGTTTATCCCATCCCTTGTATCCTCCCATTCCTCCTTCCCCCCCATTTTCCCATTATTCCTTTCCTCTATGACTGTTCCTGAGGGGGGTTACCTCCCCCTGTATATTTTCATAGGGTATCAAGTCTCTTCTTGGCAACCTGCTGTCCTTCCTCTGAGTGCCACCAGGTCTCCCCCTCCAGGGGACATGGTCAAATGTGAGGCACCAGAATACATGAGAAAGTCATATCCCACTCTCCACTCAACTGTGGAGAATATTCTGACCATTGGCTAGATCTGGGAAGGAGTTTAAAGTTTACCTCCTGTATTGTCCTTGGCTGGTGCCTTAGTTTGAGCTGGACCCCTGGGCCCAAATCTGCCTATCATATTGTTCTACTTGTAGATTTCTAGGACCCTCTATATCCTTTTATTTTGCTATTCTCCCATGCATCTCTCATTTAGAGTCCCAATAGGATGCCCTCCCCTCTGTCCCAGTTACCTGGTAAGTGATGGCTACGTGGGACATGCCCCTTGGGCTAGTATGCAGATATAAGTGAGTATATACCATTTGATTCTTTCTGCTTCTGGGTTAACTCACTCATTATGATCATTTCTAGCTCAATCCATTTATCCACAAATTTCAGGAATTCCTTGTTTTTAATAGCTGAGTAGTATTCCATAGTGTATATATTTTTTTCTACATATCTTTTTAAAAGCATATGTATAAAATATTATGGGATGCAATTAAGAACACTTAAATGAAATTTAGTGAAATGACCTTAACTCATTACATTTAAAATAATCTTTAATAAGTTAAATTAATTTCAGATTAATATTTTTACATCAATTTGAGAATTAGATCTTTATTTAACTACTGAATAAATTAATTACAAAATGATTTAATGCTAATGCAAGCAGATGCACATATTTCTTTTTTTTCACTTTCTTTTTTTTATTTACTGTTCTAAATGTTACATTTTATATTCACTGTTTCCTTCTAACATAGGTCCTGACAATTAACTAATTCTACAGTAAAGGTTAATAACATACATTTCTGCAGACTGAATTTGATTGCTTATCCTTGAAATAACTTTTTTGGAATACCACTTAGACTTTTTTATTTGTAGACATCTAGATTTGTAAAAATCACAATCTGTGTCAAGTACTTAGAAATAAGATTTGAAACAAACACAAAAGCAATGCCATTTGAGATCAAGAACCATTAAAATACATGTTTATCAGATACTAGCAGAGAATGTATGATTTGAGTCAGGTTTAAAACAACAGCAGCACATACATGACTTTTCATTTAATTGAAAATGTCATGCCGTTTTAAGGACATTCATTCAAATCATATTGAAGTATACTAAAGTACTTAAGGCATACCAAAAACAAGTAAACAAAAATTATTTTGCACAAGTGTGCACCAGAAATTCACATTTATAGTACTTTGAACAAATCACAAGGCCTCTGAAGTGCATTTTCATGAGCATGTACTTCATTATAACAAATGAAATTTTCCAGTGGGCTTAGTGGGGCTAACTCATATCTCTGAGATAAACTGCCTACAAAGAGTTTACTTCTATATATTATCTGGCTTCCAGTGAATTATGTGCTATAAACTGACCTGTAGTGTGTCTCTATATTTGGTAATAATATATTCAGGTGTTGAGATAAATTTTAAATATTTTGAAACATCTGCTTTTGAATCACTGCAGAGAGGATATGAGAAATTACTTCAAAGTGGGACATGATTTTCCATGTTATGTGATTATAGATAATACTGATAAATCAAACAAGTAAACCAAAAATATAGACTATGAAATTATTTTGACATTTTCTAGAATCTTAATTTGTGAGCACCTCATATTTTTATATTTAATTATTTTGTTTGCATGAGTGTTTTACATATATATATATATATATATATATATATATATATATATACACACACTACATGTAGGTTAGAATAGGGAGTAAAATCCTCCAGGACTGGAATTACAGACTGTTGTGAGCTGTCATGTAGATGCTGGGAATTGAACCCAGGTCTTTTGCACAAAGAATGAGTGTTCTTCCTCTCATCCCACCCCCACCACTATTCCACAAGACTCTCTGTGCTCTACCCAATGTTTGTCTATAGGTCTCTGCATCTGTTTCTATCAGCTGCTGGGTGGAGCCACTTAGAGGACAGGTATGCTAAGGTTCCACCTGAAGCATTGCAGAGTACTGTTAATAATGCCAGGAGTTGGCTGTCTCTCATCGGTTCAGACTTTGGTTGAACCAGGCATTGGTTAGACATTTCCTCAATCTTTGCTTTATTTTTGTCCCTGTATATCTTCTAGTCAGGGTAAGTTTGGGTTGAAGTTTTGTGGATATGTAGATGTTCCTCCTCTCTTTCCACTATTAGTCTTCTCTAACTAGAGGGTGGCCTCTTTAGTCTCAGAAGAGCTGTGAACCATAGGCTGGAATACAGAGTCATCCCCAGAGTAGCAGGAAGGTCTGCAGCTGGAACCTTGTGATCCCTTCACCTTTTCCAAGAAACTCTAAAGGACACTGGTGCTTTGAAGTGCGCTATTTGGCCACTAGCCAACTGGCAGTTCCTGTTCTTCTGGTAGGTATTCAGATTCTGTGAGCACTGGGCTCCAGCATCTTATAATCAGAAGCACATTGGTTTTGAGCGCTTAATGTTACTATGAAGACAGGTGACTTCTTTCAGTCTAGTTGATCTTCTTAGCAGTCATATTCACACCCCTGATCAACATTTTTATTAACTTAATATTTTGATTACTATTTATTATATTATCATCTATAAAAAGTAGAACAGAAATATTTAAATATAATGCACTACATTGGTAATTCATTATTTATCATTTGAAAGCTTTTCAGCTCTACTGTAAGCTATAATAAATAACAATATTTATATTAATATTATATATATTTTAACAGCTTAGTAATAGTTTATTGTTTTCATACCACATGGTCATTAAATGTTCATCTTGAGATGCTATTCAGAATATTCATGTGCTATTTAGTTCATTTTACTGTTAAAGAGTGTGATAGAAATAATTAGTAATTTTTTTTTTGTAATTTAATTGCTCATTCTTTTTTTTTTTATACTCCAAACCATTGGTAGGATTTTATTTTATTTTATTTCCAAAATAATTTTTTTATTAATTTATTCTTGTTACATCTAAATGGTTATCCCATCCCTTGTAACCTCCCATTACTCCCTCCCTCCCATTTTCCTCTTACTCCCCTCCCCTATGACTGTGCCTGAGGGGGACTTCCTCCTCCTTTATATGCTAATAGGGTATCAAGTCTCTTCTTGGTAGCCTGCTATCCTTCCTCTCAGTGCCACCAGGCCTCTCCATCCAGGGGACATAGTCAAATATGAGGCACCAAATGCTTGTCAATATGTATGTTATATTACCCTTAACAAAAAAGAAAAGCAGTATTGTACAAGTTTTGGGTTATATGTAAATATGTTTTTTTTTCTTTTTTTAATTTATTCTTGTTACATCTCAATGTTTATCCCATCCCTTGTATCCTCCCATTCCTCCCTCCCCCGCCCCATTTTCCCATTATTCCCCTCCCCTATGACTGTTCCTGAGGGGGATTACCTCCCCCTGTATATTCTCATAGGGTATCAAGTTTCTTCTTGGCAACCTGCTGTCCTTCCTCTGAGTGCCACCAGGTCTCCCCCTCCAGGGGACATGGTCAAATGTGAGGCACCAGAGTCATATCCCACTCTCCACTCAACTGTGGAGAATATTCTGACCATTGGCTAGATCTGGGAAGGAGTTTAAAGTTTACCTCCTGTATTGTCCTTGGCTGGTGTCTTAGTTTGAGCTGGACCCCTGGGCCCAAATCTGCCTATCATATTGTTCTACTTGTAGATTTCTAGGACCCTCTATATCCTTTTATTTTGCTATTCTCCCATGCATCTCTCATTTAGAGTCCCAATAGGATGCCTTCCCCTCTGTCCCAGTTACCTGGTAAGTGATGGCTACGTGGGACATGCCCCTTGGGCTAGTATGCAGATATAAGTGAGTATATACCATTTGATTCTTTCTGCTTCTGGGTTAACTCACTCATTATGATCATTTCTAGCTCAATCCATTTATCCACAAATTTCGGGAATTCCTTGTTTTTAATAGCTGAGTAGTATTCCATAGTGTATATGTACCACAGTTTCTTTATCCACTCTTCTACTGAGGGACACTTAGGCTGTTTCCATGTTCTGGCTATTATGAATAAGGCTGCTTTGAACATGGTTGAGCAATTTTTCTTGCTGTGCGCTGGAGCATCTTCTGGGTATATTCCAAGGGAGTGGAATAGCTGGGTCTTGAGGAAGCCCTATTCCCATTTTTCTGTGATAGCACCATATAGATTTCCAAAGTGGCTGTATTAGTTTGCATTCCCACCAGCAATGAAGGAGTGTTCCTCTCTCCCCACATCCTCGCCAGCATGTGGTGTCGCTTGAGTTTTTGATCTTAGCCATTCTGATGGGTGTAAGATGGAATCTCAGAGTTGTTTTGATTTGCATTTCCCTGATGACTAAGGAGGTTGAGCATTTCTTTAAGTGTTTCTCAGCCATTTGATACTCCTCTGTTGAGAATTCTCTGTTTAGTTCCAAGCCCCATTTCTCAATTGGGTTATTCGGTTTGGTGGTGTTTAATTTCTTGACTTCTTTATATATTTTGGATATTAGACTTTTGTCAGATGTAGGGTTGGTGAAGATTTTTTTCCAGTCTGTAGGCTGTCGCCTTGTTCTCTTGACAGTGTCTCCTGCCTTACAGAAGCTTCTCAGCCTCATGAGGTCCCATTTATTAATGGTTGACATTAAGGCCTGGGCTGTTGGTGTTCTGTTCAGGAAGTTGTCTCCTGTGCCAATATGTTCCAGGCTCTTCCCCACTTTTTCCTCTAAGTGACTTAGTGTCTCTGGTTTTATGTTGAGGTCTTTAATCCACTTGGATTTGAGTTTTGTGCAAGGTGACAAATATGGATCCAGTTTCATTTTTTTACACATAGACCTCCAGTTAGACCAGCACTATTTGTTGAAGATGCTATCCTTTTTCTATTGAACGGATTTGGCTTCTTTGTCAAAAATCAAGTGACCATATGTGTGTGGTTTCATATCTGGGTCTTCGATTCGATTCCACTGATCAACCAGCCTGTTGCTGTGCCAGTACCATGCTGTTTTAATTACTATTGCTTTATAGTACAGTTTGAGATCGGGTATGGAGATTCCCCCGGAGCACCTTTTATTGTACAAGATTGTTTTAGCTATTCTGGGTTCTTTGTTTTTCCATATGAAGTTCAGAATTGAACTTTCAATGTCTTTAAAAAATTGTGTAGGTATTTTGATGGGGATTGCATTGAATCTGTAGATTGCTTTTGGTAGGATGGCCATTTTTACTATGTTAATTCTCCTGATCCATGAGAAAGGAAGATCATGCCATCTTCTCAGATCATCTTGAATCTCTTTCTTCAGAGTTTTGAAATTTTTTTCATACAAGTCCTTCACTTGCTTAGTTAGGGTAACTCCTAGATATTTTATATTGCTTGTGGCTAATGTGAAAGGTGTGGTTTTCCTAATTTCTTCCTCTGTAAGCTTGTCATTTGTGTATAGGAAGGCTACAGACTTTTTTGAGTTAATTTTGTATCCAGCCAATTTGCTGAAGGTGTTTATCAGCATTAGGAGGTCTCTGGTGGAATTTTGAGGGTCATTTATGTACACTATCATATCATCTGCAAATAGAGATAATTTGACTTCCTCCTTTCCCATTTGGATGCCATTGATCTCCTTTTGTTGTCTTATTGCTCTGGCTAGAACTTCGAGTACTATATTGAAGAGATATGGAGAGAGTGGGCAGCCTTTCCTTGTTCCCGATTTTAGAGGAATTTCCTTGTGTATCTTACCATTTACTTTGATTTTGGCTATTGGCTTGCTGTATATAGCCTTTATTATGTTGAGGAAAGTGCCTTGTATCCCCGATCTCTCTAAAACTTTAAACATGAATGGGTGTTGAATTTTATCAAATGCTTTCTCTGCATCCAAAGAGATGATCATGTGGTTTTTTATTTTCAGTTTGTTTATATGGTGTATTACATTGATGGATTTCCGTGTATTAAACCATCCCTGCATGCCTGGAATGAAGCCTACTTGGTCATGAGGAATGATATCTTTGATGTGTTCCTATATTCGTTTTGCAAGTATTTTATTTAGTATTTTTGCATCTATGTTCATAAGAGAAATTGGTCTGAAATTCTCTTTCTTTGTTGAGTCTTTGTGAGGTTTAGGTATCAATGAGACTATGGCCTCATAAAATGATTGTTTTTGTTTTAATCCCAGGTGTGTGATATGAGTGAGGGCTGCTCCGGTTTGTTCGCAGCTGATAATTGCTTCCTGAGAGGACACATGATGTTTGTCAGCTGTGATGTGCCTCATGGTCTTTACCTTTGGGAATAAAAGCCAGACCCAGAGAGAGGCTTGGGGACTCCAGAAAGAAGAAGGCTGCTGGATACTAGTATTCCTTCTGCTGTTCCTGGTTGCTGTTTATGAAGTTGGATGAGTAGAAGGAGATATCTTGAAACGAGGGCTTGCCTGAAGGAACCTAAAGACTCTGAACAGCAGGAAGTAACCAAGGAAAACTATGCTCCCTATCTCCAATAACCTTCTTTCTCTCCTACCTAGTGTTGGGGTCTTAGAAGGGACTGGGGTGAAGGAAGGAGAAAGAGATTTAAGGAACCCAAAATAAAAATACATTTTAAAAGTATGCCACCAAGACGGGCGTGTTCGAGCACACCTTTCATTCCAGCACTTGGGAGGCAGAGGCAGGTGGATCACAGTGAGTTTGAAGCCAGCCTGGTCTACAAAGCAAGTCCAGAACAACCAAGGCTATTACACAGAGAAACCCTGTCTCAAAACAAAAACAAAAACAAAAACAAAAACAACCCCCCCCAAAAAAAAAGTATGCCAACAAATCAATCTAAGTATATTAGTAAGATCTGCACAAAATCCTTACTCATGGGACATCCAACTGCCTTATTTTATTTTTCCTATTTGTTCAATATTTTTATTAGTCTTAAAATTTTTGTTGGCCTCTTTTGAGAATATCGTAGGACATTTTATTATATCCATCCCTCCCCTATTCCTCCTAACTCTTCAACATGAGATGGACTCAGTAGGATATTAATAGAGGAAGAGGGCCTGAATTTAAAAGAAGAAATGGTGGAGACACAGCAGAAGTCAGATGCAGAAGAGAGGGGTAACTATGTAAAACCTATGGGGTAAGGGTGCGTGAAGGTGGGACTGGGAGATAAAGGAGGGAAGGGGCTGTCATCAGGCTGTAAAGTGATTAAACAAATTTAAAAAAAAGAAAATGAATTAAATATTTACAAACAGAAGGAAATGACCAGAGCATAGGTCAAATCTTACACTTGAACCCACAGTACCTAATCAACCTCTTTTTTCTTGTAATTCCAAAGTAATACATTTCTTATATTTTTGTCTTAACTTATTTACTTATATTTTTACATTGGACGCCCATAAAGATGAGGAATATAAATCAAATCCTTACAGAAAAAGAACATGGTATAGATGTTTTGTATTTTAAACTATGAGTTTGATAGTTAGACTATTAATCACAAAGTACATGAAAGTCTCAAAATAAAAAAAAATTACTGTTAAATTTTAATGGTTTCCTTTGCATAAAGCATTTCAGGTGTAGCAAGCACAAATGGACTTTATATCTAGATAAAAGAAAGAAAACTTTTGCACAAATGACAATTCATAGTGGAGAGATAACCTCATGGCAAAAGTGTTTGGTGGTCCTTTTCTGTTTGACTATTGCCTGTGGTCATGCTGTATTAGTCAAACATGGAGTGCTCAATCCTAAGGAGGGTGTCACCTTCCTGAGCATCTATACTGCAGGAAAATACAAGTACTCGTTTGATGAGAGCTTACTTTTCTGACATGTATCATTGTTCCCTATTTGTATAGAAATGAACTTTATACATTTGAAACTCTGCAGATCACTTGATAAATATACACATTTTGGCTCCAGATAATCACGTGCAATTTTTCCAGTATGGGCCCTGGGAAGTCATGAACCATTTTCATTTTAACTTGCATGACTGGGCTCAAAGATCTTTCCAAGGGCCTATTGGCTTGCTTCACCTGATTGCATTTATACTCCCCATACTGTTTCACTTCTGTGGTAGCTACCTGAAACACTGAAACACTATGGCTGGTGTGGTTCTCCAAAGGAAAGGCATCTCCGTGGCATCCATTCAAGTGCATTGTTTCACTTGGGAGGTATTTTAAGAAAGGGCAGATGGTAGCATTTCCCAGAACATCTGTTACCCATCATTCTTTCACAGAGCAACCCAGATGCTGTTGACAACTAGTATGTAAATCATGCTGACAATTTGTTCAATGTCTTTCCTGCTGAGACTGAGGTTGTCCTGGGAAGGCCATTTATCAGATACAGAAGACACTGGGTCCCACAAGAACAGCTCTGACTGTGTTTTGACCAGGGAACAATAGCAGACATTAAATCAAAGGAACAATTTATCTACCTTGAACTTATCTCCACTTTACCTTAAGGATTTCTTTCCTCTTGTTTCTTATTCTTATCCCAAGATACACAAGAAATATTAAATGTTCCACAGAATAGCACATGCAAAATTGCTTCCTGATACCTGTCTTTAGCTTTTGTATTGTTATTTGTTAGGGGTAATCATTTTTTTGACCTTGAATTTTAAAATTACTTTCATCTCAGTGGAATGTCTTATAGGAGAAAAATTATGCATGCATTGCTGTATAAATGTCAGATTTTTAAGTTTGAAAATGCCTGTTATAAAATGTTCTTAATACTGAAAGTTGAAGTACCATTCATTTCAGCCTGTTTTATATCTTATTCTAATTTGTACCTTGTATCAGTGTACATTTTATGCAATTGTAATAAGACAACAAAAAGTAAAATATAATCATTTCTTTAATTAGCCTACCTATGTGAATGATAAGCTCAAACCATTGGCATTTATTATATGATTATAGCTTTTCTAAACGAATTTAATTAGACTATAATACCAGTTATGAAAGAGCAAAAATGTATAATTTAACTTGAAAATATCTAAGCTTATAAAGGCAGCACAGAAGTTAATCTTCCTGTTAAAAATAATGAAAATGAAAACAAAAAGATGTATTATGTAAAGTAAATGTGAACCTTGCATATCAAATAATCATTTAATTTACAAAGTAAATAAACTTACTTTGAAATGTTAATTAGTCTGCATTTGAAAGTAATTTATCTGACAAGTACTATATTATGCAATTATAGATTAATTGAAACTTCCAGAAAATATGCTAAGAGATTTTCTGTTTATGTTGTATTTATATAACTTTTAAATTATAATAGTGGCATAAAATATGGTATATATATATATAAATGTAAAATTTCAAAGTAAAAAATAGCATTCCAGTTCCTCAGTTTATAAAAGTGGATTCTGAATATGATAATACTTGTTATAATAAAATACCTTACTATAAGCTTACTATAAGTTTTATCATGTCTGATAGCAGCTTTTTGTTGTTGTTGTTACAAAACTTAACCCCATATACAACATTAGGAGCACATTTAGATGCCTCTTTTGAAGAACATTTCTGTCTTTTTTAAACTGAATTTTTATAAAATAAAAACATTGCTATTTTAAAACACTGTTCTGGCAACTTAAAAGTGCAGCGCTATGCTCTGTTTCCTTTGTCTACAAAACAGTGTGATTCCAACTTGAAACTAGTAAGGTCACAACAAATTGAATCAAGCAGATTAACACATGTCTGCACTACTTGGTGCTAATGTTACACAAAAATTTGAACTTAAAAAGTGAGAGGAAATAGGTACCACCACAGGAAAAGCACGATCTTAATCTAAATGTGTGGAAAAATTGAAAGGTACCAGGGGGAGTTCAGGAAAAACACAACTGAAAAGGGAGGATTCCCAGAACCGAGAAGATGAGAACTTGCAGAATGTCGCAGGAGTTTGTGACCTCACCTGGGTCCATATTGTTGTACCTATTTTTACTAACTACACAGTCTCAAAATTCAGACAATAGTGTCTGGAAAGGATGCAGTTACCTCATGAAG
Source organism: Acomys russatus (assembly GCF_903995435.1). Classification (NCBI taxonomy): domain Eukaryota; kingdom Metazoa; phylum Chordata; class Mammalia; order Rodentia; family Muridae; genus Acomys; species Acomys russatus. Next base: position 14,346,416 of record NC_067145.1, on the reverse strand, counting down.
CTTTAACTTAAAATGGGGGTGAAAAAAGGAATTCACAATGAACTTTAACTCAATTTTTTTTTGTGTCCAAGAGTTGAAAAATCTGAGTTAGCTTTAAGAGAAGTCTATTCTACAGTGTATAAAACCTATAAATAATCAAAGCCAAAGTGGTATATTAAAACCAATTGTCTAGCAAGTAAAAATTCTTGCAGTTGGTGAAGATCTTTTCCCAGTTTGTAGGCTGTCGCTTTGTTCTGTTGACAATGTCCTTAGCCTTACAGAAACTTTTCAGTTTCACTAGGTCCCACTTATTAATTGTTGATCTCAGAGCCTGAGCTATTGGTGTGCCATTCAGGAATTTGTTTCTTGTGACAATGAGTTCAAGGCTCTGCCCCATTTCTTCTTTTAACAGATTTAGTGTGTCTGATTTTATGGTGAGGTCTTTAATCCACTTAGACTCTAGTTTTCTGCAGGGTTATAAATAAGGTTCTATTTGCATTTTTCTACATGTAGAAATCCAATTAAAGCAGCACCATTTGTTGAAGATGCTTTATTTTTTTCAATGGTATGGTTTTGGCTTCTTTGTCAAAAATCAAGTGTCCATAGATGTGTGGGTATATTTCTGGATTTTCAATTCCATTGGTCAACCAGCCCATTTCTATGCCAGTATAATGCTGTTTTTATTACTCATTTATAAGTGGATATTAGCCCAACGTAGATGATCTCTAAGAGACCCAACCCAGTATGGTGTGGTGTTGGGGAGAATGAGACATGCTGGAATTCACTGCTGGACACCAGCCAGAGTGCAGAATATATGTCCATTAATAGCAATTCTTTTGACTAATAGTGTTCGAATTGTATTTAGAATTGAATGTCCTGATCCCAGAACTAAGAAACATTTTCCCATATGGAATGACAGAGTTAGGTATAGTCTTGTTTCAGTCACTTTAAAAAAAAAAAAAAAAAAGGCTTTGGTGAGTTATCACAGGATGGATTCATCTTTAAATCATATCTAGCATACTTGAGTTTTGCATGTGTAACATCTGAAAAGAATACCACACATTATCTGCCTCTTAAGTATGGTCAATCAAGTCACATTTAACAAGCAATATATATTCCTGGCTGTTTTGTTATTTAATAATGAATTTATTAAAATATTATTTTTGGCAAAATTCTCAAATAATCTGTGACAAATTACTTATTGAGGAACCTTTGCCGTATATTTACTTTTTAGGTCTCTTTTTTAAACCTAATAGATATTATAGACAAGCAGTCAAGTCGGTTGTTTTATGTTATTAAAGATTTTTTTTTTTGTTTTTCTAGACAAGGTTTCTCTGTGTAGCTTTGGCTGTTCTAGACTCACTTTGTAGATCAGGCTGGCCTCGAACTCACAGAGATCCACCTGCCTCTGCCTCCCAAGTTCTGGGATTAAAGGCGTGTGCCACCACGCCCAACTCTATTAAAGAATTTTAAACAATAAAATCAGTTTATATTGTTACATACACATTCCTACCCATGCATATGTTACATGTTTCACAATATTGAATGAAATGAAATACAATAAATTAAAATTTAAAACTTAGAATTCAGCATGCATATTTCCACTGTCCAGTTTGGCCAAGTCAGTCTGTTTTGCATAGCTCACACAAATGTACTTGTAGAAGAATAGACTATGTAAAAAAAAAAAAAAAACCACTGATTTGAAACTCTTTCCCTTAAGAACACCTTTTAACACACGTTGTGGCTCTGTTAGTTAAAATAAAAAATATTATGCTAGCCTCTTAGTTTTACAAAATTCATGATGTGGATTACTAGGGGGAATCTCTCTTGTTAGGCTTGTGCATTTAGTATTGACTATTTTCCTGCACAATTAGCATGCAACCATTTTCTCTAAGCTATGCATGTTTGTAAAGCAAATTATATGGCCAAATCTACTAATCACGAGACATGTGAATATCAGCTCATATCTGGGAATCTTTTGAGGCATCTCTTCTATCAATTATATATCTCAATCGTTTGGCTTTATTTCTCATCATAAATTTTAGTGCCTTCTTGTTAAATGTCTTTGAAAAGAATTACACAGCCCAGCCCAGTTAATATTAACTTTCAGACTGTGATTTTTAACAGTAAACCGTAGGGGCTTCCTCATACTCACATTAAAGAGGCATACTATTTTAGGATTATGGAAAGCATTATATAAAGTAAGTCTGCTTTTAGTTGAGGCTGACAGCTCTACTATGTTCAAACACTGAGAATGATAATGCATATGGAAAGCACTTAAATGCAAGCTACCTTTTGTTCCACAATTTGCCTGTAGCTTTCACTAATAAAAATGCAAGATTCCAGGAGTACGAGGGGACAAGTTATTGATCAAACTTGACCTCAATATGTGTTCTGATATCATTGCCAGATCATCTCATGAAAATTTGTTCAGCTGCATATCATTTGCATTGGCTGTGAGTTGTATTTCTCAAAATACCAAAATGGTTTTATCGCGTTGATTCAAGTTGATTGAAGACATTTGCTTTTCATAGGTCATAAAAGGCCAAGATTATTTGCAAAAAAAAAAAAAAAAAAAAAAAAAAAAAAAAAATTGCATGCCAGTAACTGAGATAACGCTAAAGCAAGCAAACAAAACAAAAACAAAGCAAACAAACAAACAAAAACTTCTTAATCGTTAACTTGTCTTTCTAGCCTCAGACTGAAGTCACAGGAATTATATGCTATGTTAAATTCAAATGCATCAGTTTGTATCGAGCAAAACCCGTTTGTTATAAAATAATATACATGTCATTTAATTCTAGGTAAATCTAAAATAATATTTTCTTCTCTAGTATGATCTGTAGGTTGGGTTTTATACTTCAATCTTTAATCTGTTTTTTATTTGATATTTGATTCATTCCTTAGGTTGTAACAAAGGAAACAAAGAAAAAAGGAAACGAGAAATGCTTTCTACATTTGCTCCCTTAGGTGCGAGGTACCTTACTGGTTTATTTTTCTTGCAGTGGTAGAAGATACCACAACTATTTGTCTTTTCTCCGTTTAAACAAATGTAACCTTCCCTACAGTTTGAATAACTTATATTCTTCAGTCCCCCTTGAAACTTGAACCAAAGTACCTCCCACACTTTATGATATTCTGACCAGGACCAATACTGATAATAGTATAAGCAAAAAAAGCAAATAAATAGTAGGATTGCTTCTGTGTTAATGGGATTAGAAGTTTATCATCAGCAGTGATTTTAATAATACGATTGCTCAGATTGTGTGTGTATGCCTAATCTAAAATAATCCTGAAAAGTTATACAGCCTTTCTTAGTATTTGTAATTATTCTTCAACTGACAGCAAGTATTGATTTTCTTTCTAAATGTCAAAATATAATATTTAGTCTATTCCTCAAGTTACTAAGAGGCTTCAATCACATAATAGAATCTTTGTTGATTACAAAAAGTAAGTTACTCAAGGCCAAGTTGCCTAATTTCTTACACTATTAGGACATGGCAACCTCTTATTGGGGCTTGGCACAATAAGAATGAAAATATCATACTCCATCACATCATGCTGAGTGTTATCATAATGTATTAATGACATTTAATTCAGAAGATGCTTCAAATATTCAACATTATTTAAGCAGAAGTACTTGTTAGTTAAAAGAGACACCATTATCTTACTACCTCTAGTATTTATTTTTCTAAATTTATTCATTTTATATGCCGATTGTATCCCCCTCCCTTGTCTCCTTCCAGTTCCACCCCCCCTCCCTTTTCCACACCAAGCTACCTCCTCTAATCCTCACAATGAGGAAGTGCTCCTCTCCTACTATTTGACCCCAGTCTATCAAGTCTCATCAGGACTGCCTGCATCCTCTTCCTCTGTGGCCTGGCAAAGCTCATCGGCCAAGGGGAATTAATCAGGGAGTAGGTTACATAGTCCATGTAATACATAGCCCCTAGTCTCCATATTAGGAGATCCACATGCTGGAGAGATGACTCAGAGCACTGGCCACTTTTTCCAGGGGTTCTGAGTTCAATTCCCGTGAAGCAAGGCTGGTATTTCTACATGTTGTGCAAAATCACTCTGTAATGTGTATTTCATAGATAGATAGATCAATACACGTAACATTATTCTGGATATGATAAAAATAGATGGTACTATGAATTCTTTTTCATATACTTTGTATTTATATTAGTCTTCATTAATTTTCTATTGCTATGAAGAGACATTATGGCCAAAGTGGCATATATAAGACCATGTGTACTGGGGCTTTGCTTACACTTTTAGATGGATATACTCAATGATCATAATAGCAGAGAACATGTTCCATTGCAGGCATGGCAGTGGACCAGTAGCTGAGAGCTATTGAATCCACACACAGGAGGCAGAGAATGTTAAAGCTGGACTTTATGTAGGCTTTTGAAATATCAGAGCTCAACACTAGGGTCACACCTCCTTCAGCAGTCCCACCCCACACAATCCTTCTCAAGCAGATCCACCAGGCAAAACCCAAACAGCTTCCAAATTTATGAGCTTATTGAGCCTGTTCACATGGAAGTGGCAACATTATTGAATGATCTTGTCATAGAATGTGTTAATAAAGAAATGTGAACGCACATGTGCAATAACAAAACCTTGCGACTGTATGTTATTCCCTCAGAGTTTTGAAATAAAATTATATTAATGATGCAGCTCCAAATTGTCTGTTTTAATATATGCAATTACATGCCTGCATTTATTTTATGTATGAAAACTAAAAAAGAACATATTCTTAATTTTTTATGAGGTAACTTAATGCAAATTTCCAAAGTATTTTTTTTTTTTTTTTGGTTTTATTTTTCTGGTTACTATTGTAGTTTAAATATAAAATGCCACCTATAGGCTCATATTTAAAAATCTTGGTCCCTAGATGGTGATAGAATTCTGAGAAGTTGTGGCGTAGATGAAAAGTTCATAAGGTGTGTGAATCAAAAAGTTTTCTACTATCCCAGGCCTCTTCTCTTCTTCTCTTATATTCTTCCCTTCTCTTCTGTCCTCTCCTCTTTTCTTCTTTTCTCCTCTCCTCCCCCTTCCTTCCCTTCCTGTTCTCTCTTCCTTTCCCTACCCCTGGCTTATCTTCTCTTTTCCCCTCCTTCACCACATCACCCCTCTCTTCCTTCTTTCCTCTCCCCAGCCCTATTCTCTTTTGGGTTTCCTCCTCCCTTCTCCTCCTCCTCCCCTCTTCACCTCTCCTCACCTCTTCTCTTCTTTAGTCCTTCTTCTGTTATCTTTCTCCCTTTCTTCTTCCCTAATGGCTGCAATGAGCTAACCTAAGCAAGCTAAGCCTACCACCCACACAATCTGTCATGATGATTTTTGCCTCATTGTAACCCAGAAACAAAGTAGGATAGATGATCATGGAATGAAACCATGTACCAATCTCTTCTCTCTTGTTTCCCTTAGGTATCTGTCAAAAAATTTTTTGAAAAACAGAAAACAAATACATTTAAATATACTGAAAACATTGATGAGAAGATGAATAGATAATCTACATAAAGAAAGGAAAACTGTACCTATTTCCTTTCCTATTTTTTTTTTAAATTGGGCAAGAGAAAAAAAATAACAAATGTTATTCTTTATCCTGAAACAAATGTAATGGGTTTCTGGGATATAAATCAAATATTATCTTTCATATAAAAGAATTTAGTTCATATAATTTGATTAATCATTTATGTCAACATTTTACATCTTCAGTTATATAATATACAAATAATCTTTGGGTGTTTATATCAACAACTTATAGACCTATTTTATTATTATTGAAGAAAAAGACATAGTGGACCTATCAACTTCTAAATTCTTATTTCAAAGGCAGAAAATAATCATCTATTTTTAAAATTTGTACATACAAAGTACTGTCATGCTGCAGTTTTGTGTGCTATTCTACTGCAATTTGAACCAATTACAAAATTCTTAGATTGTTCATAGAAGAGTTCTCAAAAATATAGAGATAGTTATACTCTGTATCTATTTTATTGCAACAGCTAAGAAATAGGAGAGAGCAGTATATGTATTTGCAGAAAAGTGATTATCAATCTTAGCAGAAGTGTGTCACTGCCTTTGCTTCCATCACTATTTGTGCTGTGCCAGGACAGCTCTTACCCACTTGCCATCTTTAAAAATCACCTGTAGCTATTCCACCAAAATCATTCACTTCAGCTGTTCAAGTAGATCAGAATATCTTAAGCTCTACCCTCTTCTCATTCATGAAGAGACACATGCCTACAGAGATGGATTTAAAAAGACTTCAGGATATATTTTATGATGGGATTTTAACAAGTTTTCTGGAATATATTGACATGTCTGAAAACTTTCAGGCTAGTAAAAATTCATGGCTTCAAAGAGTCCATGACATTTTTTTTAATGATTTTTCATATTAACAGGGAAAAGTTGAATACACTCATGACTTTGTTGTGTATTATATACCTATCAGGAACTCTTAATGAGTTAAGGGCTGATGTCTAAGAAATTATAACACATCCAATGGGTTTGGAGAAAGTTGCTTTTCTCTATCTTGTTTTGTTATTTGGGGTTAAAGATGAATTTAGTATCATGATGATTTACTGAGGAATTTACAATTTTCAAGAAAAATAAGCAAACCAAAAGCTATGAAACTTTCCATCAATAACTGCCTTCAGTTTATAGAACCCAGATCATCATGGAGCACACAATTAACATCAGCATAGACATTAGAAAGCAGTTATACAGAATCTAACTAGGCAGGCCCTGTCTGATACAGATCCTTATGAAGTCCTTAAATGTATCTCTATGCCTGAAACAACTTAGAAGATGGATCGAAGTGACAGCTTCTATCTTATTTAGAATTGTTGCTATCTTTCCAAATAAAGGTTTTTTCCTTACTCCAAGATTTTTCTATGACTCATTGTTGTATTCAGCTCAGGAGCAATGGGAGCAGGTTCACCGTTACATGCATATATGTAATTTAACTTGTCTTTCTCTGAAAAACAATTTAATGACATGTAAGGAATGACTTTTGTTTTAAAATGACAGTTTAATGTATTTCAGTATGTTTTTAAAGATAATAATGCAATAAGCTTTTTTTGTTCAAGTCAAATTGTGATTTCTTAAATGACTTAACATCTCTCTTGCTTGTCCATGCAAAGGAGTCCTCCTTGGAAATCCCACTGTCACAAAATGCTCAGACTGACATCTCAGAAAAAAATCCCTTTTGCTTCTCTGCCACCTGCCTTTGTGTCTTGTTATCCACTTTACCCTTCTACCATCTGTCTCCCCACCTAAGTGACCTGTAATTAATAACTTTGGAGAAAATCCATTCTCAATTATGATTGGACTTGGTGGCATTCAAAATCAGCATTCTGCCTCTTTTTCTTCGTATTATTATTAAATAATTCCCCTTACACAAAACATGCAAAGAAATTTTTCATGGGTACCTAATAACTTTACCTACTTAGAGTAGGCTAATTTCACATTTTATTTTTGAAATCTACAGAAAAATGACAATCGCACAGCTGCCTCACTAACAAAGAAGAAAGCAGGTTTTCTCAAATGATTAATCTGGAAGAGATATTTTGGTTATTAAATTTGCCTGCTGGGAATGTGATATAATTTTGAGTTTTCTACATGATTTCCCTGCACTTTGAAACCACTTTTAATTTTCAAAAGAAATGTGCAACAATCTCTTATTGGTATATTTTCAATACAGTGTGAATGCTTAGGCCATAAAATTATATCTTTAAAGAAAAATAAGTCTGACTAATTTGGAAAACTTGCATAAAATGATCAATTATACATTGTGAACAATATTGTAAAATTACATGAACTTTATTTTAATATTATATTCCAAGTGCCAGATGTTCCATGAAGATAAATCCTGTGAGAGGAAGGACTTTTCTCACTTTATTTTTAATGATTTCAAAATTTATTCAACTCTGAATTTCCATATTTTCTGATGCTTGAGACAACACATTGCCATTTGGAATGTATTTAAGGCAAATTATGCTATATCACTGTAAGTATGAAGTCAAAGCTCACCAAGTAAAAAAAAAATAGGAAAAAGATTCTCTAAATTATTCATATATTTTAAAATGAGCTTCCACTTTTACGAAGTGTTAGTAAATGCTTGTACCATCTTAGATATTATCAGCCTTACCGAACATTGAGAATGCATCCTTCCTTTAAATCAACAGCATATAAAACAAAGACTTGAACCCTTACAACTGTAATTATTATTGAACCGTGTTTTGTGTCCCACAGACAAAACTGAGATCATAAACATACTGGAAGGCCATTAGTATATAGCTATCTAGGTCTGGTTTCGGTATTCTTAAACTTTATAACATTTTTATCTAGCAGCAGGTTTTATGATAAAGAAAAAAAAAAGCCATAAAATTGTCTCCTGGAAGAATTATGACTTAAAAGTGTGCCTGTCAATCACCTGGACAAAGTCCTTCAGAGAAAGAAGATTCCTCTAAAGACTTTAGAAATAATATAAAGCCAAACTATTCTCTGAATTCTTTTGATGAAGCTCATAAGAACCAGGGGCAGAGGGGAGTCCAGAGTTAGACCCATGGCAAAAAAAGATGTCATTTTCTATGTTAGAGGGTATACTATTTTTACTAGACTATCATCCGAAGGATGGTAAATACTTCCACCTACCTAAGTGCTGCTTAGAGCCTCCTTAGTCCCCAAAGCTGTTCTTGAGCACCTGCATAGAAAGAAATAGCCTACATGGCAAAGTGTCCTAATCCACTCTTCGATAGTTATCTTTGTGAGAACAATCTTACCTGGCAGTGAGTCAAAGTCTTTTGCAGCTCACATTGCAAGGCGAAGCATTTAAGAGCTTGGAAGTGAGACTACACAAAGTCAGTCCTCTTTTCTATCAATTTCCATCCTAATGTGAACAATGACAGTACTTTCTATGAGAGCCTTTTCTAACTCTTCCCGCAATTTCTGAAATGACAAGATTTTAATCCATTTAACATCCTGGTATTACTCTCAGACATATCTTATAATCCATTGACAATTATTTATTAAATGAGTAGATATTTAGTACTACAATCCTCTATTGCTGATTATCTAAGTGAGGGTAGAAAATTCTCTTATGAATAAGATTCCCCCAAAAGGGTTGCAACCTAGATGTCGAGAAACACTGCTTTAGGGTTTTAATTCACATTGATCATTATATGTCACCTGACCATATTGTAAAGATATATATATATATATATATATATTCAAGAGGGACAATACATTATGTACATCATTCATTCAATTGAGAAAGAAAAATCCTAGAAAAAGGTATACCTTATTTTGAAGCTTCTGCAAGACTGATTAATGGATATGAATTCCAGTGAGGAATGAGTAGTGAGGTTAGAATGTTGCAGGTCCAGAGTCTAATTAAAATTTTCAGGGCTATCTTTAGTCCCTAATGATATCTGTTGCTTTGCTACTTCTGTGCTTGTCATAGCATCCTTTGGACTAACAAAGCCATTTGGATTGTACTACCTTAAGAGACCAGCAGGTTCTACAAACCAAAAGGCTAAAGATGCCATCCCTAATATATTTGTACACATATACATGAATGCCTATAGTTCTACACACACACACACACACACACACATATATATGGTATATACACACACACATATATATGGTATATACACACACACATATATGGTAAACACACAAACAGATATACAGAAAGCACACCGTGCACATGTATAGTCTGTTCTAAGATACAGTCCCAGAGGTCTAGATGCAGACATAAAAAATTATAAACTTATCTAGTACTGGCAAAAAAAGAATAGAGTAAAAACAACTTAGAGACACATATTCTTTTCCTTATTATCTTTTTCTTTCTCACTCGCATTGACTAAATCACTGAGCAGAAATGAAAGGTTCAAATCAGACTTTTAAAGGCCAGTTGGTGCTGCAGGCATGAATTTCAAGTTAATGGCTAATACTCAAGGGCAGCCCTAATTTTCCTAAAAATTTGGCTGTTACTTTATCCTGACAGCCCAACTTGCTTGCTTATCCAGAATTAAGGGTTAACACTATAGGGCAGAAAGGAAATGCCATTTTCTCTTGTCAGTTTTGAATGATATTTAGCTGTTGATTAGTGTTATTACCTTTAAACAATAGACAAATCATTAAACATGGTATGCAACTAGATATTTTTATTCAGACACCATAAGTACTAAAATAAACAGACCATATTATCACTGTAAAGTGCTTTATTTATATGGACACAATATACCTTACTAGTAAGATCTGGCATTGTGACACTTTTCCTTTTGTTATGAGCAATTTTTCATCAACCGCCAAAAGTCTGCAAAGCAAAGCTTCATCATAGAACAGTTAAATAATGCATTTAGCCAATTATAAACTGATATATTAAATTTTAATTATAATGGTAGTTAGATTTTCAATTATTATGACTTTTAAAAGCATACACTTATAAGTGTTCAAATGAAGCAAACAAATTGAACTATTTACTGACAATATAATGAAATAAACTGTTCAAATTGATGGCAATTAGAATTAAAAAGCAATAAGTCTAGTGAATTACTTTAGACTATTTCACCATCCACTTGCTATTTTTCTTCTCTTGAAGACTAACATTAGATGCCAAACAGATTGATATGCACAGTCTATTTCTCATGACAAGTGTCTATGTGTGTATACATAGGTATGTGTTGCATATTCATTTACATATGTGTATATTTAGGTTTATTTCAGTATCAATACAATACATGTGCTCATTTCTATATATACCTTTCTTTTCAGAATTAAGAAGAGTAGAGATGAAGGATACAATATATATACATATACATCATCAGAATATATAAATTGAGCATATAAAATATTATGGTTATTCTTTGAATTGCCATTTTAATATATTGCATAAAATCTTAACTGAATCCTCATTTTCACATGTAACACATTGCGAATTAAATCAATAAAAATCTGAATAAAATTTCTTCTAAAGTTATTTATAATTTAGTAAGATAGGCTAAACAAACATGAATATTAAGCTATACAAAATTTAATTCAAAGTATTGTTTTGAGGATAAAAACTATATGAGTTCACAATCTTAGAACAAAGAAGTGGTTCAGAGTTACAATATTTTCACAAGTAAAAAAATTGAAGAGTTTATTGAGCTTTAAACTCTGAAGTAATTGCATAGCTTTTCCTAGTAGACCACATCTCACCTGAAAAGCATAAACCTGGTAAAATTTCAATGTCATATCACTGCTAAAACATTTCAGAGCTTGGAGAATTTTGTATTTCATAACATTTTGGATGCATTTAGGGCACCATTGCTGATATATCAACACTACATAAAACATATAAAAGCATAATTGAACAGGGAGTTACAAATACTGTTTTCACAAGCTTTATTTATTATCTGCAAAGCATGTAAAAGTCATCCAAGAACACACACAGAAAGCTCAGGAGACAGCTTTCTTCTGCTCTTCAAACCCTGCCTCCATCTTTCATCATGCCACTATTGTCCCGGATGAATCAGCCTAGCTCATGGGTCATCACTTCCTTCATATTCTTACTTATTCAAACACATTTTCTTAGTATCTTGACAGGCTTTCTTACAAGTATACTCTTTAAATGAAAACTTACTCATTCCCTGGTTCTACATCAAACACAATCAGAAGTTATTTTCTTTCTTCAAAAACCCATGTATGACTATCCTCTGACTTCCCTTCTCTTTATCAAAGTCTAACTGCATAGCTCATTATTAATCCAATCATTGTCTGCTTCTTTCTCAATTCTCTTACACTGCAACTTGGAAAATCATCAATCTTAGATTCATGTTACAATCCATGCCTGCACATAAACATTAGTAGTAAATTTTCCAAATTGATATAAAATAGTATAATAATCTGAGAAGTCAATACTCTAAGTAATATTCAATAGCTTTTTAAAAAATTTTTTTTCATAGCTGTTTGGCTTTTGCAAGTTCTGTTGTTGTAAAAGTTAACACAATTAATGCCTTTTTTTATTCTGGAAGCTCTTGGATTTCTTTCAGAGTTGCCAAAAATGTGTCCTTTAGAAAATATTTGAGCTACATGCATTGTCCTTGGTTGGTGCAGTAGTTTGAGAAGATGCCCCTGGGTCAAGATCCGCCAGCCTTGATGGTCTTCGTGTAGATTTCTAGAACCTTCTGGACCCTTCTATTGCACCGATTCTCCCATACCTCTTTCATTTGGAGTCCCACTAGGAAGTCCCAGCATCTATCCTAATCTACTAAGTGAAGACTTTCAGGGGACATCCCTGTTGGACTATGGTCCAATTATAAGTCAATATATACCATGTGAGTCATGCTGGGTCTGGGTTAACTCACTTAGGGAGGATCATTCCTAGTTCCTTCCCATTTGTCTGCAAATGTTCAGATTTTTTTTGTTTTTAATAGCTAAGTGGTATTTCATAGTGTAAATGTACCACAGTTTCTTTATGCATTCTTCTACTGAGGGACATCTGGGTTGTTTCCCGATTCTGGCTACTATGAATAAGTCTGCTATGAATATGTTTGAACAAATGTTCTTGTTTTGTGGTGGAGCATCTTTTGGGTATATTCCAAGGAGCCAAATAGCTGGATCCTAAGGTAGCCATATTTCCAGTTTTCTGAGAAAGTGCCAGATTGATTTCCAAAGTGATTGTACAAGTTTGTACTCCCAACAGCAATGAAGGAGTGTTCCCCTTTCTCCACATCCTCAATAGCATGGAGCCCCTATTCAGGTCTAGCCAATGGACAACACATTTTCCACAGTTATGCAGAGAGCAGGGATTAACTCTGACATGAACTATGGTGCCCCCTATATGACCACTTCCCCTCAATAGGGAGACCTGGTGGCACTCAGAGAAAGAATAAGCAGGGCACCAGAATGAAACCTGATAGAATGTGATCATATGGTGGGGGGAAGGAGGTCCCCCTCTGTCACAGACTTAGGGGAAGAAGGGAGGAACAGGAGGATACAGTGATGGAATAACAATTGAAATGTAATCTAAATACATTACTTTAAAAAATGTCCATGAAAACAAAAAAATAAAAAAATAAAACAGAAAAAAAAGAAAAGAAAGGAGATAACAAATTCTCTCACATTTTCACCATTTCTCTTCTATCCCTTCTTTTCATTTTATGTGTAAACATAAATGCACATGCATACACACAGAATCACTCTTTCAAAGTAACGTTACACATGACTAAACAGCCTTGTAGGTGAGAGAAATTACTTTCATGATTCCAGAAATTATCTCATATATATATGAAATTCCATAAAACTAATCTTAAACTGAAATTTACTAGTATGAATTGTAATTTTTATTTTTAATACTTAAATTCTTTACATTTTAATGTATAAGTATACTATACATAATCTTTACTACCTGCTGTCTCCTTATTTTAACCACTCCTATGATCCTTCCCATTTTACATTAATAAACTGGTGTCATCTGTATATGACAAATATGACAGTGAAGTTAACTCACAAAATTCCAACAACATGGTCACAATGATAGTACATGTTGAAGTGCCAAAGTGGGTAGGGGAAGGGCTCACAAGGCCTGGAGGCCCTGGAGCTACAGGTGATTACTACCAGCTGAGAAAGGAAGAATCAGTGTGCCATAGAAACCAAAATCCAATTCTCTAAATGAGCAGCCAGTATTATTAACCACTGTGTCATTTTTTTAGCATGCAGGTTCAGGAGATTATTTTAAAAGACAAGTTTTCTCACAGAAGCATGGACCCTGATGGGCTATACTGTCAGGTCAGAGAGTTTGGGGACCCATCTGACTTCATCTCCCTCTGTACTAAAGGACCACTTTATTGTACATGGTGTTTGGGATACAAACTCACGTTTTTATTCTTGTGCTGCAGGTGCATTATCAACTGAGTCATCTCTGTCTTGCTATATGCATTCTAAAGCAAACTGGCTTCTTTGAGACAGAGTAACATTCTACCAACCACTTTAAGTAATTATTGCAAGAATAGCACGTCAATCACTGCACCATTGTGGTTCAAATAGTAAGTGGCCTTTGTGATCATCCTTTCTCTTTTCAGGATGATGTGTTGAAAGTTTCGTCCCTAGCTTTTGATGCTTTTGAGAAGTGATAAAAAATTTTTGTTGCACCAGCCAAGGACAATGCATGCAGAGAATCTAGCCCCCTGTTCAGAAGTAGTCAATGGAGAGCTGATTCTCCACGGTTGTGAAGGGGAACAGGGACTGCCTCTGACATGAACTCTGGTACTCCCATTTGATCACCTCCCCTTGGCAGGGAGACCATACAGGGACAGAAAGGAAGGGGATGGAGGCTGTCCAGATGAGACTTGATAGGCTGTGGTAAGAAGGTGGGGAAAAAGGGTCCTCCTGACAGATGTATAGGGGAGAGGAAAAGGGCAGAAGAGGGAAAAAGGGATGGAGTTTGGGAAAGGGAAGATACAAGTGAGAGAATAAAAATTGGGATGTAATATGAATAAATTATAATAAATAACTAAATAAATAAATAAATATTTGCACAGGTGGAACCTAGGGGGAGTAAGTAAGAGAGGGCTTGTGATTGGGGGATGTATATTGACCTATGCCATTTGCAGTGTCTCCAAGAGTAAGGTTGAATCATTCATGGCTGCTGTTGGCATCATCTTTGCCCATCTTTAATCTCAGAATCTGATCTTCAGATTGGCTACTACCTAGTTTATGACATCATTCTCCCTCCAAACTTACTAACAGCTGATAGAATCTTGGGGTTTCCACGCAACTGGTTGTAAACAAATTTGGATCATTACAGGTCACCTATTATCAGTGACAAGTGAGCAAGTTGTATACTGGAAATACATGCTGGTTAACCCATCAGATCAGGCCATACTTCTCTCCTGACCATGTTAGGTAAGGAAAGAAACTTTTAAAAGTTTGTTGTCCAAATGAATATTTGTGATACTCATCATCAGCCACCCCTGGGAACCTGGCATGCTTGTCACCTCCCACATAGAAAGCTCTGGGTTTGAACATGTCTAGTCTTGCATTTGTAGGAAAGCTGTACCACAAGCCCCTCCAAGACACACTCTGTTTAGCATACTACAAATGGTACGGGGTATTATTTACTAAAAAAATTGCCATGTTGTGAAAAAGATAGATCAAATGTGCAATTACTGCCAAAACAGCAAAGACCCATTACTATGTACATTGAATACAATTCATACATAACAACATTCCTGTTCTTCAGTCCCTATATAAAGGTTGAAATGCCTATGTCTAGAATAACACAGATACTTAATTTCTTTTATGTTCCAGTTTTATTTTGTTTAATTGATCTCCTTTCTGTCAT
The DNA here is from genome assembly GCF_903995435.1 of Acomys russatus. Taxonomy (NCBI): domain Eukaryota; kingdom Metazoa; phylum Chordata; class Mammalia; order Rodentia; family Muridae; genus Acomys; species Acomys russatus. The sequence goes on along the minus strand of NC_067145.1, from coordinate 14,331,088 downwards.
CTTTATGTTGTATATTTTCTTCATTTGGCATTTACATTTTGGAAACACGGAGGGTTCATTTGTAATCATTTTTCTCTATATAGGGTATTTGTTGGTGAGGCTAACACTTCTTTTTTAAATATTTTTTTTATTAATTCATTCATATTACATCTCAATTGTTATCCCATCCCTTCTATCCTCCCATTCCTCCCTCCCTCCTGCTTTCACCCTATTCCCCTCCCCTATGACTATGACTGAGGGGGACCTCCTCCCCCTGTATATGATCATAGGGTATCAAGTCTCTGCTTGGTAGCCTGCTGTCCTTCGTCTGAGTGCCACCAGGCATCGCATCAAGGGGATATGGTCAAATATGCGGCACCAGAGTTCAGTGAAAGTCAGTCCCCACTCTTCACTCAACTGTGGAGAATGTCCTGTCCTTTGGCTAGGTCTGGGTAGTAGTTTGATGTTTCCTGCACATATCGTCCTTCATTGGTGCCATAGTTTGAGCAGAACCCCTGGGCCGAGATATGCACATCATAAAGTTCTTCTTGCATGTTTCCAGGACATTTCAATCCTTCTATTTCCCCATTCTCCCATACTTCTTTCACCTAGGATCCCAATAGGATGTCCTCACATCTATCCCACTCTCCTGGTAGGTGAAGACTCTCAGGTGACATGCTCCTTAACAAAGACAGCACCTGCCCCACTTGAGATAGTGGGCTGCATCATTCAGGGGCAGGACACAGCAGCAGAAGGTGAGGGAACCTTCCCCAGGTTGTTAGCAGTATTCTCTCCTGGATGAAAGCTGTCCAGCTGTGCCTCTTCCTGCTCCAGCACTTTAGCAAAATAGGCATATATTAGTACCAACAGAAAGCAAATCAACCTTGAAAGTAAATTAGTTGAAGAAAGATTAAGCAACCTATTCATGTGGCTTCTTGATAAAGCATAGCACTATATTTCAAGAACAGCCCACATGAGACCTATCCCTTATATGTGCCAACTGACATCCTTCTCATCAAGTATAGCCATTTGCTTATCAGCTATGGAACCTCCTGAGCCTCCCTTCCTCACAGTGTTTGGAGTAAAGAAGCCCAGCACCTACTGTCAGATGTTAAGCCAGTAGTGAACAAACTGGGCACACTGGGCACATAGGATGCTGGCTAAAATTGTTGCTGTGTCACTGAAATTGGGAACACTAACAAAGTCAGTAAGATTTACTGATTTAGAGGAAAACAAATGTAAATTCTTCTAATTTATGTCTCCATATTGTGTATGTAACAACCCTACTCTGATATCCTCGTCCTCCTTTCATCCCATTACCTCTCCACCCCAACCAAGTTGGTTCCTTCCTGTTACCTAATAGATAACGGTTATTTCCAGATGGTCTACCATGGCCAAAGTTCTGACTCTAGCTAGGTTTGGGAAACAAAGTTTAGAACCATGATCAGAAAACAATTAAAGTGAAGAAATAACCTTTCAATTTAGACCTTGGTCAGAACCAGGAGATTAGGATATTAAACATTGTTTTTGTAAAAAAAGAAATTCTCAAATTGAAGTAAGAGCAGGGAGAAAAAAGACCACTAGGGTGCAGTTTCCAAGGAAACAAACAAAGAGAAAAGAGAAATGCAAATGTCGGCCTCCCTATCACTTTTACCAATGGGGAGAAAGGGCCTCTGGTGGGGATGGGTTTTTCTTAAGTTGGATAGGAAGGCCACAGGGCATATGGACATTCATAGCTCATCCTCATGCAACTCTTTTCCCCTCAACCAAACACCCTGCCTGTAGGAAGCAGGGAAGGAACAGACACCAATATATATGCTGCACTAAAAACACTCAGCAGGCTGTATTCTTGTATAACTATGTGCGTGTATACAATTCTTAAAGGATTTTATTTAAAATTAAATCTGTGGCAAAACTTCCACTAAAACCTATTAATGGAAAATAAAATATCAGGTGGGGATTTGTGTTAGATGACTGAACTCTGTATAATCATTATGCCAAAGCAACAACGTAATTCACGAAAGTATTACATTAAACCAAATGAGATATGAGTCCTTTGATGGTACATATACAACTTAGATCACTAATACAGAAATATTAAAATTCAAACAATGCAAAAATCATCAGTCACCTCCCTTCATCATTAAATTCTCTGCCATATCATTTGACAATTACATTTTTATAGATGGCAAGTATATTATAAATTGTACTACTTTAAAAAATTATAAAAGGTTGAATGCTTAGGAATTAAAGAGAAAAAAATCCTAGAGTGTTTATTTTTAAACATTTCTGACAATAGTACAAAGACAGTTTCTTTTTTTAACATTCTTTTTTTAATCTTATTTTATTAATTTATTCATATTACATCTCAATGGCTATCCCCTCCCTTGTTTGTTTGTTTTTTATTTTGACAGCTTTATTGAGATATAATTCACACACCATGCAAGGCAGAGCTTTACAGTGTGTAATTCAACTGGTTTTAGTCTAAACACAGATCTGGGCCACCATCAGTGGTCAATTTAGGACATGTTCATCTCTCCAAAAAAACCTTCACATTCCTTAGTCATCATCTTTTAGAGCATCCCCAAGCTCCTGCCCTAGCATGGGCCAGCCAGCAGAAGCTGGTTTAGCTGTGGTAGCAGCAAGAGTGTGAGTCAGCTGGTCACATTGTGTCTGAAGTCGGCAAGCAGAAAGATGAATGTGGAGAGATGCTCAGCTGTCCTCTCCCCTCCCTGCCCCCTCCCAGCTTTTGTATTTAGTTCAGGCCCCCAGTGCATAGATGATGTTACCTACATTCAGGGCATGTCTTCCCTTTCTCAGGTCAGACCTCCCTGGAGCCATCCCCTCCCTTGTATCCTCCCATTCCTCCCTCCCTCCCATTTTCCCCTTACTCCCCTCTCCTATGGCTGTTCCTGAGGGGGACTTCCTCCCCCTGTATATGCTCATAGGGTATTCTTGACACAAATAATATATGATCAAACAGAGTGAGAAAAATCTAGAGTCTGATATTCATTGTATCCAGCATAAGAGTCATTGCTTCATTTGTTCACATTCTATCTTAGAACCTATGTTTGCATCTTTGTTCATAACACATCAAAAATATTTGTATCAATATTTGATAGTTCCATTTTAAATAGTTGAAAAATATCTCAAGAGTTATTTTTATAGTGTCTGTATTGGTAACACTAACAGTGAATGTATTTTCCTATTTCCAGTATTTTGGCTTTTTTGTTTTGTTTTGTTTTGTTTCTTTCTCTATGTAGCTTTGGCTGTCCTGGTCTCACTTTGTAGCCCCAGCTGACTTTGATCTCATGGAGGTCCACCTGCCTCTGCCTTCCAGATTGCTTGAATTTCAGACATTCACCACAACATCTTGAAGGCATCTCTTTCTTTAGATTTGGTAAATTTTCTTCTATGATTTTATTAAAAATATTTTCTGTGGTTCTGATCTGAGTTTATTCTGCTTCACCCATACTTATTAATTGTATGTTTGGTCTTGGCATTATGATATAGATTTCAAAAGTGGTTTGTGCCTCTTATTCATTAATTCATTTCTTCATTCACTTTTAGATTTAATATTTTCTTAGATTGAGATATCATTGTTTTCCATCTTATCTCCAAGACATGAAAGTATCTCTGATGTTTTTGTTCATCTTCATGGGTTTTTCATATTGAACTTTATTATAGTTTGGCTTTTACTTACTGACTGTGTTTCTTTATTAAACTCTACTTTCATATCTTGAATTGTTTCATTTATTTCACCTAACTTTTCAATTGGTTTTGTTTGTTTCTTTCAGTCTTCATTTAGGTACTTATTCCTATCTTCTTTAAATTCTTTTTTTTCTTCCAATACTTGTTGGCAAAGATTTTATTTCCGTTTCACTTTTTTTCTATTTATTTTTTTTATTAATTTATTCTTGTTACATCTCAATGGGTATCCCATCCCTTGTATCCTCCCATTCTTCCCTCCCTCCCATTTTCCGATTATTCCCCTCCCCTATGACTGTTCCTGAGGGGGATTACCTCCCCTTGTATATGCTCATAGGGTATCAAGTCCTTCCTCTGAGTGCCACCAGGTCTCCCCCTCCAGGGGACATGGTCAAATGTGAGGCACCAGAGTACGTGAGAAAGTCATATCCCACTCTCCACTCAACAGTGGAGTATGTTCTGACCATTGGCTAGATCTGAGGAGCAGTTTAAAGTTTACCGCCTGTATTGTCCTTGGCTGGTGCCTTAGTTTGAGCAGGACCCCTGGGCCCAAATCTGCCTATCATAATGTTCTACTCATAATTACTATTTAGTTGTCATTGTCTCATGCTTCAATAATTTTTTTTCTATTCATAACTGATTTTTTTTTTTTTAGTCCTTGCCTTATACTTTGGCTGAGTCGCTAAATTAAATTTAGATTTCTGGCTTCTAAAATAGGAATAATGTCTTGGTTGTTCATATTTGTGACTTTGCAATGGCATCTATTTATCTGTAGACCTAGAGCTGAAATTTGTGGTGCTTCAATACCTGCTGTTTTTGGATGGGTATTTTGTTCTAAGCTCCATGTAGCCCCAGTCTGACTGGTTACGAATCAGAAATACTTCTGATGTTTGATTTTCAGCCTTTATGTCACTCTGGTTTTATGGTTCAGATTCTAATGGGTAAGAGATCTGAAGTTCTAGTTAGATCTTACATCTCAGGATTTAGATTCTGAGGAGTCTGATATTGGTGCGGTGAGTTGGGTGGGTGGGTTGGAGTATGAAAGTAGAGGGAACGGGATTCACTCTGTGTCATTACAGACCTTGGGGTCCACTTCTTCCCTTTGGGGCATCCTGGCACTGATGCATACATGTGGTGGACTCAAAGGAATAAAGTTTAGCTGAGCGAGTGGGTGAGCAGGATCCAAATTCAGCAGTAGGAGGGAGGGGCATTTACAATGCACTTCTTTCACCTATACAGCCCTTTAGTGACAGAGCTCTTCCAGCAATACAACTCTCTTTACTGAGGGGGTGGGATAAGGGGTATAGACACCTTGGGGAAGTGGGTAGCGGGTTTCGAGTGAGTGGACACTGTTGGCTTGGTCTGAGTTGCTGGGAATGTTTTATTTTCATGAAGGAGAACTGCAGATCCTTGCTGCACATGTCATGGTTACAGGCTACAGGAGTACCTTGAGAATGGCAGAGGTGGGGGTCACAAGACTACATACAGCCGGGCATGCAGGCATAGAACAGGGAAGGACCTATTCTTACTCCTGCCAGTCTTGATTGAGATGTTCCGGATATGGACACATATTGACCTCACTCTTGCTTCAGGACAGTTACCCCATCGGACACTTGTCCTGTCGCGCAGTCCAGGTGCACCACAGCTCTGAAGCTCTCTTAAGCAGGACTTAGGTGGCAGATGAAAAGTGACAGATGCAGGATTCTGGCTCCCCTGGCTCTGGCCATGGGTGGCAGTGAATCTGACAAACATGGAGGTTGTCTAAGAGGAGGGCTGAGGGAGCTAGGCAGTCGCAGGTCTAACAGTACTGTGGAGAAACCTTAGCGGCTATGATATATAGGTGAGGCATTGTTCATCCTTTTTGAGTAATTCCACTTAAAGACCATATATCCATATCAGGAAACTTACAGTAGTAGTCATTGACATGACATTTTCAAAGGTCTTTATTATTAGTCCTCTTTCTCATATTTCCACGCCCAACATACACTCTGCCCTCTCATCTTCCAGGCCATTTAACTTCCCTGTTCAATTACCACTTTTTCTCCCTTCATACTGTGAGTGTCGTAGCTCCTTTCCACTGAAATCCCTCCATGTGTCCTTTATTAGTTTCCTGATATTGGGCGGGTAACCAAATTTGAACATGCCTATCTATAATTTCAAACCTAGAATCCACATATGAAAAAAAAATGTGGCATTATCTTTCACTTTTCTGAATCTTTTACTTCATTCAAATGATAATTCCAGCTCCAACAAATTACCAAAAGTTTAATAATTTTGCAATTCTTTACAGCAGAATAATAATTTATTTGGTTATAAACCATATTTTCATCACTATTCTTCTGTTTATGGGCATTCTCATTCCTTTATTTTTTTTTTCAGTGTGTTGTGGATAAACAAGTGATCCGCACAGATGGGAAGTATTTCTTTAGCAGTCTATAGAGTCCAAGGCACAATGATAAGGAATGATACATCTGTATCATATAATACATATATTTCTAATTTTTTAAGGAAATCCTGCACTGACTTTCATAGTAGTGCAACAACTTATTTACAAACTCACCAACTACGATTAAACCTTACACTTTCCCCAAATCCATTCCCTGGGCTCATGCCAGCGTTTGGTGGTTTTTTGTTTGTTTGTTTGTTTGTTTTGTTTTGTTTTGTTTTTATTACTCATCTGGCTCTCCTCCTATAAAGTTAAATCTCAGAGCAGTGTAAAATTTTTTTGCATTTGCCCAGTTGTTAAAGATAGTGAACATTATAAATTTTGGCCATTTCTATTTCTTCTTTTGAGAACTATGTCTAGTTCCATGCCCTGGTGTTTAATTGTTTTTGTTTTGTTTTGGTGTTTAGTCTTCTGAGTTTTTAATGTATTCTAGTCACCAAATTTCTGTTAGCAGTATAACTGCTAAAGAACACTTTCCATTGTAGACTTCTGCTTCACTCAAATGATGGCATCCTTGGCTGAATAGAAGCTTTTTAGTTTCAGGAGATTCAACTTGTCAGTTGTTGGATGTAATGCTTGTACTACTGGGGTACTGTTCAGAAAGTCCTTACCTGAGCCTATAAATTCACTTGTTTTACTCTATTTTCAAGCAAGTTTCCGGGATTTAAAAATGGAATTGAGTTTGAGGAAAGCGAGCGAAGGGGACTGGAAAACCATTAGCCATCTCCTGTAAGTAACTCAAGAGCTTTTGGAGCTTCCTTAAAGTGAATAATCCTGGGATGTTAGCCCCCGCTTAGGAAATTTATTTTTATGTCTGGACTCTATTCGATGATGAGATTGTAATGGGGCTGTTTGATACTTGAGATACAGGTCACTCAAGAGCAAAACGAGCTGGCTTGGATGGAATGGGGGTTAAAGTGAGGTTAGGGAGCTGTCCCACATTCTCAGGTCCCTATTAGCTGTCTCAGTTGGTGGCTTGCTGCCCAGCCTGATTTACTGGACCTTTCATGATTATTGGGAGTGTTCTCTATTCCAAATACTCCTGCATTTCCTTTATATTGCCATCACCAAGAATGGTATCAGTGGCAGAGCACAAAGAACTTACATACAAGATATTGTGGAACCTCTCTAAGAAACTGGATTAAAACTAGACCAGTTATACTGTACTATAAGTTATTAGGTTGGTTACATATTTATTAGAATCTTGAACATGCGCAAATCTGCATTACTTTTCTCACTTGCCCAAACCCTCAGTCTCCAGGCTTGCCAGATGGGTTGGAAGGGTATTGCAGCCTATTAGGAGATAGGAGAGGCAGCCCCTTTCATGAGTTATCAGTGTAGCTACTCAGGTATCTGGCATTACTTCACCTGATCTTAAAAGTTATAAAGTACAGCCATATTTATCCACCCTACCTCCGTAATCTCACTGGAAATCAAAATGACTCTCTATGCTCATTTTTCATGAAACTGACTTGTAGAGTGTGATCTCTGCCCTAAATTCATGGATTGAAATTTAGCAAGCCATAATGCATTTTCTACATCTTTTTGTTGTTAAGAAGTAATGGTTGTCGTTGTGATATTCTATGTATTTTCAACATCTTGGGTTGGTAAGTTTAGTTTTAAAATTGTGTTTTTAATTATAAATCAGACCATAGATTTATATTAAACATTAGCAACCCTCATATCAAAATGACACTCTGGATCTAAAAGGAAAACTCTAAAAGAAAACTATACCAAATGGTCACGAAAAATTATAGAACACCTCTAATATGGCATCCTGGTGTGAAGCAATGAACATAAGTCCATTGCTGGAGGGAAAGGAGGAGGAGATGGAGAAAGGGAGGAAAGAAAGAGGAAGGCAGAAGGAACACAGAGAAAGCACAGACAAAATTGAAGAAAAACATTTAGAAGTACCTCCAAATTTAGGAAAATCTACAACCACAGGAAGTTCCACATCACTTTCTGGTTTAATATTTTTAAAGATGGATTATTTACTTATTTATTCACTTTACATTCTGGTCTTAGCCCTTCTGAGTGAGTTTAAATATACTCTCTTGGATCCTCCTTGTTATCTTCTTTGGGTCTGTGCATTGTAGTATGTGTATCCTGTACTACATGGCTAAAATCTATTTATAAATGAGTACATACCATCTGGTCATTATTTTTATAGACACTAAGACAGTGCCAAGTGATTTCCCATGATTTTTACTAAAAACTCAACTCAAGAACTCCTACATATGCTCCTAACATGTAAAATAAAAAAATCAAAGAACTAATATTAATTTTAAAACTTTTGTCCAAAGAATATATTAACATCATACTGGGCACAGTCTGCCAACTTAAAATATCATCAATAACTTCTGAATTAAGACAACTATTGTGTTCCTATGTATCAGTAAGTTCATTTGAAATTTGTAATAAAAATATCACTTAAAGGAATATATATTCATCTATAATATATATTTGTTGGTAAGATATTATAGAAATAAGAGTGTTTACAAGCAGCTAATGGCATCTAAAAATATAAGTGATTTAAATACCCAGAATAAATGAAATTAAATAAAATTAACTCACCTTGAATTAATAAAAACTGTCACGTTTTTGGTACAGAGAGTAAAAATTCAATTTGGAGCAAGGTTATAAATTACTTACAAGTCAGCTTACAAAAATAGAATTAATTCTCTTATCTATGCTGAACTAATGAAATAAAACAAAGTTAAATTTAATGAGAAAGGAAGTCCAGGTTAATTGCATAGGCCAGATCTTTAACAATATCATAGAAGAAAATTTCCTTAAATTATGAAAAGACATACCCATACAGATATTTTAGCACAGAACTCCAAATAGACAAGATCAGAAAAAAAAAAAAAAAAAAAAAAAGACAACCTAAGTAACATAGTAGTTAAAACACTGAGTACCTCAGACAAAGAGTATTGAAAGCTGCAAGAGAATAAACATAAGTCACATATTAAGGAAAACCCATCAGAATAACAATAAAAACTATGAAAGCATGAAGAGCCTGGATCAATGCCTTCCAATTTCTAAACGACCAAGCCAACGTAACCTAGTTTACACAGGGAAAAATACTATCTTCCATAGTTAGAGGAGAAAGACATATTCTAATAATACACACACACACACCCCACACACTATTTGTTGTGTTACTTTATTTCATAATTTTCAGATGCTTGTTTGTACTCTAATGAGAAAGAGAGTAGATTATGTAGGTGGGGAACATCAGTAGATTCCTGGTGGCATTTGGGGGACGGCAAAGCATAATCAATATATTGTATGAAAAACATTTTTTTTCAATAACAAAAAGTTAACCAGATGACAGCTAACAGCCCAAGAGGTTACTTGGTGTCTAGCCTGTCCTTCAGTGGCCTGGAGACCCCGCACAAGAGAGTTTCTCCTCCTCACACTTGTCCTATAGTTAACACCTGACATTCAAATTGTACTCACAAATTTTTTCTTTTACCTTTTGTGGAAACCTAAATAGTTATGTCCCCCACTGACTCATGTGTTTGAATGTTGAACTATAGGGAGTAGCACTATTAGGAAGTGAGATCTTTTTGGAGTAGAAGTGGGCATTTTGGAAGAAGTGCATGACTGTGTAGCCATGTTTTCAGGTCTTCAATGCTCAAGCTAAGCTCAGTGTGGGCACACAGTCTCCTTCTGCTACCTGAGGATGAAGATGTTGAACTCTCAGCTCATCCAGCACCATGTCTGCCTGCATGCTGTCATGCTTTCTGCTATAATGACAATCTATTAAACCTCTGAAACTGTATTGCAGGCCCAAATAAATGTCTTCCATTACAAGAGTTGCCCTGGTTAAAATGCTTCTTCACAGCAAAGGAAATCCTAATTAAGACAGTTTACAAGTGTGCTTGTGTTTGGAAGTTTTGATCATCTGACAAATGTGAACTAGCTTTAGTCCAAGTGCTCTTACATTGGTTACAATTCACCACAACTTGCACAGGTTGGTCCTGGAGACCTGACTCGGACAACAAGGAAGGGAATGGAAATTGGGAAAAGAAAAGATAAAAAGAAACATGTATAGAAGGGTACAGAATGAATTGGCTGTGCTCAGTCCAATAGGACAGTACTAACTACAAAAAAAAAAAAAAAAAAAAAAAAAAAAAAAAGCACCTCAGCACATTTATTATGCACAGAGAAGCAAGAAGACTTAGCCAGTTTCAGTAGGTATCTGTAGGCCAGCAGTCAAACATTCTATTTATTTGGGAGTAGGAAATTGAAACTGCTAGTTGTTTTTAAGACTGGTAAATCATTCATAAACATTAGACCAGAAGAAGGCTTTTATATCCCTCTGAATTTCACCAGAAGAAAGCTTTGCCACTCCCATTGAGGCATTGAATTCCTGACATGGCCATATTCATGTAAACAAAACACATCAGCCATTCAGGAGCCAATGTAAAGAAGATGTTTTATGTATCTAAGCAGAGAGTTCTCAAAAAAAGAGGTATAAAGAGTTCAGAAACACCTCTAAAAGTGTTCATCATTCTTAGCAATTAGAGAAATTCAAGTTAAAACAATACAGATTTCATCCCATCCCCTTCAGAATAGCTTATATCAACAAAACAATTGACAAAAAATAATGAAGAAAATGTGGGGAAAAGAGAACTCTTATTTACTGTTAGTACCATTACAAACTGGTCCAGCAATTCTTCAAATCAGTCTGGAGAACTGCATAAACCTAAAAATACATAATCTCTAGCCACATTCTATCCATAGACAAGCAGAGTTTTCACCCCTCATCAAAGAAATGTCTCTTCATAGGAAAAGGAGGACATTACAGGAAACCAGAGCAAATAACCTAGCAAGAACAGGAAATATGGTGCCTAGTGCCAGCTGATATATCCGCAACACAATCGTTCACCTAAGGCTCAGAGGTCATTATGAAAGAAGACCAGAAGACTAGAAGAACAGAAAGTTAGCTGTCAAATTGTGTCTCCTTGAAATTTCAGGGAAATTACACCATGAAGTCTCATCACTATGCTAGAACAATCAATTCTGGACAATGACAGCTATTTAAATGCTAATTTGGTAGAGGGCAAGCTGAGGAGACCTCAACCCCAGACAAACTATAGGTACTTAAGGAATTCAGAGAGCAAGAGAAAAAAGGGTCTTCCTCAGTACTCTGCATGGCTTCAAGGGTTGACCTTTCTGGCTTAGAAGTGGACGAAGAAAGGACAGACATACAGAACAACTTGGGTGGTTGGGTCATGTGCATGAAGACACACCAAACACAGCAACAACAACCTCAAAGACTCCTTGTGCTGATCATATATGTCTGAATCAGGGAGGTAGGCTATTGTATGCTGAAGATTGAGGAGATAGCTTAATGGTTTACAGCAGAACAATAAGACTGGTAGGAGGTCTCTGGAAGGAAGGAGTCTCAGGCTGCAGTTGTCTTCAATGAAGAAGCTGTGATAGATAGTTTTGGCAGGTACAGTCATGCATAAACACCAGTACTTGGAGGCAAATGAAGGCTTTGCCATGACTCTTAACTCACTAAGTCATAGGTTTGCTACTCCCATTGTTGTGAGATATTGGGATCCTTAACATGGCTGTGCTCATATGAAAAAAAAATTATCTTCACACTGGACTTCACCTACTCCTTACCCATTCACTAAAGGTTTCTGCTCCCCATAGACCCCAAATTGATTATTCGGTCCTAAACTTATAAATACTTATATAGTATTATATGGACTGAGCAGGTTTTGCATGGGTATATTTGTTTATGTTTATGTGTAATGATTAAAAAAAATGAGACTATGAATTTGAGAGTAAGTAAGACGGGGATAAATAGGAGAGGACAGTGGGAGGAAGGGAAAGCAAGGGTAATGTAATTATTTTATAATTTTAAACAAACTTTGTAGAGCATATTCTTATGAATATACACAGTCAGGGAGATCCCAGAGACAAAAAGATAATTTAAGTATATCTTTATCATTTTAACTTCAAATTAATAGACATTAAAACTTTCCTAAAATTACTTTTGTAGTCCATAACCATTTATGCAATGTTGTTCTTAGAATATGTAGCATGACAATATTTTGCTTTAGCATATTTATTATTATTGTAGCCTATAAACGTCCACATGCATCTTCTTAACATGGCAATCACCACTACAGAAATTCTCTTCATGTCTTATTAATATTGCAATAACCATTAAAGCAATGCAACATATATCTGAGTAATATGGCAATAAACGTTAGCTTCTTTTAATGGTAATAAAATATATAAACATGTCAGGATAATATATATGGCTGTTCATGTACATTCATTGGTTGGTGACTTTAATTCTGTAGTGGATGAGATAACCTGCATAGCAAAAAGCTATGGCCTTTGCAGTCAAACAGGCCTTAGCTTAATTCCTTGCTGTTCATTTTCTAATTGGAAACCTCAGTAAGTTGTTTTTCTAGTTTAGTATTTAGTTTTCATGTCTTTATAAGTACTGATAGCACTGCCAATCAAGAGAATGTGTTTGGCTGGTTAAAACTAGTGGTTTGTTTGATATTCTTAACTCATTCTTAACATACTTCTAGTCCCAAGTAATGCAAGATAACATTTTGGTTCTCTTGCTAAGCTAAAACATAGTGAGAGGGTGAAAATGTATGTCAAAATGCCTTTTCTCCTGTGTATGGGCTGAAAGGTAAGTTCTGCAGTCTGAGTAATGAAAAATATTAAAATGAGAACTGAAACATTAATTATTTATGCCCAATATGTTCAAATAATTGAAAGAGCATCAATGATTGACCAAAGGTTTCAGCAGTTATTATAAATCATCTGTAATATCATATGAAATTCCCAAACATTAAAATCAAATGAAATCCCTAAAAATAAAACATTAGAAATTGCATACTGAGAATATATAATACTGTATACAAATATTCTGTAATAATATGTAACTTTAAAATAAAAATCCAGCTAAATACATTGTATTTTTATGGCAAATATAATATTTGTATTTAAGATTGTTACCATTTTCCCCTCAAGGGTATTTATACAGGCATATGTGTCTTTTGACTTTTAAAAGTGTGTATTTTGAGTTTATGTTAGCTTAGATTTCTATCCATGATGCATAAAATGAGTTGGCCAAGAGGTGTGTATGTGTGTGTGCATGTTTCTTTTACTTTTTAAAAAGTAAAGAAAATGAAGAATGCAGTTGGAAGATAAAACTATCACAGTTGACAAAATATGACTGAAGCATGTAGCAGACATAGTGACAATAATTGTAACTAACTTAAAGTGAGAGTGGTCTAGCAAAGGACTTCTGGGGGAGGACTCATAGAAAACTAAAACGTCATGTCCTATGTTCACCAAGCTCAATCCATCCTACAGTATCTGTGTCAGCATAGAGTAGCATTAGTTCCCACAGACAAACACTTGCCTGATGCATCATGCAGTGATGTTCCTACAACTGCATGCCAGGCATTATTTTAAGAGACCCTACTCAGTTTCACAAAACAGGTACAAGTCGTGGCATTTAGTTAGTGTTCGTGGGGAAAACTCCACAGGGGGATGTCATATGCATGGGATTCGTTGTGGGGTGGACAGAGAAATACAGATAACCATCAATGAAGACACCAGAAATGACTTAGCATTCCCCACTATGTCAAATGAGTGTAGCAAATTTCCATCCTTATATGGACACTTCCAGCCATGACAGAATTCTCATGGCCTAACCACAACAGTCTGTTTCTCTCTTGCTTTGCTATAGAGCATTTATTTCAGAAAACACAATCAGTAATTGTCCCTTTGAGATCCAAGCCTACTATTTAGATTTTTTAGCAATGCTGCAATTATAGGTTTTCTAAAGGGATCTGAACCCATCCCCTTAAAATGTAATTATGAAAGAAGAAAACATTCCTGTCCACATGTCTCTGTGGCACAGTAGGAAGGTAACTTCTGGGGTCAAGTTATCAAGTGGTAATAAGTAGATTGTGCTGTAGGCATAGGAGAAATTTTACTTTTCTATTGGATCACATCAATTTCTAAACATAGACAGCCTATAATCCTCTGGCAAAGGTGTTTATAGGACCAATACTACTTAGTACTCTTGTAATTCTCTATCATAGACAGCATAGAAGAGTATGGCTGTGGATACAGCAGCAGTCGTCAAGAACTCTAGAAAGGAACATTTAAATAGAAGAGTTCTTTGATTGCTTGAGACCATCCTACTTATTCCTCTATTCAAGTTCAAGGAACCACTGTTTCCTGGTGCTTGTAGACCTTTAATTTGGGAAGGAAATCTGGGACATGGTTCTAATTATATAGACCCTTTACTCTTTCTACATTTGATCTTAGCTGTAACATCCATATAGTCCTTTTCTCTGTCCACTATTCATTGAAGTGCTCCCAACCTGCTGCTTTTTGTCGCCTAGTCTTGAGAATGTATCTCAAGACTTTACTTCTGAGTGATATGATCCTGAGCTGTCACACATGCCTGAGACCAGGATAAATGAATACATCTGTTAATCATTACAATGACATGTACATGTTCTGATTGAGCGAGGGAAGAAAACAATATCTGTTCCTGCTACTCATACATAATTCATTTCTCATTGTTCTCGAATATCCCTTCTCTCTCTTCTCACTGGTAGCTTCTTCACAGAGAGTCCTGTTCTACTTTCATGTGTCTCTTTAAATAGAGAAAACATGATACTTGACTGTCTGTGTTGGGTTTTTCATTAACAGGATAATCTCCTAGTAATTTCTCTACAAATTATATAATTTCTTTGTTTATGGGTGAACAAAATTACAAACACACACACACACACACACACACACACACACACACACACGGTATATATTTGTTAGACAGAATTGTCTACTCTTACTATAATGATGACTATTTTTATCAGATATGGTTCATAATCAATCCATAACATACTTTCATTGTGTGCATTTGAATTTGTCATGGTGTCAAAGGCTTCAGCTTATTGTTTCTTAGCTCCACTGTTTTTGTGCTGTAATAAGCAAACATCATTGTAGATGCTGGTCACATGACAGAATCTAGGAAGCAAGGAGTAAAATAAAGGTAGGGATAAGATATACCCTTGAAAAACTTTCTATTTGCAATCTGTCTTCTAATAATGCCAAATTGACTAGGTTCTGTTATCTCACAAGAATATCTATCAATTTGTTTATTAATCTGCTGATAGGAGCAGATCACATAGAGGTCTAATCATCTTTCTCAGAAGAACCAACATTTGGAAGTCAGGCCTTGACATGGCTTAGTTCTTTAAAAAACAACACATATCCAAACTAAATCCATTCTTATATAACAAGCTATATTTACTATTTACAGAGTACTGGTGCTCTTTCTCTGTCCTTTGCTAACATTAGGTTACCTGGGGAGAATCTCCAGTCATGTAGGTGCCACAACTGCAGATAAATAAAATGTAAAATGAGCTATTCGCTTTCACGGTAAATAGAAGTACACTGAGCTCTGTATTGTCCATGTTTTCCTCTTTAACTTGCATCAGAACTCTATGAATTTCAATCTTACTTTGATGACTTTACTAATCTTTAAGGATAATGTTGCATCTTTACACAGTGTGGCACTTCAAATGTGACTTTGGAAGGTGATTTAAGTATCACCAAGACAGGATTCTGACAGTGCAATGAAGACTGAGCCCTGTCAAAACAGGTCCATGGCCTGCACTGGTCATAAGCAGGATAATGTCATCAACTTTTCATCTCATGCCTGGGGATACTTAACAGCACTATAACAAGGACTCACTGGGTGTTATGCTGGCTTTGTAGACAGATGACATTCATATTTGTAGAGTTTATTTATTTCTTCGTGCTAACATGAGCATCTTAAAATTACTATTTCACTCGGTCAAGATTTTATCGTGCTCATTTCAGATCTGCTACAAAGTATCATAAACTGTTGAGGTAGGTTCTCAAATTAACAACGCCAGAAAAATGAAAATCCTCCAAATGAGGATTTTAACTCTGGGTGGTCATCATTTTGTCTTTCACTCACTGTTTGATCTAAAGCACACTCTATCTCCATGGAGATTTCACAAATGCTTGTCTAATGAAGACCTGAATTCTACACTTGTGATAATGGTAGTAATTTTGTAATCATGTCCGTTAAGTATTCTTTATCATTTGATTCCAAAGCCAATATATTTAATTCATGAACATACACAGGCATGTTTAGACATTGTAGCATAGCAAATTTCTACATTCCTTAATGTTATATGATCCACAGTATATGATACATACAAAAATGTGTTTTAGTAAGGAAAACAAAAGTACTTGTGATTACCTGTTTCCTGTTTAAGAAACATATTAATTAATACAACATTACACAGTAGTACCTGCCATATTATTTTAGCTTTTAAAAAAAGAATAGGCTACTGAAACCAGCATTCAGACCAGGAGGCAACCTCCCCAGATCCTCAAATAGTAACCCCAATACTGCCTACAGTAACATGTCTTCATAAAAAAAGTTCAGAGGTCATCATTATTCTGCTTCTTACAAGATAAATTAGTTTGGCATGGTTTTTGGACTTCATAAAATAGGATATTTTACTAGGTGTGGCTTAGTTGCTCAATACTCATCCTAAAGAATAGTCCAAGTTCTTTTTAAACTTGTACGTTATTATTCCATTTTCTAAGATATTGTCAATGGCACAAGCCTATAATTGATTTAGTCCATAGTCAATGGATGATTATTACTCATTCTAGCAGAGAGAATGAGAATCTGCTGAAAGCATTTCCTTTAAAGCTTGCTTACAGGTGAAAATATGTTCATTTTAAGAGGAAGGCATAGAAAAATGTAGAATGGAAATTTTTGAATTGTCATGTTCATCATTAAAAATGTTTTTCAAACCTATTTATTCAGCATATTTATATTTCAGAAAATTAATTTTAGTGTTGATGTCATTCTCCTGTGTATATGTTTTTTTATTATTAGGCAATAACATATAATCTTTAATTTTGTATTCAGAGTTTGAGGTTATATTTTCTTTTCATATTTTAATGGAAAATATCATGAGTTCATTGGTTTTAAGGCAATTTTATTTGTAAAAGATATTCATTAATAATTTAAAATCTTGGAACTGCTGAGATCCACCAGGACTTAGGAGTCCTTACTGCTCTACTAGAGAATCAGGATTCAGTTCCTAGGCCCTACATGGTTCAGAACCTCCTGTAAGTCCAGCCATGGGCATGATGTACAGGCTCATAAACATCTAAGAATGAAGGCTTTATTTAAACAGTTTTTATTAAATCCAATTTCTTTCTTTTTTCCGTTTTTTTAAAAACACAGAGTATTTTCTTATTTAACATAATCTGAATACAGTTTACCTTCCCTCCACCGTTCCCAGTTTCTGTCCACCTCTTGTCCTATCTGGATCCACCCTCTTTCTGTCTCTCATTGTAAAAGAACAGAATTCTAAAAGATAACAAAACACAGCAAGTTAAAATATGATAAGGTAAAACGAAAACTATCATATCAAATTTGGACAAGCCAAGCCAACAGAAAAATAAAAGATACCCAAGAACAGGCAAAAGAAGAGACCCATCGTGTACATATTGAGGACTTCTGTAAAGGTACTAAACTGAAAGCTATAATATTTGTGCAGAAGACCCATGTTCTGTTGTTGTGTGACTTCAAATTTAGATGCAATAGTGTCTTTGATTGACCTATTTAGCATTGTTCTGCAATAACAATGATTTATTTTATTCAAATATAATAAAAATGTTAATAATGTGTTCTTTCTTAAATAAGATGATAGTTCTTTTTAAAAAAAATATTTAAAAGTATCTAGTCTTACTGCAATTTGATATGCCATGTTTGATTGATATACCTTGGAGTCCTGCCCTTTTCTAAAGGAAATGGAGGATGATAAATGGATAAGAAGGTAAGGAATTTAGTGAAGGAGCCTTGGAAGAGAGGAGGGAGGGGAAACTGCAGTAGATATATAGTATATGAGAGAATAAATTAATAAAAGCATCTACAATAATAATTATTGTTATGTAAATGATATCTGAATCAGAATATTGCTAGGGCATTTAATAGCATAAAAATCTTTGAGGATACTTTGCTTGAAATGTATGAGGCTCTCTTCAGCTTCACACAAAAGTAAAAAATCATTCACTAGGACATATTTATAGTTTTAGGAAAATAAATTATAAAACAAATATACTGGATACTGTATATCCAGTACATATATATATATTATATATATATATATATATATATATATATCCAAATATACTGGATACCTGAAAAAATACTGTGTATTGTCAAAACACAGCTAACAAAAACACTAATTACTATTCCACTGAGAAAATGAAATGTGGTCTGACTATATGTGATATCTCATTTTCAGAACTGTTCACTTGGATTTATATAAACACATATCAGAATCTTAGGTACAGTTCTATGAAATTGTTGTACATCATAAAAGTTGAATTATGTCTTATATCAATAGAAATATTGGCATATATAGGCAATATACAATTGTAACATATGGTCTGAAAATACTTTGGTAATTGATCATGTTTTGGCAATAGTTCAACATGTAACACAGCAGTAAATGACACTTTCCTTGGATAGGTTTCCAGAAAGATATGGTGTCGTATATTTATACTGAATACAGTGTTGTGAAAATAACTTAAGGAAAGGATTTGTGAGAGTAAATTTGGCAAATATTAAAATTCATTAATATTTGGCAACTTTAATATATGTGGCGATAGTAACATTTTATAATCATAACAACATTTTGTGTATATTAAAAATTGAGCCAATATATTATGCATAGTATTTAATGAAGAAAAAACTTGATGAAATTTGAGCCTTGAAGAACATCATGCTGAACCATGAGGCACTGATTTTCATAGTATGTTCACTGGCTAACGGCATCAGTACTCCTTGAAATGTATTAAACATGCAAATTCTAGACCACATACACTGTTTCAGAAACTGTGATTCAAGCAGCCTTACAACTGCTTGCAGAGTTACTTAACTTAGAAATCACTGTGTTTTATTGTAAGAACTGGGATCAACTGACCAGAACTGATCGATCCGGGAACCTATAGGTGGTGTGACCTGTGCCCTTTACATATATATTATGTCTGAGTAGCTTGGTGTTATTATGGTAATACTAACAGTGAGAGAGGAGGCTGTCTCTGACTCTTTTGCCTATTTGTGGAGCCCTTTCCCCCCTATTAGGTTGCCTTGTCCATCCTTGATGTGATTGATGGATGTGCCTAGTCTTATTATGTGCCTGGCTTATTGTGCCTTGTATGTTTGATGTCTCTAAGAGGCCTGCTCTTTTCTGAGAAGAGTGTGGATGGATCTGGGGCAGGGGGTTCTGAGGGGAGGGGAGGTTAGGAGAGTGGAGTGAGGGGAAACTGCATTTTGGATATAATATATGAGCGAAGAATAAAATAATAATAATAATAATAATGAATAAAGATGAACAGACAAGTAAGTTCAAATATTATCAATTTCTTTTATTTCTATTCTGAATAGGAACTAGAATTCTTTTAATGAGTTTCTGATTTAATGTCCCTGCACAGTGAAAACTTAAAGGTTTGCTTAAATAGGATTACCTTGAATAGAAGCACTTCTAGAAATCTTGGAAAATATTAATTCCTAGTAGTGCTTAAGTGAATGTTTTTTATATCCATAGCAATATTTCATGTATTAAAATGTTGGTTTTGATAATATTTATTATTATGCATTTGTTTTCTTTATCCTTTATCTTAATGTAAAAATATTAAAAACAGATTGTTTTCAGTCCTCTGTACAATATAAGAGTGATAATTAATAAACAAAAGAAAATATTTGAATGTCAGCAAAAACAAACTCTTCTAATACTTTTTCTTTGTAAGTGAACATTGTTTTTCATTTTAACAAAATGAACTCATTAGCTCCTTACCTCAACAGAAGTCTTAAATTTTTGACCATACGCCATAATTTTTGATCCAATCTTGAGGGGCAAAGGCAGCAAGGTTAGGCTAATAAATTGATCCAAGACTAATGCCAAGTACATGTCTTATGAGACTTATATTTTGCATTGAGGACATTTAAAAGCATGGAGCATGGTGATCTCCACAACTGTAGCACTGAAAACCTACAGATGGATGTAGATATATTGAACTATGCACTTAAAGCAATTGCCTCCAGTCAAGTCTGAGGTAAGAAGCATATATGTGCACTTTAAATGAAAGAGCTTCCTGTAAATTCAAATCAAATCTAACATCTGACATTTAACTCATGTTGGTGGGACAAAATAAGGATATATTAAGAATGAGAAACAAATTTAAATATTCATGAAAAACTTTAAAAGCTTTAGCAGTTCTGATGCTGGCATGAAATAGTGGTGGAGACTATAAGGGACATTAGAAGGAAGTGAGCTAGAGTGGATTTATTCAAAAAACATTATTTTTGTATAAATATCACAAAAATAACTTTTGTAAGACTTGGGAATTCTGTAACAATTCCATTGGTTTCAATGTAAAAAAAAAAGTCAATAATTTTAAGCATTAGTATTTAGTTATTTACATATAAATGCTTAACCCAACCTAGCCTTGAACTCATGATCCTGACACTACTTCTGCATCTCCTGCTAGCATGAGCCAACATAACTAGTGGCATTTAGAAATAAGAGATCCTTTTTTAAAAAAAAATTTTTTTTTATTAATTTATTCTTGTTACATCTCAATGGTTATCCCATCCCTTGTATCCTCCCATTCTTCCCTCCCTCCCATTTTCCCATTATTTCCCTCCCCTATGACTGTTCCTGAGGGGGGTTACCTCCCCCTGTATATGCTCATAGGGTATCAAGTCTCTTCTTGGTAACCTGCTGTCCTTCCTCTGAGTGCCACCAGGCCTCCCCCTCCTGGGGACATGGTCAAATGTGAGGCACCAGAGTACGTGATCCTATTCAGCATAAATTACACCAAAGATAAATTAGAGGTCAGTCAGTTGTTTCTTTAATTATAAAATCAAGAAACTAGATAATGATCATTACAAAATGCACTTCTAACATAACTGTGCCCATTGTGCATCACAATACAGAGCCAAAGGCACAGAATTGACAGAAAATGGTGACACTCTGGAAATAAAAATCCCTCGGGCGCACTGAGTATAAAGTGCAAGTTGTAAACTACTGCTTTCCTCTTCATAGGGCTCCATCCTTTGTATGGAGAGATATTGCCTTTAAGTTTTAAAATATACCCAGTATTTTATGACAGGGAAATCAGAATGAATATTGGAAATGAGACAAACATTATAAATTGTGATGAGTTGTTAAGGTGGCCTCTGGCTACTTCTGAGCCTTAGAAAATGCTGACTGGTAAGTGGTGACAGAAAAATGGAATCCCAGCAGCCAGCAAGGCACTGATACAAAGATTGTGAGATTGTGAATTCAAAGCAATTGTGAGCTAGGAATTAAGACAGTTCCAAAAACTAAGCAAGAGGAATGCTTCTGAATGTCAGAATACTTTGCTAACATGTAAGCCAGAAGAGATATATTTCTGATGCCTTTATATATCAAATATAATGTCATATGTGTAGTCTGTTTATATTTTCCTCTTGTGATGAATGATCAGAAAGTCACTATCACATAGGGGAAGCATGAAAAGCTAATATTAACAGTTTCAGAGATTGTGGAAGTTAGCAGAGATTGTAGGCCTGAGATAAAGACTTATTACTCAGAGAAAAATAGGTAGCCCATGGAAAATCATGCTTAAACTTACACATAATGTTTACCTCTACATTAATGGAGCTCCAAACCTGGAATAAACACCACCATATGTCTGTAAGAATTTGTCCATACTTTGGGCCAGAATGAGCCATTAATTATATCACATTCATTAGCAAGCATGTGTGATTCCTCCAAACCCCAAGACACTAATCCCATTTTCCAAAAATTCTTTGCTTTACAAAACTATCACAAGGTAATAAAAAATGTTGGCATTATAAATTGAAATATAGTGTCATTTGCAAGTCAAACTCGGAAAGAGTGTTGTTAAAATATTTCTGACATGTTATTATAACTGTGTGTGACGAAAGCAGAAAAAGCTCTGTTTAGGAAGAGGAACAGGCTTAGGAGGTGAAAAAGAATTAATAGGAATGTAAATATGCTGGAAACACATGGCATACATATATGAAACTCATGATTGTTCATAATAAATATGCAATTAGAAAATGGAAAATAAAATTATAGAATCATGGAGAAGCACTTTCTGACAGCAAGCATAACAGAATATGTTTGAAAAACAACATAAATGCAAAAGAAAAGGTCATATACTGAATAAACAAGTGACATTAAATAGAAGAAGAAAGTTGTCCCAGATTTTACTAATGATTCAACAAACACTGTGGTAATTAACACTTTCTGCATAGCATGACTCTACCTCATCCATCCTTTCCTTAAATGTGGTCTTGCCCTCTGCATTAGTAGGAAATCTTAAAGATTTACTTTCACTGTGGCCCTTTATTCAACTCATTAATCACAGCTTCTACAAACAACTGTTACCATCATTTGAAATATTTTGTTAAAACTTGATGCAGATTAGTGGCACACCTATGATATTATAAAATTATATAAATTGCCTCTCAGAAGGTTTTTGTTTTCTTTGAAGAAGCATAATTCAGTTTATAAGTAAATACAAATATTGAAGAATATGCACAGAAAAAAAGATGAGATTAAAATTAAAGCTACAGAAAAAAAGTTTTCAATCATCCCAAATATCGTCACTATGAAAAATCAGTTTACCCCTGCAAACTCCAAACAGCCTTCTGTTTGTTTTACAATCGCAGACATTACCCACCTTTGCTACTATAGATTTGTAGCTTTGCCCCAAATATATGTTATTTAACCTTCAGCAGTCTTATTGTAACTTTGCCTCACGGTGTCTGAAAATAGAGTTTCTGCAATTTACAGCTACTCTGCTCTTGGTCTTTTGGAAGTGGACAATGTCTCAAGTAGTAATTCCTATCAACTAACAGTAAAGATATAAGGTAAAGAAAATCCATTGTTGTGATCTAGCAAGAGTTTTCAGGCACCTCATGAACAACCAAATATTCTTCTTAATGCTCCTACCATCATTGCCAATATTTATAAAAAGGAGTTTGCTTTCTTTTTATACTGAGGTTAAGACCAGGAAAAAAAAATATTTCCTTGTATTAGTTATTTGATTCTAATGGAAGAGTGAGTTTAACATTAAACTCAAATGTTTTTGACCTCTCATAAAAGTTTAACATGTTAATAAACTTTACTGGATATTTGTGCTCTTTAGTATCTGTGACTGGTAAATTGATACTTATTTTGCCTTGTTATTTTGCTCTGTTGACTCACTTGGAAAGTTGAAGACACATTTTGTTTTCCAATTTCTCAAAATAACTTATGACATAATTAACTTTAGGTTGCCTGACTTATTTATTAGTGAAATAACTAATTATGGCATCTACTTGGTATGAGTGTATGTGATATTAATTGTTCAAATTTATGCTCCATCAAGTTGATTATCAGCATTTTTATTAAATATATTTGAGAAGTTGTGATAGACCTCTACATACCCACAGCTACATAGAGAAATAAAGCAAAGACTTTTAAACAATACAAAGGTAAAATAGGAATTGTAATAGCTCTACTCTTTAATTTAGAAATCCTGTTCTAAAATAATTCCACCAATATTGCTTTTGTTCTTTATCCTCTCTCTCTGACATTTTTTTCTTGAGTGATTATTTCTTTCTCAATAATTAATTAAAACTGCCCGATGATTTTTTCCAATATGCCAGACATTGAGCAACATAATGAGTATACGATATTCTCCAGTGAGACAAGATTGTTGCCTGTTTTAGCAAAAACCCAGTATAACTTTGTGAATTTGTATAGTTCTGCTGAAAACCGTATTTCTTTGATAAAGCTTCCTCCCCAGCTAATCCTCCTGAAAAGTATGTCATCTTTGCTCTACCAGCATTACACATGTCCACAGCTACTACAGCATGAATTATACTCTGTTCTGGGAACTTTTTTCTTTCTTTTTATATTTTTTATTAATTTTTTCAGATGACATATCAGTTTTTATCCCCTTACTTGCCTCTACCCAATCTTCCCTCCCAACTCTTACACCCTGTTACTATCTTGCTCTGAAGCCCTGTTTCCTATGCTACCTACAGGGAACACGTTCCTTCAATTTTTTTTTTTTTTTTTTTTTTTTTTTTTTTTTTTTTTTTTTTTTTTTTACTTTTACTTTGTGTACTTTACATCCCCATTGCAGTTTCCTCATTAGTCACCTCCTGATCCCACCGTCCCTCCATCATGTGATCTCCCTCCCTCCCATAGTCCTCAGAAATGGGAGCACAGCTCAATTACTTTATTACTCAATTATTTTATACTTAATTACTCTATAGTGAGTATGAAATTAATTGATAGCAAGGACACATCATATTTGATTTTTACTCAAGTACTTACCTGAATGTATGATACATAAATGAGTATTTTATTGAAGAATGCAGGAAACAATTAATGAGCAGCAAATGGTAGAAATGAGTTATTTTGATGCTTGCAAAAATTGTGATTAAAATATAATTGTAATGTATTATTTTTAATGATATAATTTAAGAATATGTATAATAAGAACTAGGTTAAGAAAATGACATTTAATGTAATATCTTAATTTTATTGATTATAGTACCTAAGGGCTTTATATTTTTCTAAACGATAATAAAAGCCTGTTGCATATAATAAATTCAATGGATAACTTAGAGCCTTTGAAATCCAGTGCATAATTATCCAAATTTCTACTTAGCTTTATAGCTTTGACCCAAGAATCATAAAAAGAAGAAAAATAAAAAATTCTAACTCCAAGCAAAAATATGTATCCTACTAATTACCATGACTCAATTATATTCTATAAGCACTATATGTGATTTATTTTCTTTTTATAACTCAGTTTTCCTGTATGATATTCCTCCCTTTCTTTCTCCTTTTTATCTTCATCCTTCCTTTCAAAGAAAGACATCCAGACACCTTCATTGTTTTGGAGGTTGAACCAAAGAATTAACCATGGTAAGGCCTTCAAGTTGACAAATAAAATTAACTATTGTGGCAGGGAGATTGGGACCAAGCTATTTTGTGATTAGGTAATACCGTGTGCAATGGTCCTGACTCAGTAGGAAGATGAGTAGCTACTGAAGCACCTAACTCCATACTACGAACTTGGTCCCACATGTGCTTCCAGTAGATAAGGAAACCAAAGGTCTCCTGAGAGGAGTATCCACGCATAAAAAAATCTGAAATCAGAAGGCATATATATTTTATGTTACCGTTAATTTTGAAGACATAGTATCTGGTAGAAGGATTCAGAAGAGGGTGGTGTCAAAGTACAAAGTATATTTTGAAGAGATTCGGCTTTAATCCTACAAGACTTTAGGCAAAGACCAACATGCACACTCTTTAAGTAAAACTCTTTGATGGAAAAAAAAATCAGTTTCTAGCTTCCTTCCTTTTCAAGTGTCATCTCTGCTACTTAAAATATCTTTCCTCATATATCTATTCATAACACCCAACTTTTCTTTCAAGTTTTAGACAGAGTGTATCTTCTTTGTGAAGCAGGATTCTGTGGTTTCCATATAATACATCCTTGATTGTATAATATGAACTATGTTAATATTGTCACATTCCTCAGCGAGCCACATATGACATAGGCTTGTATACTTAATAGCAATAAAGTTCTGGTTCTAAAAGCTAAAAATGAATGTATCGTTCTAAATGAAGTGTAGATATCTCATTTTATTAATGTATATAAAAGCATTCAGTCAGGATCATAAAAAGGCAGGTGCATTGATCTCTTTAAATATTAGATTGATAATGAAATAATGAGATAGCCTTCTTTCAGGGATTTCCCTATTAAATATAATGCTGTCATTAATCTTAATCATATTCCATTCTGTTCAATGTATCTCAATATTGACTTTAAAATGGGTGTATTTTTTATTTCTTTTTCTGATTAGTTTTTTCTGAAAAACATCTAAAATAAATAACTAAAGGAGAGTAGAAGTGTTATTTATTACAATAGTAAAACAATCTTTTTCTTAAAAATCCAATTTCTCTTTTTACAAATGATAGACAGTATAATTTCATTTTTCTTGGCATGTAATCCATGTGTTCCTTCCATCTGTTTCTTTTATACAAGAAAATCAAGTGGCTATCTAATTTTATTTTTATATGATGATCTGACATTTTGCAAAAATTTAAACATTGTAACTGTGAAAGTGGTATGAATTCTAATCATTAAAATTTAATGATGTTAACTTTGGAAGCATATACTTTTATAAATCATAAAGCACAAGAAGTTTGTATCTCAATGTTGGGAGTAATCAATTCTCCATAAAGTCTGATTTATATGTTTATTTGTAATACTCTACAATTTCATCTGACTGACATGGAATAACATATCAGGAAGTTCATCAAAAGCACACAAACACATACTCCACTCATATTAGAGTCCTATTATTACTTGTGCTTGCATCTGTGTACGTTTTCAGGTCTATGAAGAATGAATGGCCAGTTATATTTATTGATCCATCTTCTACTGAGTACTGTAGTTTGAATAATGTTGACACAGAAAATTAAAGAAAGAAATTGAATGCCCAATAAATTTTATTTAAAAGCCAGTCTGTGCTTGCACCAAATCGGATATTACAAACACAAACCGCAAAAGTCTGGTGAACACTGATGAAGAAGAATCAAAAAGTTTCTAAGAACCAGAGGTTCAGGAAGAGTACTGCAAAACTACCTTCTGAATAAAGCTTAGCTGCTCCACTCATGAACTCCACGGCTTCCACTAGACAATCAAAAATCTCAGATACAGAAAACAATGGATGAGAATAGCTCAGAAGCCCCCACCCCTAGCTAAGGAGTTTCTGGCAGTTCTGGATGCTCGGTTAAAGAGTTTTCTTTAACAGTGTGTCTCCCAATAGATTGTCCATGCTTCAGTAAAAGCCTTTGCACTTGTGCATATAAAGGCAGGATTAATTGTACTCAATGAGTAATGAAAGGAAAAGAAGAGAATGCATAGGTAGGATGGAGACAGGGTTAATGAGTTCAAGGAAAATTACAGGCAGAGTGGAAGAGGATATGTTCATAATACAATATATGCATGTAGGAAATTCTGAAAGATTATGTAAACAGCAATACATTAAAAACAAGATGGAGACAGATTTGGTGGTGCATGCTATAATCCCAGCACTCTGGGAGGCAGAGGCAGATGGATTTCTGTGAGTTTGAGTCCAGCCTTGCGTACAAAGTGAGTCTAGGACAGAGAAACACTGTTTCGCACCAACGCCCCCCAACATTTCCAAAAACAAAAACAGAAAACCCCAAAGAAAAAGAAAAAAATGAAGATGGTCTAGAAAACCTTTAGAAGCAGGGAAGCAGGAGTTATCCAGTGGTGTGATTAACTTTTATTTGAAATTAGATAGCTAGATTTCAATTCTTGTGACAGCGTTACTTCTAAGGCTCCTCCAGCTAGATAGCAGAGACAATTTTCTTTTAATGTACTGTAAACAGTAAAAATTAACAAATTCATTGACAAGGATAATGTTCTAATAGGTTCTGACGTGAAGTGCACGTCAATTGTAAGCTATTTACGTTTAAAACAACATGCAGCATATTCTAAAGTTAAAACTTGTATTGATCTCGTTACACTCTAAGCTATTCCTGGTGAATCATCCATTTTTTATATGTTTCTCCCCTGGAGTTGCCTATCCAGAGGGTAATCCATTTAATTTTACCTCCTTAAAAAATGTAAGAATATTTTTAACATCTCTTAGATATAAAAATAACTTCCACTTATATCAAAACCTCCAATTTTATGATTCCTATTGTCACTAGGTTATGTGCAATTAATTTGCTCATTTGTTAAGTCATAACTCCTGGTATCATTTATTAAATAACCTCATTCTTAAAATACTTGTACATGTTTGTTATAAAACATTTTCTATCTGAACATTCTTTTGGATTAATCTCTATAGATGTGTTTCCTGTGTTTACCTTGTAAGCTACTAAGTACCAACCTGTTCCTTCTACCTAAGAGACAGTTTAAGATGTTTGCATATGCATGGAAGTTGTTTACTTCTTCCCTTTCCCCCTACTCTCCAGTAGCATAACTTAGGAAGTGTTTAGTGAGTGCCCACTAGATGTCAGACAATCTCTAAATAATATTCAAAGAGCAATCTCCTGAAATATGCATAGGCTGGGAAGCAACTGACAAGAAAGACTACATACAGGATGTGAAAGGGATAATTTTCTACTCTGTCTTCCAAAAATGTTGAAGTAGCTAACTTCTACACACTCTCTAATTTGAGTTAGTTTATGATTGCTTTGACTATAATGTCCCATTTTTTAATATTTTCACACAATAAATTAGTTCAGTGAGGTGATGTTAGTTTCCGTCTGCATTGCTGGACCCATAGCCTCTTTATGCCTTAAAATTACTCTTCCACTGAGTGACCTCCCAGGCTCAAGTACTTGATATTTTAAAATTCCATGTCTAAGAGATATTGGATTATTCACACAAAACAACATATTTTACACAAGTCTTAAAGCATGCCATGTCTGTCATGTAAGCAGTCCTGTCAGCTATTATGTAGGTAAAAATGGTGCTTATTCTAAGAATGTTACACTTCGGACTAGAAATTTAGTGTCAGAAATGAGTACTGAAATGTGAAGGCTATATATGCAATCAGCACAGTCAAAACTTAAACCTTAACATAAATTTAGTTACCTTGCTATGTAGTTGGATAGTTTCACATAAAAATGACCTCTAAGATTGTGCTTGTTTTAAGTTCATTCTCTGGTGGATATGTTCATATGGCTATGATTACAAAGAATAATGTAAGTTCAAGGAATTTTGAAAAGTATCATGATACGATATTAAAAATACTTGTTTCTTACATACTTAGCACTGTTTTAAAAATAGGTAGCTACTTTCCCCCCCACTGAAATAATATACTCATTTAGTGGAAAGGTTTTTCTGTTGGTTAGACCATGTACCGCTTTTGCAGAGACACGTGTTGAGATCTTAACCCCCACATCAGGTGACTCATAGATCTGTAAATACAGCTCTCAGGGATCCAAAAGGAAACTAAAGATGAATTCAGTGGTCAATGAAAGAGTGTGTGGATAACTAGGTAGCATCCTTAGAACTTAAGGCCAGAAAGGAGGCTGAAGATAAGATGAGGAAGTGAAAGAGAAGAAACAGAAGAAGGAAGAACACAAGAATGATGAAGAAGTTGAAGACAATCACAAAAAGAATATATCACGTTTTCTCCACTAAAACAGAGGCAATTGTTTTAAAGTTATGGAACATATATATGTAATAAAATATATACAAATCTTAAAATTATTTAATTTTCAAAATATGGCTTTAGTTTTTAAGTTCCATATGAGTATTTTATTTTTGATATAAAAGATGATTTTGGAAATTTTTGTTATATTTGAAATTCCTGTGTTTTCTATGTACATTCTATTTAATTTTGTTAGTTTGTTGGCATTGCTTTTACACACACACACACACACACACACACACACACAGTTGTTGTTGTTGTTGGTCGTGGTGGCGGTGGTGTTGACCAGTCACATTTCAGATTGCTGTGGTCACTCCCTTTATCATATTTGAAATAGACAATCTGTGGTGCTGAAATTTATTTGCCAAGGTCTTTTGTTAGAATGTAAGATATCCTTAGCCTCCTGAGAATAATTACTTACTAAGAACAATCTCCTCTATCTTTGTTCCCAGATCTGACACTCACTACTCGAACTAAGATCAAGTGCCACTGTATGTGGCTCTGAGCAGGAAGGAAAAAGCACTAATGGCCTTGCTGTTCCAGTTTATTTCCTCTATTAGTCACCTTGACAACAAATATTTCCAACTTATTGTGGTGTCTTTTATCCCTTGATTCTCTCAGTGTAGAGTGCTGGTGATAGTCATATTTCGTAATAAAGATCCTTCATGTGCTCTCTGAACAAAGTTTCCTTGTGTAGTGATTTTGAGAACCATTCTCTCTGAACTCTAGGGTTACCCTTAATGTTTCTGAATATTCCAATTCAGGGATCTGGTTTTATTCACTTGTGAGGCTATCTGTATATTTATTCCCATTTTTCCAATATTATTGCCACAGTCAGAGATTGTTTTCAGAAGTAGAATGTATGTACTTCTCAATTAATTAGGTTATTCTAATAGTTTCTTTATCAGTACCATCCAAATGATTGATATTGACTCACATTAATCTGAACACTCTGTATATTGCATTTCAATTTCTTTAGCTTAGTAAAGATAGCTTTCATAATTTGCATGTCTCCTTGAGTATGATTGTATTCCTCAAATAGTAGTATCAGGATTCCCTCACTCTCTATGTAAAGCTGTAATGTTCTTTTTCCTTTTCTGTCTTACCTTCTTTCATTTTAATTGCCATTTTTTAAAAATCCTGTTTAACATTCTCCACAGTTATGTTGAGAGTGGGGACTGACTCTGACATGTACTCTGGTGCTCCCTATTTGACCACCTCCCTTTGGTGGGATGGCCTGGTGGCACTCAATGAAAGAATAAGACGGCTACCAAGATGAGACTTGACAACCTATGACCATATAGTGAGAGAGGAGGTCCCCCTTGGTCATAGACCTAGGGGAGGAGAATAGGGTGAAAGAGGGAGGGAGGGTGGAATGGGAGGATACAATTGATGGGATAACAATTGAGTTGTAATCTGAATAAATTAATAAATTTTTTAAAAATGCAAAAAATCCCGTTTAACAATTTGGTGTATTTTGCCTATATATTTTACTAAATCTCTCCATTAAGGATTCTAATACCTATCAATTTTTTGGTTTATCAACTCATGACTTTTCTTTGAAATTCACTTCACTGGTCCTTCCCTTCTTTAAAATGTCCACCTAATAAAATTACACATGGAACAAGGTTACTTGTGAAGTACAAATTACTCTTCATTTTCTATGAACATTTAATGATTCCTGAGAATATTTATTTTGTCTACATGATCTACAAGGCTTTATGTTTTCAGTTTATCTGTTTCTTATTCTTGGGAATTGCCAAATTTACAGATCTTCCATCTAGTTTTTCATACTCCACAAAAGTGACTGTAACCTCAGTGGAACATAAAAGCATTCTCTGGAACACTTTTCTGTAGGAATAGCTCAAAGTGGAGTGATGAGGAAGCAGTACCAGAAACAGAAAGCCAAACTTTTTGTTTTGTAGTGGAAAAACATCACTTGTTCCTTCACAGGTCTATTTCTGGTGGACAAAAACTGCACTCCCTCACACAACTGTGTTTCACATCCCACACATGGTATCAAAACTAAAACATGTTTACATCCACTACACTTTCCTTTCTCGTGACCAGAGCTTGTGTCAAGTTGACATAAAACAAGCCAGTACATACATGAAGCCAAAACCCAATGCTGAGGTGGGGACTTGTAGTACAATAGTTTAATTTCTCCTATCTTTTTGTTTTGTTTTGATGGACATATCCTCATTTGAATCATTTTATTTACCAACGCTCAGTGAAAATTACATTTATTCTTCCCATACCCTTGTCGGAAAATGAGACTCTGAATACAAAAATTAGGTTGGGATACAACAATTATACAGTATTTTCTTTGTTAAGATGTGGTGTTTTGCATAAGTAGCCAATATGCAGCTTGGTCTTCATGTAGCTCCCATAGCAAAAGAAGTAGGGGCTATATCTGACTCTGTTGCCTGCCTTTGGATCCCTTTCCTCTAGCTGGATTGTCTTGTCTGGCCTCAGAGGGAGAGGATGTGCTTGAGGTGCTCAGGTGGGTTGATACCTACAGTGAATGTGGAGGAATGGGATTACCTCTTTTCAGAAAAGGAGAAGAAAGAGTTAGGGGAAGGGTGTGAGATGGAACTAGGAGGAGAGAAGGGAGGGGGCTACAGTCAAAAATTATAAATAAAATTTTAATAACTGTAAAATAATAAATTTAAAAATGGGATTTGGAAATTTTGTGCTTTTCAACTAATATATGTAATGTAGTATCCAACTCTTAAAATATATGCCAAAATGATTTTCTCTACTTTATAAAATTCTCATTAATCACATAACTTTTTATAGTTTGACACAGAGGCATTTGACATAATGGTCCTCTCTTAATTTACATTTGTTTCTGAAGTGTTCTCTTATGTAAATATTTTAATACATTTGTATAATGGAAAATAGCTCATAACAATTTTTTTATGTTCACAGCAAAATTAAGGGCACAGCTCAAATAATTTGCATTTAGTTCATGCCACATAAAAAGAGGCCACCAACACTCTCAATATCCTTAAATGCCACATTTGCAAAAGTGTATGACACGATAATAATATGCAATTGCCACCATAATTCACCTTGTGATAGGACAAAGTTTTAATGACAGATATTCACTGTTACAATAGGGAGAAGAAGCTTTCATTGATTTTAAAGACATTGTACATTCCACTTACCCATCTCTCTTGTCCCACATATACAATCTCTACTTTTTTGTTTGTTTTCACTCTTTTCTTTCTAGAATTTCACGTACTTGAAATAGTATAGTGTCAGGTATTTCATATAAGCCCCTTTCACATAATTATACACATTAAAAGACAGTGTATTTTCATGACTTGGTGATTTATATGTCACTGAATCCCTCACTCCATTATATGTTTATATCTATCAATTTACTGTAGACCAAATTGCCACAAATATCTCTGTGAAGGCTTTTGCATAGTGTGTCTTTCAACAAGTTGGTTCCTAGTAGTACATGATGATTTATATGGGAGATGCTTTTATTATATGAGAAACTCCTAGATTTTCTTGCATAGAGGTTATAATGATTTGTGTTCCTATAATAACACAAATGAAGGTAAACTTGAACTTGTCCTTGGAGTACTTTTTTTTCCTTTGAGAGCACTAGCAATGGGTTAAGCACAGGATAGAATTTGCCATATAGTATATTAAGGTCACGTTGGGCTTTGACAAACATTTAATGTCTTGTCTTCTTTTATAAGGGATGCAGCTGTCAATTATGATGATAGCAAGCAGCTATGTTCCACAGTTAAGTGTGGTTAACAACCATGCACTTAGGCACAAGAAAAACTGCCCCAGGTTAGGCAGAGTCACATAGTCTCAGTTCAGATCAAGAGGTCATTACTATCACTCTCACAGGTCTCAAATCCTAGCTGGACAACATTCTTCCACTTCTGGAATCCCACCAAGTGCTGCTACAAATTACATTTTTAGTCTAGCTGCTTTTGTAGAGAATATGGATGTTGTCAATCAAACTCCTTTTTCATTTTTCAGTGCATTTCATGATGACAGCCAAGGCTCCTTTAACTCTCACTCTTAAGATCTATTCCAGTTGTGAAAGCCATCATACTGTCACTTAAGCCATAGCCTCTAGCCACAACATAAGAGCAATTGGAGCTTTGAGAGACACTGCCTTATGAATAGCCATAGCAGACACCATATGAAGGCTCTAGGAGAGTCTGGTTCAGCTAGTGGATTATCTGTCAGCTTCACCATATGGCTATTCATATGCTTTCACTGGATCTCACCCATTTGCCCACTTAACACTGGCAATAAAATCTCTCTCACTCAGGACAGGCTGGGCAAGGAGTCTATGATGAAAGTTACTGGGTCTTTCTCCAAAGAGGTTGCTTCCTATTGTGAATGTAAAAAATAGTTATATATATTATCAAATGGTAATGGGGTGGTGGAATGTATGTGTAATCCGCACACATGGTGAAGGTGAGTTGGGAGGATTGCAGGTTCCAGATCTGCATTGTTAGGCAGTAAGATCTTGTTTGGTAAAAATAAATAAATAAATGTAATAGCTAGTCAACATTACTATATATATATATAGTCAAACAACATCTCACTCTGTACTTAAGGATAGCATAAAAGCTTCTTATGTTGTCCTGACAGTCCTCAAACATGGCCTCTTTACCTTGTGTCTCCTGAGCATGGTGATGAAAAGCTTGTGTGAGCACGACCATATCCAGGTTTTCCCTACTGGTTTCTATAGCAGCTTTAGTTTGAAGCATAGCAAAGTAGACATATACTCCCATTTGATCTTATCCTTCAGAACCAGATGCCTAGAGGCATCAAGACTTGGAAGAAATCAGTTGACTTTAAGGGTCGATTTTTTAAAAAACAGATTTCCAAACATAGGAATCAGGAGAAGACAAAACACCACAGAGAATCAGAAGGTATGAGTCAGTGAAAAAAGACAATAATGTGTGAAACAGATTTTATCAACTAAAAATGTTTTAGTTAATTAATCTATATATTTTTCTGTTGATATGAGTGTGAACTCATGTATGCTAGGAAAGTATTATTGAACATTATATCTTGATCCAATACAATGTTTGGAAACCAGTTAAAGTATATTAAAATATTACAATAGTTAACAAAATAATTGTTTATCATTAAGATAAACATCTCCTAGCTATATTTTATAATCCATGTTGCTACATTTTAATTGAGTTTATTTAATGGCTAAGTAATCATAATATAGAAAAATGCCTCAGTAATAATTTTTATTTAGTATGCAAATTCAAATATGGTTTTAAATTTAAATGTAATAATATTCCTTTTTTTTAGTGTTACAATGAGAGAAAATATGTATTCAAAGATTTTTGTTGACAACTGGCCTAAAGAAAAGAAGAATTCAACAAAAATAGGATAGGGGAGTAAGGTGAAAGCAGGGAGGCAGGAGGAATGGGAAGATATAAGGGATGGGATAACAATTGAGATTTAATAAGAATAAATTAATTAAATAAAATAAAAAAGAACACTGGACTTTTAAATTTTCTAACTTTATAAATTAGAAAACAGTACATCCACATATTTAAGTGCTTGACTCTTCCACAATGAGATTTTAAGCATTATGGTATTTTTCTTATAATAAAGTCAATAAAAAATGTCACAAAGGAGACTCTATGCCAAAAAGTATCATCTTTATTTTCTGTTTTAGATGATAATAGAACAATCACAACCCAGGTAGTGAAAGTTAGAGGACAGCTTCACAGTTTGCCTTTACTGATTTTTTTTTTTTTTTTTTTATACCTTTAGAGTTGTGAAATCTTTATACAGCTTCATGTATAAGGTAGGTAACTTTGCATTTATTTTTTATTTTTAATAATTATATCTATGTACTAATAATCAAAGTTTATTATAGTATTAGGGCACAAATTTAAGTGTCAGTTTTTATTTTAATAAATTTTATATACATTACTTCAGATAAATTGATTCCATTTCTTTCTTTGTAATATATAACTGAGTGAGCTCACATCTGAAAGTTGCTTACAGTAAATCAACTTCTTTTTATATTTAATTTTATCTATCTATCTTTCTTTCTTTCTTTCTATGTATCTAATTCATCTACATATCTATTTTATGTGCATTGGCTTCTTGCCTGCACATTTGTCTGTATGAAGGTATCAGATCCCAGGAACTGGAGTTTGAGATACCTGTGGGCTGCTGTGTGGATGCTGGGACTTGAAACCAGGTCCTATGAGGAAGCAGACAACGCCTCTTACCTCTGAGTCTCCTCTCCAGCCTTAGATTAACTTTTAACACTCAATCAGTATAAATCACTACTTCATCAGAATATGTGATGTAGTTCATATGATAATTTTAATGAATATGGAAATACCATTATTATACAATTTAAAACCCAGTTATGCATTAGGTATAGAAAGTAATATCACCAATATTATGAAGTGTATCCATAAAAATATTCATATCTAACATTATGGTTAGTAGATCATCTCTCATCTTTAGATCACAAAATAATTATACTCAAGTATATTAATTTCTATTCTCAAAACAAAGCATATCCCTTTATACAAGAAGAGAAAATAAAAGAATAAAGTAGGCAGATGGAACTCTGTTTTAAAATCAGCTGATTTAAGCATACAGAATCAATGGTGATGTGTTTGGGAAAAGAATGAGGACAGAAAAGGGTTAATGGGATGGAAATGGGTTGATAGTTGGGAGGAACAGATGCTGGAATAGGTTAACTAAACTAAAACACATTAAAATACCAAGAAAATCTATTAAACTGTAAAATAATTTAAAAAATAAAGTTTAAAAAAATAATAGGTTGGTGCTGCCACTCACATAACTATGTCATTAAATTATAATCATAGAGGTAGTTACGGACTATCACTATATGATGTATGGGTCACGGTGGCCTTAAAGATACCCAGAACAAAACAGGCTATTACCTCCAATCTTGTAGACCCACCATAATTAGACAATAAGAACCTTTTCCTGAATATATTATGCTTTGATTACAGGACATGGAGAGCGCAAACTGAAAGTTAATTGGAAAATTCTTTCCTGCCTGCTATCTTTAATAGTTGTTGGAGGTGCTCTGTCAGTATATAGGGGAGTAAAAGTATCCATGCTGTAGCTGAGCTATTGCTGTTGTGAACTATAAACCAACCTGCCAAAAAAGATGTACCCAACAGTATGAGAGTTGCATGAATACTGTAAGGTAACCACCTGCTATCTGATTATATTTTAGGCATACTTTACAGTGAGAATTCATATATGGTATTGTAAACTTGATCAAAAGTCCATAATTTGGAGGGACAAAAGCCATAAGGACAATTTTTTACTATAGTTTTGCTAAATACTGGTGTTTTCACCTTACTTTCTTAACATTTATGTTCATTCAAATATATAATCATTGCTTGCCATGTACAGTTGTTCCTACAGAACCCTATAATTTATCCAAGTGCTTAAAATAAATTACTGATAACCATAATCAGAGAGGCTTCACCTAAAAACTTATGGAAATAAATGCAAACACAGCCAAACATCAGACAGAGCTTGGGAAATCCTGCAGAAAGGGGAGAGGACAAATTGTAGAAACCAACGGGGTCATGAATACCACAAGAAGACCTACAGAGGCAAGGAACCTGACCTCAGAGTAGCCCATAAAGACTGAACTGCCAATCAGGGAGTGCACATGTCACTGACGTAAGACGTCTGCACATATGTAACAACTGTACAGCTTGGTCTTCATGTGAGTCTCCTAACAGAGGGAGCAGAGGCTGTTTCTATCTGTGTTTTATGCTTTTGTGACCCTTTCCTCCTGCTGAGCTGCCTCAACCAGCCTCAACAGCAGAAGCTGTGCCTAGTCTAATTGTAACTTGATATGCCAAGGCTGGTTGATATCTATGGGAGGCTTTTCCTTTTCTAAAGAGAAAGGGAAGGAGATTGGATTGGAGAAAAGAGGGGAGGTATATGTGGAAAGACTAGGAGGAGAGAAGAAGGGGAAATTACAGTCTTGATGTTATTAATTGAAATAAAAAATGAATAAGTTATTGTTGAATGTTTAGCCCTAAGCATGACAAGGTTCTAAGTGCATGGTATAAAAGAAAGAAGAGAGATTGGCAAGTGCTTTGAGATTCTTTTTCTGAATATGATATGGCTGTTATATCTATGTAAGGTTATGCTTATCTGCCCAATATCTGCACAAGATAGAACCTCCCAAAATTACATCACAGGTTGGAGTGGGCCTCATTACACCTCAGAGTTCTGTGCTTTATGTTACTAGGTGAAAGACAGTCATATTACTCACTAGTGTAGATGCTGGGTAGTTTATCATTGTTGAAATAGGCTTTGAGCCATGCAGATACAAGGAATCCTAACTAAATGTAGTCTATAACATAAACAAAAAGACAAAGGATAAGAAAGGGAGTTGTTTGGAAGAAGTTGTTGGGAGAAAAATAAGAAAAAATTAATTAAGTTTATACTGGTGATTCTAAGATGGCAGCACCAAACACTCACTGTATCTGATCTATCGCACTGAGACTAGGAACCTGACTGGGAGCCACAGAACACAATATCAGGAGAACACTAGGGGAAAAGGGTCCCACAGAGTGCAGAACTCAGGCGTGTCTGGCCCTGGGTCAACCAATGGGCCACAAAGGATGGGAACCCAGTCCCCAGCGTCTATACTGGAACCTGCCTGCTAATTGGAGCCCATCTTTATAACAGGAACTTGGTATATAGGACTGAACTCCGGGCAGTGAAGCACCAGAGCTCCTGGCCTGGGGAAATCTCAGGGAAATGGGTGGATCTGTCCTCAGACCGCCCCCCCCCCACCTGGCCCACACCAGTCTACAGAAAACCTCAGGTGCCACACAGATGCCCAAGTGGCTGTGGACATATTCTCCAGTCACAGTTGAATGTTCTGACAGGACAGGGCAGGGCCCTAGTTATTGGCCCCAGTAGATTGATCCTGCACAAGTGGACAGATCTGACCTGGCCTAGCAAGTCTCTACAGCCTAGCAGAACCTCCCAGCCTAGCAGGCCTGAGGGTATAGGATGAAAAGCTAACCAGTTGTCCCAATCCAATGGGGCTGTTGCTCTGTCTGAATGGGAATGGGCAGGAACCTAGCTAACTGCTGCAGAGGACTTTCTCTGCACAATTTGGAAGATCAAATTCAGCCTAGCCAGACTACACAGCACAGCAAGGCCTCTCACACTTGCTGGAGAGGCTGGGCAAGCATGAAGGGTTAGGGCAGAAATCTAAACAACCAAGAACAATCAGAAGGTAGTGGCTGCTCTCTCCCTGACAGACAAAACCTAGGTCTCACTGCCTAGATGGACCAGACAGAAACACAAACAACTGTGAGAAGCCAGCAGGGTTCAGGTACTCTACTAAGGTGATCTGAGCCTAGAACCCAAAGCCTCATGTTTCAAGGGCAGGCCCCAGCCAAATACAGTCTGACCAGCTCCATATAAAGTACTTTGAACTGATCCTGAGGCTCCAAAGCACCCGCATCTACCTCTTCTGACCCTATTGTAAGCTCAGGATGTGGAGAAAAATTTCCTGGAGCTGAAACCAGGTCACCTGCCTGTTCCAGGGAAGAGTTCTCTGAATCCCAGAAGCAAGGGTCGTCGACTTCTAATCACTCACCAACAATACGCTCTCAATGGCCAGTGAATGACACCAGAAGCTTCCTCCGAACATCAGAGACAGCAAGATGACAAAAGCCCAGCATAAGAACACAAACAACAAAATCCAAAACAATATGGCATCTCCAGATCCCAGCTATCCCAAAGAAAGCAACACTGAGAACTCAAACACAATATAAATACAAGAAAATGACCTCAGATCCTTAGTAATGAAGATGATAATGGAGGAAACAAATAAAATCCATAACCAAATACAGGAAGATGCAGCCAAACAGGTTGAAGACATAAAAGAGGCCTGTAGAGGGGCAATTGAGGAAATTCAGGAAAATATAAACAATCAGATGAAGGAAATCAATAAAACAATTCAAGAACTAAGGTATAGAGAGGCACTGGAAGAAACTCAGGAATATATAAATGATCTGATGAAGGAAATCAATAACACAGTTAAAGACCTGAAGATGAAAATGAAAACAATGATAAAGGCACAGACAGAAGAAAAGTAGGAAGAACAGAAGTTAGAGAAGAACGCAACCAACATAGAGGTAGGCTTCTTTAACAGAATTCAAGAGATGGAGGAATGAATCTCAGGACTAGAATTTATATCCCTAGAACTTGAGGCAACCATCAAGAAAAATGCTAAAGCTGAAAATTTCCTGAGACAAAACATTCAGGAAATCAAAGACACCATTAAAAGACAAAACCTGACGATAACAGGCATTGAGGAAAGAGAAGATTCTAGCTCCAAGGCCTAAAAATATTTTCAACAAATTTATAGAAGAAAATTTCCCCAATTTAAAGAAGGAGATGCATATAAGCATACAAGAGGCAACAGAACACCAAATAGAATAGAGCAGAAAAGGAGATCTTCCTGCCACATAATAATCAAAACACAAATATACTGAACAAAGAAAAAATATTAAAAGAGGCAAGGGAAAAGGGCCAAGTAGCATATAATGGCAAATCTATCAGAATTACACCTGACTTCTCAGCAAAGAACATCAAAGCCAGAAGGGCCTGGGGAGAGAACCTGCAAATGTAAGATACCACGGAAGTGAGGCCAGACTACTGTAGCAAGTAAAACTATCAATAAGCATTGACAGAAAAAGCAAGATATTCCATGGCAAAAAAAAAAAAAAAAAAAAAAAAAAAAAAAAAAAAAAAAAAATCAAACAGTAACTATCCACAAAGAAATCTGGACTTATATAAGTTACTAGAAGGAAA
This sequence comes from Acomys russatus, assembly GCF_903995435.1. Classification (NCBI taxonomy): domain Eukaryota; kingdom Metazoa; phylum Chordata; class Mammalia; order Rodentia; family Muridae; genus Acomys; species Acomys russatus. The sequence goes on along the minus strand of NC_067145.1, from coordinate 14,290,736 downwards.
TTTCCAACCCAAAGTGACAAGATACAACCAAAATTATGTGGGAAATAGATAACTTCACTGTTGTAAAAACATAACCACACAAACACTTTACTGCAACCAACATCAAAATCAAGGGACTTAACAGTCACTTAGTCATTAGTATCTCTCAACATTAATGGTCTCAATTCTCCAATAAAAAGACACAGACAAATTGAATGGTTGCATAAACAAAACCGAACATTATTCAGCTTTTAAGAAACACATCTCAGCCCCAAGGATAGACATTACCTCATAATAAAAGGCTGGAAAAAGGTATACCAAGCAAACAGACAGAAGAGGCAAGCAGGTGTACCCATTTTAATATCTAGTAAAACAGACTTTCATCCAAAAGTAATCAAGAGATGAGGTAGGAAACTTCATACTCATCAAAGTAAAGTCAATTAATATGACATCACAGTTCTGAAAATTTGTGTTCCCAATACAAAGGCACCTAAATTTTTAAAAAGAACTATTAACAAAGCTTAAACCACACATCGATGTTCATATATTAATAGTGGGAGACTTCAACACCCTACTTTCACTAGAAGATAGGTCATTGAAACAGAAACAAAATGGAGAAATAATGACAATAACCAATGTCATGAATCAAATGGCTCTAACAGATATCTAGGGAACTTTTCACCAAGACACAAAGGATTATACCATCTTCTCAGCACTGCAGGGAACATTCTCCAAATTGGTCATAGAGTAGGTCACAAAGCAAGCCTCAGCAGAAACAAGGAGATTGAAATAATACCTTGTATTATATCAGATCACCATGGTCTTAGGCTGCACTTCAACAACAAGAGAAAATAACCAAAAAGCCTACACACACTTGTAAACTAAACAACTCTCAACTTAATTCACCTGGGTCACAGAAGAAACAAAGAAAGAAATGAAGGACTTCCTGAAATTCAGTGAAAATGAAGGAACAATATACCCCCATTTGTGGGACACATTGAAAGTAGTGCTAAGAGGAAAATTCAAAACACTAATTGCCTTTATAAAGAAATTGGGAATATTCCATTTAATCAACTTCACAACACATCCAGAAGACCTAGGGGAAAAAAAAGCAGAAACACCCAAGAGTGGTAAGATCTGGAAATAATCAAACTCAGGACTGAAATTAATAAATTAGAAACAAATGGAACAATTCAAAGAATTAACAAAACCTGGAGCTAGTTCTTTGAGGAAATCAACAAGATAGACAAACCATTAGCCAAACTAACTATAATGCAGAGAGACACTATCCAAGTCAACAAAATCAGAAATGAAAAGGGGGACATAACAACAGACACAGAAGAAATACAAAGAATCATAAGATCCTACTTCGAAGGCATATACTACAAAATTTGAAATTTTAAGAGACATGGACAATTTTCTTGATCAATTTCACTTGCCAAAATTGAATAAAGAAAAGATAAACAAATTAAATAGTCCTATTTCTCCTAAAGAAATAGTAATAATCATTAAAAGTCTCCAAAAAAAAAAAAAAAAAAAAAAAAAAAAAAAAAAAGCAAGCCCAAAGTCAGATGGTTTCAGGGCACAGTTCTACCAGACATTCAAAGAATAGCTAATACCGATACTTTTCAAGCTACTTCAAAGGATACAAATGGATGGAACATTACCAAACTATTCTGTGATGCCACAGTCACTTTGATACCTAAACCTTACAAAGACCCAACAAATAAAAAAAAAAATTTCAGACCAATTTCTCTTATGAACATTGATACAAAAATACTCAATAAAATACTCGCAATTGAATACAAGAGCAAATCAAAGATATCATTCACATGACCAGGTAGGCTTCATTCCAGGCATATGGGGATGTTTTAATATATGGAAATTTATCAATGTAATCCACCATATAAATAAACTGAAGAAAAAAAACTCACATGATCATCTCCTTAGATGCAGAAAAGCATTTGACAAAATCCAACTTCCATTCATGTTTAAGTTTTGGAGAGACCAGGGATACAAGGCACATACCTAAACATAGTAAAGGATATATACAGCAAGGCAATAGCCAACATAAAATTAAATGGAAAGTTACTTAAGGAAATTTCTCTAAAATCAGGAACCAGGCAAAGCTGCCAGTTTCTCTCTATCACTTCAATATAGTTCTTGAAGTTCTAGCTAGAGCAACAAGACAATAAAAGGAGACGAAGGGGATCCAAATGTTAAAGGAGGAAGTCAAATTATCCCTATTTGCATATGATATGATAGTGTACATAAATGACTCCCAAAATTTCACCAAAGAACTCCCACAGCTAATAAACACCTTCAGCAAAACGGCTGGATACAAAATTAACTCAAAAAAGTCAGTAGCCTTCCTATATACAAATAACAATAATGCAGAGGAAGAAATTAGGAGAACTACATCCTTCATAATAGCCACAAGCAATATAAAATATCTAGGAGTAACTCTAATCAAACAAGTGAAAGACTTGTTTGAAAAAAAATGTCAAATCTCTGAAGACGGAGATTGAAGATGATATCAGAAAATGGAAAAATCTCCTTTGTTGATGGATAGGGAGAATTAAAAATGGCCATCTTACCAAAAGTAATTTAGAGACTCAAAGCAATCCCTATCAAAATTCCAACACAATTTCTAAAGTCATTGAAAGATCAATTCTGAACTTCATATGGAAAAACAAAAAACTCAGAATAGCTAAAAACACAAATACGTACAATGAAAGATCCTCTGGAGAAACCTCCATACTCCTACTCAAGCTGTACTATAGAGCCACAGTGATACAAACAGCATGGTACTGGCATAACAATAGGATGGTTCATTAATGGAATTGAGTTGAAGACCCAGAAATAAACCCACACACATGTCGTCACTTGATTTTGACAAAGAAGCTAAGTCTATTCAATGGAAAAAGGAGAGCATCTTCAACAAACAGTGTTGGTCTAACTGCATGTCTACATGTAGAAAAATGAAATTAGACCCATATTGGTCACCATGCACAAAACTCAAGTCCAAGTAGATTAAAGATCTCAATATAAAAAGAAACACTAAATCTGTTAGAATAAAAGTCAGCAAGAACCTGGAACACATTGGCACAGGAGAAAACTTCCTGAACCGAACTCCAACAGCCCAGGCCTTAAGGTCAACAATAAATAAATGTGACCTCATGAGGCTGAGAAGCTTCTGTAAGGCAGAAGACACTGTCAACAGAACAAAGCGACAGCCTACAGACTGGGAAAAGATAATCACCAATCCTACATCTGACAAATGTCTAATATCCAAACTATATAAAGAGCTTAAGAAATTAAACACTACTAAACCAAATAACACAATGAAGACATGGGGCTCAGAGTTAAACAGAGAATTCTGAACAGAGGAATATCAAATGACTGAGAAGCACTCTATAGAAATGATCAACGTCCTTAGTCATCAGAAAAATGCAAATCAAAACGACTCTGGGATTTCATCTTACATCTATCAGAATGGCTAGCATCAAAAACTCAATTGACAGCACATGCTGACGAGGATGGGAAGAAAGAGGAAAACTCCTTCATTGAAAACTTGTACAACCACTTTGGAAATGAATCTGGTGCTTTCTCACAAAACTGGAAATAGGAATACCTCAAAACCCAGTCATTCCACTCCTTGGAATATACCCAAATGATGTTCCTCCAAACAACAAGGACATATGCTCAAGTGTGTCCATAGCTGCCTTATTTGTAATAGCCAGAAACTGTAAATAACCTGAATGTCTCTCAGTCAAAGAATGGTTAAAGAAACTCTTGTGCATTTACACTATGATATACTACTCAGCTATTAAAAACAAGGAAATCCTGAAATTTGTAGGCAAATGGATGGAACTAGAAATCATCATCCCGATTGAGTTAACCCAGACCTAGAAAGACTCACATGGTATATAACCACTCATAATTGGACACTAGTCCAAAAGGGATATCCCATGAAAGTCTTCAGTTAACAAGAGATTGGGATAGATGTGGGGACTTCCTTTTGGGGCTCTAGGTTAGAGAAGTAATGTAGAATGGGGCAATAGAAGGACCAAAGGGTCCTAAAAACCTACAAGAAAAACATCATGACAAACTGGTCTGGACCAAGGTGTGTCTGCTCAAACTACTGCACCTACCAAAGACAATACATGCAGTAAACATTGAACTCCTATTCACATCTAGCCAATGGAAAGGACATTCTCCACAGTTGTGTGGAGAGGGGGGAATGACTCTGTCATGAAGTCTGGCACCCCATATACGACTACTTCCCCTTGGTGAGGAGGCCTGGTGTCACTCTTGGAAAGGCCACCAGCATGAGACCTGATAGGCTGCGACCATAGGGTGGAGAAGGAACTCCTCTTCTGTCACAGACCTAGGAAGGGGAATAGGGTGGAGGAGGAAAGGGGAGGAATGAGAGCATAAAAGTGAGATGATAATAACAGAGATGTAATCCAAATACATTAATTTTAAAAAGTTTATATTTTTAGGACCCTCTGTATCCTTTTATTTTGCTATTCTCCCATGCGTCTCTCACAAGTAGAACAATATGATAGGCAGATTTGGGCCCAGGGGTCCAGCTCAAACTAAGGCACCAGCCAAGGACAATACAGGAGGTAAACTTCAAACCCCTTCCCAGATCTAGCCAATGGTCAGAACATTCTCCACAGTTTAGTGGAGAGTGTGATATGACTTTCTCACGTACTCTGGTGCCTCACATTTGACCATGTGAGGGGGAGATCTGGTGGCACTCAGAGGAAGGACAGCAAGTAGCCAAGAAGAGACTTGATACCCTATAAGAATATATAGGGGGAGGTAATCCCCCTCAGGAACAGTCATAGGGGAGGGGAATAATGGGAAAATGGGGGGGGGGAGGAATGGGAGGATACAAGGGATGGGATAAACACTGAGATGTAACAAGAATAAATTAATAATAAAAAAAGAAAAATTAAAAAAAAAGAAAAAAAAGTTTATATTTTTATGACAAAAAAGATGATCAAAAAGACTTGGGGTGTGACAGATTTATTTCATCTCGCATTTCTAGGTACGTGTCCATCACTGTAAGGAAAAACTCAAGCAGGACCATAACATGGAGCAAGAACTGAAGCAGAGCCATGGATAACACAGTTAACTGGTTTACTCAGCAAAGCTTGCTCAGACTGCTGCCCATGAAACAGAAGGATCACATGCCTGGGGCAGTTGTAGTACCCTGTCTCCACCCCCAGTGGGATGGGCTCCCATATCAGTCATTATAAAGAAAATACCATACAGACAACCACACAAGCAATCTGATGGTAGTAATTTCTCAGATGATGTACTTCTTCCCAAATAACTCTAGTTTTTATCAAGTTGACAGCAAGTTCACTAGCACAATTGACATCTTGTAAGCATGGAATACAATCATATCACTTATTATGCCATGACTTCTTTCTTTTGTTGACTCCTTATATTTCATATCATTATGAACAGTTTCTTGTGTCAAAAATAGAATTTTTTTTTTAAACTCAAAATTATTTCCTATTTAATGTTTAAAAATTATATTATTTGAAGCATATTTGCATATTAAAACACATAAAAGTTTAGTATGTTTGAAAAAAAAAATATATATATGGAAATATTTCAGCAACATGATCTAAAACAAGCAGTCAGATTTAGAAGTAAGAGAATAAAACCAAGGCTCAGACATGGGCTGGACACAACATATATTTTAGTGTAGATTCATTGGAGAAGTAAAAAATGCATATTATACTTGGACATGTGTCTATATGTACATATGGGAGCCACAGAAATAAGACAGCAATTTAACACAGTGATTTACTTATGCAGTTAGAAAGGCAGGGAATTTTCACAGTCTATTTTCTACGAGCTGCAGATGCAGGTGTGTTCGTATTATCATTTAGCTTTTATCTAAAGGCTCAGGGAACAGAGAACTAATGTCTAAGATGGGTAACCAAACTCAAGCTCAAGCACGTTTTCCTTTCCTCTGAACTGTGCAGGCTGCCACTGGTGTGGATGAGACCTACCCTCAGTGGGAAGGAACTTCATTCATCCTACCGACCCAAGTGCTCTTGTCCTCCGAACATTTAGTCCTGGATAGATCCATAGACCATAAATTCCAGATTTTGGTTCAACCTTTAAACCAGACAAACTGATACATGAACTTAATAATTATAATACGCACACATTTTTATATACCACATAAAACATATAAGATTCTGCTGACACTTGGAATTTTGGAAAGAAAGAGGAAGTATATGACTTTTATGTTTGTAAAGGGTAACTGTCAAGTAATAGGTCGTAGTGGGTGAGAATAGCACCAAGTACAGATTCTCCACTTAAACAAGCTACATACCGTGAATCCAATTATTATTATTATTTGAAAGTGGAGATAAGCAGAAACATCTTCCTGAAAAGCAAATTTTTAACAATGGTGACAAAATATTGTCTATATATACTTAAGGAATTCTATGCATTGGCCACAAGTCATTATCTTTGAAAACAGATACATTAACATTTCAAGCCAGTTACTACTAACTTATACTACCTAATTCTGTACTGTTATTTAATTCTGAGCATAAAATAACTAAAATAAATCAGTTAAATAACAATTCATCTAACTTATAACATTCATTTTTATAACATCTGGTACTTCAAAATCAAATGTTACATAAATTTTTAAATGTATCTTTAAAACACCTTTAATATAAAAATTAAATATTTTACAAATTCCAATGTTATCCTATAAAATTTAAATATTTAATATATTATGGATTAACAAAATTATATCTAAGAATAGGAAGCAAATTTTCAAATTAATTTAAAAATTATAGACCTCAGGGAAAATTTTAATTATTTTATAGAATAATGTATATTTGAATCTAATTTTAAATATTTTTACTCTGTAGAATCCAGTCATATTTGCTGAAGAAAGCTTCAGAAGCCTTTATATGCTTAGTCTTCAATTTGATTTTCTCAAGTTCATCAAGTTAGCAGGCAATACTACATTTGATCTAAGGAAAAAAAGCCTACATAATTTTTTCCATTTATAATACCCAAATTATAAGAATTGATAAGTATGTGGTCAATATAATTTCATAAAAATAATTCTATTTTCTATATGTATCTAAATATTGTGAAGATAAAATTGTCAGTAAAAATTTCATGTCAATTTATGAAATATGAGGTTAAAAATCAAAGAGCATCTTCATTTCCCCTAACCAACTGGTAAACAGTATAGAATTTAAAAATGAATGAAATCTACATACTTATAAGGTACACATGAAATATATTTTTATTTTCAATTTTTCAGAATGTATTTATTGATTATTTTGAAATTTAACATCATGGACTCTGAACAGACGCATTTCCATCACTTCCAGGTTCATCTTCTCTCCTGTGACCTCATCTTACGAAAAAGAAGAAAAAGAAAAGAAAGAAAACAGAAACAAAAACAAAAATCCAGTTTGTGTTGTCCATATACTCATTAGAGCATAGTCAAATTCCCAGGGGCCAGCCTCTTAAAACTGATCTACATCACAGCCAGAAGCCAACAGTTATAGAGAGCAACACTTCACCTTTACCATAAACTTTAAGAGTTCTCAGAAAGAGGAGCCCTTCTTCCCTAATATCTGCACTTAGCCTATCAAGTCTCATTTGTGCAACCTGTATCCTCTTCCTTTGTGACCTGAAAAGGCCACCCTGCCAGAGGGAAGTGATCAACATTGAGGGTCCAGAGTCCATGACAGAAGTAGTCTCTACTCTCCATATTGTGGAGCCCACAAGACTTTGCGGTCTCTCTACTGCATCTGAGCAGAGGGTATAGGTCCTCGCCATGCATGGTCTTGGTAGGTACATCAGTCTCTGCAGCACCCACCTCCTTCACCCCAAAGTTTTAAATGTATATTTTATTATAATTTATTCACTTATCATCCTGATTGCTGTCCTCTCCCTTTTATCTTCCTATTCCCTCTACCACTCCCTCTTCTGCCTATACACCCTAGGTTTAACAGTTAAATATGATACACAAAACATCAGAGATATACAGAATATGGCATTTAATGATTTTTTTTTTTTTTTTTACTATTTTAGAGATTCATTGACAATAGGGCAGGTTAACTCCTGGCAATACCCAGCCTACCTCCAAGATGATGAGCACCAAGGAACCTCTTTACAGAGATTGCTTCAAATATGGCAAACAAGCCACTGGGTAAAATGTCCATGTTCTGGCTACAGACAAAAGTCTTTCTAAAACTGGGCAAGCTTGGATGCAGGCAGAGTCAACCGCCAAACTCTGCCAAACAGGGCAAGCAAGTCCTCAATAGTTACTGTCAAATATATCGGGCCTGAAGGTTGAAGATGATGTATATAGTTTGAGAAACATATCAGTTAAAACATTGCTTAAGTAAATAAAACAAATGATAAACAGCTCATTACTTTCTATAATCCAAAATTTAAATTTGGTATATAGGGCTACTTATATTCTTATTATGGTTACTTTTATGTTAAAAAACAATTCTTTGTACTTGAAGTCAATCTTGTTTTATATATCTTCATCATAATACTTCCTTATGTATCATATTCCTTCATTTTTCATACCAATTAAGTTAGGAGTTGCAAAAAAAAATGATTCATCTTTAAACCTTTTTTAATTCCTTGCTCCCCATACCAACAGACACAACTAGTCCTATTTTGAAATATTGTAGATCTAAGACACACAGCAGCACATTTATGCATACTTAAGTTGGGTGTTAACTGCTTAAAGGAAATAAAAGTCATTTAATTTAGATTATTTTTGACTAGTTCTGGAGTATTTGTGGAGGACTGATGTTTTTGAATATCTGTTCACATATCTGCAAGCAAGTGAAAGCCAGAAGACAATGGTGAATGTATTCCTAAATCCCATTCCACATTAGTTTTTAAGATAAGAGGCATCACTGAAGCTGGGAATAAACAATTCACTTGACTGTTTGGCTAACAATGGCCCAGGATCCTCTTGTCTTGGCCAATAATAGAATTTTTATTGTCCGGATTTTTTCATAATTGGTACTATTACTCATAATAGATAACTCATTAGCTATCAAAGGTTTGTATGAGTCCAATATGATGTTTTACAAATCCAAATGTGAGATAACCTAAAGATATATTTGAAAAAGAGCTTTAGTATTATAACTGTATTAGTAAATGTAAATTTACTAATATTAATTTTGATTTAGACATTAATACACTATAGAACTTGGGTGATTCCTAGGGTAATATACTACCATTTTAAATAAAAATTCACTCTTCATATTAACACAATAAAGAATAATCTGTTCATGGTCATTAATGCCCTGAGAGATGAAGTCTGATATTTAAAAATTCTCCCAGTATTTTGTGGGTCTAAGTGCTTCAGACTTAGAATTAAGTAAGTTTGGCTTCCGATTCCATTTAATCGTTGCTGGACTTGCACTTACCTCTCAGCTATTACATTTTCCTATCTATAAAATGAACATAATAGTATTGAGTCATTGTGACAATAAAAATTATCAATTTATAAAAGAAAATGCAAATTCTGGAACAGAAAATGTAAATAAATGCCAGCTATCACAACTACCAGCACCACAGTCATCATTATCATCTTCATCTTCATCACCATCACGAGCTCTACTACCAACACCACCATGGTTAAATATTTTCTATTGCTTCCAGTAAAATAACACAGTTACTATTTCTATGTGCATGTTTTCTAAATACACATGTTGGTGATATTGTGTCATGTTTACCTGATCACTAACACACTGTATTATATTCTAAATCATTTGGTATGTACCTTTTGTGTTGGTTTCATTTCTCATTCCACTTGAATATGAAGAGATATAAAATTGGATTTAATATTTTATATTATAAATATATGGACATTTCTGTTAAAAACATAAATTTAAGTATTTGTAAGCGTTCAGCTTTTTTTTTTATCCAAAACAACTTAAAATTAAATTCTATGTTTCTATCCCTACATTAAAAATAAAATTTTAAGGACTGTATGAAATTTTTGCTTCTTTCCACCCAGTCCTTACATGCTGTCTTCTCAGGCTATCACTTTTGGTAAAAGGAAGTAAGGAAATTTCGATATATAGCTGGCATAATGGTGCATAGTTGCTGTCAAGAATTCCTAGGCAGAGACAGTCATCTTTAAAGGTTGCTGTGACATTTCTAGAATATGCTTTTTCAAATATGAATGAAACATGTTGCCTTTTTGGTTGAGAGTGGGGAAGGTATGGGAACCTGACATTTTCCACACTGCCAAAATTAGAAAACAAAGTATTGGAATGCCAAGATTAATCAGTCACTCAACAAGTATTTATGTAGCAGCTATTTAGATGCCCAATGTGTGATGGGGACTAGCATTTTACTGGGTTTTAGTGTTTAACAAAATGGAAAGGAAAATTCAGAGCTCCTTTTATCTAAATTATATAGACATGTCAGCATATTGTAACGCTCATGCACTGGAATTATAAATGCACCTACAACCTTGGAGATGCTCACAGCAATCACAAATGCAGCCACATTCTGATTATAAAAATTTTAACCCATTGAAATTAAAGAAATTTGAAATGTAATCATGTATTCAGTAAAAATTTCACGAAGTGATTTGTAAAGCTGAAGTATTACTCTGAATATGAATATATATATATATATATATATATATATATATATATATATGCCAGCAGAAATTATCACTAGATTGTCCAAGTTTTTTATACAATTCCTATCTACTCATGTTAGCATAATCTTTTAGAAGAGATCACTTGGGAAAATTATGTAAGAAAATTTCAATATATTAGTAGTGACTGCAAAGAAAATGAAGCTTTGCTGAAATAGTTATGCAGGCTGTACACGCTGAGAAAAAAAAAACTCAACTCCAATTTTTTTGATTGTAAAAAGAGAGGCAAAACTCGTGCTAATCTCAGGCCTGCTTCTAAATATTTCACAACGTGTAGGAGGTTTGTTCAGATAAATCTAGGGATGAAGTTGCTGTGCTACCTTCCTGTGGAGTGGTAAATGTCACGTTCCCACTTCAGGATAATTCCACAGCTGGAAAAACTGCACAAATAGTCTACCAGGTTTCCATTAAGTGTTCCTTAATCTTTAATCCTTTCCTATCGACTTAATAATGATCATCCATTTTGCTCATTTGCAATTGCTCTAAGTAAAACCATTTACAACAAGAATGAAAGCTCATATCTGGAAAAAGACTATTTCTTTTTACTTTTTTGTTTCATTAATCAGGATTGTAAAAAATGACTTCTCCCCTCTTCTTTTCTCTTAGTAGCTCATTCAGCAAGGTGGTAAGCATTATATTCATATTTTTGCGCAATTAATGAGATTTGAAACCAAATCTCATGCAAATTAGAATTCCTATGTTAAATGAATTAAGTGAAAATAACACAATGTTGATATTTACATACTTATATGTAGTGTTAATGACTAAAAGGGATATATTTTTAAAATATATTATGTATTCCTCAAAATAATTTCATTATTTTTATAATTAACAATGTGTCTATAGCTTCAAGCATATTTATTACCCCCCCCTACCCATATTCTATGTCTGGGCCTCTGTTTTACTTTGGATTTATAAGCCAAGATAGTATCTAAAGTAAAATGCCTATATTTCTTTGAAGGTTTTATTGAATGTCAATATTTCAGTAGATCTTGGAGAAATTATCAAGTAAAACTTATACAAAGTAATATACAAAATCCAAATATATCCAGATATTATAATTTTAAGGAAATACTTAATTGTGGCAATTACTTCAAAACTAGACTTGATAGGCTGTGACCATATAATGGGGGAGGAGGTCCTCCTCAGTCACAGACATAAGGGAGGGAAATAGGGTGAAAGCAGGAGGGAGGAAGGAATGAGAGGATACAAGTGATGGAATAACAATTGAGATATAATCAGAGTTAATTAGTTAAATAAAAAACCCTGTTTAAAATTTAAAAAAAAAAAAACTTGTCCTATTGAAAAGGAGCTTTTGTTGAAGTCTGTTGACCTTCAGTCCATTTTAACTTCTCTTTTCACGATTTCGTCCTTTTACTTTCCTTAAGCATGCTTTCCTAGATGCAGCCTCTTTATTGTTTTAGACTAAATTCTCTCAATCAGTAACACAGACTTCAAGCCACCAACACTCTATCTGAAATGATAGCCATCTTCGATTGTTAGCACTTATTTTATTGGAGTTCCCACTAATATTATCTTTGTTAGTCTGCATAGAGGTTAAAGACTTTTACAATATTTACAGGAAATAATTTGATTTGTGTGCCCTGTAAGATCATTGTATGCTATTCCATTTCACAAAAAATAATTTTTAGGTTTGTGAGTTATATAACATTTTATATTAATTTTTAACTTTAGAAAGATCAAGGATCTTGTATCAGAATAGACAAGGTAGTAGTGGATAGTATCTTTTAAGAGACAGAGGGCTTTTGAGGCAATTACCTTAGCATCTGTCAGCTATGAGGAGGGTACATTCATATAAGGCAGAATATAGTGACTCCGCTCATAATGCATTCCTTGGAGATATTAAAATGTAGAGTAATTTAATGTAGTGGTTAGAGCTAATCTCTTTGTGTAACAACAAAAACAGTGATGGGGTGTTATTTAATACTGGTGAGTAGGCCAATTGGAAGAATGGCAGCAGACACTGGTAAAAATGATGACAAAATTAAATAAGACCCAATTCTATTTTTGACAAATGTATTTTATAATGAGGTAATTCATTAAGATAAAGAAATACATGAATAAGAACCATGGTCTAGGTAGGTGCTGTGTGCTGAAGGAGTACTAGACAGATTGCACCACTCTTTGATTGATGTAGTATGCCATATTTTAATAGTTGTAACCCTCTGTGCTAATATTATATACCATCTTAACATATTTAGCACATAGATGTAAAATTTTTTTTTATATGACTACCCAGCAGAAAAACTAAAACTTACTCCATCTTTTCAGGATTCATTGAAAGTTCATGATTTTTATTTCATTTTATTCTTAAACTTGAATTATAACTATTGATTCACAACTAGGGAATGACTTGTGATTGTAGAGACTCATAGTGTAAGAGAGACTATGGGAAGTGCCTCAGCTCCCTATGTATGTTTACATGAAATTATTTAATGAATAAATTTCCATATAACATGTACACATATTAGTTTTTATCTACTCTTAAACTCTAAAACCTCATTCCTTGGATATTTTATTGAATCAGTCTATCACAATCATAATTAACGTACATATTAATATATACATAGTGCAGAAATATATCTAAAATTTATGTAAATAAATTGATACATTAATATATGAAAATACTAATGTTAGCATCTTCTCCTTTGAAAGATCCTAGATATTACCGGCAAATACATGGCCACTATCTTTCAAGTAACATTTTATGTGTGTGTATATGTGTGTTTCTGTGAGTCTGTGAGAGAGAAAAAAAATAAATTCAATTCAACACTGTAGTTTGTAATTACATGGCCTTTGATACTTTGCTGAAGTTGCAAAAACATAGTGTTAGCCTTTCTAATGATGCAGAATTTGAAAGTCAATTTAAAATATATGATTATATAAGTCATGGGAAAAAAGAACAGAAAGATTCTGTTCCTAGAAAAGTTAATTTTAAGAGCTAGATTATTTATTATGAACTCAATGGTTTTCATTATAACATAACTTTTTCCTTGTTTTAACTTTATATGTAAAAGAAATACACACTTATGAATAGAAGAATTATATATTATTTATTATATTTCTGGGTGTCAGAACATTTCTTGGATTTTTTAATAAATGCTTGGTAAACAATTAAAGATATATATGGGTGAAGAAATGAAAAATGCATTTGTTCAGTTACATCAATATTTTGAGAGACAAACGCCCCATTGATACAGAACACTCATGATGGGATAAACTATGTACTTGACATTCCATTGGGCAAACACAATACCAGAAGTTAACTGAGAGAATATATTTTGAACTTATTGGCTACCAAAAAATAACTTTAGCATGTCATCAACATTAATAACAGTTTTCAGGTGTCTGCTACTGACCAGTTTATCCAAAACTGATAAATAAGCCTGCCCATCCATCCTAATGAAGAACATTCTGGAGCTAGTTTGGGTTATGCTACAGATACTTTCACAATTCCTGATTTTTAAAATAATGAATGACTAAGTAAATGCCAGAACAATTTAATGTCACTTGACATTTCTGAAAGAAGATAATTAAAAGCCTCCATATAAGACTTGCATTATTGTAGACATAAGAATTACATTATTGACATCTAATATTGGCTCAAGGAACTACTTGTATGAAGTAGAAACAATTCTAACAAAAACTGTATTTTAAATTATCACCAATTTGAACTGTTCAGAAGCCTTTGTTTTTCTTTTCTTTTGCCAACTTACTCTATTTTTAATGACTGATCTCTCCAGGAAATAGCATTGTCTTCCTTTTGATTCAGTACAAAGGAGAAAAGTTCCATTTCTTAAACTTAGTCTCGTTTGAAAGCCAATGCATGATATACATTAGTGGTCCCTGTCATATTAAGTGTTAATATCCAGCCTGATGTTTTTCTGGCACTACATGCCTGTGATTTTAATTGGGCCTCTTGGGTTGTCTCTCTTTCATAATCAGACTATTTTACAAACTGAAGTGCCTGTTGGAAGGGTCGTGTGCGCCCTTCAGCCTGGAAGTTAGGAAAAAGAAAAACATCATTCAAAAAAAAATTAAAATTCTGCTTGAAGGCTATATTAACATAGCACACAGACCTACTCAAATCATACAGCATTTCCATTAATGAGCACATGAATCTTTGGTATTGTTTACAATATATTCATCAGGGATTGTGACTTCTGTATATAGTGATAAAGAATTCCATTTACAAATAAATCACGGTTGGAACTTGAGCAACAAGTAACACTCACCTCTAGGACTGTTAGTAATGTTTTGAGGAAAGACTACTAGTGCTTTAAAGTTTGTTTTTAACCTTTTTCTTTTTTAAGCTTTCTATTGTCACTCTTTTTACACAAAAAGACTTTGTTACAATAACGTGTGCTGCATCTCTGAAAGTCTGCATAATAGTGAACCTGCATCTTAATGGAATATTCACCGTTATTACTGTCATTACTAGGCATTTTCAAAGTCACCCTGGGAGGTAAATATAATTTCATTCAATGCTTATTCCAGGCTGAGCACTGTCTGAACTTGTGTTGCCAACAAACTTCAATAGCAGAAATGCCATTCAAAAGAATGAGAAAATGTTTGATCCTTCCAGATATTGTCTTAGTAAATATGAACAAGGTGAAAATGTGACACCACCAGCATACTTGGCACAAGAACCAAGAACGGCAATGATATAAATCTTAGTGTGGTTGATTCTGCAACTGAGGGGTTAGAGCACCATTCTTGTTTTTTTTTTTTTATTTTAATGATATTGTAAGCAGCTTATAAATGGTTGCTGCTTTCAATGTGAAGAAGTTTGCACATAGTACAGTGTAATCATTATTGCAGAAGAGCAGTCCTTACCTGTGATATCATTTTGGTCAGGGCTTTCAAGATTGCTCATAATGTGATTTTCTTCTCATGTGCATTAAATTTGATTTGGTAAGAAGATAACTTATGGAGAATTTGCTCCTAAGGAAAAGAAAAGCTAGAGACAAAGTAGTTGTAAAAACTGGTTTATTTTTTTTAAAAATAAATACAAAAATATAAATATAAAACATTAGCAGATAGAATTTGATGAAATGAAATTGCACAAATGCTTGTATACCAGGCTGCATATCACACCTACTAACACCACATGTACATTTTTAACTTAATGTACAGAACAGGATATATCTTAAATGTTTTCTTCGTCTTTTCAAAGCTTCATTTGCAGGGCAAGACGTGTATCTAGGAGAAGCGGCTTGTTCGTGAGGTTGCTTAAGGGAGCACTATCCTGTTCAGGTTTTTTTTTTTTTTTTTTTAACTAAGATGGACAACATTGAATTTCCATAGCTTTGGCTCTTGGAAGTGATTAAATAAAATTTTGTATATATTCCATGAGACATCCTACAGGAAAGAATTAATATAATTAATGAACAAATTAAGAAATAAGTGGGAACTTGTGCTGAGTGGCAGGAAACAAATTCTCCTGAATATCAAATATTGTGAAGTGGAGACAACGTCCGTTAAGTTACTTTCTCTCGTTGAACATAACTCAGGTGGCAGACTAAGCGTCTTTGTCGCTCTCACCACCACCATACATTTCTGCTAGTTTATTAAACCGAGGTCCCCATTCTCGGAGGTAATCGTAGTTTTGGTCTCCTTCAGTGGTACCTGATTCTAATGAGCTCAGGGATTCAGCAATGGAGTCGTTTCCTTCATAGGCATAGGTAGCCAGAGAGTCGTAAGGAGGTGCAGTGGGGTCCAGGTCATGCTCTTTGAGCCGCTCGTTAATGAAATCCCGAACATCCGTATTATCCGGGGCTGTAGGAGTCCTCCGTGGTATAAATAAGGTTTCAGGAATTATATCTCGACGGAGCTTTTTCTCCTCGATAGCTGCAGGGTTCCTCAGGGTACCAATATCAAAGGCCTGCGTGTCTTCCTCTCCGCCACCTTCGTCGTTATAGCTCACAATGTTGTCTCTGATGTCTTCTTTGGATAAAATCAGAGGCTCTTTCTTCCGTTGCCTTTTCAGGGCTGCAAAGAGGACTACTATAACTTGAACAAAGACAAGAAGATGTGTTAGAACTTCATTCGCAAACTGCCAATCCAGAGCACAAATACTTCACAGGCGGGAAAATTCATATCTTGCATGAGAGCCCAAATTTGAGATAAATTTTGTATTTTTATTCAGATGCTGAAGAAGGGTTTACCTGGGTTGACTAGTGTGGTGTTTCTGACATTTTGGAAACAATGTAGATTATTTCTCAACTAAAAATCACTACTCTTTAGTTCTTTTTCTAAGAACTATTTACAGTATGTTTCTGACAGTAATAAAAATATTAATCTTTTGCAACTTACATAAAGGGAATATATTCCAGTGTCTCTGTGGCTGAACAAGTCCAAGGCCCTAGGTTCAATCCCCAGCAGCAAAATTAACCAAATTGAATTCAGCTTTAAATGAAAAGCCTATGAAAAGCTCACACTTTCCACCACATCCTTACATAATAAAGTGATGTTCACCGCAAAATTTAGACTAATATTTTCAGCTCCATGGCTTTGATGATGGATTTACACAGTTCTTTACTTTCTTTACTGAAAGGCCTTCATGATTGGGGAAAAGGTGACTCAGTTGTTTAAAAACAGAAAAAAAAAATGTGCTTATATTTCCTTGGAAATATACACACACAACATTGTTAAATCAAATTAGTTCAGAACAGAAAGTAAATTCACAGATCATTGAATTAACTCCAAAACAAAAGTGTGATCTTTAGAGAAACTCATTTCAAACAAGTAAAGATCTGCGAGGACAGACACACATAACAAAAACTAACACTGGCACACCTATAGGAGAAAGTTAATGGAAATGCCACTTATGGTGGTGAGGTTTTTTTACTTACTCCCCTTAAATATTTTGTTATTTATCATTCATGATACTTGGAGAAACAGATGTGAATTCATTCAAATGGAAAAGTGGAAGGAAAAACCTTAATTTCACAAACAGCAATGTTTAGAAAATGTATTTACTGTAAGAAGGAATCAAGGTTACACAAAATGTACTTTGTTTTCTGTTAATTTGTATTCATGTATATTAAATGCTATGACTGTGTTTATGTTTGTAATTCAGGCTTTTGAGAAGAGCTTCCTTAGCTTATGTATTCTCACATATACATGTGTGATGAAAAGATTTTCAACCTGTAAAAATGTTGTTAGAAAAATCAATTTTCTCAGTAAAAATTCCAATACAAAAGATAATGGAAACTCTTAAGACTAGGTCCTTATCCAAACTCATTTTTCTGCTTCCTGAAATACAGCTATAGCGTCTCTTAATTATATCCAACAGGGTAGAATTCAACAGAGAGTAAATATGCTATTTTCACTTCAAGAATAGTTAGAACACACAACTCTCTGTAGAAACACTCTTGAGCACAAACAAACAAACAAACAAACACAAACAAACAATAACTCTCTTCTTTCTCCCTGACTGTGAGGGTTAGATGTATCCTAACTCTGACTCATTCTGCACCTCTATTAGATGTCACTTTCAAACATGGCTGCTTCCTTCTATAAACTAACGTTACCTTCCTTGTTTGGGATTAAGGTTGTGTGCTAAAGGTCTATATTCCAACCAGATCGTATTTTAGTTCAGAATGTGTCTGCATTCCAATCAGATCAGATAGACACAGAGGGCCTTTGGATGTGATCACTTGCCAGAACAACCATGTTGCTGAATTAAAATAGCAAAACAAACAAACAAACAAACAAACAAAAACCCAAAACAAAACAAAAAACAAGAAAAAACCCCAAACCAAAACAAAACAAAGTAAAACAAAAACGTGATAATGCATT
Source organism: Acomys russatus (assembly GCF_903995435.1). Lineage (NCBI taxonomy): Eukaryota > Metazoa > Chordata > Mammalia > Rodentia > Muridae > Acomys > Acomys russatus. The sequence goes on along the minus strand of NC_067145.1, from coordinate 14,272,219 downwards.
ATGAGACAAAAACTTAAATTTTTCTATTTTTGTGTATGTGTGCTGGCTCTAAATGGGCAGGGTCCTGCTCTTAAGGGATTTGTATCCCCAGGGAGACTCTGTTGGGTAAAATATAATATTAGCTTTTCCTTTGTCAGTGTCAAAGCTCATGAGTTAGTTATGGGACATTGTGTTAACATTATTTCTTTTACTTCATTAATATACCTCCATGAAAGATACATTTTAGTGTATATTTTCTCTTAATTCCCACAGATAGAGTCCTGCTACTTCTATTACCATAAAGACTACTTCATGCAGCATATATTGTGACAAGATAAAATGTTTCTATGCTAGTAATATTTCCCAGTTAATGTGCATGAATCTTTAAACTTTAACATTAGTTGAGGGGTAGTGTGTTTTGATGGTAAGATGTCCTATACAACAACAGACTGAAGTAGTCGTCTTTGAAAACTATCCCCCATTTTTCAACACTTACCCAGTAGAATAATGATGCAGAGAAGAATGGCTATCAAAGCGCCAGTGCTGAGGCCAGCAGGGAGGAGCAGGGCTTCCGCACTGCAGGACTGCATGTTGCCTTGGCTGTCACAGGCACACACACGGATGGTCAGTGTGCCAGTGCTGCTCTGAATTGGGTAGTCATTATCAGATATCACCACCGGCAGTAGATAGGTGCTTATCTCGTGACGGTTGAAGCCATTTTTTCTGGTTAAAATTCTGGCAGTATTATCTAAAATAAATTAGAAAGCATTGCAGATAATTTGGAGCAGTTTGTTTCTGTGTTAACTGTGGTTTTACACTTTATAGAAACTATGTATTTTCCCATTAGACATGTATGATGAATGGAAATCAAACTCAGCAAGGTGTACTAGATAATACAAAGAATCTAGAACTATGTATTGTTATTTATTTATTTACTTAGAGAAAAGATGTGTTGTGTAACACTGTCTGGACTCTGCTAAGATCAGTTACCTTCCTCAAGCTCCTAAATACAGTGTTTACAGAAATTCAACTCCATGCTCAGACTCCACTGATGCTTAGATTTCAAGTGACTATTCCATAACAATAGATATAAAAATTCACTTATGAAGTCTAAACAGATGATAAATATTCAAGAGGTTTTAAAAATAAGTTTTTATCAAGGAAATAATCACTTAATTTGTTTAAATTTACACATATCTAAGTATGTACTTTCACATGACAAAAATGCTTTAATCCAGTAATTATAAAGAAAATATGATTCAGTGCAATTTAAGCACATAAATCATGTTATCAAAATCCACAGGATTCTACTATATAATCAAAGGTTGGCAAATAGTGACTATTTCTGAACACTGCCTACATCTGTTAAAACAAATGTATATACAACTTTTCCTAATCAAACAAGTAACACAGTTCTCCTTAGTATGGGTTATGGGTGAAGGTGGAGGTCGTTTCTTCTACTCTCAAACAAACAACCTTTAAAAACCACTGAGTATGTTAGTATCTTGTTCTATTGTAGGATGAATGTAGTCTTGATTCTCAAAGGGCTTTCTATAAGGCCAATATAGAAACAGGAGTCATAATTTGTTAAGTCAAATGATTAGGATAAAAGAAGAAAGTTACAGTTGCTTACTTGTTCAGTACCCAGATAAAAAACAAGTGTTTTCAACATTATTAGTGAGATGGTAACTACGTTAGGAAAGAAGATCTTTAAAATATTAGAAAGCAATGAGAAAATTTGAAAACATACCTCTGAAGGATTAATATCTCAGGTAAAAATTTGCATACATATGGGTACTTTTTTTGTACCTTATCTGGGTGCCTTTCAACTTTTTGAATCTTTTGAATATTCATTTGTAACAACTTTGTATTATTTAAGAACAAATTACATTTTTATTTTAAATTAATTAACATAGGATTTGTACATTATTCTGCCTGTATGTGAGACAGTAGGCCAGGAGAGAACACCAGGCATCATTATAGATGGTTATAAGCCACCATGTAGGTGCTGGGAATTGAACTCAGGGACTTTGGAAGAAGAGCGAATATCTTAACCTCTGAGCCATCTCTCCAGCTCCTAAATTTTCATTTTAGAATAGCTCTTACGTTTTTAATGTTTATGAAACAATTAATATATTTAAATGATGGTATCTAATATTTGACATATCAAATTAATTTTAAAATGATTGGTATTATATATCTAAAATATCTAAGACGAACATGTGGATAAACATGAGGAAATATTCCCGCAAAAATGTATCCATTTGTTGATTCCTATATTTTTACAACTCTTTTGAACCATGACACAATAACAAAAAACAGTAACACATGTAAAACGTAGCTCACATATTCCACCAAAATTGATGGACAGCTACTCAGTGAGATCTTCAGGTTGATATTTGTATAAGTTTATTGCTGGCTTTGAGTAATTTATACATAATTAAGAACTTTTTCTAATACAACAAAATGATAATCTAAGTAAAACATTAAAGAAGGGGAAACTTAAGTTGTTTCTCCAGGGTCTTTGAAAGGCTGTACCATGACAGCATCAATACTAACCTACATCAGTTTTTAATATCTAGTCTTCTGGTTTACAGGGAAAAAAATCAAAATTAAATACACTCAGAGACAGGTATTGTCAGTTCAGTACTAAGGATCCAATTGAGATACGTGTAATCTCAAAGTTATGCTTAGGTTGCCGGGCTCAGCAAATTGAAATTATACTGGATGTTGTTCATCTGAAATTTAGAAACAGTTCAGCATTGTGTATATTAACTGCCAAGCCTATGTTACTCCTTTCTTAATCCTATTACTTCATATGTCTGGAGTGACAGAAAACATGGGCATTTCAAGTCTTAAGACTTAGTGAAACAACATGTCTCAAATGGATAATTTCTCTTCGACTCCCTTATGTCAACACTTGACTAGATGAAATCTCTTGGTGAGGAGATAGCAGGATGTAAAATGATCCAATAGCTTAAGCTGTTTTACGGTGCTAGAAAACCATCTTGAGGAGATATAGCCAATTGGCTTTGTTAATACTTCCCAAACACCGTGAGGGATATGCTGTATATTTGCCAACGTGGTTATAAGATTTACTTGAAATACATCTGCAGCCGCAGTAAGACAAATACGTCTTCTGCCAATGGAAGATTAGGTCATTATTTGCCATGAGCTATACTGAATATAGATGAGGTCTAATAACACACATACCCACATATCCATGTGTGTGGGGGAGGTGTATACAATGTACAGTTGCACAGTTATCATGACATATTTATCCACATTATAAAAATCACAGCTGTTTTTACAATGCTTATCCAAAATGCTTTCTGCTTTTATGAGAACAAAACAGAAATAATTTCAGGGATATAAATTTGTATTTCACAAAGGACTATAACATGCTTGTCACTACAACAGGGATTATTCAAGTTCTTTCACAGGGTTCTGTAGCTGTTCGTCCTTCCTCACAATCTTTTGTGCCTGTCTCCATTAAATCCGATACTATTATTTACTATAAAAGTTTGTACAATAGATGCATATAATCTTTCTGCCTAGATCCATTCATGTCTTATCATACTTACAGTAAAAACTAGTTATTTGCAGCCTTTCTAATAGCTTCAACATTTCACCTTTCCCTGAACACTTATAGTTTTTATATTATATTTATTTCCAAATTGATAAAGTAAATAACTTCAAACAAGATATTATTGTAATGCATTATTTAAACATGGATATGAACAGATTTTTTTTTGTTGTTTTTCAATATGGGGTTTCTCTGTGTATCCTTAGCTATTCTGGACTCACTTTGTAGACCAGGCTGGCCTTGAACTCACAGAGATCCACCTGCTTCTGCCTCTGCCATCACATCCAGCCGATATGAACAGATTTTTAAGCTTACATCAGTAAGTTGATATATAGCATAAAAATGAATTGATATGTTGTAATAATTGGTATGGAGAAATTCTCACTTTTTTATATTAAAGATTTAAAGAGTTCTAAAAATGACCTTCATTATCTTTTTTTTTAAATTGGGCAGGAGTATTTTATTTTTTAATGTTTTTTATTTTTGTTACTGTACATTTATATTATTACACACATATATACAATAAACCACATACAGCAAGTGTCGTGAAACAATCGGGAATTATATGTATGTTACATTTATAGTGTTTTGGCTATTTGTATTTGGCAACCTTGAAGACAACAGCTTTTCTATCTTGCTGAGTCTAAAATTCTGAATGTAAATAATATCTCTCATATCTTTACCTTCATTATCTTGTACTGTGAAGTTGGGATTGACAGCAGCCAAACTGAAGAAAAACTTCTGTCCACCTAATGGGTCATCTTTGTCAACTGCACTTATGGTCTGGATTAGCTGCAAGATGAAGAAGGAAAAAAAATTACAGTCATCAAATGTTTACAAGTAGATAAAAGATCATTTCCATCATTGTGAAAGCATACATACAAGTAACACGATACAGCCAGTACAGGTTAAATTTAAGAATACACACACACACACACACACACACACACACACACACACACACACACGTGCCCACACGTACACATATATTTTAAATGAACCAATAGATTATTTAAAAAAGAAACTCTGTTTCTGAAGTTGAAAACATAATACACTATAGTGGACATCTCCTGTTACCTTTATTACATGTTTTCATTACACATGTGCCAATGGATCAGTCACAGGCGTGTAAATACTCCAGACAGATGTTCTCTTGATTCTTTTCCTTTTATAAGTATTAGGTTTTAAGTAATTAATTTTAGGAAACATTAAAGGCTACATTTATTAATGCTTGGATAATCATTCAAACGTACTCTTAGTTAAAAATATACTTTAAATCATAAGTTCATCATCATGTACATATTTGGTTAAAATATAATTCCTGAGTTTCTGTTGATTTAACAAGGATTTTTGAGCTTAAAAGATTATGTGAAATAATTAGGACCATGAACAAATTATTATCACATTATATTAAATTACTTTCCTTTCAAAACATGCTATAGTAGTAACAGTAAAAATAGCCTACTTATTTTATTGGTCTCTATCTTTTTTTTTATTTTTAAAGATTTATTCATCATTTATACAGTGTTCCGCCTGCTTGTACGCCTTCACTATAGATGGTTGTGAGTGACCATGTGGTTGCTCTGAATTGAACTCAGGACCTTTGGAAGAGCAGCCAGTGCTCTTAACCTCTGAGCAATCTCACCAGCCCTAGCCTACCTATTATAATTCAAATTATTTCAAAGCAATTCAAGAAACTTAATTAAACCATACAAAGCAATATACTATTTTCTAGAAATTATGAATAAGAATAATCATTTAAATGTTGAAATTATTTTAAAACAGTATTAAATCATGGTTGGCTAAATATTTGTTATAATAAGAATAAAAAGAAACAAATTATAATAGAATGAATATACAGATACATGAATACATTCAATGCAAAAATGTACATATAATGGTATTAGGAAGGCACACTTTAAAAGTTCTTAATTTATCTGTTTCTTTTTGTCTAATTTTATTTTTTCAATCATGCTTTGAAAATTCTTTATAAATTGTGTGATTCATTAGGGTACTGAAGAAGAAATAAATGCCAAAAATGAAATAATAGAACAAAAAGACCAGTAGAAACTCTCAGTCACTAAGATTAAAATTAATACATAGAGATGCTAACAAATATATAGGAGCAATATAAAAGAACTAATGATCCTTTAAAGAAAATTTACAAGGTTTCAAAATAACATTCGTAACTGTGATTCCAAATTACAATTCTATTGTTATAGATAAAAATAATATCTTCTTGAGGATCAATGCACACTTTTTTTTACATATGTGTATAGGAAGTTACTAAAGTTACCTGACATCTGCTAATGAAATATATATATTGATTAAAGACTGTAGCACCAAAGAATTAATGATTAGTGATTAATTGAATCTTTTTTTTTTAAAAACTCAGTGATATAGAAAGAACAGTATGCTGGTACTAAGCAGATGGTCAATGAAATGGCACATGGCTGAGTCTAAGACGTGCTGGTGACCAAAATAAAAATAAGATTTCCTTTGGGTCACCAAGAACTCACTGCTTTATTTAAATTAATGCTATGAAAAGAAAGAAGGAAACAAAACCCAGTGCTCTTGCACATTTCTTCCAAGTATGTGAAGGAAATCGTATGGTTGATTTCTTAGCAGTAACAAAACTGACTGGTATCTTCACCTTCTATAGCGGCTTCAAGGCCATTTTAATGACTCTAATACAAGGAGGCACTGGTGGAGTGTTGCATGGATTATTAGATGCACAGAGAAAACAAAGCAGTTATAGATTTGAAATACTTAAAATTTTAACGAGAACATTAGTATTTCTTGGTGAAAAATAGCTGTATTCTGTTTAAACACACCATTCCTCTTTGTTAGAGATGGACCTGAACACCATTCTTTGGGAAATGTTAATTGGATATTTTGGGTCTGATAAACCTTGGCTGCCACTTGACTTGATTTGTAATATCAGTTGATGATTTGATTCCATCCTTAGACATTGAAGAATAAATATAAGCATCAACCACCCTGGCGTGACTTCTTATTTGAGCTCTCAATGTAAGTTTATTCTTTTGGTCATGAAAATATAATCATCAGCTGAAGGAGTGGATATGAACGAGGAACATGGATGCAGAAAGAGCCAGCTTCACCTTCCCCTTTCAATCCTTTTTTTTTTTTTTTTTTTTTTTTTTTAAGACGGGAATAGTGATTTTAATAGACAGCCCAACTTAGGCAAATCAGAAGCCAATTAACTTCACATCAATTGCAAGCTACGTCCTTTGTAAGTGAAGTGACCCTTCCTTAAATTAAGGAACTGACAAGACCATGGGAAAAGAATGCAAAGGAAAATGTGGTGGTGCAGCTTTATTTCTCACTTACACATTTGTCCACACATCAAATGAGTGGGGTTGTCCCCCATGCTATAGATCTAAATGTTCCCTACAGAACACTCTATAGGGCGACTTTTTGAATTAAAGTACTCTATAAATAAGTCAAGCACACCCAGAAGACCTAACACTCAATTTTCCTAGGAGTTGTGGAGACCTGGCTAGCAAGTGGATTTCATCCAGGTCTCTGAGTGGAGTGGAAGTTCAGTGAATAAGTACTTTGTCTTTGCTTATTTAAATGTCATAATCTCCAATACTGAGTCCACTCCCCTCCCACTTCCTTCATGGTTTTGCTTTTTGATAAATAATATGCAATCCAGGGTGTCCTTTAGCAAACTATGTAAGAGGGAAAACCTTGATATCTCTTTCTCAGTCTCCCAACTACTGAGACTACTGACACATAGCAACTATCAATTTCACATGTAAAAGCTTTGTTTAAACAAAAACATTTCTTATGGACATGTGCACATGTAGCCAGATAGAAAAGCATTTATCATATGCTTCATACCAAGGTTGTCAAGACTGGGTAAATACTTCTTAAAGAAAATCATGGATTTTTTTCATTAACTATTTTTGAAATATTAAGGAAGTCTTCAAACAGTGGGTTAGCTACAATGAACTAGAGAGAAAGCACAAGGTTATACACAGCATTCTTTTCTTTGACTCTTTTGAATACATCCATGTATCATTATTTATGACTCAACTGGCCTGAAAGATATCTCTTTAAAAATCCAATTAAATAATCATGGAGGAAGAAATACATGTAGCAGTAGGAAAGTGGATAATTTATCACTTACAGAAAATATTTTTAACTTAAATCACACTTAGCCTGCTAGGCCAAGTAGGAATCCAGTGAAATTTTTAGAGTAGACACTGCTTCATTGGGAGGAAAGTTAGGAGCACCTAAGTTACTTAAATATTCAGAAATAAACATTTCAATAACATTTCAAATAAAAAATGCAATTGCAGTAATTTTGTCCTTTCAAACAATAGACAAGCTATTGAAATCCCGTTAGAAAATTTACAAGAACAACTTGAATTATTCTACAATGCAATTTGCATAAAATATAGCAATGACATTGATGTTTATAAAAGCATTAAGTGATGTCAAAACATCACACAGTTTCTCAATGGCTTCTCTATCGCTAATAAAATGCTTTTGATTCCCAATTATTATTTATAATATGCAGTTTCCTTCTGAGAAGATAGCACTCAAGCCAATTAAGAGCATTTCTTTCAGCCATATATGCCGGAGCTTTTCAAGTAACAGAATGAGTCCACTGAGGAAATGATTTAAATAATTCCAAACAAAGCTGATGTAGGAAGAATTGTTCAAAGGACTAAAATGAAGTCATTAAGCATTTTATGTGCTACCACACTGAGGAAGAACACAGTCAATCCATAACAGCATTACTTCATAACGTGTTCCCATACAATCCAATACTGATTGAGTGTTCAGTGACCCTGTGCCTTTGTCTCTGTGTTTCCCTCAGTCTCACTGCAGTAATGAAGATATTCTCAGGAGTTATTCACACCGCATCTTTAGGCTCTTAGACGATGAAAACAGTAGTTGTTCAGTTTGACATCTGGCTGGAGCTGTCAGGGTCCATAATCTGACCATAAAAATTGTACTAATACCATCTTCTATTTCACTAAACAGTTACTAATATTGGGCCAATGGCACAGAGCAGCTTCTGATGTTTGATCTTGGTTCTAAAAGTTTTAAAATTTAAAGCTATTTCCCATACCCCACCTTTTATGGGAAGACATTATCATCATCACCTTTATTAGTATTATTATTTTTATCATTATTAATTACTATTAAGTAAGATCTCATTTTATTTTATTGCATTAGAACTTTGCAAAAGAATTGGGTAACTTCACTGTTAAAATATTTTCTACTTTATAAGCATTAGCCACTTTGTACATTTCTAATGAGAATATATAAATAAATGTTTCTAACTCTGTTCCATTCTTTCCAATAATTTGACAAAAAAAATCACACAGCTAAAGACTCATGAATTAGAGTTATATGGTTGCTCACCTGTCCTGGCCTGGCATTTTCACATACAAATGTGTCATAAAACACAGCGAATTGGGGAGCATTGTCATTAACATCCAAAATCCTTACAAAAACAGACACACGAGTTGTCTCTTTAGGATTATCTAGAAAGAGGAAATAAAAAACAATGTTTAGGAAAATGCATTTGTGTGCAGGACTCAATTTAGATAGGCATCATATGTACATTAAGTCTCACATACAAATAAGCATGATATATATTCTTCTGACATAATGAACAAATGCAATAAAAAATTAATATAGAGTATAAGTAAGTGATCATGAGTTCACTTAGTGTTGAACAAAAGAGTACTATTATTATTTCAAAAATTCCTTTTAAAATACAATACAGTGTAACTGAGTTCATATTATATGTCTGTCTCTACTGTCCACTTATGAGATGGAGTTATATATTTATTTTTTAAATCCTTGCTGTATTTGTCAATGCTGCTTAACTTTTTGTTTTTATCCACCTTTTAGAAGGAGAAGCACACGTACTTTTCCAAGGTCATCAACTCCTACCACTTTGTTTATTTCTTTAATAAGAAAAACATTCTAATGGCTACTTTAAGCTCTACATTTGTAACCTGGACTACCTGAATGCTGATTTAATGAAGTGATTAGAAAATTTAGAGTGAAATACCATTGTTCAATTATTTTATTGGCATGTTAATTACTGATACTTTTAACTAACACTTTACTTTTATTTTACTTCATTTTTATTCATTATTTTGTGTGCATATATGTTTATATGTGTGGGCCCATATATGCTACAGGGTGTGTGGTAGACAGAACATAACCTGTATTAGGCAGTTCTTTCTTTCCACTGTGTGGGACCATGAGGTTGAACCATGGTCATAAGACTTGGCATTAAATGTCCCGCCCCTTTATAACTGAGCCACAACACTAGCTCCAAGAATGATTTTGCATATCTATTTATTCTATGAAAACCAGCTTCAAAACAACAACATATTCATCATGTGTGTTTTGTAGAAGATGGTGAAGTTAAGAATATCAATTTTGTCATAAAGATTAATTTTATTTATTTTGATTGATGAATGAAAAAATTTAAAAAGTCCCTTTAGCTTAGCTTTAGTTCCATCCTTGTAGTTGTTTATAATGGCGTTATGTCTGTCATGTATATTCTAGGCTGTCTTACTGAGAGATGAGTGTTTTGTATTGTGGATTTAAGTTAAAGTCACTTAGAATTCATAACATCACTTATATGAACACAGCTACACTTGCATGCAAATGTGGCCAAATTCACATAGCACAAAAAAACATATAAAAGGTATGTTTAAAATATCAGTACATATAGCCATGAATGGTGGCAAATAACTCTAATATCAACACTTAGGGAAGCAGAGGCAGACGAATCTTTGTGAATTTGAGGCCACTCCGGTCTACAAAGCAAGTCAAAGACAATCAAGGCTACACACAGAACCCTGTCTCAAAATATAAATCAACAAAATATAAAAAATGTGAAGGTGGTTTAAAAAATGTCATTACTTCATGTTGAAGATAGTACTATTCACAAGAGTCAAAAATGTAAAGTGTCCATCAAAAAAAAAAATATATATATATATATATATATAGAGAGAGAGAGAGAATGAGGTACACGAACAAACCAGAATGAGTACAGTTATAAATAGAATAAAATTAGACATTAGAAGACAATATGGGGTCTAGAGTGACAGATCAGAGGTTAGAGCACTGCCTGCTTTTCCACAGGTTCTGAATTTAATTCCCAGAAATCACATGACAACTCACAACAGTCTATAATGGGATCTGATGCCCTCTTCTGGCAAGCGGGCATACATGCAGATAGAGCACTAATATACATAAAATAAATATTTTTTTAATTCACTTTACATACTGGTCATAGCCCCACCCTTTCTCTCCAGTCCCACCCTTTCTTTTTACCGCATGTACCCTCTCTTATTACTCAGAAAAGTGGCGTCACCCTCCCATTCATCTCAGCTCATGAAGTCACATCAGTTCTGTGTGTGTCCTCCTTCCCTGTGCAATGGGTAAGGCTGTCCCGCCAGAAGGAAGCAGTCAAAAAGAGTCCACATCATAGACAAACCTCTCTTCCCTTACTAGAGGACCCACAGGAAGCCTGAGTAGATAGAGCAGAGATTGAGGGAACGTCCAACCAATGCCTGGCCCAACCTAAGACCTACCCATTGAGAGAAAGCCAAGCTCTGACACTATTAAAAATACTCTGCTTTCTAGGACCCTTTGTATCCTTTTATTTTGCTATTCTCCCATGTGTCTCTCATTTAGAGTCCCAACAGGATGCCCTCCCCTCTGTCCCAGTTTCCTGGTAAGTGAAGGCTTTCGTGGGACATGCCCCTTGGGCTAGTATGCAGATATAAGTGAGTATATACCATTTGATTCTTTCTGCTTCTGGGTTAACTCACTCATTATGATCATTTCCCGCTCAAACTAAGGCACCAGCCAAGGACAATACAGGAGGTAAACTTTAAACCCCTTCCCAGATCTAGCCAATGGTCAGAATATTCTCCACAGTTGAGTGGAGAGTGCGATATGACTTTCTCACATACTCTGGTGCCTTACATTTGACCATGTCCCCTGGAGGGGGAGACCTGGTGGGACTCAGAGGAAGGACAGCAGGTAGCCAAGAAGAGACTTGATACCCTATGAGAATATACAGGGAGAGATAATCCCTCTCAGGAACAGTCATAGGGGAGGGGAATAATGGGAAAATGGCGGGGGGCGGGGAGGGAGGAATGGGAGGATACAAGGGATGGGATAAACATTGAGATGTAACAAGAATAAATTAATAAAAAAAGAAAAAAAAATACTCTGCTATGCTGGCAGAAAGTAGCCTTAGCAGAGTTGCCCTCTGAGAGGCTACACCTAGTAAAGGTTCAAAAGAGATGTTGAGACTCACAGCCAAGCATTGAGACATGTATAGGGAGTCTTGTGGGAAAATGGGGGTTGGGGCAGAAAAGGACCTGGAAGTGATAAGAGCTCCACAAGAAGACCAACAGAGCCAATTAACCAGGGCCCAGAGGGGCTTGCTGAAACTGAAGCACCAAACAAGGACCACGAATTAACTGATCCTAGCCCTCCTACACAGATGTAGAAAAAAAAATTAAAGAAGAAAACAATATGGATGGAAGTGGAAGTCTTTATAAGTAAGGCACACATCTAGACATGTACCACATGGTTGAAGTAGTACGTTGAGTGAAAATGCTGATGCCACAGAAACTGAAAGAAGCATGGTGGTTTTCAGTGGTTTTGGAGAATAGAAGTAATTTAGGAAACTGATTGAAATACGTAACCTAAAACAGTACAGAGTATATTAATATGTGAAATTCATGCTCCAATGTATTAATCAAATAAAAAGTTTAAAGAAAAGTTGAGACAGATTAAAAATAAAACAAAGACATAAGGTTTAGCCTATGTTAAATATTTGGGCAAAGTAAGTGTGATTATTACTATCCTATAAATTTTTCTCTCTTTTTTCTACTATTTTTTGTATTTATACAAATACATATGTAAAAAAAATGTCATTCAGTGGAAATTCAGCCTGTATTACAGTTTGAGAGAGCCTACTATTGTTTCTGTACAATTTTATTTTTCCTAAATTAATGATCCTGTAGGGGTTAAACTGGTGTCTGATCAGGTTGACTCACAAGGCTAAAACCTTATAAAAGAAATGCCACAGGGTTCTGAATAGTTTGAAATATAATTATCTTCTCTTCTTGACATGGAAAAATATGACCTTAAATTCAACTTCAGTTTTAGTCTTGCCTGAATCTTCTTGCATGTACTCAGACAAGTAGGGCTTATTTTACAAGTGTTCAAAATTTTACTGCGTGTGATACACCTTAGTAAGTGCATCGTTTGGTTGAGAGTTTTTGCTACAGAGTCAAGTTGAGCTACATTGCCTCTCAAGTTTACCCACCACTCACGAATGTTAACTTTTTCAATATATTCCAGCTCTCCTCTGCCTCAGTTTATGAAATACATATCAAAGCAAAATTTCCTGTCTCATTCCTGGACAATTTGATAACAAAGTTTTTAATAAAGCATCAATTTCCAGATTAGGCCTCAATATATGTGAATTAGCACTGAAATCTTCTTTACCACCATTAAATACCTTCTTCATTTCCTAGGAGTTTGGGCTAATTTTCATCACAATAAACATATATGTATAGCAAAAATGTATAAATGGTGCTAACAGTTTCCCTCCATTTACATGGAACTGATGAGTATGTGGGCAAGAGATAGGAAGAAATGAGAAATTAAAACAAGTGAACATCAAACACACACACACATAAAACCTGCTGTTCTTCTGGGTTCCTATAGCCCTTATTTTTAGATTGTTTGCTAATACTTACAGGTATCTGCAGCTAGAAGTGGACCTTTCTTTCCCTCTTTCTTTGTTGCTACAGAGAAGAGTGGAAAGGTATGTTCCTAGAATGTGCTCTCTTACCTATCGATAGTGTGAAATGTAAGCAAAATGTTTATTTTTATTATTTCTAACTTATTAAACTTAAATCATGTTGAGAACTCCATCTTCTAATTATGCTAATGCCATTGAAAGAGATGAAGTTTTATATGTAAGAAATTGCTTTGCGAGACCCTTTCCTAACACAATAGGAAGTCTCTTCCGCCTCCTTCTAAATAACTTGAGGTTCTTTGAATCCAAAGCTAAATCCACAAGGGATGGATGTGCTTCATAAAACATAAGGCCTGGAGTCATCTACTCAGAATACAGTGCTTACACTAATCTTTTTGCTGGCAGATGCTACAGCTTATGTATAAATAAAAATATAAAGCATTCCAAGGAATGCTGAATAGCAGCTGGCTTATATTTACCACCTGAATCTCCCTCAGAATCCTTCAGGGAAAATGTACTATAACAAGAAGGCATGAGCTATAAAGACTTTCAGGATGCATGTCCTCAAGTGAGGCCTTTCTTGTGCATTCATAAGCTTTTCCTATCATCCAGAAGGAGATAAGCTTGAATCATTCTCTTGAATAGTCAGGCTTTCAAAAAAAAAAAAAAAAAAAAAAAAAGAAAGAACTGGAACTTTTCTGCATGCATTGAACATTTTTAATATAAATTATATATATATATATATGCATTATCATATGTAATGATAGGAATGCCATGATTTCCTATGTGTTCTAATGTCCCAGATTTATTGTGAAGTTACTGATTGTGACCTTGATTTTAGAGTTTTGCATTTTTCACCTGGTATTTTAAATAATTTTTTTAAAGAAAGAAAAGAATTATGCCATGGAGTAATGCACTGCATAATTACCTGAGTCAGACCGTACTTGTCACATGATGTGGATTTTGCTGTGCAATATAGAATTAAACTGTTAGAGGCGGGACCTGGGAACACATTGGTGAAAGGTTCATTTATACAGCCTCTGTCCTGCTCAAAGGCTTGGTGTGGGACAAACTTACCATCAAACCAGTACTTAAAGTTGGGTGAAACAACTCTTATGTTTTTTTTTTCATCCATTCTCATGGCACTGAATGCCCAGAACAGCATAATGGGACTCTGGCTACATGTGCTTGGCAGGTGGGCATTTCCAGCACTTATTCCACAGATTGATTTCACTTAAGGGCAAGAATAGGCTTAGCTCTTAAGAAGTAATTGGCTTAGCTTTTTACAGAATCATAATTACTTCAACTAGCTTTAGAAGTTAAATTTCTCAAAGTATCTGAAATAGAAAATGCAATTCCAAGTTCAGTGAGCTTGAATAAGGATCTTGAGCTGAGCACACAGCACAAACAATCAGGATCCAGAAGCTCCAAATTGGATCTAATTAGATATGGGGGAAGACGAAGAAATAGAAGTTTTTCTTATAGGAAAAAGTATGTTTTTAAATGTGTAGCCTTAAAAGACACTGATGTTTATAACTCCCCCAACAAAGCACGGTCTTTGATGAAGGCATGAGTGAATCTTTATTTCAGATCCCAGCTAGAATTATGAAGCTAAACTCACTAGTTTGAGGCTTTTAATGGTGGTTTGACTAGAATATATGCACAATACAGAGTCTCTAGATGACTCAGACCTGGTCTTGGTCTGTAATAACTGCTTCTAATAGCTCTGTCTTCATGGCTATGTGTAGATTAAATATTACCTGTGTGTGATTTATAGGCAGTTTCTCAGTATGGCTCAGGTAAAAATTGAAGCTTCTTGTTAAAAGTGTACAGAGCTGTTCTAACTTATAATTGATACAAGGAGTTGGGGACTATGAAAAAGTTTTTATCAGCTGGAGTATATGACATTCTACCTCTCTTATGATGTAATGGACTATAAATTTAAGTTATAGCCTTGTTGATACCATCTCAAATTTCGTAATGATGTTTGAATTTTTTTTCTGTAGGATTTGACAATGCTTTTGTAGTTTGAGGACCTCCCCAACATCACTCTCATCCAGACTCTGGCTTTCTGTGGGTATTAGTAGTCACGTCTGGATCCATAATGATTTTCAACAGTCTACTGAACAGTGACAATGACCTCCACAAACAATGATGCATTCCTCTCTGGGGCAAAATCTGCTGCTATTTTAGAAATGTATGCATCTCAGACTTTAACTTGCTATTTTCTTATTGGATGAACTATTGATTGTTTTTTAAAGCATGCACAGAATTAATTGTTAGATCTAGAAATCAAATAATCAATTTGATTCCCAGTTTATGGCTTCAGGCATCGTGACTTTAAAATTACAAAAATCTCCATGGACTAAGCTCTTCAACAATCAGGTTAATAAAATTATCATCATGAGAAATTCTAATTTAAAGTCCTTAAGAGTAATCTCTGCTTGCATCCTGGCCTGCTGTGGGTATGAGAACTTGGAGCTGGCTACTTTCTACGTTTAGCTCTGCTAGATCAAGATGCATGAGGGAAAAAAATGTTGGAAGATTAAACTCGGACTTTATAGCATTAGTGAGACACACCCAGCACTGGATTTCACCTGGAGGAAATAAAGTGCCCAATTTATACATATCTCAAGGCATTACACTTGCTTTTTTCTCTAGCTTGCCTTATCTTTCCATAAGTGTTGTGAATCCAACACAGGACTGATAGCTCCTTATTAGAGGGAGTTATTATAAAGAGTTAAGGAGGCCATCATATAGCAGCCAAAATGATGTGAATTTCAAGATGTGAACAATTCTCACCATAAAAAGCAAGGAAAATAAATAAAGCCGCTAACAATTAAATGAATTTTTAAAAAGGCAGCAGATCTGAAATAGAACTGGACAAACATCACAGAGGAAATAACATACTCTAAAAGGTCAGAATGAAAAATTAGTTGACAGCTTCAGTAAGAGATAGATTAAGCAAAAGGAAAGAATAGAGCCTGAAGACACATTTTTTGTATTGGTAGTGTTGGACAGACAGAACAAAACAGTATGAAAGCATTGAGAGAAAATGTAAGAGCTGTGGGGTACTCTTAAATAAACAAATTTTTCACTTACTGGCATATCTGAGAGAAAAGGGCATAGAAAACCTTTTTAGTAAAATAAAAGCAATAAACTCTGCAAATCTTGGGGAAAACATGGGCATCTCAGTTCAAGAAGCATTTAGAGCCTAAATTTTAGACCCTCTAACATACATGATCATAAATGCACTTCACCACAACATAGGAAAATTGTTCAAAAGTCCAAAACAAAGAAAGCATATTACAGTCTGCAACAGAGAGCAATGTCAAGCACATTTAAAGGCAAACACACTACACAAATAGAAGATAGCTCAGAAGAATTCTAAATGCAGAGATGTGTTCTCATGTGATAGAAAACAGCTTCCAACCAAGATAATTATACCCAGCAAGTTTCCTTCACCATCAAAGGAGAAAAAAAAAAAAAAAAAACTTCCAGAAAATGTGTAAAGGGAACTCCTGACCAGTAGACCAGAATTTCAAAATGATTACAGGGAATCTATACCCAAAAGAGAAATAATGTGAAAAATACTGTTAATAAAAACATGAATAAATTTAAGATTAAAGATGTAAGACAAAATTATAAATACAAAGAACTTTCAAATTTACAAACGGAAGAAATAACCAAAATATATTCAAAACAACTTGAAAAATATCAAAATAATATACTAAATTTATATATCCTAAATGTTTCAACACTTAACATTATTTTAAATAAACCAAATATCTACTGGGCATAAAAGAGACATTTAGACAATTCAATACTCAAGGCAGGTCAAAATTCCCGAAAGAGAAGAAATAACATTTTAATATAGCTGCAATATGTTTAGCTATTCCTCAGTTTAGAAATAACGGAAATGATGAAAAAAATTGACATTAAAAAAACTAGTTAAAATGCACCGTGAAATTTAGTTTGTATAGAGAGAATTATTTCAACATAAAATGAACATACAAATATGGTAAAATTCAGGAAGCAAAATATTCACAATATAAAATATTCATTTAATATAATTCCTTACTGATCTCGGCGGCTATAACGGTAAGATTGTGCCATTGAGATAGTTCCCGATCAAGGGGCTTTGACGTGTAAAGTGATCCATTCCCAGAGTGAATGTTAAAGATCCTGTCAAGGTCGGTATGGCGATCCAAAGTAAATCTAAAAATACGGTAAAAATAGATGATAAAGAAAATGCATGGAAATAATTTGATGGTTTGTAGAAACAAATGATAAAATATAAAGATATACATTTTACTCATGATTATAGGAAACCACAGAGCTGATGTAGACTATGAACTATTGCAGTTTTGCCAACTGGAATAGCTACACATGCATCACTCAAGGCATGAACCAGCACCTTATTTTGCATAGAGACACAAGTTCTACCAATGTGCAATACTTAAACTAATCCCTGTTGCCATATAAAGTCAACTGATGATGATGTAATCTGGGACACAGAATAGTGTGCATCACATGTAGTTTTATTATCAACTGACTGTACACAGTAACCAAACCTTCCAATCATAAGTATTACAATTGCCCATTATAAATGGTCAATGATAGAAACTCAGTCTTTTTTATTCATAATAAAATTGGAGGCAACACTGTTTTCATCAAATCAGTAAGTACATTGTCAACTTGTGATTTCTAGCTGTGTGTGTGATATCAATGCAGCTTCATGCTTTTAAATTGCATGTATCATTATAAAAAATGTCTTAAAATATTTTAAAATACTACAGTTCAGTATAAAAATGCTTATATGTTTGTAAAGAATATAATCTTTATAAATAAATACAGACAATGCTTCTGGAAGCTGGTATCAGGCATCTTGCTGTATGTTGTTTGAAAGCATAATGCCAGCATATGTCACCAGGGTGGCATAATCAAGGTAAGCACCGTTATCTTTATCAAACCACATATCTTGCCATAATCAAATAAAGTAAATCATTATATGCCTGCCACTGGAATAATTTGCAAATAAAAAATTAACTCACTGCTAAAAAAACGAAGTTAAATTTTTACCTCCTTCTAACAGTCTTCCATGATGGTCCATGGCAGCAGAAACAGTTTGCAACCTTCTAACTTAAACTATCCTATACTAATTCTCACCATTTGTGACACTGTATTTTAAGTTGTTTCAACACAAATTTGAAATAGGAAATGAGGAAATTATCAATCCTACTGCTAGTGTTACCAGGACTCAGCACCAGATTCTAAATGACACTCACTGAATATTACTTGACTCTCACAGGCAAGCTTCTCTTAGTGGACAATACTTTCAAGTATGAGAAAAATATGCAAATAATTATGAAATTAGAGAAAATACTTCATTATTTGGCATGTTGGAAAACCTCAAAGTCCCTTACTTGTGGAGGAATAAGATATGAAGTTGCAATGTGTTGATTAATACATAAAACACAATAAATATAGTGTATCAGTGACCACTCGCAATAATAATAATATTATTATTATTATTAAATTTATTTATTCATATTATAACCCGATTGTAATCTCAAGGCGCTTATCTTCCTGGTTCCAACCTCCCTCCCTCTTCTGCCCTATTCACCTCTCCTAGACCTCTGACTGGTGAGGTCCTCTTCCCCCACCTCCTGACCACAGCCTATGAAGTCTCATCAGGATAGGCTGTATCCCCTTCCTCCATGTGGGCACAGGG
Source organism: Acomys russatus (assembly GCF_903995435.1). Classification (NCBI taxonomy): domain Eukaryota; kingdom Metazoa; phylum Chordata; class Mammalia; order Rodentia; family Muridae; genus Acomys; species Acomys russatus. The sequence continues at coordinate 14,253,127 of NC_067145.1, read as the reverse complement.
CCTCTCAGGCAAGGAGCAGTGATAAAACCACTGGTACCAGAGTTCCTGTCAGAGACATCTCTCGCTCCTGCCCCTCATCATGTGGAGAATGAGCTGTCCATTGGCTACATCTGAACAGGGGGTGTCTAGGTTCTCTGCTTGCAATGTCCTTGGATGGTGAAGCAGTTTGTGCAGGCCCCCTTGGGCCCAGATGCTAACTTTAATAGTCTCCTTGTGGAGCGTCTGACAACCCTGGTCCTTCCATCCCCCAACTCTTCCTAAACAATTCACAGTTCTTCACCCAGAGTCTGACTTCTATTGCCAGCATCTGTCCCGATCCCCCAATAGATGGAGTCTCTCATAGGACATGTATGTTCTTTTTATGTGTGTTCTTCCTTGTTACTGTACTTCAATTTAAACAGTAATAAAATACTATTGAGGATTATTTGACAGTATCTATAAAGCAGACATAAGAAATCTGCATTAAACTTAATTTTTATAGTGTGTTTGTGTGTGTGTGTGTGTGTGTGTGTGTGTGTGTGTGTGTGTATGCACATACCACAGTGTATACATGGAGACCAGAGAACAAACTACTCCATGATAATTTCTTTTGATCCATCATGTGGCTCCTAAGACTTTAAAGCCAGTCATCAACCTGGCAGGAACAGTGCCTATCCTCTGAGCCATCTTGCCAGGCAGGATCTGCCTTTTGAAATGTGATTCACAGCATATTTTTATTGCTATCTGTTTATTTGCCAATTATGTGGTAATTTTCACTTTGCATCTTAAAAATTATTTCCAGAATATGCTTAAACAAAATTCTTTGATTTATGTATAAACGAGTTACCCTAAATAAAACCCTTTTACCATATATAATGTGAACCATCCCACAAATGTATGACAATAGCAACCATATTATCTCCGAGTGTCTATAATATTTCCTTGATATAACTGGAAATTAGTTCCAGTTGAAACCAAATTTCTCAGATGCTGATGATCAGATTATAAACTGGCATAAAATTCAAACAGCCATATAGAAATCCTGCAAGCCTTACATCACTTGTAGATGTTTTGAAATCTAATATGACCTAAATGTGTGATAGTAGGTTTCAAAAAATCTTTATTTGTTCAGCCTAAACCCAATCTTATTTTCCAACTATTGTCTTTTTCTATCCCTTACATCACCTAGGGATTTTTTCAACTCCTAATGTAATGCAAATATATACTGATACCGATGAAAAGCCTATGTCTGTTTAGTACAGGCAGAATTTTTCTAAATATTTTCTATTTTTGTCAAAAGGATGAATGCATGGGTGTATAAAGCATTATCTATAATATATAAGTGTGTGTTCAGGCCAGGTGTGGTGGCACACACCTTTAATCACAGAACTCTGGATGCAGACGCAGGTGATCACCATGAGTTCGAGTCCAGTTGGGACACAAAGAGAGTCCAGGACAGCCAAGACTACATAGAGAAACCTTGTCTAGAAAACAAACAAACAAACAAACAAACAAAAGATACATCTAGGTTCTAAGTAAACCATAACATCTAAGACTATTTATTTTCATCTTCTATATCTAAGGTAGAAGGAAGTCAAAATATACCACAATCAGCATGGAGTAAACTCATTGTCATGTAGGTCATCATATCTAGCATATGTAAATATATTTTTTTCTCTAGTACATAGATAAGTGTAGTTATTAAACATATTAATTTATGTGTAAATGCCAAAAGATAGATTTTATGTATGAAATTTACCACTCTATATTATTGTGTTGAGAAACACCTTGTTATTATAACAATACCACTTGGCTGAATTCATCCCTCATGACAGTATATATTGTTTATGCATAAATAAAATAATTTAGTTTAAGCATATTCTGGAAAAAAATTTAAGAAACAAAGTGAAAAGTACAACACACTTTTCAAACAAGCAGACTGAAAATGAACAAATAGAAACAGTATATTTTGGTCATTTGGCATGTTTGTGCAGGGTTCTTGCCTAGCATTCTGAAGCTCCTGGTTTGACTCCTCAAAACTGCAAAGCATGCCTCTAGTGGCATAGGCCAGAAATGCTAGAACTTGGAAGGTAAAGACCGGAAGACCAGAACTTTAAGGTCACCTTTGAGTACATGATAATGGTTGTGATCAGTATGAGTTACATGAGCTGACTTAAAACAAACAGGCAAAACCAATGTATCATAATTTAAAAGCTGTTTTCGAAACAATAACCAAGAGTAGAACCTACTTCTGGTGCATCTCTGGCTTGAAAATGTTATGTATTTAACGGGAAAAATCAAATGTCTATATTAGTTATTTTAAAAAATTCAAAGAAAATGAGAACCTATGCAATATAGAAATTTTAATAAACATCTAGAATAGAGGCCTTTCTGGCAAAGTTCAGTTGGCAAGTAGGATACTCTTTTTCTTCTGCCAGTACATAACTTGGTGTGGAATGCATGAATATAAGATGATTTGCATAACATGTGTGAATAAATTACATAGAGAGCTATATTACTTCCTGCCTAGTACGATTTGAAGACTGCCAGAAAAAAACAGAATTGTTCACTTGAGTACACTCAGAGTCCCATGAAACATGAAACTGAAGGTTCTTCACATTTTAAAGCTGAACAATTCACAAGAGTTCATTCAGAAACTGCAGAACAAACATTTGAACTCATACTTAAGTGGGTCGCATCCCACTTAATTCATCTTCATGAGAATTAGATTAAAGAAGAAAACCCAAAACCCACAAAAAACTAACAGATAAGGGGAAATGTACAATTTTATGCTGAACAGTGAACATAGATAGTTATATTTCTCTAATGCACCAGTGAAAATGTCAATGAAAACTTTGAATCCTGTTTATTATATGTCCATCACATCTCATGTCCCTTTGAAATTGCATAGGAAGGAAAGCAAACAAGTACAGAAACGATTCTGGTATTACTGAATATTCAAACCTTAAAAATAGCTGTACAAGAAGAAAAAGAGAAAAAACACAACATCAAAGTCTTCAGTTTTGCCATAGATGGAGTATGCCTTTCTACCCGTATATACCAACTATGTATCATTAATGTGTATCCGTGATCAGAACAGTCAAACTTCTAATGATTCAAACACATGACATAAACCATTAATATAATAGAAAAGGGAAGAGCCAGAAAACTATAACGCTGGTGTATACGTTGCCTATGACATATCATTCAAACCACCTCTTAAACTCTGTGTACAGCAACTTTATAGAGATTTACAGAGACTCTAGTAAGCAGTGGTAATTTCATGGTCTCTATGAGCCTTTGAAACCTGTTTCTTTTAATCTTACATGTTAACAAAAATACCTGATAGGACTGGAAGCCGAGTCTGGGTCTCTTGCCATTACAGTGCCAATGATTGTGCCCACTTCAATATCCTCATGAACCTCAAACAGATAGGAGGATCTACTGAAAATAGGAGGCTCGTCCACATCTTCTATGGAGATTTTCACCATTGTAGTATCTTTGAATGGCCCTAGGTAATAAAAACGTGGATCCACATGGGTATTTTCTGCCTCCACCTTCAGAGTGTAAAGTCTTCGGCTCTCATAGTCAAGTGGCTGTATAAACACAAAAGTCTTGACATTAGCATTTGAATAGTGGGATGTCTGTTCGCCTCCAGTCACAGCAGGATTTTAAAATACTACAAACTGTTCATTAGTAAAAAGTAACAAAAATTAGACACCGTTTTCCGTTGTGCCTACAATTTATAATTGTAGGTGTCCTATATGCAGTGTTTTGGCGACGTAGAAAAATATTTTGATTTTTGTATGTAGAAATTTGGATGAATATTATAGCTTATTTCATAAGGATGGTAATTCCATATAAAGCATGGTTTGATATGTTATGCACTTCTGTATGTACATGTACTTGATGTCATACAAGATATGATTCAATTTTATAAAAAATTATAATTTAAACATATGAGACATTTAAAAAAATCTATGTGAAAGTATTTCCATCAATGTAAGAAAAATATATACCAAGCTTATGAGTATACAAATTTGTGATGTATAATAAAATAAAAAGAACATTTGTTATTAAGATAATTTAAGTGTCACAGAATTAAAATATAATCCCTTGACTCATAAGTATTTTGCAAAAATGTTGCTTGCTTAATGTTTGTATATCGTCTTAATCAGAAAAGCAAAAGATTCCTTTGGAATTACTGCTACTTTATGCTTGGTTATTGCTCCTTTCTGGCTATGAGAAAATGTGGCTTTTTAGCACTGTTAGTCACTCAAAGTAACAGCTAGTTATGTGTCCTTTTCCTTCAACAGCATCTCGGGATAACTGTATTGGTTTCCAGTACCTTAATAGTTACTCTTTTCATGGCATTGCATTTGGATATAAATAAAAAATTTTCTTACTTTTTCTTGTAATAATAGAGCCAACTACAATAAAACCTGGCTACCTCTAAATTCTATCACTGAGCATATGTTAGCATAAAATATTAATTTATATGGCAGAAGGGAAAATGTGAACAATTAAATTAAGTTCCAATCCATTCTGTCTCTTTTTATTAGCAACTCTAATTATTGGCTCATACATCTGGATAGCTTGCTATTTTTATGCTTCCAACTGTGATGATATATTGCCACTATTGGTTATTAATTGCTCTTAAGAAAACATTGTTTTTACAGTGAGTTTTTAATAACATTGCTAAGAAATATAATTACACATATATTTACTTGCATGTTTTCTGTTCAAATCCCAGGTTTGTCAGAATGTCTAAATGGGTCTGTGGTATCAGACCTTCTCATTTACAGTCCTAAAAAAACAACTGAACCAACAGTGCTATCTCTTTTCATAGCTAATGAAAAAGCAAATGGGACACAATGCAATCTCTACTCTTTAAACAGATACACTTATTATGGGGACGCTGAATACCTTTTTCACAGTGATGATGCCTTCCTGTGTGTCCTTCTCAGTTATAATGTCAAACATATCTGTCCCATCTCCATCAATAATATGGTAATCTACTTCAGCGTTTTTCCCCGTGTCAGCATCGGTTGCCTTTACACTTCCTACAGCTGTGCCAACTGGGGAAGATTCAAGAACTCGAAGATGAATGTTGTCTGTAAAGAACAAAGAAAATATATAAATACTAATATGTACATCCATATATATGTATATATACACATATTACTTTTTTCTTATATACACACATATGTGTAATGTAAAAACAGTTATATATATATACATACATATATATACATACATATACACATATATATATAAGAGAGAAGTGATTAAGGAGGTTTTTCTAGAGAATATTCAAAGTAAAATGAATGTAAAGAACATTGTTTAACTTACATTCTATGACAGATGTTGATGAATTAATGCTTTGAGTATATTATTAAAAACTACAAGAAAAATAAGGAACTTTAAAGTTATTTGTCTCTATATAGCATTCCTGTTAACAATTCAGGAGTTCTGATTTTGAAATATAGTTTATTTTATGTGAATAGGTAGTTTTGGTGCAGAAAAACAACCTGAATGCACTTATGAAGTAACAACAAAACACCTAATATAGAGTGAACATTCATACTCAATGTTTTTCCATGCTATGTGTAGTTTATGTAATCTCTTACTCTAGTTGCAGATCAAAACAGTTCAGAAGCCCACAGAATCAGTAAAATGTATAAAAATCTCATTTTTATTTGTGACAACAAAAATAATGAACTGTCTCTATTAGAAATAAAAAGACGGCAATGGGTTGTAAATTGAATAAGTTAAAAAAAAAAAAGAAAAGAAATTTATGAAAAAACTCAGAGAATCATTGTCTCATTTCTTGGAGCACATCTGAGAAAGTAAAGCTGAAAGTGTATGCTTTGTAACTTTGAAGTGAAAGAAATACAGAGAGGCTTAGGGAAAAAAGAAATAAAAAGATGCACTTTGCAGAGTATAAACACTGAATTCTGAAGAAGCCTTTTTCATTGTGGAACAAAACACTGATATTTCTAAGCCCTTGATGTACTGGTACATGCTTCCAGCATGAGCATCCCCTACTGCTCATGAGATTTATATTTGAACACCTGGTCATAAACTATAATTTTGATAGGTTAATAGGCTGTAAGCACACTCCTGATTATAGCACTCATGTGCCCATACAGCTTAATTCGTCTTAGTACACATAACAAGATCCAGACCTGTTAACTTTTCCTGGTATTACCTTCATATTTCTTTCTTAGCTTCTTTTATCTTAGCTGCTTCCATTTGCACTAAATTAGACCATATTTTTTTTGGATAAATATTTCTCTATGTTAATTTCTGTATTTTTCTTATGGTAATGCCTACATTATAAATTCTTTCCACATTATCCTCAGATATCATCAGAGAGTTCACTAAATACAAAAAGATATCCTTGATATGTGCTCTTTCAGGCACCATGTAATGCTATAAAAGCAGTCTTAGCACAAGTGAGTTTCTTTCAACATGCTGTTGGAGCTCAACATGGTGTAATCCTATGATTTTCTATGTATCCTTATTTGTACTTCCATTATGCCAGTGTTGACAGCAAGACTCCACTCTTCCCTTGGCTACTCTCTACTGATGCTACTTGCTCTCAGTCTTTCATTTGTATGGAACCCCTGAGCTCCAAATAGCACAATGGTTCAGTTGGTGAGGTGCCTGTTCAAATGTAAATTTATTATAAAGTCACTGAATAGTAGATGAAAAAAATCAAAAGGGGAACTGTGCAGTACTCTTTTTATCCCATTCTAACAATTAGTTTTTATTTTCAATATGTACACCACAAAAGTATAAAGTGAATTAGACTCTGGATACTTTTTTCCACATTGTATTCCCAATGGGTTCTTTTTACTATTGTAAATATAAACATTTATTTGTAGTATGGAATAGTAGTTGCATATTGCAAAGAAGCTTCATAATTTGTTTACTAAGTCCTATGTCTTCCTAAATCCAAGAAATGGTTAAAAACTCACAGTCAGTCCACAATGCAACCCACTTACACAACTTTATGACAATTTTGATATAGTTCATTGCTTAAAGCATTTACTGTACAGTATATAGATCAAGTTATGAGGAGACAGGACATTAACCCAGGTACATGTTCCCAAGTGCTTGTGACTACTCATTGTAACTGCACATACATGCATATCATACACAAGCACGAGAAGAAAAGACAACCCCAAAGCATCCTTGAGAGTTTAAAATAATAAAAAAATTAACTTCTAGATGAAGTAAGTAAGGCAACAAATTTGAGGATCAAAAACTCAGCAATCATAATGGCCTTACACTATCTCAGAAAACTTGGAAAAAGGCTTCTTCAAGATCCAGCTATTCCACTGCTTGGAATATACCCAGAAGATGCTCCAGCACACAACAAAGACATATGCTCAACCATGTTCATAGCGGCCTTATTCATAATAGCCAGAACATGGAAACAGCCTAAGTGTCCCTCAGTAGAAGATTGGATAAAGAAACTATGGTACATTTACACTATGGAATACTACTTAGCTATTAAAAACATGGAATTCCCAATATTTGTGGACAAATGAATTAAACTAGAAATGATCATAATGAGTGAATTAACCCAGAAGCAGAAAGAGTCAAATTGTATATACTCACTTATATCTGGACACTAGTCCAAGGGGCATGTCCCATGAAAGTCTTCACATATCATGAAAGTGGGATAGAGGGGAAGACATCTTATTGGGACTCTCAGTGGAGAAGTATGGAAGAATGGGGTAATAGATGGATACAGAGGGTCCTAGAAATCTACGATAACAACATTATGATGGGTGGATTGGGGCCCAAGGGGGTCAGCTCAAACTATTGCACTAACCAAGGGCAATACAACAGTAAACATCGAACCTTTACTCTGATCTACTCAAGGGACAGGACGTTCTCAGCAGTTATATGGAGAGCGGGGACTGACTTTGACATGAACTCTGGTGCTGCATATTTGACCACCTCCACTTGGTGAGGAGGCCTGGTGGCACTCAAAGAAAGAATAAGCAAGCTACCAAGATGAGACTTGATAGCTTATGACCATATAGTGGGGAAGATGTCCCCCTCGGTCATAGATCTGGTGGAGGGGAGTAGGGTGAAAGCAGGAGGGAGGGAGGAATGGGAGAACACAAATGATGGGATAACAATTGAGATGTAATATGAATAATTTAATAAAAAATTAAAAAATCATAGTGGCCTTAATCATAATAGCCAGAACATGGAAACAACCTAAATGTCCCTCAATTGAAGAATGGATAAAGAAACTGTGGTACATTTACACTATGGAATACTACTCAGCTATAAAAAACAAGGAAATCCCGAAATTTGTGGACAAGTGGAGGGAACTAGAAATGATCATACTGAATGAGTTAACCCAGGAGCAGAAAGACACACATGATATTTATTCACTTATAATTGGACACTAGCCCAAAAGCCATGTCCCATGAATGTATTCACTTGCCAGGAGATTGGGATAGTTGTACGGACATCCTATTGGGACTCTAGGTGAGAGAAGTATGGGAGAATGGGGTAAATAGAAGGATCCAGATAGACCTAGAAAGCTACAAGGCAATGATGATCCGCAGATTTGGGCCCAGGGGTTCTGCTCAAACTATTGCACCAACCAAGGACAATACTTGCAGTAAAGATCGAACAACTTCTCGGATCTAGCCAATGGACAAGATATTCTCCACAGTTAAGTGAAGAGTGGGGTCTGACTCACACATGAATGCTGGTGCCCCATATTTGACCACTTCCCCATGGTGGGGAGACCTGTTGGCACTCAGAGAAAAAATAAGTAAGCTACCACGATGAGACCTGATAGTCTATTACCATATAGTGAGGGAGGAGGTGCCCCTCGATCTTAGACCTACGGGAGGGGAATAGGGTGAAAGCAGGAGGGAGGGAGGAACGGGAGGACACAAGAGATGGAATAACAATTGAGATGTAATCTGAATAAATTAATTAAATAAAATTTAAAAAAAAAAGAAAGTTGAAATGCCAGGCCTAAAATATATTATGTTATTAAAAGTAGATTGTTAAATTCTTATTTAAAAAAAAAAAAACCCTCAAGAATTAGAAGGAAATTTCAAAAGGCTTAAACAAATGCAGTAAAAGAAGCTAAACACACTGTGTCAACATAAAATAGGACTACAGAGGAAAGAAATGTATTGCTTTACATAATTATAAGCAAAGAAGAAAGGAAATGAGTGGCTTGAGTATTAAATGTAACATGATGACATAATAAAGTAACTCAACACCCAAAGAGACAATAGTTAAAAAACAAACACAAAGTATGGTGAGGTCATAAAAAAATACACAAGAAAAAACACAAAAATACCAAACTTAATTTTAAAGACTTCCCAAATAAACAGATATTTAACAATTGTGATCTAACCTACCTTTGTTTTTTTTTTTTCTTTTCTGTTACTTATTTGTTTTGTTTTGTTTTTGAGATAGGGTTTCTCTGTGTAGCCTTGGCTGTTCTGGACTCACTTTGCAGACCAGGCTGGCCTCGAACTCATAGAGATCCGCCTGCCTCTGCCTCCCAAGTGCTGGGATTAAAGGCGTGCACCACCATGCTTGGTCCTTCTGTTACTCCTAAAATACCATTTTATGCCTTTCAGCATACTTTTTAAATATAAGCAGTTTTGATGGTTTCCCTCTACATGGTGTTTAGCTGCATCACATGATATCAGGTTGTCTTATGACTAAGAAAGTGATAGCTGATTAATTGCTTTCTATGTCCCTGCCAGTTTTCACCAAGTTAAGTTACTATGAATTTATTTATAATTGATGGAATTGATGGCTCTCCTATGGAGAATGCATTGAGTTTATACAAATGTCTTTCTTATGTCTCATAAAAAATCACCCTAGATTTTGCATCAATCAGTAACATAGCCATCATAATTAATCAGAACTTATGATGGCGATCTTTTTCAGTTTCTATAGCTTCATGTTTATGATGTGGAATTCTGTAAAAGAAAGCTTTCCTTTCCCTATTCAGCATTAATCATTTTATAGTTATAGAGATTATTAGTGACCAGTGTGACATCAAGAAGAGTTTCTTCACTTTGTTTTATTTTTTCTTCTTGACTCTAACCCTCTAATAGACTAATTTCCTCCTGTAGTTTTTCTAGATTCAACATTGGTAATCTCCCACTTGTCTTCAGTGTCTATCAACCTCCCTTCAAAATATTTCCCCATTATTACTTAAATCTTAGGATCAAGATATTCTAGATATTTTTATAAGTTTCTTACTCAAGATATGAAATACAGAAGGTATTCGTATAGTTTTAACTCACGAGAAAAATAATTCAGAAAAAATTTAATGATGTAAGGTGTTCTATAAACATGGAATATTGAATGCTTTAGTTATAATGTGTAAATATGTTAAAGACAAAAAGAGAATAACTACATATACTTGAAATTAGAATCTAATACAATTTTGATAGAATAGTTTCAATAGCAATAGGTTAATATCCTTAGCACATCATTTCTTTCAAATAAACAACATGTATATCTCTGAAAAGGGATTTTCAATGCCCTAGATAGTAATTTAATATTTAAGAATGTAAATAGAAAAGGTCATTAAACACAGTGACAGGAGTACTGAAGTCACAACATTGCTACCCTGATGACATACCTTGACCCTCTTTTAAAGTTAATTTTTCCATTTATTAATTTAAAATTTTTTCATTTATTATTTCTTCTCACATATATTACAACTCTACTGCACTTTCCCTCCCTCACCTCCTCTCCCTCTCCCTCTCCCTCCCCTCTCTCCCCACCCACAAATCCACCCCCTTCTCCTCCCCTCAGAAAAAAAAAACTAAGCCTTCCAGAGATACCAACAGAATATGGCATTACAAATCACAATAAAACCAGGCACATTTTCTCATATCGAGGCTGTACGAGGCAACCTAGCAGAAGTACAAAGGTCCCAAAGGCACATGTCTTGACTTCTAAGATCACATGTGAGTTACATCTTCACATTCTTTCTGAATGTTTTTCCTGAAAAGGGTGTATAATTCCATTACATTAATGTACAACTCTGGTTTACTTTGCAAATATTGTTCCCTAATGCTGGTGTTTTTCTACTCACACTATAAACGTTGTCTTGTTTGAGTGTTGTGTTTTTTTTTAATCTGAGAAGTTGAAAGAATAATAAGGCAAGAATGTCTTCATGAAACAGGATTAAATGAAATATCAGAGAGTAATTAGATTACAGAAAACAGAGATAGAAAACAAAACAAAACAAAAACAAAACTAACTGGGTGTGGTGGTGCATACCATTTATCCCAGCACTCAGTAGGCAGAGTTAGGCTGATCACTATGAGTTAGAGGTCAGCCTGTTCTACAGAGTGAGGCTAGGGCAGCCAGGGTTACACAGAGGAACTGTGTCCCAAAAAACAAAACAACAACCAAAAAAAAAAAAACCCAAACAAACAAACAAACAAACAAAAACAAAATAACAGCAACAACAACAAAAAACAAACAACAACAAAACCTAACCCATTTGTAGCTAGAGGCTACAGAATAGATAAATGGAAAAAAAAAATAAAAGCTTTATTCAATAAAGCCATTAAACTAGGCTTGTTTTCTTATAATGATAGATTAATAATTTAGTCTGATATTTTACCTGAAAAATAACTAACGTTTTTAAGTTATATAATACATATATGTATGTATATAAACAGAGATGATAGGTAGATAGATGTATATACACACATACATATGAAGGAAATAAAATAATATAGTCCTCAAACTTCAGAGAAATGATAACTACAAGTGGACAGTTGGATTATTTTTGCCTGTGGGTACTTGTCATTTTAAATAAAATTATCCTCATTTTGATGAAGCTATAAAATAGGGGTCAAGTCCATGAAACCTACAAGACAGTTGCTCAGCCACCATATAGATTCATAACAAAACAGGAGTAGCTAGATATCTTGGCTCATGCCTATAAATCCAGCACTTGGGAGGCTAAGGTCAGAAGATTGCCATGAAATCTAGGCAAATTAAGGGTAGGGTCCCATGAGAAAAGTCAAAATGCATCCCTAAATGTAACAGAGAGTCTTAGGTAGACTGGCCCCTAATGGCAGCACTTCAAATTCACAGCATGGTGTCAGGTAACCCGCCCTGTCAGATTTGTACAGAAATAGGCAGTTTTAATGATGAGGGAAGAGCAAAGTCTGAGTCATATCTACAATAGGTTTGGTGCAGGACTTTAAAGCAGTCTAAAATTACTTCAGACAGAATCTGTGCACTATCAAGAACAGAGTGGTGCTCATGCTACCTGGGGGTCCCTTCTTGGTGGTTTCTCACACCTCTTTCTTCAAGAATTTTGTTTTAAATAAAAGTAAAAGGCATTTATAAGTTTAGAGAAGTATATTTCACTTTCTGTACATTTAGTTGGATATACTTTACTTTTATAGCCACAAAAGATAAGAATTTTAAAACACACACACACATGCTAGATGTAACATCAAACAAAAAGAGACCAAAGGTCATAAATTTGAGAGAGAGAGAGAGAGAGAGAGAGAGAGAGAGAGAGAGAGAGAGAGAGAGAGAGAGAGAAACAAGGGGGCGTAGCATGGGAGGGGTTGGAAAGAGATAAGAATGGAGAAAATGCTGTAAATCTACTTTAATTTCAAAATGTATACATACACAAGTCAAAGTTTTCGTCAGTAATAAAAGATTTCTGATATGACACAAGCAGGTAAGATCTTATAAAATAAATGGCAATAACATGAATCAGTCAGTCCATATTAAAATTTTTCTATAAGTGAGAGATAATGCAAAGAAAATAAAACATATCACACATGGTGAGAATATAGCTTAGTGCCTGTATTAACAAACATACGTTAAAAGCCCAAAGAACAACAAAGCCCAGATGGTCAAGCAGAAAAATTAAGCTGGATGTATAAAACAATTTATAGAGGAATAAACTAGAAAAATGGAGACATGCATGCCACAACAGAACTAGGAAATTACAACTTAAATGTATGATATGAAATGGTTTTTTATACCTACTAAATTATAAATACCAAGTCTGACAAAACAATGTGAGCAGCATTGTACAACATAAATTCACACATGGACTAGCAGACGGTAACTACTGTACAGTGATTGGGATGCACAGGCTTCCTGAGCCCTTAAGTTAAATGGGCCCAGCTCTGTTAGCTCCTTGTATGCAAATCACCTGAACTCTGTGCACATCTGTCATAAGGCTATACGTGCTATTTGTAACAAGAGCCTGTAAATTGGGGACATAACTGTAATGGGCCCATCGTAACGAGTGTCTGACTAGATTGCATATTTCAAAGAAAATTCTAGTTTGACATCCTAGTAGTAAGAGGCTTGAATTCAACTTGAAAAAAAAAAAAAAAAAAAAAAAAAGAGAAAATATATTGTGGAAATAAATACTGCACAACTAGTAAACATTGATATTTGCAAAATGCAAATGCAAAAATTGAAACATAGGATTGTGGTTTTACAAAAACAAAATAAAATAAACAAACAAACAAACCCGGAAAATTCAAATATCAAATCAACTGAGTGAACAGACGAGCATATAAGCACATATACTACTCCCCCCCTGAAGGAAAGATTTGAGCTATCTTTAGGTTTAACAAAAGTGAGTGACTAGTAAGAACATGATACTAAACAGAAGAGTCAGGTCTCTGAAATTTATAAAAAATATGTACTTTATATACTGGTCAACTAACTTTCTGAACCACCAATAATAAATTTACCATAAAAACCTGAGTACATGAAAATTGAATGTAGTTTGGCTTATTTGATATATACTCAACATATTTCTAAAAATGTTTTATTTATTAAAATTTATTTAGATTATATTCTGATTGTTATCCCTTTGCTGTTATCATCCATTCCCAAGTTGCCTTGCTTTTCTGCTCTATTCTCCTCCCCCTGGACCTCTGACAGAAGGAGACCTCCTCCCCCACCATAGACCACAGCCAATCAGGTCTCACCCTGATAGCCTGCTTTCCCTTCCTCTGTTAGCCTGCCTGTCCTCACCACCAGGAGGAAGTGATCATACCAGGGGCACCAGAGTTCATGTCTGAGGCATTCTCAGCTCTCTGCACAACCGTTTACTTCATGCATTGATCTTGGTTGGTGCAAGTGTGTGCAAGACTCCTTGGGTCCAGATCTGCCAGACTTAATAGTCTCCTTGTGTGCCTCCTGAACTCTTTGTGTCTTTCCATGCCCCCATTCTTCCATAGCACTCTCCGTGCTCCCACAGGAGTCCAGCAGCAAGTCCCATCATCCGTCTGAATTCTCCATCTAGACTCAACATATTTTCATAAAAACAATGATCATGGCAGTGAAATTCATAAAGCCTCAATGCTACATAAAGAAGTAGAGACTACTGAGGAAATCTTGGACTAAGAGAGATGGCCCTCTCTGGGAAAACACAGCATTGGTGTCCAGTAACAAACAGTCAACCCTAAAAATATATACACAGCCAGAAAAATATGGACCCAAGTTGTCATATTTAGAAACAATATATCTATACAAATACAAATATACCTGCAATAACTATTATTTTAAAAGTTAAAAAGAGGCCATGAAGTTAAAGAAGAGGCAGGAGTGGGTGTATATAACAGTTTGGAGGAATGTTTTAATATAATTATAATCTTAAAAAATAACTAACGCTGAAAATAGCAGATGGATCAACATAATATTAATAGCAGCCAAGAAGAGAGTAAGTGAGCTAGAGATTAAATAAAACTAATATATAACTTAGAGATTCACAAGAGGGAACAAACTCAACTGTCACTGGGACTTTTTAAAAAGCAAGTTATAAAATTAGTCATGTCATGGAAATTTGATGATAAAATTATTTTGGCCCTTGAATGTTTACTCTAACCACCATATTAATTAAATTTGATTCCTCAAGGAAGACGTTTCATATTTAGCCAACTCCTTTTGGTTCTTTTTAAGTAACCTGGTAAAGAATTTATTCCAGGAAACAAAGAGCTAAATCAAGATCTAAGGGTCAAGATATTCATAATCATACTGTCTATAAAAAAGAAAGAAAGAAAGAAAGACAGACAGACAGAAAGAAAGAAAGAAAGAAAGAAAGAAAGAAAGAAAGAAAGAAAGAAAAGCTGAGTGAGATGGAAGGCTTTCCAAACTATAGAAATTTACAGAAATTATATATCACATGTTAGTATAGCCATAGGACTGCTGCTGTGGAACTGACCTACTAAGTGGAAAAGATGAAACAGCAGTACTCAGGAACTTAGTCTGAGAACTAAGTTAAACTACCAGAAAATAAGAAAATATGCTTCAGAGACCTGTAGATTAACCCTACATTACCTTGAATACAGAACAGTTTAAAAATATTGCCTGTGAGGATTTATGCTATGAAAGATAAAAAATGGAGGGGGCACTAATGTATTTCTTCTCTATGAATTTACGTTTTCTTCTTAAGGAGTTTTGGAGGACGGCTCAGTGCATCAGAACTTTAATGAGCAAGCTTGAGTAAGTGGATATGTACAGGGCAATAACTCCATGAAGATGAAAAGTGGAGGCATGTGGCCCACTGGGACATTTTGGCTGCCATTATAGCTACAAGCTTGAGGAAAATCTATGTCATAGAAGAGGGTAAACAGTAAGAGCAGGGCATCCCAGATTTTGTGATGACCTCCTTGTGAGCATAGCAACATTTGTACCCAGAAATCTGCATGCACCCTTAACACACACACATAAAGTACACACACACACACACACACACACACACACACACACACACACACACACACTTTTTCATGATGTTAAGTTGTAGGAACCAAAATAGGATGAGAGAAAAGGAAAGAAAGAACAAGGAGGGAGAGATGGAAAGAGAATGTATGTTCTTAATTTCATTAATTTTAATTTCATGTAGATTTCACTGGGGTTATGTATCTAAGATTTTTCTACATTTTTATTTTCTGCATGAATTTCTTTGATTGCTTAAATGCTAGAGCTTAGAACTGAAAATCTGTTCCAGTCTTAAGAATGATCAGTTCATTTAATATCATCATACATATTCGTAATGGAGTTTGATATTATTGAGGTAGTTTTATTCATGCTAATATCTATCTATTATCTATCTATCTATTTACCTACCTATCTGTCTGTCTGTCTATAATTCTATCTATCTATCTATCTATCTATCTATCTATCTATCTATCTATCTATCTATCTATCTAATCGCTTTACTGCCTGAACCTAGCCTCCTCCTTCTTCTCTTTACAGTCCCACCCTCATAATCCCCTCCCTCCATTTCACTCTCTCATCAGAGAAAAGGAGTATTGAAAGGGCTATGGACCCATTGGAATCTCAATAAACAGAAGGACTGAATGCATCCTCTCCCACTAAAGCCTGACAAGGCAGCCCAGTCAGGGGAAAAGGCTCCAGAGGCAGGCAAAATAGTCAAAGCCAACTCCTACCTCCATTTTTAGGGGACCCACATGAAGAACAAGCTGCACGTAGGATACATCAGTGTAAGAGGCTTAGGTCCAGCCTATGCATGCTCTTTGGTTGATGGTTCAGTCTCTGGGCTCATGGGCCCAGGCTAATTTACTCTGTAGGTCTTTCTGTGGTGTCTTTTATCACTCCAGCTCCATCAATCCATTTCCTCCTACTCTTCTAAAAGACTCCCTGAGCTAGGACTATTGTTTGCTGTGGGTCTCAGCATCTGTTTCCATCAGCTGCTCAATGAAGCCTTTCAGAAGAGAGCTACGCCAAGGCTCCTGTCTGTAAACATATCAGAATATCATTCATGGTTTCAGAGGTTGGCTCTCCGATGGCATGTCTCAAGTTAGGCAAGTCATTGCCTTGCTATTCCCTCAATCTCTATGTCCTCTTAATTCCTATATTTCTTGTAGGCAAAAATATTTTTGGGTCAACAATTTTGTGGGTTCTTCAATTAGAAGTCCCACCTGGCTACAGGTGGTGGTGACTTCAGCCTCCTTAACTCTCACAGCTTTGTGAAGTCTGGCCTATTAAAAACAAAAACAATTTGCAGACTAATGGGTGGAACTAGAAAAGATCATTCTGAGTGAGGTAACCCAGACCCATAAAGACATGCATGGTATGCACTCACTTAAAAATGGATATTAGCCATAAAATGAAGAATAGCCAGTCTACAATGCAAAGACCCAAAGAACCCAAGGGAGGATGCTTGAATATCACCCAGAAGATGAAATAAAATAGATATATGAAGTAGATGCAGTGAGGGAACTGGGTAGGAGATGAGATGCGGAATATAACAGAGTGGGTTCAGGTGTGGGGAGAGCTGTTGGGCTGGAAGATAGGAAGGGAGAGAAGGCAGAAAGCATTGGGGGGCATCTTTGGGACAGGGGAGGCTCCTGGGAGTCTATGAGGGTGACCCTAGCTGAGATTCATGCTAATTTTTTGTAGCTTCTGCAACTTAAGCAGGATAGGAAAAATGTTTTATTAGTTTAAAATGAACCCATGGTTATGAATATATTGATATAATTAATTGCTTATCAGTTTCATCCTTTAGAAAATATTTACATAAATGAATATGCAGATATATTAATTTTCCTTTCATATTTAAATTGTCTGCAAACTTTTCTAGAGTTTTCTGAAAAACCATGACTGAGTTCATTCATCATAACAATATAGGTTTAATTCTGACAAATAAATGAATTGTACAAAAAGACACGTATATAGGCATACACACATCATAACTGCCTTACATGCCGTATATACTATATGACTGTGTATAGGCTGTATATGCTGTATATACAACTGTATGACACTAGTTATTATCTCCTTGGAAGCATTTCATTCATTGTTCGCTAAACATAAATTTAGAATGATTTCTTTGGCAATACATTTTTCCCAGAACCAATTTTAGGTAAAACTTTATTTGGTATTTCACAATTTAAAAGTTCATTTTTATGTTTTAAATGTAGGAAAAGGTGATTCATTATCATTCTACTATTTATTCCTAGTTGCTTAGGCTGAATACAAATATCTCAGTTTGTCATGCAAACTGATTCTGCTTTAATTGAGAGCCAGTCTGGTCCCCTTCCTGGGTTAATTTCCATGTGAGTCAAGAGACAGAGAACTGGAGAGAAGCAAAGATTTTTATGTACACACTGACAAAGGCAAAGGAACACAGTCCGGGCACCAATCTCTTTTCATTTCTTTTTAAAGACATCTATTTGCATGCTACTTATTTTTTATCTTACAGTTGATAGAGCTTTAATTATGTGGCAAGCTTTCCTATCAATTCCAATTTATAGTTGTTTGAAATTCATTCCCAGGTGTCAGATTGAATCATCTGCTTCTCTTTTAATGATTAGGGCACATAAATATTTCTTCCTGGTAAGTATGCTTTTCCCTTGGCTGTTCTCTTAAGCACCTGGGCCTGGATGTGAGAAGATGTTCATTGTGCAAGAAAAATCTAGAGGTGATGCTGCAAAGAGGCCTTCCAAAGAACAGAGCAACCCATGTGGTTCTACAAATGAAAGCACATCCAGATTAATATTGAAAACCTCATATATGACACCCGAATGTCATTATCAAAGATTTCAGACTGGGTTTTCAGTATTTTGCTTGATGAGAGAAATGCACTCCGCCATTCATTTAAGTAACAGGGTTTCTGTATTGCAGCATTATAGTTTCTGCAGATCGCTGTAGCAAAATTAGAAATAATTGGCAGTTCAATTTAAGAAAGGGACTTTGGGGAAAGCATAGTCAAACTAACAGATGTGACAGATGACATCCTTTCGAACAACAAAAAAATGCCAGAAATGAACCTGGAGAGGGACAAGGGCAAATTCCTTTTTTCGCGTTTTGAGCTTAGGACAAATAGCTGCTATTTGGTTTTGTTGATAACAAGAACAACAGCAACAAAAGGTTGAAAAAGATAATTTTTCTTTATCCTTTGTTCTCTGCCCTTGTTGCTATCACATTTACATAAGAACTTTCTACTTTTCCAAGGTGGAGACTTTTCAAAATGTTCCATATATAGGAATCAACAAAATAATTTAACATTAGTTTAATTTTTTATTTGCTTTGTGTGTAATCTTACTGCAACATCTCAGTGCTGTGTAATAATCTCAAACAATACTTGCTTTAAGAAGAATGACACAATTATGCACGTTTATAAACCATTCCATTGTATAATGCTCAAAAGATGTTTTTTAATGAGCTTAACAGGAAGAAATTAAAAACAAGATAAAGCTCCTTGGAGGCAATGCGGAGTAGTTAAGGAAATTATGCAGTGCTAAATGGGCGTTTAGGAGAAAGCAGAGGAGACTTGAAAGTCACACTGGAGACTGACAAACTGCTAAGGCTTTGGAATTGAAGACTCTCACCAGAGGAGACAGAAAACTAAATCTGTGAGCACCGGAGAAAGGATCACCAGCTTAGTTTGGGGCATTTAAGTTAAATTAGAGCAAAAAGCCACACTGGATATTTTAGTTTCCTTCCTATGCCCTTGAGGAAGGCATCACGACAAAGCTTTAGATACACTATCATTGATTCCTTAGTCTGTATCTTGACATTTCTTTGAAATTGTCTGCCAGTATATTGCATCAATACACAGAACTGCAACACATGGACACATAAAAGTATGCAGGATTGGGAAGTTAGGATAAACGTTAAGATAGTCAGCCATGAACAGGATTTCATTGTATTTCCTGGGAGGTCCCTTTATGTCTCACCTGAAATTTAACGGTATTAAAACCTCCTTAAGAGCAGCCTAAACATATTTATACAGCAAATACTTATCCATGTTCCAGTACTAAGAGTATTGTGGAAGTTAATTTTGTAAAACAGCACAAAACAGACTCTCTGTTTCCCATTATGACGTGTAAATGCTAAGTAGGTTAGCCTACGGCAATTTCCATGGGAATCACTAGGGTACTCCATAGAGACTCAGCTTCCATCAGTTCCATTTAAAGAAGTGTATTATTTCATTACAAATGAAAAATGGGATAATCCCACAGGTTCTGTCACCCTAAACATGTCATTTCTCTGACATCTTACATGGTTTTTATTTAAATGACACATATCTCACATTTATATATTTCTCCAGCTATTGTGTATTTACAATCAACAAAATCTTCAACTTAAAAAATTCAACTGGAAGTCCATCTCTCTCCCTCCCTCAACCTGCTCCTGCCTGGCTCCCTCCCTTTCTCCCCAAACAAGCTTTTCTGGTAGAAAGCTTCAAAAGCTTCAAAGTACCTATTTTATTGGTACCTATGCCTTTTATCCCTCAAATCTTTTCTTGACCTGGTTACTCACTCCTGTGAATCACACACTTAGAGAAGCTGGGATCCCACTGCCCTCCTCCCTTCTGCATTACCTCAGACACAACTAAAGTTGTGTCGAACCCTGGGGGTCCAACCAAGCCTAATTACATACCCTACATTGAAAGCTACCTTTATTTATTCTGTCTTCCCTAACAACAACAGCAGAAGCAATCTTTAATATTCTCTTGCTTTTCTGATTGGAAAACATTGGTATATTTTAGAGGGACTTTTAAATAATTTCTTGCCTGATCCATACATTTAAAATAAATTAGCACTTTGTGCTTTTGGCATTAGTCAAAGAATAGCACTGGTGATTTATTAACCTCCATTATGTACACATGCCCATATGGGATATGCGCTTATATTTAATGTGTGTGACCCTTCCTGTAGGAGCCCATGGAGGCTCCTCTTGAACTAGCTCAGACCTTTTTGAACTAGAGTCACTGGCAGTTGTGAGCTACCATATAGTTTTAGGAACTTAAACCTGGGTCCTCTAAAAGACATGTCAGCTCCTTAATCAGTGAGCTATCAATAGGCCTAGCAGGAAGAGTAGTGAGGGGAATTATGCTGGGAGAAACTACATACTAAGAAAGTAAATAAATATGAGAAAGGGGAAAGACAGTGCATCTGTAAACTTACCAACATGCAAATAATTTAGAGCCGTCCCTATGCCACATTCCAGGGTTTAGAATTATTATAATTGGTAGCATTCTCTGTGTATAGCTTGCCAGGCAACCAAGGGCTACACATAGGACTGTACACCAGTTTTAGTAAATCAGATGCTTTATTGGAATTATATCTTTCTGATTCTTGAACCACAAGTACATTGACAATGAGATAAGACAAACAAATATTTGAAAGTGTTTTAGTGTGTACCGTTCAAATCACATTCAGTGTAACCAATACAGCTACAGTGCTTTTAGTATAGGTGTTTTCATACCTCCTAGATAATAAAAAAGAGATCTTTTAAACTTCATTTTCTTCAAGTTGGAACATTTTCCTAGGAAACAGCTGACAGTTGCTCTTGTTGAAAACTACTTGATAACTTTAAATATGCAGATCAGCCTGGGGCCAACATTACCTTGGGATTCCCATTAGAGGAGAGATTGACTCTGTTTACACAGTGAAAATCAGCACTTATTAAATCAAATCTCTCTTGTACCAGGCAAGGATTATGGCGTTCTCACAGCTCAATGACGTGCCTGCCTTAAATCCCTATGCACATTATAGAAAAATTCCTTGAAAGACTTTGTCTCCTACACACTTGTGTACCTACCAGCTCAAAAACTATGGCAAACCCAAGAATGCTTTCATCCCTTTGGTTCTCTATCATCACAGAAACACTACCAACAAAAGCATGAAGTTCCTTTTTCTACCAGAATGTACCAATGTTTAAAAATTCTGAATGCCGTGTATGAAACTGACTATGTTTTTAATAAATTAGACACAGAGTCAGGGATCCAATTAAAGGCAAAATAAACAAAAGAAGTTAAAATATTTCAAATATATCAATTTTGGTGAGATACTTAGAAGTCCCGAGTTTAATTACAAAGTAAGGTTTTTTTTTCCAATATAAATCTTATGTTCTAAATGTAGAGTCATAATTGATGTACAAATTGAGTTACATTAGTTTACAAATTTCAGTTTTCAAATCATAAATGGGTGAGTAGTTACAATATCTACCTCATATAGATGTTGTAAAGAACAACACTTATAGAATTCAGTATGTTATTGCTCTCTATAATTATTTTACACTGCCATTCTTTTTTAAACAAAATATATAACCCATATTTCAATTAGGAATCAACAATAGAATTAAAATATACCACACAAACATGCTTGCTATGAATCGTTTTTAGGCGCTGAGTGGTTCAGTTACTACCAATTGCTATTGCTTTTTATAATTTTTAGAAATAGCTAGAATATAAATATAAACACATGGTTTGGAATCTTGGGAATTATTATCTGTTTTAAATTTATTTGCACTCCTGAAAAATTGTCTCATAACTTTTCTAAACAAAAAATTCCCTCTTGGATATCTTGCGTTATACTTTTGAACTGACATTAATGAAATAAGGGATTTCAAGTTACATTTTTACTATTCCCATTAACTCATAAGAATCTGTGGAGCAGGATGTAATTAATTCAGTCATTTGAGTGCATTTATCATGGAACTGGAAGTTCACATAATAAACATATCATTTCTCTTTAATCTGAGTTTTTTTATGCAACAACAAATGTAAGAAAGGGGTCTTGCAATTGTGTCATGAGTGATCTTTGCTCTTCACAGTGCTACTTTCTTACCAAGTTTAACTAGTCTGTATCACATAAATTTATATGTTAGTAGTCCTTGATTTATCAGGGCAAACAGCCTTATGCTGTGTTTTTATGTGAACATGAATGATCACAGGGTTTTATGAAGCCAGGGTTCCTAGAGTCTTCTACTCATTATGAAAAAGTATGTGAAAGCATCTGCTGCATTTGTCTTCTGTCTGTATACCTGTGAGTAGAAACCTGTGGTCTTTTTAAATTTTGTGGAGACATTGGCTGCACATCGAGTGAAGGGTAGTGTTTTCTATCTCAACCTCTGATGCATTCTACCTAAATCTCATTACTGTCCTGGCATATCTAGTCCCTTCAAAAAACATAGCCTTGTCATAGATCATACACAACTATAAATCACTTAATAAAACTATAAGTCTCTACTATTGAACCCTCATTTCTGCTTTCAGGCTCCAGAAAATTGATTTGAAAAGATTAAAACACAGTGCTCATTCTCCAGCATTAGAGAAGAATGCTGACATTAGTCTGACACCTATAGACTCGATACTTCTGCCTACTGACCCTAGGCTGCAAGAAAATCAATATTAAAACATTTCCACAAAAATGATTTTGTGTTCGTTTGTTTGTTTGTTTGTTTGTTTAATTATGTTACAACCCACTTGGAGACAAATCCTTTTGTCTATTGCTTATTTTTCTAGTTCCTGAAATGAATAGATACCAGCAATTTAATCTATAATCTTGTTTCTTCTTAAAATTTTTGGAGAAGAAGAACCAGAGGAGCATTAGATCTGGGAGAGGGGAGAGGTTGAGAGGAGCTGAGAGGAGTGGAGGGAGGAGAAATTCTTTTTGGATATATTGTATGAGAGAAGAGGTTTTTTTTTTTAAATTTAGGAGAATATAAAGGAAACAAGATGAATAGGCTTGGCTCAATCAAATATATATATTAAGTATAATATATTTAGATATATAGAAATGAAACAAAAGTTAAGTCAAGGAACATTACTGAGTGTTTCACTAGTGGAGGAATAGTTGCCCTTCAATCTTCATTAACAAAAGTGTTAATTGGTAATTATGAGGAAGGTGTGCATTTCTTGGTGACCTAAAAGACGTTGACATCACAGGGGTAATAGGTCTTTATGCATCATTTGCATATAAATGAACTATAGCTTTTAATCTGAGCAAGGACACACAAATAAGAGCAAAAGGAAAAGTGAATGAGTATGAAGGCATGCATGAAGAACCTGTGTTATGTTTTCAAGACTGCTAAAGACTCTTATGCATCTTTGTCTTTTAGCTGTGAGGCTGTAAGAAAAAGTAATGCATATGGTCAAAAAGAAGGCAGATCATCAAATTTGATGCATTTTCAAATCCCGAAATTATGTGGTGATCAACAGAGAAATATTTTTAGATAAATGAATGTGTGATTTTGCTTGCAAATACTTGTGCTGTCTAATGTGAAATACTGAATTTGGTCCACAGATTTGAAAGTTTTAAGTTTTCATCTCACTTCTATATTTAATTATAGCAACAAGGTATTACTTGTATAAGTAAACATTAGTGAACACATGACTGTATCAACTACTATGAATCAATGCTGCGTAGACAGTAAATTATTTAATCTTACATCATCTCTCTCTGAAGAATACACTACAACCCAGTGGTACTGATGATATGAAAAATAGCGAGGCCAGTTTAATTTACCACAGTAGAAAGCTACTAAGTGAATTACGTCACTCACTCTCATGTAGGATTTGTACTTGAATTGTCCAGGAAACAAACCACTGCACAAGTCAAGAACTCTCAAGAAACCATGGGCTGGAAATGCAGTTAGCTTAAATTTGTTAAACATAAGTGAAGCGAGGCTGAGTTGACACTTAGAGGAAAACAGTTTTACATATCTTAGCAAGGGTAATATTGGTTCATACTTTAAAGAGAATATGAGATTAAAGAAAATAATGCATTTAAAACAAACTTCTCAACATGTTAAACATGACAAATAGAAATTTTTGAAAAGGAAGTTGAGAGGGAGTGGATCTGGGGAAGAAGGAGGGTGAGAGAAAGCTAGGAAGAGTGGAGGGAGGGGAAGCTGTGAAGAAGATGTAGTGTATGAGAGAAGAACCTATTTTCAATAAAAATGAACACTAATGTGTAGGGTTTATGGTTTGCATTACAGTTCTTATTATACAGAGTTTGCTGTTTCTTTTTTCTCATGTTATACAATGGTGAGATAGTACAGTAGTAATGACATGTATACATATGTTATATAATATGACAGTCTTGAAGATTCAATGATGTGATATATGTGGAAGTGTTCAGATACAGAACAGTACTTGCTGAATGGAGGATATCTACACAAATAATATTAGACACTAAAAATCAGTTTTCTACATCCTAGGTGTCTAATAATAACAAATAGTATCCTATTTGCTATAATTGAGTATCCATAATAGATATATTAAGAATATTCATAACATACAAGATAATCAAGGAAAATATAATCAATGAATTATATTTAAATCTATAACCTAAAATAACAAGGCAGGTTAGGCGGTATATTAAAAATCTTCAAGATCTGTTGGGCTATACATGTAGAATTGGATGCTCAAGTCAACACATCTGCATTGCTACTAACAGTGTGGTGCCAATGTGTATTTAACCTCTGCTAAATTGCTGAATGGGGATTCTAATACTGAGCTACTATGATCCAATAAAGCAGATCAATAAGTAGGATGCTGTGGTGTCAAGAAAACTTTTCTTTAGAGAATTAAATGTATGTAGCTCTTCCCCATTTTTATTAATATCATGACAATTAGTGTTGCCATTTTACTGTGTTATATTCTTGTAATAAGCCTAACATGGCAATTGTTATTTTCAAGTGAATTAGGGCAAATAAATATTTATTGAATGAAGGACTTACAAGGACAACACAATGAAATAAATAAGGGTTCATTGATTATTATTAGCTTGAAATTATCTGGGTTTTCATTCAACTAGAATCTATCAATTACTTTATTCAAAATTATAATTCATAATTACTGAGAACTTTAATACTACTCCAAATTGCCCTATGTTATTATTAATAAACACATCTTTTTCAGTTGGTTGATCATTTTAAATTATGAAAAATTTTAAAGATGGTTTATTTCCCTCAGTTGCATGTTCGATTTGTTTTGTTTTATATATGTGAGCTTTAGTTTGCTTCTATGCATATGTAACGCTTACATACCTGGTGTTCTGAGAGGCTTGAAGAGGCCAGATGATGCCCTGAGACTGAAATCATGAGTTGCTGTGAGCCACTGTGACAGTGATAGTAAACAAGCCTAGTTCCTTTCTAAGGGCAACAAAGGCTCCTACTGGCTGACCCATCTCCTCAGGTCTGCATGCTCATTCTCTTGACAAGAGACTCAAGATAAAAGTTCAATAATACATGTGGAATGTGAAATATAAATTGTATATTATATTAAATCTTGTGCCTATTACTAATGTTTACAGAATGTTAAGAATGGAACAGGATATTCTCCACCGGTGAGTGGAGAGTAAGATCTGACTCTCACATGAACTCTGGTGCCCCTTTTCTGACAGCGTCCCCTGGATGGGGAGATGTGGCGGCACTCAGAGGAAGGATAACATGTTACCAAGAAGAGACTCAATATTCTAAGAGCATATATAGGGGGAGGAGGTCTCCCTCAACCACAGACATAGGGGAGGGGAGAAGGGGGGAAGTGGGAGGGAGGGAGGAATGGGAGGAAACAGGGGAAGGGCTAACAATCGAGATGTAATATGAATAAATTAATTGAAAAAATAAAAAAAAGAATTATTATAGACTTCATCTTTCTTGATGAATAACACACCTTAGGGTGAAATATGACTACTTGAAAGTGCGCACATGGATGTCCTTATTCTTTCCATGTTAAAGAATAAAAACAACAACAACAACAAAAAAAAAAAAAAAAAAAACACCACAATCCTTCTATAAACTTCACTCTGATTGGCATGTAAATAAAATACCTAAAAGTAATCATATGTATGATATAGATATGCACACAAGCATATATGTATAATACATATAATCATATAGCAAGCATGTTTATATACTTCTGATTTTATAATCCTTCCACACTCATAATTCTGAATAAATATAATGGTAACCATGCACTACTGACAAGATAATCTAGTTCAATAACACAGAAAGAATCACAACTCTTCTTAGAGAAGAGTGAAAACAGTACAATATAATTATTCTTTCCAAGTAATCATCTTATATAAGGTTACAAATACCATAAAACATTTTGTAATTCAAAATTTAGTTTATAGTAAAGAGATTGAAGCTGAAGTAAAAAATGATCAACTTTGATGCTGATATCCAGGAATTGATGAAAATTAAGAACAGAGATCATTACAGATCATATACATTATAGCATGTATAGAAACTTACACATTCAGGCTATCGTGAATGGATTGAGAAGGTCATATTTTTATATTGACTACACTTTATGTATATGTGAAAACAATGGTTAAAGATGAGGAGGTCTTGAACCTAAGGGCTGTTAGAAATGGCATGGGTAGGATATAGGAGTGAAATAGGGGGCAATGATGTAATTATATATGCATTTTAAAAATTAACAACAATAAGAAAGGTTAGATATCACAGTAGAATGTGATTCTTTGTGCCTGATTCACTACAACTTTAAATTCTGTTTTGAAGTGGAGGAACAAATGAAAGAGAAACTCGTATAGTCCTGATAGTCCAGTAGCACCATTGTCTTCACCTGTGTTGCACACATATAATATACCAGGTTTTTACAAGAAGAGAGAGTAAATAAATGTTCTATACAATCATTATATAGTCAGAAAATGATGGCCCTTAACTGATTATTCTTAACAGAGTCAGAAATTTGGAAAATAATTAAAGATGCATCTTTCTGTTTGTGAACAATGAATATTAAATATTTTAGGATGTCTACCTCTTTGCACATGATGATAGAAAATGTAATTTATACTACCTCCCAAAGTTCTGACTGCATTGATGCTTATACTACAGTCATTATTATTATATGATTTATTAAATTGTATCTTCAACTTTGGATGCTCCTTATTAATATGTAAGGAGAGAAAAATATCCATTATAAAATATTAGCTTTATAACATACGCATATTTCTTTTACTGTCTTAGAAATTTATTAGATAACTATGAAATTCTGTGTGTATGTGTGTTTATGAGAGAAAGAGAGAGAGAAGGAGGGAAGAGAAGAAGAAGGGAGGGTGGGACAAAGGGAGGGAGGGAGAAAGAGGGCTAATTGAGATTCAGAGTCGCCATCTCTGTAATAAACATCATAAATTACTTAATTTTACCTTTTATTGGCAGATTGGTAGTTAAGTATCACGTATCACTGTGTTTTTATAAACAAATTAGTTATTTGTTAAGTCTGTCTATACTCTAAATCCTATGTTCTACAGAATGACCATTAAAGGACACTTACTCTGGGGAAAGCGAGGTGGGTTGTCATTGACATCTGTTAGCGTGATGTTCACTGTGGTGGTTCCGGACAAACCCCCCATCTGGCCACCCATGTCTTTGGCTTGAATGACCACCTGGTATTGTTCCCTGTTCTCTCTGTTCATGTTTGGCAGAGCTGTCCTGATGATACCTTTCAGGAAATACAAATGCCTTGTCACTGTACTGTGTGGTAACTTTATATTTAATAAAATATCACACACACACACACACACACACCATTATAAAACTATTTTCATGCAAATCCTTAAAGTTTGTTTTGTTTGCTCTCTCCTAGTAGAGCACTGTAAGCTATAGTGACCTAAACTCATATATGAACTCCAAACAGTTAAATTTCTATTAGTTTAATCATTTAATTACTTTGAATTTTAAATATTCAATATCAGGTTGGATGTATTCTCAGTCAATGAAATGCTTCATATATAAACATGAAGACCTAATATTAATCCTCAGCTCCCAAATCATGGCTGCAAGTTCCTGCCAACGAAATTCAAGGAGCTGAGGCCACAGCAGGAGGGCTTCTGAGATCTACTGTCCAGGCTGCTTAGAAAAATTGTTGGGGGTTCAGGTTCAGTTAAATACATTATTTCAAAACACAACATGTATGTCTATTAAAAGTTATGCTTTATGTCCCACTCTGGCATCTGTATATATCAACACAGATATGTACATATGTCCTGACACACATGAACACACATACATAAGAAAAATACAGAGTGGCACTGTCACTCTGAGTGTGTTAATTCTTTTTATTTACTTTTGGTCTCACATTTATACTTGCAGAAAATCACAAAAAAAATGGTAACACCAGTATGTTGTTCCTGACCTGTTTCTGGCTCCACAGAGAAATAAGGCTGCCCTTGAAGTATGCTGTAGATGACTCTGGCACTGTTTCCATATGAAGGGTCATCGGCATCTGTAGCTGTGACTTGCACCACAGAAGTACCTGAAGTATCCAAATTCAGCTTAGTTCTGCACAGTACCAGAAGGAGGAGCAAAAGCGCTTGTTTTCATTGAAGACTTGAGTGATTTTTTGGCTTTAAAAATGACCACTTTAAGACACTGTCACATACAGTTGAAGGATAGATATAGATAAAGATATGTACTGTTGCAAATCCATCCTAATTTCAATATAATAATTGCTATTTCAAGCGAAAGGTGCGTGTTTATGCTTAAAATGGGTAATGCTGCAGTATTTCAGAACATAACAAACATGGTCCCTTTACAAATGTTGAAGCCTGATATTAAATGAATATTCAAATAATAGACTTGTTTTGTGTAAAGGGCACATCTAAATCTCAAAGGGGAAGGTATATTCTTTCTCCCTCTGCACTAATTAACTCTAAAAATAATTAACATCTGCTATAGAACACAATTTTATGAATAGATTGAATTCTAATTTTAGAAACAATCCAAGATGACCCCATGTTCCCAGAGCTACTAAGATCTGTCTAATAGGGTTCATGATACATATAAGGGATTTATGCTTGGTGCCCACCCAAAGGCCTTGAGGTTTAGCAAAGTGCAATAAAAATCCTAGGAAAAAAATGAGAAATGTATGAGTTTGATAAGTTACTGTTAAAATACCAAATGTTTCTATTAAAAACACTTTTATTAGTTTAGACCAATTCATACACATTTGAGAAGTTTGGTTCTCCATTAAACCCAAATAAATCTTACTCTAAAAATGTTACCAGGCTTTCTTGATGTTTGGATATATTATCACTAACTATTTAATACAAATAAAGTATATATATTTTTCTCCTCAAAATATCACATTATTAACATGAAAAATATATTTCATTTTCTTAAACATAGTTTTACCATAAAATATGTTTCGCAGTTCAATGTTGTATTTTGTACCATTATATGAATATAAGGTTTCAGTGAGGTAATTTAAATATGAAAATTATTAAAGCAGTTTATATGTAAATACTACAGCACAAGGGTCTTTCTATATTCAAGAAAATTAGAGCTAATCAAGACTTTTATTTGAGTATTTCAGTAACTTAAACAAAACTTCTGATAGAATGTGACTAGCATACATAAGTGAAACCATGTCTGGCACTCTTGCTCTGCCATCCATGGTCTATATTGCTAATTGACTCTCTAATGTTCTATAGATGCAGTTTTTCTATTAGAGAATTCACTGTGTTTTTAAAGCATAGTCCTATTGAACATGTATGAACTTTTTTCTTGTTTTCTGTGAACAAAACAGTATACAAACTATTGGAATAATTTGTTTCATTAAGTTTCATAGATAAGAGGGCATGTGTCAGTCATATGTACAAGTTATGTCACTTAGGGAACCAAATATACAGTATCTGTAAGAGGCCTAGGACCTGGTACCTTGTGGACAGGAAAAAAGCAACTCTAATCCTAAGATGTTTGAATTCGTAATCTTACGTACTTGCCATAAAAGCTCTTACGACAAGTGTCATTTTAGTCTTTTCTACTGAAATTTAGAGGTAGTTTCTGGATTACCATGGAAGTCTTTAAATGTGTTATGAAAATATGAAAATCCACAAGAAATGTAAAATGCATTAATATCTGACTCATTGCTTCTCTGCTAATATATATATGTGCATTTTGGGTGAAAGGTAAAAAGTTAATTTAAATTAATTAAACACAACATTGACAGAATTATTTGAAATTACTTTTGTGCTTTCATCCATCATAAATATTGTAACTGCACTTACCTACTACAGACATTTCAGGAACACTAGCTGTATAAGTTTCTTCTGGGAATGTTGGCTCATTGTCATTGATATCATGGATTTTGATCACAAATTCAGACTCTGGTTCTACTGGCCTCAGAGTTCTTCTGTTAATAGCTTGTGCACGTAGAGTATAAAAGGCCTTTTCTTCCCTATCAATTCTTCTTGTGGCATGAATATCACCTGTTTTTTCATCAATAATGAAAAGAGTACCAGCTCCGTCTCCAGATAAAATATATTTCAGTGATCCATCTCCTTTATCTTGGTCTGAATGGAGCTGGAAGAAATAAAAATGAGCATATCCATGACAATGTCTAAAGATGCACAGAGGTAAAAGAATTCAGAGTTGGTTCTTCAAATCGCATAAAAAATAATGGGGTCAGTAATCTCAGTTCTATATATCAGAGTTGAGTAAATCTATCACACTCAAGCACCATCAAAAGCTTTTCATGTAGCATTGTGATTTTTTTTATTCTTAAAAGAAAATACCCTCCAAAGTTAAAAGGACGGCTCTTTTCCTGCTTAGTACATAACCAATTTTAGGAAACAAATAAATCTTGATAGCATCAGCTATGAGGGTGTAAACATCCTACTTTTAATTTTTTTTAAAAAATGCAATATTACTCTCATATTACACAGGAGATTCAGTGCCTATCTACTTATTATTGGTTGTATTTCTTCTTTGTAATTAGTAGTATCTTAGGAATTGAGTCTTTCAAGCATATATGAGATAGATTCCAAATGTAGGAATAATAAACATGTTTGGTTTTATATAAAAGACGCAACTACCCTGAAAATATTTGTAGGTGTCAGGACAGAGTATGGATGTTTATGTAACACATGTACATACATACTAAACAGTAAAATACATGTTCTAACACTGGACCTCAAACTATCTTTTTTTTCTGAACATATTTTTATTATGTGTCTTTTTTAACATATACATTTATATTATTAAACGTGAGTAAAATTAAGTACATATAGCAGGAAGAACCAAGAGGCAATCTGGAATTATATAAATGTTATATTTGTAGTGATTTGGCCATTTGTATTTGGCAAACTTGAAGTAAACATTTTTCCTATCTTGTTGGGTCTAAATTTCTGAGTGGAGATTAATATCTATCATATCTCATCTCTGTTAATTTAAAACATCAATCTCGATCTAAAAATATCTTAACCCCTAACCTACTAAACTTAATTGAAAGACTAAACTATCTGGTCTTCAAGCCCATCAGAGACTTGAGAAGGGATAAAACTTAAATACCTGAGTGAACCCGGAGTGAGGTTAGCAGCTTCCAAAATGGAAAAAAAAAAAAAATGACGGAGACAGTTTACTGCCTGAACAGTCACCCAACACTCTCTATAACACTGGCGCATCATTTTCAGCCTTCTGACCCAATATATCTGACAGACATATTTGCAAGGTAGGAACTATCGAGAACTTGCTTACACTGTCTTGGCAGAGTTTGGCCATCAACTCTATGTGCATCTAAATGTGCCTATTTTTAGGCAGAATTCTGTTTGTGGCAGAAATGAGGACATTTTTTTGCAGTGGTTGGTCTGCCACATTTGAAGCCAACTGCATAAGGAGGTTCTTTGATTCTCGTTTTCTTTGAAGCAGGCTGTGTGTTGCCAGGAGTTAACTTGTTTTGTTGTGAGAGAATCTTTAGAATAATAAAAACATCTTTAAATGCCATATTCTGTAAGTCTATGAGGTTTCTGAAGACCCTATTTAGCTAATCTACCTCACATATCTATAGAACCATATCTATCTATCAGACCTAGAGTGTATAATCTTGTGATAAAATTAGACTAGTTTTTGCCATGATTTTCAAAGGGCATGGCGACAACTACCTTTCCTATGCCTATAACAGAAGCATGTCAATCCTTGTAGAAATCTGTCATCACAGCCGAATTTGGGGTCACGTGCACATATCAATCTAGCTTGCACATTACTGAAGCTGAATTGTAGACTCAAGAATTCTACTTGAACTATTTTTCAAAGATATCCTTAAAATAAGCCAACCAGGCTTGGACATGCATGGATTAGTAAGTTCAGGCTTTGGGAGACACTGAACTGGAAATCCTTCTAGGATTAACAACTAAACAAGGTTGCTGACTTCTGTGGAGTAATGAGTTCTAGGCATCTTCCAGATAATGTGGTAGTGTGTCCATATCAAGAACAGAAATTATGTGGAACTATTGATGATTGTGGGGTCCGTGGTTCAGCTGCAGTAACATGCACAATAGAATGCACAGAACTGTCTCAAGTGGAGGAGAGTCAACAGGCTTGCAAAGCAGTGAATCTTGTGAACTGAAATAATGACCAGTCTGGCAAGTTTATGCTCACGGATGAAGTATTGCATGAATCACATGAGGGTAGCGGGCCATTTCTGACTGTATTTAAGACCAGTTTTCACAAGCAAACAATTGTTGAGTATCATAAATCAGGTCAAACACCCAATTATTGGGGTGCTCATAGTCCCAGGCCTGAACCT
The DNA here is from genome assembly GCF_903995435.1 of Acomys russatus. Taxonomy (NCBI): domain Eukaryota; kingdom Metazoa; phylum Chordata; class Mammalia; order Rodentia; family Muridae; genus Acomys; species Acomys russatus. The sequence goes on along the minus strand of NC_067145.1, from coordinate 14,219,814 downwards.
ATCACCTCATTTGCTTAATGGACACAGTATTAAACTGTCCTCTAAATTCATGTCTCTCTATACACAGATTAGTGAAGCTCAGACTTCACCACAAAAAAATCTTTCGCAGTGCATGGTGCTTAATGCAGAAACACATAACTCAACAAATTTCAGAGACAAAGTGATGGTGGAGGGCTCAGCCACAATTAAGATATTATATCACACTGTTTCCCCAAAGACGAATCACCATCACAGAGGAATGGTTAGGTTTCAAGATGTCAGGGAGAACCAGAGGAAAATGATGCCTTTGGAAGCAGGAAGTTGGCACTGCCGAACTCACAGCAGCTGTAGTTGACTTTGCAAAATCTGTACAAGGTCAAACCCTCAAATATTTTATAGGGAAGTTAGTAGTTCAAGAATCCCTCTTATTAACTGAGGAGCTATGAACAGCTAATGGTATGTAGGAAAGGGAAGTTAATTTCTTTAAGGGTGCTGGCTTCTGCTAGGTTATGCTTACATTGCAACCATAGGACCAACAAGTTCATCTGCCTTGCCCCCAAAGTCATTAAAAGAACATAAAATATAATTATTATAAACACAAGTAAATATATTATATATGTTATGGTAGTGCTAGTTATGGTGATACTTTAAAAAATTGTTTTGCTTTGTTGGAAAGGATTGAGTATTAGAATTTGGCAATACACTCTATATAGCTCTGTTCTCAATTTAGAACAGTCATTACTGATATAAAGGACACACATATCTGAAATGTATGGTTACTTTAGAGATAAAAGAAGTTGAAGAATAAAAAGATTTTTTAAAGATTGTGTAGCTATTTAGGAACATTATGAGAAGTAAACTCAGGAAGTATATTATTAAACAAGAAACTCTCAGAAGTCACATATGAGTGTGCAGTCCAGGAATCACTCTCACAAAGTCAAAAGATTGATAGTTATTAGTATCCAAAAATGTACCCAGTTGCTCGGAAACTCTCCAATTACATGCATTTGCAACTTTGTGGTCTTCTTCCCAGTGCAGCTCTCAGCATTACAGATTTCTCATTCAGTCTGAGAAGCGTAACAACCCAATGCTGTTGGTGCTATCAATCACTGGACCAGACAGCATTGCGGTTCACAAAAGATAATCTTAGTGTTATTGGCTATTCATTCAATTATTCTAATTTGAATTTTCCAAATAATCAGGTACTTTCAGAAGCAAATGAAAACTTCCATCTATGCTCTACAGAAGACCCAAAGGAGACACACAAAACAAATACACAGAGAAAATCCTAAACAGCTCACACGAGTGAGTGCAGACGAATTAACCACGTAATGTCCAAGCTACCATACCAAAACTGTGCTGCACACAGTCTTGAAACTGAAGAAATTCTAGCTTTTACCAATTTTTACCTTAGAAAAATGGCGAAAAACAGAGAGTAGAAAGGAGGTGCAGATATATTCAAGGCAAGATGGTAATGATTCAAGGTGGTTCTGTTCAGTTAAGCATGCAAAAGAAAGACTTTTCAGGTTATACATTTATACAGTGGGATTTGAATTTTTATAAAGCTGAGTTTAGAATAAAGATCACAGCTATATTTATACCTTCACTTAGACTACGAAGGAGAGTGAAAATTAAATCTTGCAATTTGGCCACATACTGTGGGAGTTTCTGTTAGATTAAGAAGTTGAACATGGTAGCAGCAAATCTCAAGGGCAGGGCTGCAAGTCTGATTGTGGTCTAAAGAATCTGAAAACGAAAAGATGTCTACTTTGTGCAGGAGGAATATATAATTAAGAGAAGCAATTGACAGCTACATGTAGAACTTTACATGTCTAGAAGATACACAGAATACAGTTTTCTTTAGGAATCAGGTGTTACATTAGTGATGGATTGCATTTTTGTAAAGCCCTTTCTTACAGTGATGAAGGATGAACACATTGAGCACTAAAGTTGCAGCGAAGATAAAAATTTAGGTGATTAAGGCCTCAATACTAGCCTATGGTATAAAACATTATGCCAAAATAGACAGGGACTGACTACAATATGTTGCTCCATCTGGATTTTTACTTCTCCTAAGATGTGGTTAATTAACCCATCTCATATGAAAACTAATGGGTTGCAAAGGCATCTTATATTTGGTGTATCAGTGGCAATGATTTCATTAGATTCAGAAAGAAAAAAATCAACAAAATTTAGTTTTTATCTGACTTCCCATAATCAAGTCTTTTGTTATTATTTTTCACAGCAGTGATTTCATTATTTGTATCCTTTGCCACATTTTTATCAGTTATAATTTGGTGCTGAATAATTTTACATACCTGCATAAAGCATATTGGCCACTTTCACTTCCCACCTACATTACCTTTGAGTCATTCTTTTTCACCACAAACCCTCTGTCACTCTCATTTCAAGTCTGCGGATTTTGTTTTATAACCAATTGGTTTTTTTTCAGGACTGTCTTGTTTGATAGTGGGTTTGTGGACGTCCTATAGAGCCACTAGGCTCAGCGAAAGGAACACAACTTCTTATCACAGAGTCTGTCAGTAGCCTGCAGTGTTTCAGCAAAGTGTGGGACCTCTGAGTCCCTTCTCCTTCCATGATTAATTGTTGATTGGGCCAGGCTTGTATGGGTCCATTGTGAATAACTGATCAGCTGTGAGTTAGGGACTCAGTTGTACTGTGTCTAGAGGGTAGCACTAAGCAGCTGCCTTTATTAGTTTACTTTACTTCGTGTGCGTAACTTCTCTATATTCTCTCTAGTATTGTTTCTTTCCCTTAATCTTGTACATGAAATAAAAATACTGTATCTCACATCAATTTACTGAGATTGTCATGGTTTATATCTTTTTAACGATTTTTTCATGGTTCTTCCATTTTTGCATAGTAGGCATCAATATTTAAACTTATAGTAATAGAATCAAATAATTTATGATGCAAAGGTGTAGGGTCAATAACTTTCAAAAATATTTTTATGGGTTTGTATTTTTATATTTTATTATGTGAGACATAAAGTTTTCCTTACATACACACACACACACACACACACACACACACACACACAAATACACAAAGGAAAAGAAAAGGAAAAAGGAAAGGAGATTATTGTGGCTCTAGCTCTGCAGTAACACCTGTTTTCCGGTGTGAAACATTTGGCCACAAATCTTTAAGAAGAATTTTATGTTAATACTGACCTTTCCTTTCCTTGAGGAAAACCTATTAAAAATTCACAACCTGCTGTGTTCCTTGTAAATTCACCAGTAGATAAAGGACATGGCAAGATACATGACAACTAATGAAAATAGGACAACTGCTTCTGTACTGCACATTTAAAAGTCATCTCTCAATTCCTTAACTTTTTAACTCAGAGACGTTTAATTAAAACCTATTATTGTACTTGTTTATGCTGAACAGTTTTAATATTTTATAAGGTACCTTGAAATGTAGCATATTCTGATATATTCATATAGTCATTAAGTTTGTATGAAATAAAGTTTGTAAGACAAAGGTGATTTGGTGACAGATCTTATTTCAAAACACCCTTTTCATGTAAGAGCCAGGGAGATAAATGTTTATTACACAAGAGTTAAATTAAGGCTCATTTTTGATAGGTAATGTGTTGCTGGGAATTGTTTTAGTTCGTTCAGTCTGCTATAATCAAGTGTCTTGGATTGGGCTGCATCTAAACAAAAGAAGGTTATGTGTTTTAGTTCTAAATTTCGTGTTGTTGTTTGCACGACTTATAACATTGGTAAGTTTACTTCTTTAAGTATTTAGTTCTCAGTTGGTGGTTATGGAATGCCAAGGAGCGTCCAGTTTCTGGAGGACTTACATCACTAGATGCTGATGCTGTGATTTATAATTTTACAACTGGTTCCACTTAGCTCCCTGAATTGTCATTATGTTTGAAGATGTGGTTTCTCAGTCTCCCATTCCAGCTGCCACGCCTTCTTTCTACCATGCCTTCCCTCCATTATTAATGCATTATGACCTCCATAAGACAAAATTATCTCTTCATACTGATAAGTATTTTTCATCAATGTCTTAACAGTAGTAATGGAAAAGTAGCTGATACTCTTGGGAAGCCAAGGATACCTGTGCCAGATAGCTGTCCATGAGGGTTTGTCTCCTTGAGCCATATTTGTGTTCCCCCACTGCTTTTCTATGCTGTATGAAAAGAGAAAGGGTTTTCTTTGGGGAATTGAAAGGGACATTGATTTAATTCATGAGAGTTTGCGCTATCTTTTTAATCACTGCGACAAAGTACTTAAGATTCTTGACACTTCATGCATTGCTAAAAAGTGCAAGTTTAAAGTTTTCTAACACTCAGGACAGAAATAAACTGTAAGCCTCTAAAAACATTAGAAATCTAGGCACATACCCCCAAGTGTTAATGGTGGGACATATTACACTGAAAAATGGCAAGGAGGTATTGGAACAGGGTAAAACTAAAAATCAAGCACAGACAATGAAATCCTGTAGCTTTGGTGAGATGTCCAGCATTTGAAGTACACAGTGGCATGGTGTTGGTTAAACCAATCTAGTCACTATTCCATTACTATTTTGGTCCAGCTTGCCTCTCTTTTGGCTATATTTACTTGTCTTCCATTTTATTTGGCAGACATTTTATGTTCCTCACATTTCCAGTGTGCTAGAGCCTCCATTCAGTCTTTGGGGTCATCCCAGCATAATGCATTACCTTCTCAGAAATTCTGAATGTGACATACACTCCCTAGCTTTCTTAGCCTTCCATTAAAGTGTGGTTATAAGGGGCCACAAAGCCACACTTTTTACATTTTGTGTTTTTTCCAAGGTGAGCCGGACATTCATAGCTGCTGCCCAGCCCAGTGCCAGTTACATTCCCGTGGAACATAAATCAATCCTTTTCTGAGGTCCTTTAGGAAGAAATCATAGTGAATAGGTTTGTAGGTACAACTTTCTTCATAAACTTGTATTTGCAGTTCACTGTGGAGCTCTTTATATTTTAGATGGGAATATATTCTAATTGAGTATAGATTTTTTCACACCATTGAGATGCCATGGGTAGGGCTTCACAACATTCTAAAATGGTCCTTTCCCACTGTACTGTTATAATTCACTTTGCTTCTACTAAAGAACCCAAATCTCAGCAGCCCTGTTTTTTTTTTTTTTTTTTTTCTTCTTCTTCTTTTTTTTCAGTCTTGATTTTTCATGTGCTACATTAACTGGTAAACTACATTTTGAAACTTTTGTGCTCTGCCTTTTCAATGCCATATGTTTTAATAAAGGCAAATAATTATAACCATTCCGCAGTCTCAATGATAGATTATAATAAAAATAACTCTCTCTATAAAATCAGCTTCCCACAAAGCCGTAGGACTTGAATACAATGTGAGCAATTTTGTTAGCAGAGTGTAACCTGAAGAACCTTGGCCACTTCCCTGGAGAATATTTGTTCTATTTGAAACCCCAAGAGTAGTTTACTGTCTAAATTCTATGGTCTTTCCACCCCCCCTAAATTCTATGGAATCACTCATTAAGCATTGTTTATAATTTTCTAAATTTGGTCTTAGCCTGCATCTCAAAAACTTTCCAAATTCATCCCTAATTTCAAAGGCTCTAAGCAGCACAGCCAGATAGTCACAGGAGAACTTTCATCCAATAACAACACCCTAAATTAGTCAGACCTTGGAAACGTCATGAAAAAAATTCAGGCAAACAAACAAACAAACAAAAAAAATAAAAGCCGGAATTACTTCTTTGTTCACCATTTTAGGGTTTTCAGTTAATCAAGTTGGCAAGGATATAGTAGAGGTGTACTTTTCAACTCAGAGGACCCAATCAACTTATGCCTTCCATAGACTCCTGTAGTGAACAGGTCTCTAACTACTCCTTGCCCTCTGCTTTCCACCTTTTCTGCGTAAGCTGACCTATGTCCATCAGTGGAAGAAACCATTCATCCTTTATGTCCAAACTCCCATGCTCTAAGTGTCTCAGTAAATATCCCACAAATATATTTCATGTGCAACTCCCTAAGCTTCTAGACACCACTCCAATCAATACAATTGAAAATCATCAGTAAATATCACAGGTCTCTTTCATCTGTACAACCCAGTCACCTCCCCAAAACTCTACCTCCTAACAGCATCACCTTGGCAGTCAGAAATTAGAAATGTGTACCAGGAGGCAGGCACACACCTTTAGATTTGGGAGGAAGAGGCAGCAGGCAGATCTTTGATTTCAAGGCCAGCCCAGCCCACAGTGTGAGTTCCAGGACAGCCAAGGCTACACAAAGAAGTAATGGCTTGAAAAACCAAAAAACAAAAATTTGTAAAGGTGAATTTGAGAAGAAATACATTTTCAGAGCATAGAAAGTCTCAATTTCAGGTCACTTCTTATTTTCAAGTAACTCAAAACAAGCAAATTTTATATAAAATTACAAAATACTTAACTATACTATAGATAGAGTTTAGCACAATATTTAAAAGATTAGAAATAAAAGTTTGTCAAATACTTGTTAAAAATGAGAAGATATATTTAACAATATTTTCAGTAAAAAGAGAATTCAGAATAACTAATTATACCATTTCTCCTAAAATCTTTATTATCCATAATAGTTGACAGGATTTTAGATATTGATAATTGTATTTGACTGCAGTTCAAAGACTGAGGAAAGAAAATGAAGATCACAATTAAATCTGTAACAGACTGACTATTTTAAAGATTCTTGGTTACTGAACCAAGAGAACTCTAGTAAATATTATATCAATTAAAAATTTCTCTCTGACTCTCTTTTAGTGTTTGTAAATGTGTATGTGTGTATAAACACACACACATACATGCATTAACCAGAATATTAGAGACTCTTGAGTAGCTTCTCCAACATACACCACTAAATTTATGCTCTATTTCTTTTCAAACAAATGAAATATTTTGTATTTGTTTTAAAAATAATCAGGATTGTGACAGATATGCCATGCTGTACAGGTGTCAAAAACATTGACATAATGCTCTAATTGCTCCAGAAAGTAACATTGCAACAATTAAAAAATGAAACTCAGAAAAAAGAGGCAAATTTACTGTGAACAAATGCAGATTACCTAACATCAGAACATGGTTAAAAAGCATTGGAAAGACAGCAAAGACCAGCTCAGAGGTAAATATACAGTTAAGATTTTGTTGCTTGCTTGGAAGGAAAAGGAAGAAGGGTAGAAAACCCTGACATGGTTAAGTTAGCAAAATAAGAGGGAAAAAAATCTACTGTGTGTAGCTGCTCCTTCCCGGGGTGTTGTGTAATTATTCATAGTACAGGGATGCAGAGATCAGCTTCATAAACCTCACTGACAACAATTCTCCATTCAAATATAGAAATGGGAAGGAGAGAAAAAAATCAGAAAACCACTACAATGACTTGTAAATATACCATATAAATTTTATTTAGATTGATATGTACATTAATGAACCATTCTTGAGGCTGTATACAGAATTGAATATAGGATTTAGGTGTTAGAGGGTAAAGAATTTTTAATGGATGCTTCGAAGTGCTGGGGACCATAGAAAAGGCGTAAAAATATGGTTTGTTTATCACTATAAAAACATGTCCTAGAGATCTCTTCCAAAACACAAAACAAACAAACAAACAAACAAACAAAGCAAACCCTCCAAAATCTAGACTGTGAGGTCTATGCTGTGGAACTAGGATATCGTTGCATTTGGTTTTCTAAAAATTAAGCCAATTACAATTGTGACTGTGGTACAGCATGAGATGATACAGGAGATTTGAGTGCTCTTTTTGAACAATTACAGATTATTCAAATTCTGCTTGTAAGACTTAGATGTGGTGGCATAGATTGAATATTGATGAACAGAGCCCAGTATCAGGAGGCCCCAAAAGAAACAGTCCTCTTTTACAGTGAGGAAGTTCTCCCAAAGGCAGAAAAAGATACTTTATCTGTTAAACAATAGAGCAAACTTTCTAACCCGATTGGCTTAAGTTACTAACTTGGCATAGCCTGGCATTACCAAAGAAGAGACTCTCAATAGAGAGATTGCATGTATCACATCAGCCTGTTGACATATGTATGGAAAATTTCCTTAATTATTAATTGATATAGGAAGACAAAGGCCACTGTGGATGGCACCATATTAGGATGTTCCTGCCTTATTAAAGAAAGCCAGCTAAACATAGCCTGTGAGTGGCCCAGTAAGCAGCATTCTTCAGTGGTTTCTAATTCAGGATACTGCTCAGAGTTCCTTCTCTGACTTCAGTGATGGACTGTCACCAGGAAGTGTGAGCTAAATACCCCCTTTGCATTTAAAAAATAAAGAAGCAACTAACAAAAAAAGCAGCAACTACAAAACCCAAAAATAAATATCAGACTGGATTTTATAGTATAGAGTTTGTAAGATTCTAAAAGAAATATCTTTTCATGTACCTTGAGAGGCTCACACTGATGCCAGATTATATCAAAGTTATTGCTTTAATTTTTTTCTGTACACATAGCTTTATGTGTAATTAAACTATGGTGAGAGGAAAACATGAAAGGAAATGATGGAAGCTAGGCTAGGGATCATGCATTCATTGATGAAGTTTATGTAAATATTTCTTTAATTTTATTTCTCTACATTAAATTGAAGAGAGTGCAGTGCTTCAGGGCTCTTAGGGTTTTGGAGAGTGAGGTTACAGAGTTTTTATTAAAATCTCTTTGGTTTCTAAAGCTGTTAGAGACACTTTTTGTCTGACGCCACAGAGTAGTAATTGTATAACCTTACACCCCATGGACCCAGCCAGAGTCGGCCTTCTCCCTGGGTATTATAAGGGAGAGGAAGTAGAAATGGGATTCAGATACATGCAGACACTGTTTTGCTTTTCTTATGCTATCCTACAAGAAACAACAACAAAAAAGAATATTAATGTATCCTAGGAACAGTATGCACATAAAAATTTATGTAAAGTACAGTATGAAGGAGACCATAGATCTCCTGAAGGGACTGAAGAGATGACTCAGCTGCTAGGAATACTAGCCCCTTTTTTAGTGGTACTGAATACAATTCTAGCAACCACAATCATCTTTAATGTGATCTGATGCCCTCTTTTGGCATGCCAGTATATATGCAGATAGAGCACAGACTTAAATAAATAAGTAGATCTTATTTTTAAAAGATCTCCTGAAATACAGTCTTAAGCTATTTAACTAAAATGTATTTTGGTCAATTATCTGTGTTTTCTACAATAAAAAGAATCAGGATTTGTTTTAGGATAGTGATAGCTCCACTTACCAGCTGATAGCTATAACTTTGTAAAGAAATGTGAAATGAGAATTTTGATTTCTTTAAAAACCCAGTGATGTTATGGGAATATGTTTTGTTTTAATCCCAGGTGTGGGATATGGCATTGTACCAGACTGTCCACAGCCACCAACTATGATGTGTTTCCTGATTAGGGGGAGCTGATTTTTTTTTTTTTTTTTTTTTTTTTTTTGCCTTCTGCGGAAAGTTTACATTTGGAATCTGGGGAATCTATAGGAGGTGTAAATGTGACAGTCACAAGAGGGCCTGTGGCAGCTGGTCTTGGGCCTGCTGATGGCCTGCTGCTTCCTGTCCCTACTACTGCTGGTTCCTGCTGCTGCTTTCACTTTTGATTGCTGGTTTGCTGGATTCTCGGTTGTTGGTTAGAGATATTCTGATGTGAATATTGAACTTCCGTCCAAGGAACTCCTCCTAATCAGCAGGAAGTAGTTTAAAGTTGTACACAACCCCTTTTCTCCTCTAACTTTCTTTCTCACCTACACAGCGTTGAGGGGTTAGAAGGGTGGTAGATGTAAGTCTTATCTCTAACTGCTCTTCTTTCTTCATCTACCTTTTTAATTCTTATTAATTTGTACAAAGACTTATGTATGCCTTATTACAGAAATAAGTGAAGTTTTCAATCTTCATTGTGTTTCATCTCTTGTACTCTGTTTCCAGGATAAAGTTTTTAACATGTGTATACACATATACCTATAATTGTCCATATATTATATGCAACTGAACAAACTTTACGGCCCCACACATATATAATTTTTAAATCTTGAAATATTACTAACTATTACTTTTTAAATATTTTTCTAGGATTACAGATCCGTCTATTTGTGGGCTAACAATAGCATTTCTAGTCTTTATTACTGCTACTATTTATATTATACAACACATTCTTATTTATTATTAGAAATAAATTGAGATCAAAGTCAAATTCTTCAAGGGTGTACTAAAAGGAGGAAAATAGATACATTTTATGAAATTTTCTTTTTTTAATTTAATTTTATTTTATTAATTTATTCTTGTTACATTTCAATGGTTATCCCATTCATTGTATCCTCCCATTCTTACCTCCCTCCCATTTCCCCCTTATTCCCTTCCCCTATGACTGTTCCTGAGGGGGATTCCCTCCCCTTGTATATGCTCATAGGGTATCAAGTCTCTTCTTGGTAACCTGCTGTCCTTCCCCTGATTTTTCTGCAAAGGCATGGAAATTTTGAGTTAAATAGAGTCATCAAAATTACATGGTGAAAATCAGGCACAGTTATATGTTAAAACTATAATTTTGCATTAAGATTACCTTCTTCTCTCCTGGCACAGAGGTGCATGGCAGGAAGATCAGGAGAGTGAAGCTAATCTGGGACACATCTCAAGATGCTGTCAGAGGAACAGAGAGAAGTAGAATGGGAGGGAGGGCAGAAGGCATGGGAAACAGCATTATTCTTCATATCTAACTTCCAACTAAAATATAGATTGAACTAATTGTAATGTGATATATACATGGTTTGACCAGTGAACGTTGCCATTGCCATATTTAATGGGAAGGGTAAAAGTCATAAGGCCAGCACAGCTGTTTTACAAAGCCCCAGCAAGACTGAGCTGAGTGATACAATCACTGTGGTATGGTCTACCACTGTCAGGCTTTGATCGTCTCTATGTGCCACATGCTTTGGAGGACTTTTATTATTTACATAACTTGGTACATTGAATTGGCAAATTTTGTCTTGTGAATCGTTTATGCCCTCTCCCAGAAGCACTACTTCTAAGCTCCCCAGGGAAATGTCCTGACCATATTACTTGTCCCTCTTTTAGGGAGATATGTTTATCTGTCCCTACTTGAAGGTCTTCATATGCTCTGGAGGCAGTGACACACATCATTATTCCAGAGACCTCTTTCTGAGGCTCTGACATCAAATACACCCTTTGGCACCTCTGCCCCTGGATGCTCCTTACTCAGGAACAAGATAATGAAAACAAAGTAAACTTATAAAGGTAAACAATATTCAGTAGGCTAGAGAAATTGGCCGCAGATCAAAATTAAAGGCCCCTTTCTTGTGCTGATGAACGCAGAATGTTGTGGATAAATGATATTTAATTAATTTACTCAGATTACAAATCAATTGTTATCCCATCACTTGTATCCTCCCGTTCCTCCCTCCCTCCCCTTTTCATACCATTCCCATCCCCTAGGTCTATGTCCAAGCGGGATCTCCTCCCCCTCTTTGTGGTTAAAGTCTATCAAGTCTCATCTTGGTAGCCTGCTTATTCTTTCTGTAAATGCCACCAGGATTCCCCACCAAGTGGAGGTTGTCAAATATGGGGCACCAGAGTTCATGTCAGAGTCAGTCCCTGCTCTACAAACAACTGTGGTGAATGTCCTGGTGGATAAATGATGAAAGAATAAAATATTAAGACCTCTCTTATAAAAAATTAACTCATACAGGCCCACTGTGGTGCTGTATGACCAAGGAACAAAACATATCAAGACTAGACTTATAAATAAATTCTACAAATATATAAAATATAAACATTGCAATATGGAAGAAATTGAATAACTACTTCAGCAGCTTTGGCCTGAAGACTTTTCTTGCACCTAATGACAATTATCACTCTGACTATTAAAAGTTGGAAATACACAGATTGGAACATAGCAATCTTCCCAGGCTGTTGAAGATTTTCTTTCTGTCTAGTGTTCTTATAAATGCAAGAGTTTTGAGCCTGTGAACAGGTTGTCATATTTTGAAAAAATATGTCCTTGGAGCTTCAATATTATTAAAAGTTGGGTTCTGCACTCCTTCATTGCTGGTGGGAATGCAAACTAGTACAGCCACTTTGGAAAGCTATCTGGTGCTATCTCAGAAAAATGGGAATAGGGCTTCCTCAAGACCCAGCTATTCCACTCCTTGGAATATACCCAGAAGATGCTCCAGCACACAACAAGAAAATTTGCTCAACCATGTTCATAGCAGCCTTATTCATAATCTCCAGAACATGGAAACAGCCTAAGTGTCCCTCAGTAGAAGAATGGATAAAGAAACTGTGGTACATTTACACTATGGAATACCACTCAGCTATTAAAAACAAGGAATTCCCGAAATTTGTGGACAAATGGATTGAACTAGAAATTATCATAATGAGTGAGCTAACCCAGAAGCAGAGAGACTCAAATGGTATATACTCACTTATAACTGGACACTAGCTCAAGGGGCAGGTCCCATGAAAGTCTGCACCTACCAGGAAAGTGGGATAGAGGTGAGAATATCCTATTGAGACTCTAGGTGAGAAAAATATAGGGAATAGGGAAGTAGGTGGATCCAGAGGGTCCTAGAAACCTACAAGAGGAACATTATGATGGGTGGATCTGAGCCCAGGGGTTCTGCTTGATCAAAGGCACCAACCAAGGACAAAACGTGCAGTCATCATCAAACCCCTACCCACATCTAACCAAGGGACAGAACATTCTCCACAGTTAAGTGGAGATTGGGGACTGACTTTCACAGGATCTCTGGTGCCCCATATTTGGCCATGTCCATTTGTGGGGGAGGCCCAATGGCACTCGGAGGAAGGATAGCGGACTACCAAGAAGAGACTTGATACCCTAGCACCATATTCAGGGGGAGGAGGTCTTCCTTGGTCACAGTCAAAGGGAAGGGGATTGGGGTTAATGTGGGAGGGAGGGAGGAATGGGAGGATGTAGGGGATGGGATAGAAAATGAGATGTAATATGAATTATTTTATTTTTCAATAAAAATGTGTTTAAAAAGTTGGGTTCTGGGCTTGATGAAGAAAAACGACAGCACAAGATAATAATATTCTGTTACAGTTTATCAATGATGACAAAACTTATTAGCAAGCAGAAGTTAAAACACATGTGGGCACAAAAATGTTATAATATGTTTTTGAACAACATGCATCTATCCCTGCTTACTGAGTTCTGTATCAATAAAGAAGCAGTCTGAGTCAGAGTGTAAACTCCTTCAGATCCCCATGCCTGACTCCTTTCTCCTTTTTTTCCTTCTTCTCATTTGCACCCACCCTTTTTCAAGCCCTTCCATCATTCTGGGGCAGGACCTTGGCAGAAAGCATAAATAAAAATTTTAGAAATAGAAATTCAAATTTATATATTTCTCTGCAACAGAAAGTTCAGGGACTGTAAACATCTGCAAAGTATGCTAGAAGAAGCAGTACTAAATCAATAAATGAATAAATGCTTGATGCCATTCACAATAGGCACCTGTAGAATAGTGTCAATAAATTAAGAAAATAGAGGAAAAGAAAAAAGAAAAATGTAAGATTTTTGGGGACCCAGTTACCGTAAAAGAAATAGGAATTGAAATATGAGGAAGAGAATCATGGAAACTTTCTAAACTGTACACTTACACATGTTTAAAAAGAGATTAAATGGAGTCACCGTCTAATCATGGTATAATGTCCTAATCAGAAACCACACACAAGCAAATAAAAACCCTAGTACCAGGAGTTAGCTACCTCTCTTTGAGTAGTTTGCCTGTAGAACTCAATAGAACCACCAAACATTGCAGGCTATTGTCAATTCTATTGGTTAACCTCCAGAACTTGACATTAAGAGCCTACTTTTAAAAGCATCCGTCATATATATTAGTCATGGAAGATATAGAAATCTCAAGGTGGTACTCATTTGGAGCATTCATCCCTTCTGGCTAGATCCATAGTGCTAGACAGTGCTATGAGCGCTACTAGAGTGGTGAGGGGATAACAAACATGAGCACCACCCAGCAACAAAACCTATGGACTATAGTGGTTGCCTTGGAAATAGATGCTTTCTGATGTTATCGTGGCACAAACAAACACACACACAATCAGGTATAGCTGAAGAATGCAAATGTCTCATGAAGCTTGGGGTTGTATTGAATTATGAATCTGCAGGGATGCTAAATGCCAGTCTTACAACTTCTGCAGCAGCACTGTAATTGCCGATTTTGCCACACTTAATGGTTCTTAAGTTCAAAAAATAACATAACAAAATACAACAAGAATGGATTTTGAAAGTTCTCTAAGGAATATTCACCCTGACTCAGAGGATTTATACATTTTTCAGTTTGGATATTTCATAGGTATCAAAACCACTAGTCTGAAAATACAGGCTTGGTCTCTTGACGTATGTCCACTGCTAGGGAGAAAAAAAGCAGATTCTTTATTCAAAGTTGAGCTCTGAAAGCATATGGCCACCTTTCTACAGGATAATGTTTTCAACTGTTGGAGCAAAGCAAAGGAAATGGTCAGAAGATAATTAGGAGTTATATAAATGTTCCATTCATAGTGTTTTGCCTATTAGTATTTAGCAACCTTGGAAAAAACATTTTCCCTATCTTGGTGAGTCTACAACTCTGAGTGTAAATCAATGTCTATCATATCTCACCTCTATCATGCTAAAAATGTCTGTCTAGACCCAAAAACATCTTAACCCCTAAACACTTAAGCTTAATTGTAAAACTAAACGATCCGATTTTCAACCCCGTCAGCGACTTGAGAAGGAATAAAATTAATTATATGAGTAAACAGGAAATACGTCTTCAGTTTTAAAGATGCTTTATATGTTCTGATTTACCAATGTGTACTTATGTCATTACGAATAATGTAAGTTTGAGATTTTTTTTTTTTTTACTTTTAACAATAATAAGCTCTGGTGTCATGGAGAAATACTTGATTTTAATAATCAAATTTAATTGTCATTCAACCCATATTTCTTTCTGGGTGATTACAGGAATAATCTAGCCCACTGTTATACATATGGCATCATACAGTCTCCTCAATTATATACACTATGGAATACTACTCAGCTATTAAAAACAAGGAATTCCCGAAATTTGTGGACAAGTGGATTGAGGTAGAAATTATCATAATGATTGAGTTAACCCAAGAGCAGAAAGACTCAAATGGTATATATTCACTTATATCTGCATACTAGCCCAAGGGGCATGTCCCACGAAAGTCTTCACTTACCAGGAAACTGGGACAGAGGGGAGGACATCCTATTGGGACTCTAGATGAGAGAAGCATGGGAGAATAGCAAAGTAGAAGGATCCAGAGGGTCCTAGAAACCTACAAGTAGAACATTATGATAGGCAGATTTGGGCCCAGGGGTCCCGCTCAAACTAAGGCACCAGCCAAGGACAATACAGGCGGTAAACTTTAAACCCCTACCCAGATCAAGCCAATGCTCAGAACATTCTCCACAGCTGAGTGGAGAGTGGGATATGACTTTCTCACGTACTCTGGTGCCTCACATTTGACCATGTCCCCTGGAGGGGGAGACCTGGTGGCACTCAGAGGAAGGACAGCAGGTTACGGAGAAGAGACTTGATACCCTATGAGCATATACAGGAGGAGGTAATCCCCCTCAGGAACAGTCATAAGGGATGGGAATAATGGGAAAATGGGAGGGAGGGAAGAATGGGAGGATACAAGGGATGGGATAACCATTGAGATGTAACAAGAATAAATTAATAAAAAAAACTGTTTTAAGCTTTCTTTTGAAATTTGAGTATATTTACCTCCGGCATCTGTTTTGCTACATGTATATAATATAAAAGATATCACACATGGAATGTTTTTCTTATCAGGATTTGCACACAATAGGCATTCCTGAAGTCATTGATTTTAATTGCAATTAAATCATCAAAATACTTTTTAAGTAGTCACAGTTGTGGTCTAGCGCTTTAAGGTCACCCCGCATGTCTATTAGCACAGCTATTGTTTGGCTATCTCTAGCAAAAAGCCAGCAGGTGCTGGAAATTTATACCTCACTGCAACTGTGTCTGGTTGTGAAACCTTAAAAGCAGTGATTAGGCCCCAAGAGTGCACACTACATGGAGAGACAGACACTGTCAGCACCAAGCCTTCCTCCTCGTCCTGGGAATAGTGTGTGAATAAACGGACATGTTCTGGTCTCTCTCGATCTCCGATCTTCTGGAGCCTCTACCAAGGGACTGGGAATCAAAATGGCTCTTGTCAGATGCCAACACCTTGCCACTGGGCTTCCCACTTTTCAGAAATGTGAGAATTTTTTTTCTGATAAGGTTCTGTGTAATGTCCACACAAAACAAAGAAAACTAACATTAAAACTTACTAGCATCTGTTTCTAAAGTCTTTCAATAATTATTGAAATATATTCAAACAAGTACCTTTCCTCATCTGTATTCTTAAAAATGACTTGCTTGTTACGGCATGGATTTTTAAATAAGCATGCTACCTTCTGTTCAAAAATTAATCTATATAACATGAAAATTTTTGATAAATTTTTAATCAAAACTGCAATCACTTTACAAATAATTTAAAGCATATGATTTTGAATCTATCAGTACTTTTCCTCTTTAAATGCTATTTATATCTTCTTTTATGAATACATTTTATTGGTTTTTCATACATTATTTGGTGAAACTCTATCCACTGGGTATGACATGGCTCTTCTATTTTGAAATCTGAGAAATTAGTAATTATATTTGAGCATAGGGGATGATCCCAAGATGGACTCAAATATCTTCCCTCTTGTAAGAAGCTGAGGACTCATAAAGCTCTTGAACAGCCTTCCCCTAACTCCAGATATAAGTCAGTGACAGTTCCTGGAGGGAGGGAGCAGTTGTTTGGAGATGTTGATTTACTTAGGTCTCTGCAATTAACCCCAGTTAAGGTATTTGTATCAGTGGGCTAGTTTTAGGTGGGGTCATTTTTACGATACACTACTGCACTCTCTGTGGGTTGAATTAGAAGTAGATTATTCAGGAAATATGATGCAACCTCACTTCACTGGCCCAGAGTTGTCTCAGTTTTACTGTCAGAATTTGTGAAACCTTTCGCTGTCTGTAGCTTTGTGAGGTTGCCAATGGGTTTTCCGGTTTCTTTAGTAAGATTTTATGAAACATACTTTTCTTAGACATTTCCTTGTGACTATAAAGAACCTGATTATTCCTTTAGTAATTTAATTACATTCTATCTGTTAGATTTGACTATTACATAGTTTCTCACCCATAGGTCAAGTTTTGTCAACATGACTAAGGCTGACTACAACACAGAGTTCTGTTCCTCTCCATATACTCAAGGATTAATGTCTTTCTTCACACAATGTGTTGGTCACCAATATACATTCCACCTTTTTCTTTTCTTTTTTTTAATTTTTTTTATTTATTAATTCATTCTTGTTACATCTCAATGTTTATCCCATCCTTTGTCTCCTCCCATTCTTCCCTCCCTCCCATTTTCCCATTATTCCACTCCCCTATTACTGCTCCTGAGGGGGATTGCTTCCCCCTGTATATGCTCATAGGGTATCAAGTCTCTTCTTGGTAACCTGCTGTCCTTCCTCTGAGTGCCACCAAGTCTCCCCCACCTTTTTCCTAACTAAGTGAAAAACTATTTTTAGACACATGTGCAGATTTTTGCTTACCTTATGATTTAAGGAAACCAGCATTATTGCAAGCCCTAAGGATCAAATAGTCACCATCTTTGTAAGACAAATCTCCCTGAATCTGTGAAGTTTTCTAAAGCAATAATTGAGCCAAACTGTTAAAGGCTGGAATTCTGTGATTTTTCTTTATGAGCCACTGTTCTCAATTGTTCTAGATGTTTAAAAAAGTGTGTGTGTGTGTGTGTGTGTGTGTGTGTGTGTGTGTGTGTGTGCGTGTGCATAAATATGCTGCTTATACAGAGAACAACTACTATTTCTAATCTGTTGGTTTTGTGGATCTAGCCTGGGTCCTCAGGCTTGGAGGAAGTACTTATAGGCTTCCCCAATTCAGTGCCTCGTGTTTTATTCTTTTTTGCTTGTTTGCTCGGTTACCATTTGACTTTTATATGGTATCCAAATTGAACTATAAATACTTCTGTGCTTTCCTAATAGAAATCAATGCTGGATATTATTTTTCTTGAAGTTGTGGAATTTAACATTTAATTATCTCTTAGTTTTCCTATTACCACAAATAAATCTGTAGTCATTCTAATGACTGATTGTTGTATGAGATTTATGTGTTTTTCTCTGAATGCTTACAGAACCTTTCATACTCTAGATTTTTATCTATAATTTATGACATAGTTCTTTGTTTTGTATGCATTTTCTATCACAACTGCAATATGTTTACAAGGCCATTTCACTTTGCAATATGAGTGTTTCTGCTCAGGGTCATTAATGTAAAATTTTCAGGATCTCCTTCAGTTGATTTTCCATATTTGGTGATTTTGGAACGTCTATTAAAAATTAATTTTAGGGGAATTTCCCTTTAATTTGTTGTGTCTTGGATCCTGCTTTATCTTTTGCCTTTGGCTTTATTTTCTTGTTTGTTTTTCCTACTGTTAACATACAAGCAATCTACTTCAGATTTTAATATTAGTTTCAGTTCTCAATAAAGTGTGTGTGTGTGTGTACGTGTGTGTGTGTGTGTGTGTGTGTTTATTCCACTGTCACTTTCATTAAGGCGGCATTCTGGGATCAAGAGTAGTTCACTGTTCTCTCTATATTATGCATTTAAAAAACTAGTGTTCATTTCCTCCACATAGAATCTCTTGAAGTAGATAAAACGTCACCATGGTGATCCTGTGTGATGAAGCTTCTGCTCTGGAAGCTAGATTTAATACACTGCCCAATGTTCCTATAAAAAACAGTTAGTTGAGTTACTCTGATGCCACTAGATTGTTACACAAAGTGGGGCGTACCAACATGGGAAAGCAAGACTACATAAGAACAGAACGCTGTAGCAAAAGTTAATGGAAAGAGAGAATGAGAAAGGCTAACATGGCCAGCCTTCAGGTGTAGTATTCAGTAGGTATGGTTGCATTGAAAAGCATTACTAGATAATATCATATATATATATATGCATGTATTTTAAATTAGTAGAATATTCTATCTTCTCCAAAATGATTTTTTATCTTTATAAGAATTTTGGTACTTTGATAATCAGTAAGAGCTTCCCTCAGAAAATATCCTAGTTAGTAACACCCTCTGTAAAGATTTACTAGACATCAAATTTTGTTTGCCTCTTTTCACACGTCCTTTCAATAATTCTTTATCTTTTCCTCCACTGTAGGAGGACGTGAATTAATCATTTTACATTCTTTGCTCTCTATTTTGTGGTCTCCTCAGATTGACATTTAATTTTCTAAGGAACAAACACTCTGATCCTTTTGTTTTAAAGTGTCAAAGCAGAGTCTGCCATGTGACACCGCACCAAGAACCCAGTAAGCATACAGTGGGAAAATGTCGCATTAGACAAACATCGAGCCCAGGAAACACCCAGGTGAACTTCTGACATTACATGTTTTCCTAAAATATAATCCGATTCTCTCTGGGAATGGAAGAAGAGTTTTTGTGTCTTTGCTGCTCAGATATCACTGGAGAGTATGTTTCATATTTGTATTACTCTGGATGTAGATTAATCTAAGTGAATTGGTTGTTAATATCTAGAAATGAAGAAATGTGAAAGATTTATGAAAACATTGTCTTCTAGCACAGTTGGCATATGTCAGTTGGGATTGGAGAACTTCAACATAAACTACACAAAAGGGAAATATAAAAATGAGATTTCATACCTAACACCCGGCACAATATTGGGCTCGATTTTAGACACGCCTATCCAACTGGGAAGCCAAAATCACTTCAAGGAAGATATATCCTTGGTTGTTTTCTTTATGTTAATGGTAGAATTGGGAGTTGGGGAAAAATGAATGGGAATCCAAACAACATAGCTGAATATTCCAGGAAACAAAATGAACAAAAACTGAGTTCAAATCAAAGGTGAAAATACCAATTTCTCCATCAGCGATATGCAGCATCAGTCTTTTCAGCATGTAGCGCTTACTTGACTTAAATTAGCAAGCTGACCCCATCCATGGACTTCTAAATAAACTCCTCATATTTCCCCCCATTGGATATATTATCAATATTTCTTTCTGGTTCTAATTCATACCTATTTTATTGTCTTTTCTCCTAGAGGAAAGAAAATAACCAAGGGTAATTGGGTTAGCATGGTAAATGAAATCGTTTTTGCAAACAGAATTCAGATACATTGTAGCAAGTTGAACTTTGTCTAATTTTGAAGAAGGCAATCACTGCTTGCTTTATATTCTTAAATGAGATTATCAGTTAAAGTTGTGTTAATGTTTGTACTTCACTGTAGGAAAACTGAATTTTGAAGCTACTGAGAAGATATAAGCTACAGTTATTTTTATTATGCATATTACCTTAGGAAGATTTCTTTGTAAGATTTAATTAAAATTAGAGCAATAGTCCATACATCTCCTTTTATGGAAAAATACTTCAAACATTTCTCACTAATCACTAAACAATTTTTTGAGTGTTTCATTATAAAGTAATTACTAGGAAATCTTACAAATAATTTAGAGAGCAGAAATTATTAGTAATAAATTAAATGTTAATAAAAATTTACAAGACACTTAATATACCTATTAAGATTAAACCACCTATTTCTTGCCTTTAGAAAACAGTAGAATTTATTTCAGCATTAATTGTTTTTCTAATTTTATGGCAACTATAATGTTATGTATTTATTTGATCTTTGGAATTGTTCACAAAACATTTTATGTATATAAGTAATTAATTGAAAGTTTAAAACAAGTAGATTCATATAAATGTGAAACTTACTTTAACATTTTAAAATGTTTAATGAGTACATATAGTTGCAAATATTCTCTTCTTCAAGAGTTTCTAGACCATCTCACTGTGTCTGTCAAAATTCTATGAATAATGTCATGTGAGTATGTGGTGACAGTATCGGGGGTGTCTAATCTGTTAGCATTATAGTCTGTAATTTTAAGCAAGAGAAAAAAATGGGACTATTAAAATCAATTGCATGGGCTGAGAATGTAGCTCAGTTGGTTCAGTTGCCAGCATGACCCAGAACAACCTGGAGGATTTTGTCATCTACATAATAAATTCAAGGCCAGCCTATGCCATAACAGACCAGTTTTTTATTTTCTTATTTCTGTATGTTTCTTCATTGTCTTGTGTATTTCCTAAATTATTTTATTTTGTTGTTTTATATGTTGGATGATTTCCATAGGGAGTTTTATGCATTTCAATTTTGAGACACGATTTTATTATAATGGTTTAGGCTGGCCTTTATCTCACTATGTGGTTCAATTTGACCCCAAACTCACTGATCTTCAGCATGGCTTCTTAAAGGCTAGGGCTGTAGGAGGGCCCAGTCATCCCTGGCTTTCTGTGCTGCTTTTAGTGGTTAATTATCTGCATATTTTTTGTATTATTTTAATTTACCTGTATTGTAAATTGAACTATAATTTTCCTGTATCTGGTCTTAGTATCCTTAGTTTAATCTATAATCTTTTATGGTATATAATGTTCCAGTGTCATTTGATGAGTTTAGCAAAGCACAACCAATTGCTGACTGAAAAATAAGTTCTCAAAATAATCCATATAATTTCATGCTTAATTTCATTTGTGATCCCCAGCTTTTTCACATACAAATAAAGACAACACACCATTAAAACTCCATGATTTAATTCTATCTTTTCATATAAATTGTTTGCTTGCCTCCTTCTGTCATTAGTCAAGGGAAAAGAAATTAGATCAAGTCTAGTGCTAATTTCTAGTCAGTTTAGAAAAAAACCAAGAAGCCTGAGGTTACCAATAAGCATCTCAGAGAACAAATAACTACTTCAGCATCTGCAGCTGATTTTGTTCCAATAAATTCCTCCCTGCTGAATTTAACAATTACTTAAAAATTGGCATAGTATCTAAACAAAATAAGATGAATGGGATGGATTAAATATGCACGTAATGATGCTTATCAACCTCTCGGGCAAGAACAAACTTTAATTGTTTTAACCCTCAGAGATCTTTACTGAAATTTCTGCTGCATATAAAACTTTAAACATACTTTAGTATTCAAGTTTTTTTGTGTTTTAAATGATACAAACCATGAAAAATGTGATTCCTGTATTATGGCTTTGTAATGTTAAAGCAAATAGATCTTTGAAAAAAAAGTGAGGAGAAACAAATGATAGTTCTAAATCATAAGTTGCAAACACAATGTGTGCCAAAGACCGCGCACTGAAGGAAATCTTGACAATTATATATATTTCAAGGTAAACTGAGAGGCTGAGTATGCATAAGACAATCCTCATATGATTATCATTTCTTACTTGGCGATAAAGAGAACATTTATACATGTATGCATGTATGTATTATGTATAGTGATTTTTTTAACATATTATGTCATTTAAATAAGGATTTTTGCTTGGGACCAAGAGGTGATGAACTGTTTATGGTGTTTAAACTTTTATTTTAAAAGTAATGCAGCCAGTGATTTTTCTCATAAATCTTCTACTCAGTATTGGATAACCAATTAGAAGGATCTTTCCTGGAGACTATTTTCTTACTCTCAGCATTTCCTAGTAGCCCTTAGTTCTTTGTAGGGATAATCCCAGGCATCTCTCCCCTTCCATGTTAGCAAGTGCATTACTGCCCTTATTGTTCAGGGAGAGGATGGGTGGAGGGAAGGGAAGAGGGAGTTATGTAATAATGATTTCAAAAGAAATATTAAAAAATGTGCTATTGTTTCCATTGTTAACTTTATTAGTGCACACAAACAAACATGCTGTTAAAAGGTTTGTGCCACAGGAAATATTTTTACATTGTTTTAGAGAAATAAATAAGTAAATATAACTAGATGTTAATATTTTATAATTCAAGCAAATCATCTCATATTTTATATTTATTAGACAATTTTCAGCATATTGTTAGCATTGTTCAGATATGTGCTTAAATTTACTCTGGAATCTAGAGTAAGGCTGAGTAAGCCATGTATGTTATGGTATATACAATAGACATTTTTAGTTATCATGGATGACAGGTCTACAAAATCCATAAATTGATTTTTGATCAATATATAATAAATAGCACTTCCTGCAGAAATTCTAGCCTTGTCCTCCAGAACCATGTTTGTTGATAATAACACTAAAGGCATTATTTATTTTTTATTTATTTTATTTATTTATTTTTTTACTAAAAGCACATTTAGTCAACTGAAGATACTTCATGAAAAAGAAAGAGAAGTGTGTTTTGCATGAAAATGAAGCAGATGAAACCAATAACTAGAGGATTTTATGTAAAAGAGATGCTTAGTAAAGGATACAGTGAAAACAAAATCCAATGTTTTATAGGAAAGATATGTGACAGTATAGTTCAAAATTAACATTAGAAATTCAAAATGAATAGTTTTAATTTTTAGTTGCTTAACTGATTGAAATGTTTTAAAAAATAAGGTCCTTTCTTTTAAGGCTAATTTATGTTTGCTTATTTGTTTGTGCTAATGGTTGAAAAACGAATTAAATGAGTGATCACAGTTCCTGTATTTTAACATGTGACTTTTCTATCCTTGATTCTCTTTTATCTTCTCTGAAGTAGCTTGTCAGATTTCAGTATTTACTCTATTAATCTATAAATATTCAATATTCATTTCTTATTTCTAATTTACAATTCCAGATAAATTCTTTCAGTAATATGTGATCACATTTGATTGATTTACTGCAAGATATTATATATTTTCTATTGGTTAATAAAATTAACATACTGATACTTCCTTTGAAATTATTTTCTATTCTGTGTATTTCAATATTCAACAGTTTCATGTTAGTTTACAGAATTCTGGAATATTAAAGAGACAGGAAAGACATGACACAAAAGAAACCAAAGAAGATTACAAAATGTGGTCAAACTGTGATTACCACTTAAATTGCCACTTTTATTTCTCTGGACTCTAACTTGTACTTTTCTAACTCAAAGTGTCAACTCCTAAATACTCATTGATAAAACTGGTTTATATGTTCACTGATGTATGCCTGAAGTTTTAATAACTTGGAGTATCTGCATGAGGCTTGATAATAATTAAATAATTTTTCACACTCATAATTTTGGTTCCCAAAAGTACAGCTTGCATGAATAGAGATGATTGTTTCATTTAAAATTACTAAAATTAAAACTCAAAGATTAAGCAAGTTAAGATTAAGAATGTCATCTACTTATTCATGATGTGGCTAAAAACCAAAGTTTCCCTCTGTAAATGGTTTTCTGTATGCTCTTAGAATAAACAAACTTTAGGCCAAAAGGTAATATGCTAATATTATTTGTGGTGAATTGGAAAGTTTTCTGTGGAATCCATTTGTTAACTAGCTACATATTATAATAAATTTCCTAAAATTTAATCTCCTTTTTGTATATTTTTTCTTTCAAACCTTTAGTAGAATGAAATCTATCATTTTCAAAACTAAGTAATTATTGAAATAAAGTATGCTCCAATGTGTACTAATTGGTTTAGCTTAAATATTTTGGTTTATAAAAGCACACATTTTACTTTTAAAGATAATGTGTTACATGTTGCATATGATAGAAATGTAAATGTAACTGAATATATATATATTTGGTTTTTCGAGACAGGGTTCCTCTGTGTACCCTTGGTTGTCCTAGACTCACTTTGTAGACCAAGCTGGCCTCGAACTCACAGCGATCATCCTGCCTCTGCCTCCTAAGTGCTGAGATTAAAGGCATGCTCTAACACCCAGCTCTATATATAATTTTTAAAGCAGAAATATTGGGGGAAATTACAATGAAGTTCGTATTTTATATTAAAAGCTAAAAATAAATTTTGGTATAAAACTTTTTAATAATCATGAAATATTTATTACATAATTTTATTAAGGATTTGT